>NC_132786.1:13175000-13800000 GCF_048418805.1 Vulpes vulpes | reverse complement strand
AGGGGATGAAAGAGATTTTTGTGCTCCGCCTCTCAGAAGAGGAAAACACCATGACACCCATACACATGGGTCTGGCTGAATTTTTTGGAGTTTTATGTGTGTTATGGGATTTGGGGCATGAAAAGAGGTAAAGGAATAATGAAAAGGAATGGATGCTTTCTGGAGACAAGAGCTCTGAGGTCAGACAACCGCACTGAACTCCGATCTATCTCTCTTCTGGTAGGATAGATACCATCGAGTGGTTACTTTTGTGAGAAAGAAAACTGTCCTAGCTAAAAAAGGAACATAACTAGTTTGTTGAACTAAATGAATCTTGTTCAGACTGAGTGTTGGCACCCGCACAAAGTTCATAAATTCAATCCTAATCTCCAATGTGATGGTAATAGGAGGTAGGACTTTGGAAGGTGATTAAGTCATGAAGGTGGAACCCTCATGAATGGGCTTCATGCCCTAATAAAAGAGACCCCAGAGAGCTTCTCACCCCTTCTGTCATGTGAGGACACAGCAAAGACACAGCCATCTATGAGCAGGAAGTGGGCTCTCACCAGAGCCTGAATTTGCTGGCAACTTGACCTTGGACTTTCCAGCCTCCAGAACTGTGAGAAATAAAATTTCTTTTTTCTAGCCTCCGAGTCTCTGCCACTTTTTGTAGTAGCCTGAACAGACGAAGACAACTCTTTGTGAAAGCATGTCGTAACAAGTCAACAAAGAATGGCCACACAGGAGATAGGCAAACAGCTGGATTATGCAGAAAGCTGGCATATTTACAATGCATTCTACTTCCAACTCTGCCTCCCTTTCCAATTGGAACACTCAAATTTTATCCATTTTTTAAATATAATGTCAAAGCAGAATTTTACCTGGACATGAGCGTAATGAAAGCACAAAGTAGGAACCATTCTTTCCTTTAGAGCAAATGCCTTTAAAGGTTCTAGACAGACTCAGCATTTGACGCCGATCTTCCTAACTCCTTCCTTACCCACCTCATTACAGGATCAATATTAACATTTCAGATTGTATTGGGGTAGTAAACAGCTTGAGAAAATTTAAGGTGCAAGCTCTCTTTTCGCTTTTCCTTTTGAATAATTATGCTGAAATGCATCATGTTGCAGCCAGTGGTGGGGTCTGGGCCATGAATTAAGCCAAGCTCATTGGCCCATCCAGGTGTCCAAGCATTTAGCCCACATTCTCACCACTGAATTAGACATTAGAGGTCTAGAGTTCTGAGACTGGCTTAGAACAACCCTGTGCTTCAGGTGGCATAGCTCCCAGAACATTCCAAGAGGATGGGTGTTTCACTTGCACAAGGACAGATGTTAGGCCCAGGAAGATGAGAAGTCTCACTAGTGATTTCTCCTATGTGGCAGTCCACGTGCATCTCCTCTCCCATAGTCATCACCGAACATCATCGTGGAGACCCTTTAGCAGCTTTATGGAACCAGAACGGAAGAGATGATGGAAAATATGGACATTGCAGATGAGCTGGAATTGACTAGTTATTGGTGATGAAGGCATTGTCACCAGTAGGGACAGGGGGATACCTGCAAGAAATCGAACACTTTCTGTTTTATCAAGGAAACCCAGAGGCACCCCAGACAACCCAAGTGAGGAGCAAAATTATCAATACTTTGCTTGCAGCCGGATATCCGTGTGAGTCAGGAGGAGCTGGCTCACAGGAGTCGGGGAGATACTGTCTTCTTGTCTCGTCACCATGAGGTCACAGGGCCTCTCAAACTTGCTGTTGAATCCTTGAGTCCCCCTAAATCCTAGGGTGGACTCCTGGGTAGAAGGAGAGAGGGAGGAGCTCTGCACAGGGTCAGCTTTATCATGCACTGGGGGCCCCCTGCTGACTCTGGCCCTAGGCACAGCCACTCAGCAGTATTTCCTAAATGCCAGTATTTCTGTCATTGACAGAACACTGTTCCAGAACCCGAGAAGACTTACGAGGGCTATACATGGTCTCCCCATTCCTAAAGGTGAAAGTATGAATCAACACAAAACCAGTCAGGAGAAATGCAAGTACAAAGACATTGGCCATCAACTTCAGGTGCTCGGAGATCTCACAAACGCCCATGCCAGTCCCTCAGTGGGACACACTCCTGATCTTAGCACTGGGAAGCAGCCCCAGAAACGTCTCGAATAGTCCTCTCCCCAGTTTGCAGAGGAAGGAACAGTATCCAGCAAAGGGAAGCTCTCGGCCCAATGCGGCCAGGAGGAGACACAACTGGAAGCAGAACCAGGGTGCTGGGGCGGAGGGGGTTCCCCATCTGCCTCTTCTGGAGCATTCTAGAAAAGAATCAACTGATAGAAGCCAAGTCATCCAACAATTTGGGTTTGAATCCCCTCGCCCATGTAAGTGGTATTTCCAAAGTATCCAGATAACGTGTAGCATGGCCATTCTTTCTTTCCACAAACCGGCAGAAGAACAAAATTATAGGAGCAGCATGAGGATAGCTTTGCCCCCAGACTCTGCGTGTGTCTCCCCAACGTAGTCCTGCCAGCCTGCCTTCCACTCCTAGCACCGCTTTCTTAGTAAATCTCTGTGCTGTCAAACAACCTGGTTACAAGCCCAAGTGCTGGAGCCAGACTGCCTGGGTTCAAGTCCCACCATTACCGCTGCTGACTCTCTGACCTTGGCCAAGACCCTTCTGCTCTTTGTCCTTTCGTTTCCTTACCTGGAAAGACAGGACAGAGCAACAGGTTCTCTGGAAGGTGCCGCTTAGCCCTGATATGCTTGGCTTGTGCTTTTATGTATTTAAAAACTCAAGAAATGGTAAGTGTACCAATTAGAAGAGGGGATGGAGGTGGGCAGTGGTGGGAGAAAGTTCAAAGATCCTTCTCACTCAGCTGAAAATACGCTTCTCTTCCTTCTCTTTGCCTTGCTCTTGGGGTGTCCCTGCCGCAAAGGAAGAACACAAGGACTCTGAGCTATTGTCACAGAGGAAGACGGTATGGTCAGGACTTTGGCCAGGAGGCCGAGGTTATAGTGAATGGGCCATGAGGCAGTGACTGGCCAAGGGTTTGAAGAAGACTGGATGGGATGCCTGGGTGGCTCAGTGGTTGAGCACCTGCCTTCGGCCCAGGGCGTGATCCTGGGGTCTGAGGATCGAGTCCCACGTCAGGCTCCCTGCATGGAGCCTGCTTCTCCCTCCTCCTGTGTCTCTGCCTCTCTCTCTGTGTCTCTCATGAATAAATAAATAAAATCTTTGAAAAAAATTATTAAAAAAAAAAAGAAGACTGGATGTTCTGCCCCAGACTGGGAAGAGAGGGCATCGGCGAAGTGGAAGATCTGGCAAGTGCCAGCGGGGGTGGACTGAGTGATCACCAGTCTGGAAGCCATCTGCAGGGGAACTGGAACCCATGAACTGGAATCTCTGGAAATGGGGCCCAGGAATCTTAACAACACCTCAGGCCAATTTTAGTTCAGGTTCTATAACCGCTGATGTGGGGAGCGGTCTACTCCCTTGCCTACAAATGAGGAGGATCAACTATTATTTTTCCTGAAAGACAGAAGTCATTCAAAGCAGGGAAGTAGTTGGGTGCCAGTGTCGCTTCCTGTTTTAGGTCACCATGCTCAGGGAGCTGGCAAGGAAGCGTGAGGAAGAGTGTGGGCGAGAAAGAGCCAGACAGCTCTCCAGGCTTCAGGAAAGGTGGATTTGATTCCCTTTGGCCTCATGGCCCGGAATGTGGTAACCCTGGTACACACATGGCCTCGGTGTCACCGGGTGAGGAGAAAGTCTTCCTGAGAAGAGAAGCCCTGATTCTTCACAGGCCAAGGTTAAGATGCCTTGGACCAGCTTGTCCCAGAAGCAGCTGCCCCTTTACCTCCTGCTTCCCTGCCTCCCCAGCAGACTTCTAACCTCTCTCCAAAGCAGTTTCTCTGAGGTCAAGGACCAAGAACAAACTGCAGGGACGCCTGGGTGACTCAGTGGCTGAGCGTCGGCCTTCAGCTGACCCGGGATCCCGGCGTCCTGGGATCGAGCCCTGAGTCGGGCTCCAGGTAGGGAGCCTGCTTTCTCCCTCTGCCTGTGTCTCTGCCCCTTTCTGTGTCTCTCATGAATGAATAAATAAAATCTTAAAAAAAAAAAAAAAAGAACAAAGGGCAGATAAAAACATCTGTTTTCTTTGCAGCTGACTCATTCAAGGTCACCCCAGGGGCCAGGCAAACCACTGCATAAGGCAGGAATGGTTTGATTTGGGCCATGTATAAATTAGGAAGTGTGTAGAACTTAATGGAAAAAATAATAGTAGTTTTATTTGCAGAGCCAACAGACAAATTTGGCATTCTGTGTGCCTGGACTTTTAAATATTTACAACCCATGACCTACCAGAGCAATGTTTCTGCAGAGACCTTTTTGACAGAGCATCACAGACTTCAAAGGACCCTTTGCTGACTTTTTCTGCAAATTTATTCAGCAGCATTTTTGTAAATAATGGGTAAATTTTTCTCCATCACCTCAGTAAATACTGTCTGGGGACACTTTGAATGTTGCCAGGGACCCAGAGGCCTTGGGATGTACCCCAAATGCACGGTAACTACCCAGCGAAGAGTTCCCTTTGCTAATAAGCAGGTGGAGGTGCTAATGCCATTTAACACTAAGGACCCTTAGAACCTCCTCCCTGATGCATTTCACTTGACATGAGCCCCAGACATCCATTCTAGAAATGAGTCTTATCACACTGCAGTGAATGACCAGTGCCATGGGGACACGTTCAAGAATTTATGAAAGTAATATCATGCTTTTAATTATTGAGGATTGCTTTGCCAGACATCAGATTTCTTATCTGTGAATCTGGGCTGATAACACCCACTCAGAGAGCTGTCATGAGTACTGAATGAGGTAACGTGTGTGTCGAGCACCCAGTATTTTTTCTTGAACATGGAAAACTCATAAAATGTGAGAGCTATCATTTTTATTGTGCTTGGGGAGTGAAAACAAGTGACTTAGTTGAAGTGTGCACATCATTTTCCATGACCCAACATAGAGACCAATCAATGATCTTTGGGAATTAAAGGGTCACAAATTGTCTCCCTATCCAATGTGGACTTGGCAATTCTTTAAACCAAGCGACCAGCAAAAAAGAATGATTTTTAGGAATAGTTGCAAGAGATGGATTGGGGATGTAATCATGAAGTAGATATAAGTTGGAAGGAACACTTTTACCTGAAGCCAGAAGTTCTGCTTTGTTATTTCCCACCTATATGCTCTAGGCAAGTTACTTTAAAGCTCAGGGCCTTGGTTTCTTCATGCCATGGAAGAAAGATAAAGTATTGGGGATATTTTGAGGATGAATGGGAGAATATACAAATAGCATGATACGTGATATAATGCAAAGGGATATCCCTAACCTCTGAAAGTAATTTCACACAAAGCTTTCTGAAAATGTTTGGATGCGTGGAAGTTCATTGGGATAAGTTTTTGTCTTCACAGAGTAGACAGTTCTTATTTGATGCATTAGTCTTGGAATGTTAGTTAAAAACCTAGTCACATTATTGTAATTTGAAGGATTAACAAAACAGGCAACAATGTGACAAAGACTTTTGTGATTCCTAGCTTTTCCATGGCCATTTGCAAAGCACAGGAATGCTCTTGAGACTGAAATGAGGAAGGAGATAGAGATTTACATGGAAAGTACCATGACAGGCATCTGAAGTTCCTGTTGGATTAGGCTCTGATTAAAGAATGGAAAATATTTTTGCAATGAAAATTCTTGTCATTAGGCCAAACACCTTTGTTGGATTAGGTTCCTCTTGGGAGAGGCTGAAGCTCCCTCCTGGCCAAGGCACCTTATCTCTTTAGAGGCTGACGTTTCATCTGTAACCAATAATCTCAATATGGGTCTGTCTGAGCCCAGTATTTGTAGGGTTTGATTTTTGAAACAGATTCATGTAGGATTAAATGGCCCAGAAATAGTTAAATATCTAAATATCTTCAAAGTTGCCCTGTTTTTCAATCACAAAAGTTTAATATTTTGTACATTTTTACAAAACGTGTCTATTTGTAGAAATTTAGAAAATGCAAGAAAGCATAAGGAATAGAATAAAAATCACCAGTTATCAGACTTCATCATGAGCTTATCTTTTTAGTCTTTCTTCTATGTATCTACATGCACACACTCACCTACATTTATATGTTACGTATGTATCATATATGGAATACACACTCTTAAGGAACTCATATTTACAAACTGCTAGGAACTGGCTTTTTAATTTAGTTGATCATTTACCATGAACATTTAACATTGATGATGTACTGGATGATTGTAAGTGGTTGGAGAGTGGCCCATTGCAGTGGGGTTGGGTACAGTCTAGCCACAGGATTCAGGGAGCCCTTCACTAGGTCAGCACTTCTCTGCCTCTGTTGTGCTAGACGAATGTGTGTCCGGTGAGGACATGCCATGGGGACGCTAGCTGGCATCCTCTGCTATGCCCACCATCATGCTCCCTGTGCTTTCCCATTCGGTTCAGAAGAATAGGCAGTACCAGCCTCTGATCCCTGAGGGCCTTGACAATCTAGATCTGCATTCCTGGGTCTTAGTGTGCCGGCTTACCCTGCAGATTTTGGACTTACCAGCCTCTAATCACATGACCCAATTCCTAAAAATCTCTCTCAAAAGGAAAAAATATATATATACATCTTCTTGGTTTATTGATAATACATATACACATGCACACACACATATATGTATATATACGTATACGTGTATGTATGTATGTACGTGCATGCGTGCGTATGTGCGTATACCCTATTGATTCTCTGGGGAGCCCTAACTAATACAGGCTATTATGTAAAGTACAGGAAACAAAAAAAGGTAAAATGGAGGAGAATGTTCAGGTAAGGTCAGTGGAGGAGAGAGAGGGGAGATTATCAGATATATTCAGAGCAGGAGCCATGTGCTATTTATCTTTGTAGCATTCACACAGTCCCTGGTGTATTAGCAAATTAAAAAGAAGAAGCAAGAGAGGCAGGAAGGAGGAAGGGAGAGAAGGAAGAAGGAAAGAAAGAAGAAAGGAGAGTAGGCAGGAATGGGAAAAAGAGGAAAAAAGGGAAGCCCTAAGGAAGGCTCCAGGCTGCTCTTGTTGTCCTTCTCTCTCTTTAATCCTTGACCCAAAGTCCGAAGTGTTCCTTTTCCACAGGCTTTAAAATCAGTCAACAAGCACAAATCTCACGCCATTTCTTCCAGTTATCTTTTGCTACGTCAGACACCTCTATCACCTCTATCGCTTGGGGATCCAGCCAGCATTGTCTTCTCTTTAGAGTACTGAGTCTGGAATCTGTTTTGGTGCAACCACGGTGCTCTTTGGTGGTTCTACTTAATGCCTGCCTGGAACCTACACCAAACTGTCCACTTCCTCTCCAAACCAGACTTACCTGACCTAGGTCCCAGTCATTCTCCCCTGGAAAACAACAACAGTAGACAATTTCCTTTTGGCTGACGATGGGATTGGCTCCCAACATCCAGTTCCCCTGGGACGTGGAGAGGATTGTGAATGATACACTGTACGTGTGACAGAGCAGAGGCCTCCAGGCATGAGGTATTTCTCTGTGTTTTGTGGAGCAAGAGCTTCTGGAGATATTTACAGGTACTCTATGAAGAATTTTTCTTTTATTTGAATGAGTGTGGGAAACATGACATATTTTATCCTTCCTTGGAAATTTCCGAGAGATATTAGCATAGTAAAGGCTTGCTATCCATTGGGTGCCTGGGTGGCTCAGTCTGTTAAGGGTCTGCCTTTGGCTCAAGTCATGATCCCAGGGTCCTGAGATCGAGCCCCACACTGGGCTCCCTGCTTGGTGGGGAGCCTGCTTCTCCCTCTCCCTTTGCTGCTCCTCCATCTTGTGCTCTCTCTTTCTCTGTCAAATCAATCAATCAATCAATCAATCAATCAATCTTTAAAAAAAGAGTAAAGGCCTAATATCCTGCAGTAAAGACACTCATTGAATCTAGTTTAGCTTAGTTATAATCCCAGGTGGAAATTATTGTTCCCTATGGAATGGTGGTCCCCAGCACACTAGTTGAGAAAACACACACCCAAGCTCATGAGGTGGAAATGGAGAGATTTCAGATGACTCCATATAAGTGGAGAGAAGTGTCTTGAACTGGAGAGAGCTGGTTTGGAGGAATTTCCAGCTGCACAGTTACATGGATCTGCACAACCACAGAGATGGATATTCAATGTCTCCCTTCATCTCTCGATGGATTTTCCCTCTTCTGGCAAGTTCTTTCCAGTTCTTTTGGGTCACTCCTCTTCCAGGTCTCGGTCCACTTCTCACTCGGTGAAGATTCTGCGGAGATCTCACTCCATTGTAGCTGCTCCTTTCTCAGACCATCTCTTTGCTGCAGCTCCACATGCTGGTACCAGCTGTGGTTTCATGTTTGCCTAGTGAGGGGAGGGGGCTTCAGTTTTCTGATTGTTTGGCTCAGGTTCATCCCTGCATTGTCATATATTATCGATGGAGCAAGGCTAGGCCTTGCTGCAAGGATTCTGTAAGTATAGAACTCTAGCTTCGTTTTCAAATATATATACTTCCACTATTTAAAAAAGAAACTGTGATAATAAACACATTCTCTAATTTGACATGCACCAGATTTTAACATATTAGAGACCACCACTATGATGACTTGAACTGCTGGCTGAGCTCGGTTTACTTTAGACCTGGAAATAGCATTTCTCTTGATGTGTCTGTGTGTATATTTTAATATCTTATAGATATGCCTTTGAACAGAGCTTGTAGCTCTGCCCTGATCTGTTCCTGAATTCAGACCTGTGCGTGTCTCCTAGGGTAAATTATTGCAAGCGTGTACCCTCCGTTTACATGGTGGTGATCATGCTCCATTAAATGCTGGGCAAAGCTTGGGGGCATATGTGCAGCACATGCTCTCCTCATGGGGTGGAAATCAGTTGTGCAATAACAAGTGGACATGTAACACATTGCATTACGATAGTATCATATTATGGTGGTTTTAGTGAATTAAGTTTTCTGTGCTCCTGACCTTCACATTAATAAATGTTATACACATGTATATGAGAGATAACTTATATTTATATTTATATCCTCCCTTCATGGGATGAGATGATTATGCTTATAACAAGAAAAGAATCAAGATAATAAAGACAAGGCTGACCAGATGAAGCACCTGTCCAGAAAACAAAGGCCATGTGTGGAAAACTCTCTCATAACGTCTAGCAGACAAGAAGAATGGTAATAATTATTTGTTACTGGGGTTCACCTTTTATGGTTCTAAAAGTTACTGGATGTACTTCATGCAGTAAAAATTTGCAAAATAGTTCTATGACTCCTGCCAAGTTACAATGGTATCTTGAAACAGAATATAGTAAGAATAAAAATAAGACTATTGACATCTTACCTCTTACAGTCTTGAGATTACTGTTCCTAGAAAACTGAATATGAACTAAAATTAAATCTGACAATGAAAATTCACATGCAACATCATTCAAAGTAGATGTGCTCTATGAGAGAGAATGGAATGTTCCACCAGGGAAAACATTGTTAAATGTTCTGTTACTAACAACGCAACTGGCTACTATAAAAATTCAACCACATAAAAAAAACAAAAGAAAGAAAAGAAAAGAAAGAAAGAAAGAAAAGAAAAAGAAAAAAGTTCAACCACTATCATTGTCTGACAAGAGCATACTGTGGAATGCAAGAATTATCACCCAATGTACTTGATGAATTAATTCAGAGGTAGAGATTTTATAAAATCTTTATAGATTTAGTGAATGAGAATCTGCTTTGTTTGTCTTTGTGTTAGATGTTCACACAAATACGAAAAAGATTTATTACTTTTTAAAACTTTTGACATGTGCACAACAGAAGAAGAGATTTTTAGGTGTTTAGATCAGTTTTTAACACACCATCAAGTAAATTGGCAAAAATATAAGCTAGTTGTATGGACAGTATGAAAACAATGGCAGGGGAGAAAAGTCAGAAGGAATCGTTCATTTCGAAACCATTACCAGAGTTAATTCACACATTCACTGTACACTGAGTGGGTCTGCACCAGCCATTGGTAAGATGACAAATTCTTTCAAAACCGCATTGAAGATCAGCGTGCCTGGGTGGCTCAGTTGGTTGAGCACCCAATTCTTCATTTTGGCTTGGGTCATGGTCTCAGGGTCATGAGACTGAGCACCACAAGGGTTTCCATGCTCAGCACGGCATCTGCTTGAGATTCTCTCCCTCTCCTCTGCCTCTCCTCATGCAGATGCCATCTCTCTCTCTAAAGTAAAATAAATAAAATCTTTAAAAATACTACATTGAATAGTGCCATGTAAATTGTCAATTTTATTAATAAATATATTTATTTACATTGTAAACTTTCCTTTTTGATGGGAACACAATGAATAATAAATTCTGGAATTTACTTTTTTACACCAAAGATCCATCCAAAATGAGATAAAAAAAAAATCACCAGTGTTTATTTGTGATTATCGTTGTTGGTTAAAAAACTCTGTTACCATACTATCTCTAAAATATAACAAGGTTGGACTACTATAGTTTTAAAATATATATATGTATGATACATTTTATTTATTTTTATTTTTTCTTGAAGATTTTATTTATTTACTCATGAGACACACAGAGAGAGAGGCAGCGACATAGGCAGAGGGAGAAGCAGGCTCCATGCAGGGAGCCCAAAGCAGGACTTGACCCTGGGACCCTGGGATTGCTGTCTGAGCCAAAGGCAGACGCTCAACCACTGAGCCACCCAGGTGCCCCTAAATTTCATTTTCTAAAGCAGTTTTAGGTCTACAGAAAAACTGAGCAGAATGTACAAAAGTTCCCTCATACTCTTTCCTCTACCTGGCAACAACTTCCCCTTGGATTAACATGTTGCATTAGTGTGATGCACTTGTTAGAACCGATGAACCATCAATACTGATATACTACTAGCAATGACAGACCAGAGTTTATGTCAGGGCTTACACTTTGTGTTGCGCAAGTTCTGTGGGTTTTGACAAATGTATAATGTCACGTACCCATCGTTATCGTTACAGTGTCAAACAGAATAGTGTCATCGCTGTAAGGATCACTGCATTTTTAAGAAGCTGGAAGAGTCCAACTGAGAAATTAAAGTGACATTGTCGGAAGATCAATGGATAAAGAAGCTGTGGTCTCTGTATACAATGGAATATTCCTCAGCCATTAGAAACGACAAATACCCACCATTTGCTTCGATGTGGATGGAACTGGAGGGTATTATGCTGAGTGAAATAAGTCAATCGGAGGACAGACATTATATGGTCTCATTCATTTGGGGAATATAAAAAATAGTGACAGGGAATAAAGGGAAAGGAAAGAAAATGAGTGAAAATATCAGTGAGGGTGACAAAGCATGAGGCGCCTCACTCTGGGAAACGAACAAGGGCTAGTGGAAAGGGAGGTGGGGGGGTTGGGGTGACTGGGTGATGGGCACTGAGGGGGACACTTGACGGGATGAGCACTGGGTGTTATGCTAAATGTTGGCAAATTGAACTCCAATAAAAACAAATTTAAAAAAAATAAAGTGACATTGTTACCTTGCTCACAAGAGCAAATAAAGCACCAGCAACTAAGATGAAACACATTTAATTTCCACTCAGTTCATCTCATTCAATACATTTCATGCAGTACCAACTACATTTACCTGTTTGGGCCGTGAGAATGAAGAAAGAGGAAGGGAGAGAAATTGGTGGAGCAGAAGGAAGGTATGATATGGAGCATCAGCCAGCCCTGGAACGCAGCTTCTAACTCTGTCACTCACTGCCTGGGGCATTCTCCTGCCATCGCTGGCTCAGTTTCCTGGTCCTCAAGGTCCTCAAAGCGAGTGGTTTGATGCCCTGATGGCAAATGCGCTTCCAGCTCCAAGTGATAGAGGGTACATACAGACCAGGGCTAGTTTGTGTTCAGTGGGTTGAAAAACATTTTCTTGGAGCCTCAGGATTTCTTGTGCTGATTGCCTTTGGAGAATTTAAGAATTAAAAAGAAAAAAAAAGGCTAAGAAACTATAAATAGATTTCTATTTGGAATTTTACCAATATTGTCATTAAATGGCATGTTTGGGCTACAGCTAAAACAAAGAGAAAATAATAAAAACTCTGCTTATTTTTAGATGACAATCTGGAAGTGTGATTCTCCTCATCTCTCCTTCAGCATATGAACAAAGTCAATACAAGAGCATTTTTCTTGGAATACAAAAAAACCTCAATACTAAGTGTATGAATTCTCAGAGAAGGTGGGCCTTTTATCTGATGCCAATCTGTCTTTCTTCTTATTGACACAGAACCATACTAAAGTTGGTTAGTGGTAAGAAGCAGAAAAGTGGGAGAGTAGTTTTGCTTATAAAGTGCCTGTGGCTTTATTGTAAAATCCTAGGTTCTCAGCCTGAATACATTTTTAAAAAGTCTTCCACTTAGGGAAGAACACTCCATCCAAACGATTGGTGTGAATATTCACTATTAAAAATAGCTGACATTTATCTTAAGCCTGACATTGTTCTAAGCACTTTACATGGATCATAACATTTTACCCACTCCTCAATCTTATGAAGTAAACACTATTATAATCTCCATTTTGCTGAAGCAGAAGTAAAGCACAGAGAAGTTAAATAACTTGCCCAAGATAATTCTGTATGGTTATGTTGAGATTTTGAACTGAGTAGGCTGTCTCCTGAGCCTGGGTTCCTAACCACTCTACTATACTGCTATAAATTATGTATTTATATATTATGGGATAGGAAGGAAAATTTCATATAACAATTAACCTCAGATAGGAGCTAAGATAAGTGGCCAAATATAGTCTGTAACACCTGTTCTGTACTTAGGAATGTACGAATCTTACATTGTAGTGAATTACTGTTCAAAAGGTTGTTGGAATTAAAAGACTAATCTTCCATCCTTTAATATAGATTTGGTTACAATGCAGATGGACCTCACAGACTTGAACTTGCATCTGAACTTCAAATATACTGTCCATTTGCTGCTAGGATTATGCTAATGCTTCACAAACAATATGGTCTTGTTGGGAGACAATTCTCCAGGTCTCCAGGTCTCCTACATTTCCGGATGTCCTGCAAGAAAAGGCACTGACTTTCTTCTAGATTATCTATTCAAGGATGTTCATATGGCCTTGGAAGACAGAGATGGTGTTTTCTCCTGGAGCCAACAGAGGGCACACTTTACTGACCACTGTAAAAAGTTTGGGTTCCCTAAGCTCAGAGTTCCCCTCCTGTAGCCTGACTGTGTGTAGGTGTCCTCTGGCCCTCTCCATGTCACTCTATGGGGACTGTGATTTAGGAAACTGATACAAGAAAAATGCCAAAACATTTGACTACTGGTATGTCTATGAATAACGAAGTCCCTTGTCTCTGATCCAGGAGACTTGTGTCTTCACCCAGCATTCGTGCAACTCCACCATGCTAACTTGCTAGGGTAAAACCTCAGACCTTTCATAGTTATTGACACCTATATCTAGATTTTTTACATTATGAAGATGCCATCACCATTACCTAGATCAATAACACTTGTCAACTGGATCTCTGAGTTAAGCTGAACAAATGAATCACTTTTTAGCGAGAACCTACCAGAGGCTTTCCCTTGTGCTAGCCTCACAACAGCTCCATACAGTATAGACTATTATCTTCATTTTTCAAATGAGGAAATTGACATGTAGGAACATTAAATATTTCCTCTTACAACTAGTAAATGTTGGAACTGAGCTTGAAATGAGTCCAATATTCTTGCTGCCACTATTGCCTCTTGAAACATTTTAGCTATAGAAATGTTAATTTTCAAAATAAAGTATAAAGGCCACTGGGAAAGGAAAAATGATTGTTGAAAGAGAAAAATATGAGCTTTAAACTAGAAGGAAAGGGAGAGGAGAAGAAAAAGTGAGCATGAAAGAAAGTAGAAAGAAGAGAGACAGAAAGGATGAAAATTATGTTCAGATACCTTTTAGTGCAAATGGTGGAGTGAGGTCCCTAAAACAAGGGTTGGGGTTAGGAGAGGATTATGGGTCTGACTCAGAGGAATTGGTGTTGATCAGTGGAGAATCTCAAACCTAGCACTGAGAGTAGAGCCTGGAAGGAGCCAACAGTCAAGTAAGCAAGCTAATGGGGCATTCACCAGAGACAGAGAAGGAGATCAAGGTGTTGGTCACTGGAGAGAGCAGATAGGAGAGATTTCTCAAGGCACCGGATCATTGTGATGGGGGCAATCTTTTGTCACTATTGGGTGTCTGTCTGCTTTGTTTTGTTTGGACACCAACAGCCTTACTTGTGTGCAGAAGGAAACCATGGAGGACCCCAGTCTGATTTGGACAAAGGAACAGCAACCACCATTTGCCTTGGCTGGCCCTTAGGGGAGTGGACTCTATAAGACACTTGTTCAAAAGTCAAAATGTTTAGAGTCGATCCTCAAAGGTACCTGCAGTGAGTTGTTGTGCCCTTCTATTGATCTGTTTCAATTCAGTTGTGCTTTGAGCCACAAAGAACCTTGAAAATAATAAAGGTTGCTGCTTCTTTTTACCCCCACTTTGGGTAGTAACTAAAAACATGGTGTTA
This sequence comes from Vulpes vulpes, assembly GCF_048418805.1. NCBI lineage: Eukaryota > Metazoa > Chordata > Mammalia > Carnivora > Canidae > Vulpes > Vulpes vulpes. The sequence goes on along the minus strand of NC_132786.1, from coordinate 13,785,435 downwards.
GCATGTAGCCTTGTAAGCATTGCATCCATACTTTGTTTTGTTCAGACCTACACTTTGCTCACTGACACTCTGCAAACATTTATCAGTGATGATGGCGACGTGCTGGTGAGCCCCCCGGTTCTTTGTTTCCTTGCAGGGCATGGTTCAAATAATTTGGGAAAGTTTCTCTTCTTCAGGGGGATGGGAGAGAATGATGAATGGCTCCCTTGTTCTGATGCATCATTCTGTCTCCTACATGGGAATAAATTGACAGCTGCTAATCTCTGTGTTTTCATGAGCCGCACCTTGCTCTCTCATAGGATAATTTACCGTTGTGGAAAATGTGTGCCCTAGAGGTGAAGCAGAGTTTCATATTTTTCATTAGGTTTGAGTCCTCATTAGTAACTCTTTTATAAAATAAACACTAGGCTCTGAAGAAACAAGGAACAAGAGCCCACTTCATACAAAGTACAATGATAAATGTCTCCTGTGGCCCTAGATTCCAACTCTTAACATCTGTGATCTCCCCATTTCCATGGCAACATAAAGTAAATAATAAAAATAGTCCAAATCCAGGAAAAGCACAGCAGGGAATGTCTGTCCTGAAAAACAAAACAAAACAAAACAAAACAAAACAAAACAAGTTCTTAATGTGCACTCACATACCAGCAAGAGGACCCATGTGAAACTTAGCAGTTGATCGATAGGAGAGCAACAGTGAGTGGATATTGCAGAGCGTGAAAACAAGCAGACAAAAAATGTCAGGTTGTTTGAAGAAGTGTTGTCTGCTTTCAATAGGAGGCCTGAAGGGAACATTGCTTCTTACATTCATGGGCTTGTACAGTATGGATTTTACATTTTGTCCAAATGTGTTTTGAATTATAAGCCTGTTATGCTACATGGTATTTAAAGGGAGCCATAGATTATAAAAGTAATAGTATCGAGCAAAGAGTTGGGAAGTGCTGGTTCCTTTCGTTTTTGCCACAGAGCTTCCTAGCAAAGCTGGGGTCTGCCAAATAGACCTCCTGGGTCTTCTCAACAGGGGACCTGCCCCTCAACACCAGGGAGCTGCTCACCGTGTGCCCCCACCCACCACTGGAGGGGGGCAAAATCGTGCCCTGGAGAGGCTCTGGAGGCCCCATGATTGGTGTGAAAGTGGCAAAGCAGCCCTCTGAGAGAGAAGAATGTGCCCTCAGGGGCACAACAAAACCCACAGGAACAGGGTATTTTCAAGAATGAGGGTTCTGAGTTAATTTAATATTCTAGTTAACTGTAACAACTAACGCTGTGATTTTGTTCCTTTCGACTCACTGAGCCTGGTATAGGTCATCTGCAAAAAAAAATAAATAAATAAAAATAAAATAAAATAAAATAAAAGAGAGAGAGAGAGAGAGAGGGGGACTTTATGACCCTGATGTCTCTGCCAGCCCTGGAATTCTGTAATTCTATGAATTGAGCACAAAGCATGATTTGTTTCAGCTTCTGTGGATAAAAACTTAGAATTTCTGGGTTTACTGAGCTACTGTAGCAAAAACTGTGCATTGAATACAACCAGATGGCAGTGCATGACTGTGTGATTGTGTGTGTGTGTGTGTGTGTGTGTGTGTGTGTGTGTGTATGGCAAGGGGAAGGTGAGGTCTTGAGCCAATCCCAGTGACTAGCTGTGTGAGCTTGGGTAAGTTACTCAACCTTTCTTGACCATGTCTCCATCCCTAATGGGGTTAATGAGTCTCATCTTATAGCATTGCTATAGGAACAATTATAAATGATCAATAAATGGCAACTATTATATTTTTATGGATTTTGGATCAGTTGTTGGAAGAGTATTATTTATTCGTTTATTTGAGAGAGTGAGACAGAGAGAGAGTGTGAAGGGGGTTGGGAAGGGAGAGGGAGAGAGAGAATCCAGGCAGGTTCCACGCCCAGGAAAAGAAAAAGAAAAAGAGGGTGGAGATGGAATAAAAAGTGGTAAAACAGCACTACATTAACCAAAATTGTTCAGCTGTACTCCATTTTTCAGAGAAAAATGGAAATAATCAGAGTAAAAAGCTGCTGTTAAAAAGTCAAAAGAAAAACCCCCATGGTGGATCTCCAGTATAGATTCACATACTTAGTGCCAAATGGAATCCCCATCACAAGGTCCTGAGGCTGCTTTCCATAAATCATACTAAACATGTGGCCCCACTACTGTAAAATTTTACTTGCATGATCAAAAATATTCTTCAAAGGCACATGGGTGGCTCAGTCCATTAAGTGTCCAACTCTTGATATGAGCTCAGGTCATGATCTCAGGGTCCTCAGATTGAGCCCTGCATTAGGCTCTGTGCTGGGTGTGGAGCCTGCTTAAGATTCTCTCTCTCCTTCTCCCTCTGCCCCTCCCCCCTTCTTGTGGGCAACTGCTCTCTCTCTCTCTCTCTCTCTAAAAAAAAAATTTAAAAATAAATAAAAATTGCAGACTCTAGTTCATTTTAAATCTCATACCGGATCTGTTTAGAGCAGTAGTTCTCCAGTGGGGGTGATTTTGCCTCCCAGGAGACATCTGATAATGTCTGGAGATATTTTTATTTGTCACAACTTGGGGGTGGTGTGGGGCATTGCTACTGGCATGTATCAGGTAGAGGCCAAGGAGGCTGCTGAACATTCCACAATGCAAAGAATTGCCCTAATCAAAATGTCATAGTGCCAGAGTCGAGAAACCCTAGTGTAGAGGTAGCCAGTTACACAAAATCATTTTGTAAATAGGGGGATCCTTTTGGCTTTAGTATCTTACTATTTATTAAGCCTGAGAAACATCTAAATCAAGGAGGCATTCAATGGGATTTGAAAACCTTTAAACTGAGCCGCTGTTATGAATCACAGAAGCATGTTTGCCTTTTGGACAAAAAAGATCTGTAGCCTTTTACGTGCCAAAAAAATGTGCTCCAGGTTTGCTATGCAGGGCAGGAGAATCTGTCCATAAAAGGGATGGACTTTGCTGCCCAGAGGGATTCCCTTCAAGGGTTTCCCTTGCAAGCCTGAAAAATCACTGGGAAAGGGCAAGACTGGCCAGCCTTCTAGTTCCAGCCCTCCCTGAGGCTGTGGGTGAGAGACCTAAAAAGGGTTTGTTTGGGAACCATCCTCTGTTCCTAAAATATGAAGATCAACCAGCTTAACTCTGAAAAGCCTCTACAGTGGGAACCTGGGTTTTATGTTCAGGGGAAGCTGAGAAGAAGCTGTCAGGGAGGGGAGAGCACCTGGATTCTGGTCAGGAAGACCGGGCTCCCAACTCCACCTCCTTTTGCTGGAGGAGAAAAGAAAATAATTAAAGTTACCACCCACCTACCATATGCCAGACTTAATGCTAGTCTCACATGCGCAGTATGATTCCACTGTATTTTTACATTTAACACTTTGGAGCAGCTTGGCTAAATCATACATAGTCAGTGGCTGGCTGAGTCACCCTAGATTTGTTTGACTGCAAAGCCCATGTTTTTTCCACCATAACACACTCAAATCCTCAAAGCCTCTTTGACCCTTGGTTTCTTGGCTTGTTAAATGGACGCAGTCAGACAACCTGAAAGGAATGGAATAATCTTTGATGCCTCTGGCAGGTAGTTGGCCCTGGCCTAAGGGGGACCTCAACTCGCCTCCTGTCCACTTCCCTCTCATCTTCTGTGGTTGGTGCTTCAAGGACATTTAAGCCATTGAATGGCCATTGCACCTGTTGGAGACATCAGTATGCTGAGATAAAGGTGCTGTGCCCAACTGGGGGACAGGCTTCTGCTTCCAGATCTCTTTGCGAGACCACAATCAACTCCCTTTGCCTAGGGAGTCTCAGAGGTGGGTACCTTCAACTCCCTCCCTTTTCTCTTCCACTTCTGGGGATGATGGAGTTAGGTGGCATAGGGCTTGCTCCTCAGAACTGGGAAGACCCCTGTCTCATTCCTCAGCCTGGCCCAGGCGCCTGTGTGGAAAGCCCAGGTTAGCTCCCTCTGTAGGCCTCAAAGCAAAGGCCTCTTTTCTTTCCACTGGGTGGAGCCTTTCCTTAATCCAACACTTTTCGGACCTCACTGCAGATATTGATGGAGCTAGACCTCCTCAGGGTTCTCTTCTATGGAACAAATGGAGGCTTCCACCGGTTTACCCTAGCTCCCTGGATTCTACGTTGCCTGTGGGATTGAAACTCTGCTGGGAACAGCATTACTTTGTCTGGTTCCATGATTTGTACACTTATCTCTCTCAGGAAGGCTTTCAAAAGTGGATGATTTAGGGCAGGATTCAGCTATTCCTCAGTTTCTAGACCAAATATGGCATTAACATCAGTCCCTTAATTCCGTGGTACTCCTATTGCTAAAAGTTGGTGCTTGACAAATGTTACCCCTCCCTTCGTCATGAACAGAGCCTGAGAGATCGTATCATTGAGGGTTTTTTGTTTTGTTTTTTTTTTTAAACTTAGGATCCCACTGGAATAGGTACTAAAGTGAACAGTACTCTCCCTAGTTAACAGCTCTCCAAAAGTTTTGGCCAGTGGAATAAAGCATGAGACAGAAGGAAGATAATTCTCTATGTGAAAAGGGAGGGGCACATTCATCATTATAGTGCGGTAGTGTTGTTGGTCAATTTTGAAGATTTGAGGGGGAACCTCAAGAATATTCTAGTTCTAAATCTGGTGGGCTAAATGAGTACAAAACCCTGGTTGGGCTGTGTGCTCCATGGTGGTTTGGAATCCCTGGAGAATAGCCGTGCCCACCAGCTGTGACTGTAGTGTGTGAACACTCTTGTTCACAAGCTCCAGAACCGTGAGTGAGCTTGGTGTCTATGGCTCTGGGTTCAGTCTCCCTTTTATCGTTTCCTGAGGGCTGTAAGTGAAGATCCTCTTTATGTCACGGCACAATGCCTATGAAGTGCTAGAGCTTGAGTTTTGGGATTGGTATACGTTCTCTGCAAGGGTAACAGTAAATGTGTTGGACTTTGGGTGCCACATGACCTCTGTCACAGCCGTTCATCTCGGCCACTAAGGCATGGAAGCAGCCACAGACAATACACATATGAGGGAAAGTAGCTGTGTTCTAATAAACCTGTACAGATGGACACTCACATTTGAATTTTGTATCATTTTCACTTGTCAAAAAAATACTCTTGATGTTTTTCTACTATGTAAAAAGGTAAAAATCACTCCTAGCTGTGAGCTGTACAAAACCAGGCGACCGACCGGCTTCATTTAGCCCACGGGTCAGAGCTTCAAGGCCCCCGAACTAGGAGTTAGAAGTCGTAAAACGCCACTAAGTAAGTGTTATTTATTGTGCTCAAAAATTTTGTTAGAAGTAAAAATAAATTACAGTGCTTGTTGATTTATGCAACACACATGCGTGCACACGCGCACCACACACATTTATTCCCATGGGAGATTGTGGATGTGACTACATACTGCTCTTGTGGTCTACTGGCATCATTCAGTGAAAATCTGTACCAGGGCCACCTGGGTGGCTCAGTGATTGAGCCCCCACAGGGAGCCTGCTTCTCCCTCTGCCTATGTCTCTGCCTTGCTCTCTGTGTCTTTCATGAATAAATAAATAAAAGCTTTAAAAAAGAAAACTGTATCAATTTTCAAATCATTCTACCAGAAAGGGCAAAACTAGAGGACACTATGACATTTCATAAATCACTTCTATTGAATAGGTACCGAACTACAGGCCCAAAGACATCTGAAACTATGATGGCTTGAACAAGGGAGAAATGCGTCTCTCTCCTTGCAAGCATTGTATGGACAGTGAGGGGCTGGTACTCAGGTCCCTCTACCTTGTTTCTCTATTGACCTTGGCTCTTACCTCTTAGCCCACGATGGCCCCTCCACCTCACAGAATCACATCCACATCCTAGCCAGCCAGAGGGGAGAAAGTGGAAGGGAAGGCACCTTCGGTTAGAGTTTTTAGTTATAAAAAACATGCTTTGATTTCCAGCCAAGATGGAGTAACAGACTAGATTTATAATCTCTCATCAGAAAACAAGAAAAACCAAAATGTTCTAAGTGATGGTTTTCAAGATAGTGAACATCAGGTGACAAAGTACAGGGATCCCTGAGAGACAGGAAACAAGTGAGGTGAGCCCTACAGCGGCGCTGGATGGGGAGGATCCAGAGTTGAGGATTGGGCTGGGAGTCCCCAGAAGTTAGGATGCAGAAGGTAGAGTATGGGAGAGGAGGATGCCTCATGGGGACAACTCTGGAGATCTGGGTTGGGTCCACCCCTCCCCACCCCACCCCACCCCACCCCTGCCCAGGTCTCATCTGAACCCTGATTACTTCACATGTGTGAGAAACCAGCCAAGTGCCGGGAAAGAATCACCTAAGTGTTTTAGAAGGATAATTCTCTAGAGCTCACAGTCAGGAACAGCTCCTCTACTCATTAGCCAGAGCAGAAAACCTTATAATTCATGGGGTATATCAGGATCCCTGGGTGGCGCAGCGGTTTGGCGCCTGCCTTTGGCCCAGGGCGCGATCCTGGAGACCCGGGATCGAATCCCACATCAAGCTCCCGGTGCATGGAGCCTGCTTCTCCCTCTGCCTGTGTCCTGCCTCTGTGTGTGTGTGTGTGTGTGTGTGGGTGTGTGTGACTATCATAAGTAAATAAAAAAAAAATTCATGGGATATAGGTAGACTCCTCATGGGCTTTTGCATCAGAATGAGGCAAAATGAGCCCTCGATTAAACACTGCTCGGGTGCCACCACAGCTTAAAATAAGACCTAAAAGGATCACATTGTTTCTAAGTGTAATGGGGTGAATGATGGCCCAAGGATACCAAGTCCTGATCCCTGGGGCCTATCAATGTTACCTGATTTCTAAAAAAGATCTTTACAGATGTGGTAACATTAAGAATCTTGAGATAAAGAGATCAACCTGGATTCTCCAAGTGGGCCCTAAATATCATCTCAGTGTCCTTGTAAGAAGGTGGCAAAGAGGGTGCCTGGGTGGCTCAGTTGGTTAAGCACCCAACTCTTGGTTTTGGCTCAGGTCACGATCTCAGGGTCATTAGATCAAGTCCTGCATCTGGCTCAATGTTTAGTGAGGAGTCTGCTTGAGGATTCTCTCCCCCTGCCCCTTTCCCTACTTGTGTGCTTGCTTTTTCTCTTTCTCTCTCTCTCTCTCTTAAATAAATAAATATCTAAAAAAAAAAAAAAAGAAGACGGGATCCCGGGATGGCTCAGTGGTTTAGCGCCTGCCTTTGGCTCAGGGCACAATCCTGGATCCCCGGGATCGAGTCCCACATCAGGCTCCCTACATGAGAGCCTCTCTCATGAATAAATAAATAAAATCTTTAAAAAAAGAAAACAAAAATAAAAATTAAAAAAAAGAAGAAGGAGGAGGCAAAGAGAGATTAGATTCACAAAGAGGAGAGAGCAATGGAAAGAAGACAGAGTCTACAATTGGACTGATCCAGCCATGGAATGTCAGGCGCCACCGCCATCAGAAGCTGAAAAGGCAAGAAAAGGATTCTGTTCTAGACCCCCTGGAGATAACCTGCTGACACTTTGGTTTCAGACTTTTGGCCCCCACAACTGTGAAGGAATAAATTCCTACAGTTTAAGCAACTAAATTTGAGATAATTTGTTACAGTGGCATCAGGAGATTAATATACCAAGTGGCTTAACCATATCCCAGAACAAAACTCAAGAACATTTATAGGAATACAAAATTATTCAGCACCCAACAAGATAAACTTCACAATGTTTAACATCCAATCAAAAAATGACCAGGCATGCAAAAAAGTTGGAAAAAAAAAAAAAACCCAACACATAATGAGAAGAAAAATCCATCAATTCAACTGACCCAGAAGAGACACAAATGAAACAACTAGCATCCACTCTTTCTTTTTAAATCAGGGCCTAGTGCTGCTGAGGATACAGCTAACTTCCAAGTTCTATTACCAAAAGACGAAATGGAGAGCATTGGCAGACAGCTGGCAGTCCCAGCCATCATAGTAAAAATCTTGCCTCACCAGTTGTATTAGTCAGGGTTTTATAGTTGCAAACAACTGAAACAGATGTGGTCGATTTAAGCAGAAAAAAGCATTTAATAAAAGGATATTGTGTATTTCACAGACTACAGAACCTGTCTTAGAAATCGAGCAGGAACAAATGAGGCCTGGCAGCAGTCAGGACCACAGCCAACATCTTGCTCCAGAGCCCATCTCGCGAGGATAATGTTGGAGGCCACAGCCTGTGCTCTGAAGTCCTGTCCCAGGTGAAACTGCTGCTTCTCAGCCTCTGCTGCCCCTAGGAAGTCAGCTTTGTTGACACTGCTGCTGCCAACTCCCAGCAAGGATACTCCTCACCTCTGCCTCTTTGTACCACGAGCTAACGGCTGTGTCGCATGCGTCCAACTGACAGTCTTGGTCATGGTCTGAGCTCTGAGTGCAAGAGAGGTTGGGAGAGTGGCTTCAGCTTTGTGATGGGAAGCAAGTTTTGCTTTGCATTAAGATGTATAGGGAAAGAAATCTCCAAACTAGGAAGTGCAAAATGTGAACAGCATGATGATGATGATGATGATGATGATGATGATGATGATGATAGTAATTGACAAGGGTCCATTCCATGACTTCAGATCTACCAAAGTTAGGGAGTCATGAGGGCAGGGCGAAGGGGAGATCTTAGCATTAGTGACCCATCTTGTACTCTTCAGGACCTAGTTTTGGCACGCAGCTAAGCTCTTCTTTCCTTTTATTCCTAAGAAATACCTTGTAGTCAGACATATTTGAGAATTATGAGGTCATTTGGGAATAAATTGTCTGTGTTATTAACTTCCTATTTCTGGTGATTTTCTTTACTAACACTTTTTTCCTTTATGGACATCCTATTGGCTACCAATTTTTGTGTCCAGGATGAGGAAAAATAAAATCTAAAAAGGGACTGAAAGGTAGTTATATGTACTCCTAGTGTAGGGAATGACTTTGACCCTGTTTGAGTCCTGACCAGCTTGCTTCCTGGATTAATTAAGTCTTTGATCTGTAATGATTTTTAAGCAGGCACCCTCATTCTCCTTGATTGAAAGGAAGTATTAGATTAGAGAATATCTGGCTGGAAAGGCCAGTGTTTTGGACAGCTGCATTAGTATGATTTAAGAGTAATGGAAGATCTCTGCATTGTCTCTATTGTTTTAATTCTTTGAAATTAATTCCTTGGACCTTTTCCACAAAGCTCTCATTAAAAATACAAAAACCATGTAAGTGAGAAGGCATAAAACAATTATCACTTTTAACACCTTTGAGGAGTGAGTTTTTCAAGTAGTAACTCAGACTTCTTTGGTACTACAGAGTGCTTCATGCACAGTTTAACTCATCATTCCTCATAAAAGCCCTGTCATAGGGTATTATTATTATTATTCCTTTTCTACAGATGAGTAAAGTGAGGGACAGAGAAGTCAAATAACTTGCCCAAGGTTGCACAGTTGCTAAGTGGCATAGCTGGGATTCAAACCCTCAGAATTGGTCTCCAATGCCCACCTGTTTAGCCTGTGTCCTTTGCTGCCTCTCACCTAGGGAGGAGCGACAGAAACAGGACATGGCAGGTAAATGCTGACGCAAGGGAGGAAGGAGCCCAGGTCCAGTGCATGGCACACAGCCCATGGAGGGCAGTCCTGAGTCCAGGTAGGAACTCTTCTAAAGGGACACGTAGGAAGGATTTGGAAGGCTGGTGCAGCATAAATCACCCCTTGGCCAAGGGCCTCCTTCTTCTTGGCTGGTGGACCTTAATCCTTGTGTGCAGACTGGTTCTGACTTTAGGGCTCTGAGGGACTTACCAATTACCTTCATACCTAATAAACCTGGCAGCCTCTGTCTGCCACCTTGAGAGCCAAGGATAAAGTGGAGGAAGAGGGGACAGTATTAAGGGATATGTGAGTGATCCTTAAGGAGATATGGAAAATTATTTGCTGCCTATGGGAAGCAAAGTCAGCAATATGTACCACAGTGAGGCAAGCTCCAGATGAGAGGAAATGAAAGCTATTGGTGCCACTGCTACATCTAGACGTCTGGGTGAAGGATCCAACAGGTGGATGGGAGCCTCTGGAAGGCGGGCTCTGTAGATTGTAAGCCCCAGAGCCTTCTTGCTGGAGAGAGGGATTCACAAAGCTCCACCTAAGCCTGAATAGTCACTGACATGAAGCCAGGAGGTTACCACGGCTGTTTCTGCTGGGGAATTTACTAGCCCTGAAGTAAAGGGTGAGTTTTAGTTCTGGGGGACCACCCTTTCCCAGAAAAGGCCAGAATCCAAACCAGGATTTAAATCTCATCCTGATTCTCTTTCTGTTCTCCCTCTTTGTCTCTCTCTCTCTCTTTCTCCAGCACCCACAGTGTCTGATTCTAAATATAACTCAAACACCAGAAACATTAGAAGATCCATAAGGAGAAGTAAAACAAAAGAGCATCAAGTAATCCTTCGGTTTTCCCAACAGAGCAGACAATGGTGGAGAAAGACAGAAATGCTTCTGTCAAATGCATCATGCCATGACTCTAACTTCCCAATTTTTTCATCATCAGAAGAGAGTCAGTCAGGTACTATCAGCAGAAACAGGCTTTACGAGTAGTAATGCAAGCATCGCGCCGTGATTTAAGCCTCTTAAAAAACTCAGACTTAGGGCACTTAGACTGATAACAGATTATATCTCAAAAGATGTCTCCTATCTGGCATCCTGTGTTTTGAAGAAACGCAGAAACTAGTAATGTGGGTTGGTCTATTTATAAGTTTTTGGCCTTATTCATCTTCTAGCATTAGAAAAAAATTAAAACATTGACTGGTTAATACCATAATTAGGAATAACACAAGTTACAAAATAGCAATGGAGACGGTAATTTTAGGATTAAAATAGACTTTTGGCTTTCATGAGTCATCAGATTTTGTATGTCAGACAGGCTGGCATTTGTGTGGGGGTGGGAGGGGAGGGAGTGAGGGTGGGGGGGTGGTGAGATTTCTGGATTTAGAGTGCAGAGACCCAAAGGAAAGCCTTTCTCTCTCTCTCTCTCTCTCTCTCTCTCTCTGTTGATGGGATTTACGTGATTTAAATTTATTTTATTAACATTTTACAGTAAGTGTGGGAAGTAAAGATAAGGATGGAGTAAGGGAAAGGAAGAGACGTATCTTTCAAGCTCCTTGAACTACTGGAGAATGTCCTAGAATAAGAAAGTTCAGTAAATGTCATCATGTCCCGATTACCACAGAGTGCTCAGGAGAGATATGTGATAGGGACCCGGCAGCTCTTTAGGACTGGCGGAAGTGATTGTGGACAGAGAATCAATCCTACATCATGCTTGGCATACGTGGAAGACTGTGCCATGCAGCTGCTACACAGTTGGGCAGATGAAAAATGGACTCTCCAGAATGTACTTCCTGGCACATGCGTTGGAACTTGCATGGCCCTTCTCTGGTATGTGTCTCTTCCTCTTTAGTAAGGAAGGGAGACCCTACAAACCATGCAGCAATGGTGACGCTGTTGGGCAAGACTCTTTTAGAAAAAAGAAAGATTGCTTTTTTATATTTGCCAGTGGTGATTGATTAGAAGTGACTTCTTTGACTTTGGGGCAGTAGCATTGTGTCCTGGTGATAACAGACTTTACACTCAACACTCTTAAAAGGCATTGGAGAGTGAAAATACGGTCTCTTTAGGACCGAGACTAGTAGGAAGGTTAATATGTGGATTCTGTCTAAGGGTAAGGGTACAAGAGAGCTAATTCTAAACCCACAAATGACCTGCCACAGATGAAGGGGACCTGGGCCTTTTCCATTCACACACAAATTCACCTTTCCTAGCTTATTACTGTGAAATCTAAGGTCAGTTTAATCACAGCTTGGGATACTATTATAGTGTTTCCACAATTAAAGTGAAAATCTACATTCTTAATAGTTTTTTCCCCCCTAATTAAATGGATTTGAATAAACCAAAAGCCTAAAATTTCGGGACTCTTTTCATTATTTTATTTATTGCCAGCAACTCTTAAAACTTTTACTGCCATTTTTTTTTAACTTACAAAATTGTAGGGTTTGAAATGGGTAGGGAGAAGTTATTACATGAATCACAGAAATATCAACATTTATCTAATTTCATCCATTGAGCAAAGACAGCTAAAAGGGGATAAGTTCTTTTAAGAAGAATCGAATATGTTTAAAGTGAAGAATACTACATCAGACTTCCCCCCGCCCCCCGAATTGAAAAAAAAAATAAAAAGATACAGGAATTGAACAGGATGGGAAGGAGAGTGTCCTTAAAACAAACACCTACCATTTGCGTAGCAGCTGTGCCAGAGTGGTGGCATGGATCACTGGTTTATCTTTGGCAGTGATCTCATGTTTCAGGTACCCAGAGTGAGATTATATAGCTGGGTAATGGCTAGGTAGAGAGAGTGGGTATAGATTTTCATGTCAATTCACAGCAAGTAACAATGATCACAGAGTCAGCATTTTAGTTTCTACATCCTCGGTACCTGAATCATCCACTGCGTGAAGCTTCAGCTTTAGGTGAGGAAGCTGGATTCTTCGATATCTCCTTTGTGATTACTCAAGGGCTACAGCTTGCTCCCTACCTAAGTGGTTTTCTTAGTAGAGAAAATACTCAATGCTAGATAGGAGACTGAAGCCTTGAAAACATATTACAGTGGTGGTAAGTGTTTTGGTTCAGGAATAAGCTCTTTAACATGTCAAATGCATATCCCCTCCCCCTTACACACACAGACACCTTTTAAAACTTTTTAAAAAGATTTTTATTTATTTATTCATGAGAGACACACAGAGAGAGAGAGAGGCAGAGACACAGGCAGAGGGAGAAGCGGGCTCCATGCAGGGAGCCTGACGAGGGACTTGATCCCGGGCCTCCAGGATTAGGCCCCAGGCCTAAGGCTAAACTGCTGAGCCCCCGGGCTATCCCCAGACACCTTTCAAAGACTATTTTTTTAAAAAAATTTTTTTATTTTTTTTATTTACTTATGATAGTCACAGAGAGAGGGAGAGAGAGAGAGAGAGGCAGAGACACAGGCAGAGGGAGAAGCGGGCTCCATGCACCGGGAGCCCGATGTGGGATTCGATCCCGTGTCTCTAGGATCACGCCCTGGGCCAAAGGCAGGCGCTAAACCGCTGCGCCACCCAGGGATCCCTAAAGACTATTTTTTTAAGGAGTCTCTACACCCAAGGTAGGGCTTGAACTCACAACCCGGAGACCAAGAGTTGCAAGCTCTACCAACTGAGCTAGCCCAGTGCCACTGCACATTATCCCCTTTTAAGCATTACATTAAAATTTTATTTTTATTTTTATTTATTTATTTGAGAGAAAGAGGAGAGAGAGAGCATGAGCAGGGTGAGGAGCACAGGGAGGAGCAGACTCCTGGCTGAGCAGAGAGCTGGATGCGGGCTCCATCCAGAGGTTCCTGGATCATACCTGAGCCAAAGGCAGACACTTAACCGACTGAGCCACCCCGGGGACCCTAAGCATTACTTTTTTTCTTTTTTAAGCAACAGAATTTTATTTTTTTGGCTCAAAGTAGTGCTTCCTTCTATACTTGATTTCTCAGTTTTTCTCAGTAAATATTACTGTCTCCTCTAACAGTCTTTGTTTTTCTTTTTTTTTTTTTCAGAATCATATGAACCTTTATTTTTTTAATAATAAATTTATTTTTTATTGGTGTTCAATTTGCCAACATATAGCATAACACCCAGTGCTCATCCCGTCAAGTGCCCCCCTTCAGTGCCTGTCAACCAATCACCCCCACCCCCCGCCCACCTCCCCTTCCACCACCCCTAGTTCATTTCCCAGAGTTAGGAGTCTTCCATGTTCTGTCTCCCTTTCTGCTATTTCCCACTTATTTTTTCTCTTTTCCCTTTTATTCCCTTTCACTATTATTTATATTCCCCAAATGAATGAGAGCATACACTGTTTATCCTTCTCCGATTGACTTACTTCCCTCAGCATAATACCCTCCAGTTCCATCCACGTTGAAGCAAATGGTGGGTATTTGCCGTTTTAATGGCTGAGTAATATTCCATTGTATACATAAACCACATCTTTATCCATTCATCTTTCGATGGACACCGAGGCTCCTTCCACAGTTTGGCTATTGTGGACATTGCTGCTGTAAACATCGGGTGCAGGCCTCCCAGTGTTTCACTGCATCTGTATCTTTGGGGTAAATCCCCAGCAGTGCAATTGCTGGGTCATAGGGCAGGTCTATTTTTAACTCTTTGAGGCACCTCCACACAGTTTTCCAGAGTGGCTGCACCAGTTCACATTCCCACCAGCAGTGTAAGAGGGTTCCCTTTTCTCCACATCCTCTCCAACACTTGTGGTTTCCTGCCTTGTTAATTTTCCCCATTCTCACTGGTGTGAGGTGGTATCTCATTGTGGTTTTGATTTGTATTTCCCTGATGACAAGTGATGCGGAGCATTTTCTCATGTGCATGTTGGCCATGTCCATGTCTTCCTCTGTGAGATTTCTCTTCATGTCTTTTGCCCATTTCATGATTGGATTGTTTGTTTCTTTGGTGTTGAGTTTAAGAAGTTCTTTATAGATCTTGGAAACTAGCCCTTTATCTGATAGGTCATTTGCAAATATCTTCTCCCATTCTGTAGGTTGTCTTTTAGTTGTGTTGACTGTATCCCTTGCTGTGCAAAAGTTCTTGTCTTGATGAAGCCCCAGTAGTTCCTTTTTGCTTTTGTTTCTTTTGCCTTTGTGGATGGATCTTGCAAGAAGTTTCTGTGGCCACGTTCAAAAAGGGTGTTGCCTGTGTTCTCCTCTAGGATTTTGATGGACTCTTGTCTCACATTTAGATCTTCCATCCATTTTGAGTTTATCTTTGTGTCTGGTGCAAGAGAGTGGTCTAGTTTCATTCTTCTGCATGTGGATGTCCAATTTGCCCAGCACCATTTATTGAAGAGACTGTCTTTCTTCCAATGGATAGTCTTTCCTCCTTTATCGAATATTAGTTGACCATAAACCTAACCAAAGAGGTAAATGATCTATACCCTAAAAACTATAGAACACTTCTGAAAGAAATTGAGGAGGACACAAAGAGATGGAAAAATATTCCATGCTCATGGATTGGCAGAATTAATATTGTGAAAATGTCAATGCTACCCAGGGCAATTTACATGTTTAATGCAATCCCTATCAAAATACCATGGACTTTCTTCAGATGGGGGCAGCACAATGCCAGATTTCAGGTTGTACTACAAAGCTGTGCTCATCAAGACAGTGTGGTCCTGGCACAAAAACAGACACATAGGTCAATGGAACAGAAGAGAGCATCCAGAAGTGGATCCAACAGTCTTTCAAGACTTCCCCCTACCTGGGAGGTTTCCTTAGAGGCTTTCTTAGAAGCCTCCTCCTTCTCCTCCTCCGAACAGGCCAGGGGACGAGGCTTTGGGGGCTGCAGACCTGAGCATTCCAGGCGGGCACAGATAAGCTGGCCTGGGAAGCGGATTCAGACCCGCAATGCCGAATCCACGGTGCTGAGCCGCGCACGCTGCCTCCCAGCGGTTTCCCACCGGCGGCTACCTCAACCCCGAGGCCAGGGGCACGGGGGGCGCCCAGGCACACCTGAGGCTTGCGGGCCGTCTCGGGCATCGGCGTTCCCGAGACCCCTCCCCATCCCGGCCGGCCCCACGCGTGCCCTCAGCCCCACGGTGCTGCCCGCCAGCTCGGCAAACTTGGACCTGTGCGCTCGTCCCCTGACCCGGTGGCTGGGCACTCAGACTGCGAGCTGATGTCGCTGCACGCCGAGGTCACACGTCTGCTTTGGCCATGGCCACCTGGGCAGTGGCCTGCCACTCCATAATGATTTCTTTAAAGGTCACTAGCTGGACACCAAATGCAGTGTTTTTGCCTAATGGTTTTATGTGATTGACCCTATGGCGCACCCTACTCACCTCCCCATGCCTGTGAAAATCTCACCTCCTTAGGCTTCCCGGAGAATAATTTCTCATGTCTCCTTTTATCCCTGTGTCTCATCTTCTTTTCCAGCTTGAAATGTAGGTTTCCCCTCAGAACCTGCCCTTGGCCCTCTACTTCATTCTCACTTCTTTCTTTTTTTTAACTGTTATTTTCATTTTTTAAAAAATATTTTGTCTAAATTCAATTTGCCAGCATATTGCCTAACACCCAGTGTTCATCCCATCAAGGGCCCTCCTTAGTGCCCGCCACCCAGTTACCCCATCCCCCTCCACCCTCACTTCTGTAAGGCCTCTTGGTGAACCCGTTCAGTCTTGTGGCTTTAATTCTTCCTTGATTGTGACTCATTTCTGAAACCGCGTCTTCATCCTGGCCACCTCCTCGCTGGAAGCTCTACACGTGTGTTCTACCTATGTGTTGCTTTTAACACTCAAATCTCAATCGTTATTTTCTTTCCTGAACATTTATTCCTCCCATTTCTGTTAAGATCTTTCTCATTGCACCAGCTCAAAACCTTGATAGAATCTTTAATTCTCCCCCTTTCTTTTGTCCCACATCTGATGAGTAGTCAGGTTCTATTAATTTTGTTAGAAACACAGATCTTTTGTGTTCATCCTTTCCTTTTTATTCCTAATACCCTCTAGTTCAAAATCTGACTTCCTCCTGCTTCCTGTCTTCCCCTCCTGAGCTGAACCTTATGCCCCCACACACCACTACCATAGAGATCCCTGAAGCACACAGCTAAGCTGGTTATTTCTCTGCTCAACCACTCAGGGGTTGCCTAAGGCCTAAAGCATAAAGACTCAAATGCACATAATACATATAGGATCCTCTACCTCTAACTTCAAACTACCTCTCCACTTTTATTTCCCATGAGTTTTTTACCCTTCAACCAGTTTTTTTTTTTTACTTTATCCACCAGTATACAATCACATGCCGTAGTTTTACACCCAACACCCAACAGCAAGAGACAAAAACTCTAACTCAAAAATGATTTAATGTCCTTATTTATTGATGATTTAGTTGATAACTAATTCATTGATTGGATTATATACTGTGTATAAAAAATTATAACAAGCTCTGAAGTAGGATGCCCCCCAAAAGGTCTCCACTGTGATTCTGCTACTTTGTAATTCTCTTGAGGGACATGAGTTCTCCTTTGCTAAGGATCTCTACTTTGGAACTCACACCGCACTGATCACAGTGTGCTTTGTATTATAATTACCTGTTACCTGTCTTATCCCTGCTGGGATTGGCGAGGCCCCAATAAATTGCACCCTTCTCCCCACTTGAGAGGGACAAGTGGCAGATAAGATCAAAACAATACTTTATTATTGAAAAAACTGGTTCTGAAAAAAGGTGCCTTGTTGTGCTCCAACAATAGGCTTCCTAAGACATGAAACACAAGAATTTGACAGACTCCTCTGCAGTCAGGGGTAGGGTTAGAGGATCCCAGGCTCCTGCAGTGGGCGGGACAGCAGCACACACACATACTTGTCAGCTTTGTAAGGTCCATCCGGGCAACTGGCTCCCTTCCAAGGACTCTTCTATGCCATGCAGGGAGTCAAAATGCTCTCTGATAAAACTGTGAATTTCTTGACATCAATGACTATATTTTGTATACATGTTGTAGGTGACATACTGGATGCTTAATATGTCAGGTAATTAAATTATATACCATAATTATGACATACAAGCTATGTAATTATTATATATCATTGAATCCATACATTATTATATAATAAATCGGATACAGTGTTATACCATGGATTTAGAACATATTATGCAGTTATTTATATTAACAAGTATTAAAATTTAAGAGGCTGCTGATCTGCAACAGTGACATTACCAGAGACTTATAGAGGGGAAGCTGGTTAATACACAGGAAAACAAATAATTCTTGGGCCTGCAAAGCCTGAGGAGAGGCACATACAGAAAATGAACACACTTCTAGTTCCTTTGTATATCCAGGGGTAATGATCAAATGAAACATTGTTTCCTATAAATAATTATTTCTAAAAGCCATATCAAAGCTGCTAGATTTTAATTTCTTTTTTAAAAATTCATGAGAAAACTTACTCATTTTGTTCTTCAAGAGTGAATCATTTTGTACCACCCAGACACTTCAGATGATGCCAGCCATCTGGACACATAGAAAATTAGTGTTTGAGAGTCACTGTTTTCAATTTTCATTAAGATATTTGGTGTCTAGTAGATGCAGCACAAGTGTTTCTCTTTGAAGTGCCTTAGTATTGATGTATCACCTCCTCATAGCACGTAATTCAAAATTTATACACATTAGTTCATTTGGAGGGGTCTTGCTAGAAAAATATATAATAAACTCCATTCAGGATATTTGAATAACTGAGTTTGGGTGAGTGAAATATTGACATAAACCTTAGAACTTAAACTTGGATAGTAATACCATATATGAATATTATCTGGTGAGTGTGTGTGTGTATCATGCAGGACACTTATTTGGATAACTGTCAAACACTCCTAAAGGAATGGTATTTCTCTCTCTCTCTCTCTCTCTCTCTCTCTCTCTCTCTGTGTGTGTGTGTGTGTGTGTGTGTGTGTGTGTGTAGGTGGAGCTTTGTGCTCTTAGGGGAAATAAATGTATACACTTATTCTAAGTACTATGGGGTCTCTATGATTGCTCCTGGGACTTAGTTTAACACGTTATCCTATAACCATAAGGGACTTGAAAGTTGAATTTGAAATTTTTTGTAAAATGTTGTGGCTATCTGAGATAGTTAAGGGAAGTAGAGATATATAACAAGCCCCTCAGAGGAAACCACTGAATAAAAAGGGATGTCAGTTGAGACAAGGCAGCATTTGTGGACATTGTGCTGCTTCCCTAGTCTGGCAGTGTGTGGTACCTGGGGGAGAGTGAACTTCTAGCTGGGAGAGTGCTGCCTGCAGACCTGGAAGCTCACTGTAGTCTTCTGAAAAAGCTCAGTGCCCTGGTGGCTCCTGAGATCACAGCTGAGGTCCATGTTATAAGGGGTCTGATAGAGTCCTGGAGAGTAACCTAGGAGAAATATCTCGGGGACACTGATGAGTGCCCTAGGGGAAGCTGGTGAGAATGCTACTAAAAGGAAAAAAAAATCCACAAAGACACTGACTAGAAATCTAGAAAAGCTACTCATACCTCAAAACCTAGGAAGGAGAGGAATGACCAGATACAGTGTCATTTTTTTTTTTTTAAAACAGTCCTTTTTGAGGGGCTTTTGGCCTCCTGGATATAGTGCTTTCCACAGGAAATGTAATGTAAGTTTTTGTCCTCTCTGTGCCTCGTGGAAGAAAAGGAGTGAAGGCAGAGGACACTTTCTGCTCTAAGTACCATCTCCACCAAAGGACAAACATTATATGGTCTCATTGATTTGGGCAATATAAAAATCAGTGAAAAGGAATAAAGGAGAAAGGAGAGAAAATGAGTGAAAATATCAGTGAGGGTGATAAAACATGGGAGACACCTAACAAGGGAAATGAACAAGGGGTAGTGGAAAGGGAGGTGGGCGGGGAGTTGGGGGTGACTGGGTGATGGGCACTGAGGGGGGCACTTGGCGGGATGAACACTGGGTGTTACGCTATATGTTGGCAAATCAAACTCCAATAAAAAAATTTTTTTAAAAAGAAATTCAGGTTAAAAAAATAAAAAATAACCATCTCCACCAACATCAAAAGCCCAAACCAAATATCTCCCTTAAATGGAGAGAATAATAACTGGATTATATCTGGAGCAGATAGATGAGGTCCCCAAATCTCTTAATGGAGGGCAGAAGATCAGTGACAACCTATGAAGGGAGTCTCAAATTCTGGTTTAGAATGTGACCCAGCCAAAGAAGATAGCGCATTTATGTACTTAGAGCTCTTTGTACAGATATGCATGTACATGTGGAGGTAGAGCTATAGATGAATGCACACCCCTGGGTGCACACCCCGGCTCCTGCCACTGCCCTCATGCTACTCCACGTCCTGTCTACTCCCAGACGGATCCTTGCAGGGTGGAGCCACTAAGAAACAGGATCCCTCCCTTGCGTTTCATTCATCACTCTTCAAAGAGCAATTTCTATCTCAAACAGGGACCAAGTGAGTGCCGCTCACCATCCCTTAGAGAACAAAGCTAAACAATACATTGTCTAGCCTGTGGCGACTGATTCAGCTAATGACGACTGTGTCAAGATGGCCTTAACTCCTTAGAGAACTACCACTGGTGGTGTTCGATGGTACACTACATCACCACCAAAAAAGATGGCCCTTGGCAAATTTTTATATATGGTACCCAGGATTCATTTATACATACATAATGTTTATACACTTTTATAAATATATAAATATAAATATTTATATATATTTATATATATATAACTATGTTGTATATCTTTATACATATATATATACACATACCACATCTTGAGGATTTTTTCATCAAATTACAATAACTATAATAATTACACTATAAATAAATATCTTTTGTTTATAAATATATCCTAATAAAGCATAAATATATTTTAAGTATATATTATAAATGTATAAAATATATACAAAATATAAATAAATATGTAACATTGAAAGATTATAGATAAATTGTAATTACAAATAATTATAAATTATATATAATATAACTTATATACATATAAGTATGTTATAAATAACAAATATATAATATAAATAAACTATATTATAAATAATATAAATATGTTATAATATATATTTTAAATAATATATGTTTTAAAATATATAAATGCATTTGTATATAAGTATATTTTATATATATATATATATGTTGCTTCATTGTGAGGATTTATTTTTTCATCAAATTAGAAAATTCTCACCATTACTTTTTCCAGTATTGCCTCAGCCCCATTCTTTCTCCTTCATGTCTAGAAATCCTTTTAGACTTAATTGAACCTTCTCATGCTAGCTTTTCTATCTTAATCTCCCTTCCAAATTTTCTATCTTGTTATTTCTCTGGGATCCTCGTTCACAAATTTTTCTTCAGACATGTCTAATCTACTGTTTAGTCTGCCCACTGAGTTTTTAATTTCAGTAACTATTTCTAAAATTACTATTTCATCTTCAAAAAAAAAACTTTTTTTTTGTCATGGCACCCTGTGGTTTTCTTTCTTTTTGAAGTGTTTTTATTCTAAACATGCCTTTTTAAATATTCTTTTAGATTGTTGTAGTAGCTCCATTCTCTTGGTGGTGGGAGTGATAGTGGTGAATTCCTACTGATTCTTGCCCATGATGGATTTGTCCCTTCAGTATTGTGCCATTTCTTTTATTGTGAGCTCATCTCGTGTGGGGCTTGCTTATTTTTGTGAAACTAACTGTATTCTGGACCATGGAATGTCTCTCTAGAGTGTTTTTGCAATTGCTTCTGCCAGGCACTCCCAAAATATTACTAGCCAGGGACCAGTTTTTACATTAATTTCTTGGCTTGAAAGTTTCTGGGCCATTCCAATAGGGAAATTTTAAAAACCAAATTCATGTGTAGACCGGGTCCAGGGTTTCATATTCTCAGGAAAGACTTTTTTCCACAAAGAGAGACAAATGAATTTCTGTGTCCTCTTACTGTGCTGGTTGGGGAATTTAGAGGGATGGTGGCAGGGAGGGGTCAGTATTTTCCCCAATGGGTTCGGGCCTACAAGGGTCTTGGCTTCGTATAATAGTCTCATCCCTACCCCCATTTTGTGAAGGATCAAGGCCTGATCTCCTGTGGTCATTAAAATCCAAGTCCTAAGGGTTACGAAGATGTGTGACTCACTCCAATTCTGAGGGCAAATGGAACATCACTTTACATGTTGACTTACTTGGTTTCAGTCTTTGTCCTTCTGTGATTTTCCTTTCTTTCCTATGATCTTGAATTTGCTTTTAAAATATTTTTTTGTTGGGGCACCTGGGTGGTACAGTCGATGAAGTGTCTGATTCTTGGTTTTGGCTGAGGTCATGATCTCAGCGTCATGAGATTGAGCTCCACATGGGGCTTCACACTCAGTGCAGAGACTGCTTGAGATTCTTTCCCTCTCCCTTTCCCCACTGCCCCTCCCCTCACTCGTTTGTGTGTGTGTGTGTGTGTGTGTGTCCCCATTCTCTCTCTCTCGAATAAATAAGTAAAATCTTAACTGTTTTTTTGTTGCATTTTATCCTGCCATTTACTTGAATAAATAAGTAAAATCTTAACATTTTTTTTGTTGCAAATATCCAGCATATTTGAAGGGACAGTTTTCAAGTTATGTTAGCATGCCATATTATCAGAATTAGAAGTCCTTTCATTTATGCTTTATTTTTTCCCCCTGCTACAGCCCCTATGACTTATGCAAAGACTCCTGTTTTAGCTCTTTCTTGCATTTTCCTCTGAGTTGTCTAGGATACCATCTCTCAGATACATCTTTCTAACATACGACTTTGACCATGTGATTTTCTGGCTTAGTGACTGTTCATAGCCTCCCTGTTCCCTGTGGAATAAAGTTTAAATTCTCTGTCCTTGCATTTAAGGTCATCTATAATCCAGCCTCTAATTAAATATATTTTCTACTGGCTTTAGTAATGTTTTTGATTTTTCTCTGTTGAACAGTTCAGTGTACTTTTTAAAAAATTAGGTAAGTTCTATATGGTATATAAAACTATCAGATGGATCCTCAACTACAGGACAAGTATTTTTATCTGTTTTAGTGTGGGTTGGATTAATTCCTACTTCACCCCAAATCTTACCATGTGTCCTGACCTCAATAGGCACTTACACCTGCTTCTGAAATTTAACTAGAGAGGAGACATTGGTGAATTGGACTTTAAGCCATAGAAAAAAACAACTGGGGCAGAACTTTACCTTGTATGGTTTTAGAGATTGTCTCTTTTCTACTGCGTGCAATAAGGGAAAACCGCAGAGGAGATCAAACATAGAATGTGAGGCAGCCTGGGTGGCTCAGCGGATCGGCCACCCAGGGCATGATCCTGGAGACCTGGGATCGAGTCCCACATCAGGCTCCCTGCAGGGAGCCTGCTTCTCCCTCTGCCTGTGTCTCTGCACCCCCCCCCCCGCCCCCATGTGTCTCTCATGAATAAATAAATAAAATCTTTTAAAAAAACATAGAATGTGACATAAATGGCACAACTTTGTAGAAATATGAGTAAAATTTATACTCTCTATTTTGTATAATGACTTTTAGCTTTCAAAGCATTTTTATAGCCACAGCCCGTTTGATCTTTACAACAGCCTGTATGGTAGTTAGAGAAAATTTGGAAATAAGTAAAGTCCAGAAAAGTTATTCATATACTCACTCAATGATTGAACAAATACTTATTGTGCCACCTATGTGCCAGGCACTGGGCTAGGGCTGGATGAAATGTGCTAAGACAGTACTTCATAGACCAAGAAATCTTACAGTTTTGTTACTCAGTAAATGATGGACTTGAAATTAGAATCAAACTCTTACAGGTCCTGATCCATCAAACCTCCTTCTGGCAGGTTTATCCCCATACTTGACCTGAAATAGAATGTATATTCACCTAAATTATGTTTGCTGTCTCTTTTAGAGCTAGGTTTAGTGTTCCTCTTACTGATTTCCTCTTTTTGCTGGGCACATAATTAGACTACACTTCCCAGCCTACCATGGAGGTGGAGGTGATCATAGGACTGAGTTCTAACCAGTGACATATTCAGAGGTGACGTACAATACTCCATGCCTGGACCATGTGACATATTCAGAGGTGAATATGGAGTGCAGAAACACTCCACCTGTAATTGTCTCTATTTTTTTTTCCTTTAGCAGTTAAATGCAGAGGTTTCCAAGGACCAAGAAAAGAGTGAAGTCGTAGACAGAAGAAACTAGGTCTCCAGAATGACACAGTAGGCAGCCTGTCAATCAGGAGCACTTCATGTGACTTCATGTGAGAAATAAACTTCTGTTGCCTTAAGGCAACTTGGATTTGGTAGTTTGTTTTGTTTTGTTTTAACATCAGATAGCATATCCTAACAAGTACACCCTTCAAATTAAAGCCTAAAATGGGACCCTAAGAGTGGTAACCAAATGGCATAACTTTGAAGTGATCTATTAAACTAGACCTCCTAGGTTCTTTATCGGTAACGTGGATGTAGATATCGACATTCTCATCAAGTGTAAAGGAGATTCCAGCACTCCAGGACATTTTAAAATTTAAAAATGATATTCAACAATGTTATAGATGCAGTGTATCTTGCTGTCAGCAAGGCTTCTCTGGGTAGTCACTTTTTAATAAAAGTGACATAGGGGTACTACTCAATGAATTCAAAGCTGCTTAAACAGATCTCATATGATTAGTGGATGCATTCAAGTAAGCAGAGGGTTCTGCAATTGAAATATTGGGCTATTCTCTTACACTTGTTTTGGTCCACATTTTTATCAGTGTTTTGCATGAGGATGTAGCAGGTATGCTGATCAAATGTGCTGGTGACACAAGTCTGGAGGGGATAGAAATAAGATATAAGATAGTTGACAGAATCAAGACTCAAAATTATCTTGACATGCTGCAATGCCCGGCCAAAACTAACAACATGAAATGTAATAAGGATAAATGCAAAGTCTTTTTTTTAGGTCCCAAAATGAATTATAGGAATACAGGCTGGAGAACATGTAACTTGGCGGCAGTTGATGTAAAAAGGCCCTGGGGGTCTTATTTGACCAAAAGCTTGATTTGAGCCAACACTGTGATATGGCTCCGCAAACTGAGCTGCATTAATGGAAGCATTGTGTGATCATCATGAGACACATTAGGCTCTGCACTCCTTGGATGAAATCTGGGGTATTATTTTTAAAATCTGTGTATGTTGGCACAGGGACAAACTGGAGACTACACAGAGGAGGTGGTGAGGATGGTGAATAAGATGTCTCCTCCCTCTGCATCCATAGCATACTGCTGGCGACCTTCTTGGTGTTTGTGTTGTTCCTCTGGCCTTCTACTACAATCTTTCTCATCTACTGACCGCATACCCCATTAAAAAAAGGGATAAATAGGGGCACCTGGGTGGCTCAGCGTTTGAGCATCTGCCTTTGGCTCAGGTCAAGATCAAGATCCTGGGGTCCTGAGATTGAGTCCTGCATCAGGCTCCCCGCAGGGAAGTCTGCTTCTCCCTCTGTCTATGTCTCTGCCTCTCTCTCTCTGTGTTGCTCATGAATAAATAAATAAAATCTTTTAAAAAATGGGATAATAACAACAATAACAATAATGATAGTACCAACAGTGGTTACAGGTAATATTGATTGAGTTCTTCCCATGTGCAATCACTCCTTTGAATGCTTTACATGTATGGTCTTTTTCAACCTTCGTGGCAGCCCCATGAAATGGATTCTACTAGTCTCCCCATTGTATATTGAACTAGGTATAGTGGGGTTAAGTTCTTTAGTAAGTGGTGGGATTAGGACCCATACTCAGGCAATTTGACTCGAGGACTGGTGCTCTTAACCATATGCTGTCCTATAAAGCTCTGAAACTCCCCAACCTCAAGCATTCAGTTCAGATGGGGGAGACGAGAGTGGCACATAGAAACCAAGTTACAGCGACAACCAAAGAGGGGAAGAGCTCCTCCCTGATTCGTACTGGGGATTTGTCTAGTGCTCATTGCATAGAAGAGAAATAGACTCATGAGGTTTTAATATGCCTATAGTAGTAGTCACATGAATAATAATCTTACATAATTACGGTCAGTTTTTAGTTTCCAAAAGCATTTTATTTATTTTACAATAAATTGACATCTAAATGTATAATAAATATTATGTTAAGTATAACATATTTAAATATATAATAAATTGACATTACATATAATTGACATATAATATTATATTAGTTTCAGGTGTCAAAAGCATTTTTAAAAAGCTTAATATCCTTTAATCTTCTTAATGCCTTGTGAAGCAAGAACAGCAAGCTTAGAATGAGGAAATAAACCCAGAAAGGTTACATCTGTCCATCCATCCACATATTTATTCCACTAATATTTATAAAGTGTCCATTATGTTCTAGGCACTGCAGCAAGAACACAAGAGCTTTGTAAAGCGGATGTTATCTTTATCTTATAGGTAAGGAAATGGAAGTCCTGAAGACTACACTAGCATTGGTGCCCTCTCACACATACACTCACACACACATGCACACACATGATAGATGTATGATATATGTCTGGGCCCCACATTATATATTTTTCTTTCAAAGGACAGAATTGGAGCAGTCACTTGCTACCTCATCGTTAAATTTCACAGTCCTGTGTGCTAGAAAGGAGCTTCCACAATATCCAATTGGTAGTTGAATTCTTGGTTCCCATGATGAGACTCTAACCATGATATAGGTAGGTTATGTGAAACAATCAAAGTGACATTCACGCAAAAGGGAGTCATTACTAATAGTAGGAATGAAAATAGAAATAAACACCTATCAGAAAATGAAATCATCCTTGGAGAGTGCTTTGAGATCTTTGGGGAAATTTGGTTGGGGTGGGGGAGCATGCTGGGACACCTTTCCTCTGTGGGTTCCAGACATTCCAGGCTCCCAGCCTCCCAGCTATGGAATGTCCTGGAATGTGTTTGAAACAGTGTGGGCTGTGGAGCCTGGGAGCAGAAGGGCTCTGCTAGGAGGGGCTGGTCTGGCCCACCGGGGATCTCTGGTGTGGTTCAGCAGCCCCCAGGGCTGGGAGGGGAAGAAAGTAAAAGGAAATACAGAACTTGTCACTGCAGGCCTCCCAGAGAGCAGAGGTCAGCCTGGAGCTAAAAGAAGATAGCAGTTGCTCTGTCCTGTCTTATAAGTATCCACAGTGTCAGCATCATTTCCAGCAGAGGCTATCCAAAATGCCTCCCTCACCCCTGTGGGTACTGAGAGTTAAAAACAAAGTGTCACCCATCCTTCTTTCTTGGAAATGGGCATCTTCTCTCTGAGCAGTTTTCTATTTCTTCAAGGTGAGGATTGAAGAGAGATCATGGGACCCAGGCAAGGAAGGGTAAAGAGTGCTGGTAATGGAAGGAGAGGCAAAGGGTTTGGTTCTCTGTCCCTGGACGTTCCTGGGGACGCTCCTGCCTACCTCTCTGCCCCAGTTTGTACAGACACAAAGGCCAGCCTCTCCACAGCAGCCTTTTAAAGTGAGTCAATAAAAGAGGAGGGTTGGTATACTTATCAGGGGAAAGCTTTCTGTTTCTCTCCCACGGAGGCCTTAGAGATTTCTACATTTCCCAGCACTTCCCAGAAGCGAGCATGGGGGAAGGAAAATTAATGCTTGGAGTGCAGTTGGCAGAGGCCTGAGATCAACCCCCTTGGGCCTGGCTTGGTGCCTCTATGGAGAAGCATCTTTAACTTTCGTTGCCAGAGGGTGTTTTGCTTCTAGTGGGGGGAGGAGGAGATGGAGGAAATAAAAGAACAAAAATGAAAAACAAAGAATTCCTGAAGGTCCGATAAGCGGTTCAACTATGCACCAAAACATAAATATTTGGCCAAATTAGTTACTCCAAATGCTTCATATTTCTAAAATTGAACCACAGTTTTGTTTTACTTTGAAGTTTTTCAGCTCTTGACAATCCTGTGCAAATCTAAGGGGCATGAGGATTGGAGTTCATTTCCTTCTCTGAGATCCCAGCAAATACTTAGTTGTTTCTTCTTCTTCTTCTTCTTCTTCTTCTTCTTCTTCTTCTTCTTCTTCTTCTTCTTCTTCTTTCTTCTTCTTCTTCTTCCTTCTTCTTCTTCTTCTTCTTCTTCTTCTTCTTCTTCTTCTTCTTCTTCTTCTCCTTCTCCTTCTCCTTCTTCTTCTTTCCTTCCTTCCTTCCTTCTTTCTTTCTTTCTTTTTCTTTTTTTTCCTCTTTTTTCCTCTTCCTCTTCCTCTTCCTCTTCCTCAATGCATGGTAAAATGATGTTGCTGTTTTTTGGTCATCTCTTTCCAAATGGAGATGTTCTCTGGGTAGTCACTCAAGTCAGCCATTTTATCAGTGAGCAAGCAACAAGCAACATGTGCTGCAAAATATTAGATTGGAATGGAACAGAAAGGCTCTAATGGTTATTAACATATCTGCATCCTAGGATCTGAGGTAGTACTATTACTGCTACCTAATTTCTGTTTGCTTTGTGTTGAATTCACCTTTCAAGATTTGCATGATGCCAGTCTTAGAGCTTCTCACAAATACAGTTCTCAAATCTAATTCATTTATGCATGGAAGAAATCTTTTGTTCCCTTGGGCAGAAGAATTAATGTCTATAAAACTGAGTATTTTATGTGATCCTCAAGCAGTTGGTTAATTTCCTCAATGCAGTCCTCTAACAAATTCTGAGAAAAACAGCCAATCAGATCAGTTGTTTGCTGTCACTTAAAAAACAAATGGAACATATTAAGGTCTAGAAAACAGAGGACCCTCTTTTCCTTTAGCACCCGTGTTTGAGGGTATTAAATTAAAGAAGGAGGTCATTAGACAGAGGGGACTTTAATACCTTAGTAGCCTATATAAGCAAACCTAAAACCTAAGCTTGCAGTGCTTCAAGGTTAAGAAATCAAAACCTAAGGACAATCCATCAAAAGTGAGGCTTTCCCAGATAAAGGAACTCTGTAAGCTGTAGACACCCTAGTAATTTCCATGCTTTGCTTCTGCCTTTTCTCTATAAAGTCTCCGCCAGGGCTCCTATAGGTGCTGGAGTGCTCTTAACTACTTTTGGGTTCACACAGCCTACTATGAATCCATTTTCGCTCAAATGAAGTCTTAGAAATCTAATATGCCTCAGTTAATTTTTTTAAAAGATTTTATTTATTTGTTTGTTTGTTTATTTATCTGAGAGAGAGAGAGAGAAAGAGAGACAGAAAGAGCACAGGCCTTAGGGGGAGAGGGAGAGGGAGAGAATCTCAGAGACTCCACACTGAGTGCAGAGCCTGATGTGGGGCTCAATCTCATGACCCTGAGATCATGACTTGAGCCAAAATCAAGAGTCAGAGACTCAGCCGAATGAGCCATCCAGGTGTCCCTGCCTCAGTTTATCATTTAACAAGGGAAGGTCAAGGATCTTGGCCAATGGGAAACTTTTCTTCTACTAGCAGTTAATTGTACTTCATAGTAATGAGAACTGTTTTCATTAAAGCACACAGAACTGTCACTTTCTAGGCAAAGTGGCTGAGGAGATACTAAAGTTTGCTCTTAACCTGGAAATATTTTACCTAATTTCCAGGAAACAAGTACAGGGACTGCCCCAGATGTTTCTGATGGGAGTCAGTGTGTAGCTTAGGGTTCATGTTAGTTATATAACGGAGAAAATTAGAGGCCTTGCATCTTTAGACTTGGCTTTAATTATTCTCTCCTACCAGGAACTATTTGCGGGGGGGGAGGGGTGCAGATGAGAGAGAGAGAACAAGATCAATTGCATAATTTTATCTAAGAAACGTTGGATACATTGAAAGCACAGAAGGTTCATCTACGTATGCAGACATCACCTGCATTACTCTGAAACTAGGCAAAATAAAAGTAAGCCAGTCCAGATGAGGTCCTGGGTGGCTCAGTCAGGTAAGTGTCCTGACTATTGATTTGAGCTCAGGTCATGATCTCAGGGTCATGAGTTCAAGTCCTGGGCCCAGCTCCAAGCTGGGTATGGAACCTACTTAAGATTCTCTCTCACCTTCTGCATGCCCCACCTGCACTCCCTACCTCCACACTCAGGCACACTATTTCTCTGAAAAAAATAATAAATATTTTTTTTTTTTAGAGTAAGCCAATCCAAATGAGCTCAGAGGTACAAGATTCTTCAGGAAACATTACCTGTTAGTCTTCCACTCACTACAACATCCTTTCCCTTCCGAAGCCTGTGAAGGCCCTTTTCTCTTTGCTCTTGAAAGGGCAGTTGAAATGCCTCTTTCTCCAGGAAGCCTTTCTTGGAGAAAAGAAGCGACACTTCTCCCCTTCTCTGGACTCTCACAGAACCTTTCTTGTAGCTTTTTACAGCACTTAACTTAGTTGGACCACATATCATAGGGTTTTATGTTCACATCTTATCCCCTCTACCTATCTCATCTGATTTATAAATTTCTGAGAGAGAAGATCTGTGATATATTTTACTTTTCACCTACACATTATTTAGCACAATATGTTGTACCTTACAGGGCACAGTAAATGTGGGTTTATTAATAAAATGAATACATCCAGAGCAGCTCTACTGCACAGCAGTAACCTGCAACCTAATGTTCTTACAAGTGAGGATTAAAAAACAAACAAACAAACAAACAAAACTAAAGGCTTCACTGGTTAAGTTAGTTAAATATTCTCTATCAAAACTGGGTCCCAGGCATCTTAAATTTGGTGAGAATGGACTGAGCACTTTAGGGTGTAATAGTTTAAGTAAACATTTTTCTTTTTCTTTTTGTCTTTCTTGGGAACAGATGACACTTTGCTGGACAAAAATGAAAAATATCTGGGTGGGAGAAATAGGGTGTGGCCAGTGAAGCCTGAATTCTGTTACTGGATTTAGTTGAAAATACCAAGCTGTGCTCAAGAACTCTGCATTAAATGGAAAGACTTCAAGGGTGCCTGCCGTGAAGACTGGAGTTGGGAAGATTTGGGAGCTGAGAGTCAAGCAGAACAAAAGGTACTTATTTTAAATCAAAACATATGCAAGGTGAGAAGAGCTTAACCTAAATCCTAAGGGCAGTTGCCACTCAGCTCCCACACCTTAGACCTATCTTCTCTGATAAATTTTACCCAGTTACATTAAAGGGAGCATAGGGGGATTGTTGCTATTGTTTTGTCATCCCTTAGAAGTAGCAATTTAAAATACACTTGATCTCCTGTAGTGTTCTAGAAGTTATGCCTTTCATCTCCAATTGTTATATATAATACCTCGAGTGAGGTGATTTTTAAAATTTTTTTAAATTTTATTTAAAAATATTTTTTATTGGAGTTCAATTTGCTAACATATAGCATAACACCCAGTGCTCATCCCGCCAAGTGTCCCCCCTCAGTGCCCATCACCCAGTCACCCCAACCCCCTGCCCACCTCCCCTTCCACTACCCTATGTTCATTTCCCAGAGTTAGGCATCTCTCATGTTTTGTCACCCTCGAGTGAGGTAATTTTGTTTTGCTTTGTTTTTTTGTAAGGTGGCCTTGATATTGTGGAATGGGTAGATGGAGAACAAGTGGTGGAAGAATTAGAAGAAGAAAGGAAATAGGAAAGACAATTCCTGTCCTTTTTGCTCCATGTCCAAGAGGTTTGGAAGACGTTGGAGCCTTTTTGTTGTGGTGATGGTGGAATTTATTGTTCAGTTTGTGATATATTGTGCCATCTGTCATGGTTGTTGGGTTTGATGAAGCAACTGCTGTTAGTTCGGGATAACTGGAGAGAATCGGTGGGCAGTCAGTGGAAAGAGCCTGATTGGGCTGGAATCTCCAGCAATGGCACCTTCAGGGCTCAGAGCTTGAATTCTGTCATGTGAATATTACTGCAGTTTGGACTCTCTAGGAAGGAGGAAGCTGGTGAGAAATAATAACTGAATAATTGGAGATTGGTCTCATGAGGTGAGAGAGATGTAAAGAGAAAAGAGATTTGTTTATTTCTCCTCACAAATACAAAGAAATGCCTGTCAGCCCTGGGACTGATAATGGAAATGACACAAGGGTGCAGAGCAGGGAATGGGACTTTCAAGGGACAAGTCCAGAAGAGCAAGATAAATAAATGGCAGTTGTGGAATGAATCTAGCCTCAGAGGATTTCTGGAAGCAGAAGGTCAAGATACCTCTGTGGTCAGGAACTCAGGTGGTCGCTGTGACATTGTGAAGGAATTCTGTTTGGCCAACTCTAGAGGGGTGCTTTTCAAAGTTCTGGAAGACAGCAGGAAAGTTCAGTGGTGCCTGAGCGCTGGGAACCCTGGGGTCATGATGGGTACTGCCTCTCAGAGTCCTGAGACCTAATGGTCACAAGAGTGGACACCTCTCCAATCTCTGACTTCCTCTGCCAGGTTTCTACTCATTGATGATTCAGCCTCAGTCCTAAATCCCCCAATAAAATGACACTTACCCCTTTACCGTCCTCTTCAAACATCTGGCCTTTCCTTGATCTTCTTGATTAGGAAATTCCTTTTAAGACCCCACTGGTTGCCCTGGACACTTTTTTGCTATTTTCTGCTCATTTAAAACTTTCAAATTCCCAATATTTTCTCTATGAGTTCACTTCTGTTCAGGAGACAATACCACTACTGGTTACTTGAACAGAGAGAATTTAATAGATTAACAAATATGTTAATGAAATATAGAGCTGTTAACAAGGTCAATGAAAGGGTAAAAGGAGAACTGGAAGATATCATGGAGGAAACCACAACCGGAAGCAGCTACCACCCATAGACCCATAGGATTGAAAGAACAAAGGGAAGCAGCTGGGAGTGTTAAAATTGAGAATTTAAGGGAGGGCTCCAACAGAGCTGAAATTCAGATTTCTGAGGAGAAGGGGCTGCTTGGCTGATGGTGGAGTCTCTGGGCTTAGAGGAGCAGCCTCAGGAGACCTGGATTTTTTAAAAAGATTTATTTATTTATTTTAGATTTGGGGAGACAGAGGGAGAGAGAATCCCAAGCAGACTCCCAGCTGAGCTTGGAGCCCAAAGCAGGAATCCATCCCGGGACCCTGAGATCACGACCTGAGCCAAAATCAAGAGTCTGAGGCTTAACCCACTGAGCCACCCAGGTGCCATGGGAGACCTGGATTTTTGAGGAGAGAGTTCAGATAGGAGTCTTGGAGGTTTGGGTGGAGGCTTGATAGGGCATCTGTTGGAAAAACTGCAAACTAGATTCAGCTGCCACTTCAGGAAGGCTGTTGCTGGAATGGCCTCAGGACCAGCTAGTGGATATGAAAAAGCAAGCCTCTTCTCTTTCTTCATTCAGTCCTGTGGTCTCCCTCTGGCGCCCCTAGTTGGCAGTGGAGCAGGAAGCCATGGGTCCAAGCAGAAATGTGCTGTGCAGAGTCATAGCCCTAGCATCACAAAGCTCAAGAGGGAAGCGTGGATCTGGAGGTGAGTAAAACCTTAACCAGCACACTCTCCTTCTAGATGGTTGGGAAAACACCTGGTTCTTTCCTATTAGAACCACGTATTATTGTTGACAGCTAGAATTGTGTTTGAAGCCTTTCCAGGGACCTTTTCTTGTGGGGGAGAGCCATGCCTTTCTTCCCTGGACTTTAAAAAATTCTGCCTTCTTAAAGTCTCAGGTATATGCTTGATGATGCTTATCCTTTCATTCTTAGCTATTAAAAGAAAAAAACATCAACTTCCACTTTCTTCTGAAAGGTGAAGACAAGTCAAGAACATGTCTACCCCTCCTATACATATATTCAACAAACAATTCTAGGTCTTGCTCCTGTACTAGTTTTATCTGACAGAGATCGGTAATTTTATCTTTCTGACCAGGTGGCCTCAGCAATCAGACAACGAAAAGACATTAAAGGCATTCAAATTGGCAAAGAAGTCAAACTCTCCCTCTTCGCCGATGACATGATACTCTACATAGAAAACCCAAAAGCCTCTACCCCAAGATTGCTAGAACTCATACAGCAGTTTGGCAGCGTGGCAGGATACAAAATCAATGCCCAGAAATCAATGGCATTTCTATACACTAACAATGAGACTGAAGAAAGAGAAATTAAGGAGTCAGTCCCATTGACAATTGCACCCAAAAGCATAAGATACCTAGGAATAAACCTAACCAAAGAGGTAAAGGATCTATACCCTAAAAACTATAGAACACGTCTGAAAGAAATTGAGGAAGACACAAAGAGATGGAAAAATATTCCATGCTCATGGATTGGCAGAATTAATATTGTGAAAATGTCAATGTTACCCAGGGCAATATACACGTTTAATGCAATCCCTATCAAAATACCATGGACTTTCTTCAGAGAGTTAGAACAAATTATTTTAAGATTTGTGTGGAATCAGCCAGGGGAATTTTAAAAAAGAAAACCATAGCTGGGGGCATCACAATGCCAGATTTCAGGTTGTACTACAAAGCTGTTGGTCATCAAGACAGTGTGGTACTGGCACAAAAACAGACACATAGATCAATGGAACAGAATAGAGAACCCAGAAGTAGACCCTGAACTTTATGGTCAACTAATATTCGATAAAGGAGGAAAGACTGTCCACTGGAAGAAAGACAGTCTCTTCAATAAATGGTGCTGGGAAAATTGGACATCCACATGCAGAATAAAGAAACTGGATCATTCTCTTACACCAGACAGCAAGATAAACTCAAAATGGATGAAAGATCTAAATGTGAGACAAGATTCCATCAAAATCCTAGAGGAGAACACAGGCAACACCCTTTTTGAACTCGGCCACAGTAACTTCTTGCAAGATACATCCACGAAGGCAAAAGAAACAAAAGCAAAAATGAACTATTGGGACTTCATCAAGATAAGAAGCTTTTGCACAGCAAAGGATACAGTCAACAAAACTAAAAGACAACCTACAGAATGGGAGAAGATATTTGCAAAGGACGTATCAGATAAAGGGCTAGTGTCCAAGATCTATAAAGAACTTATTAAACTCAACACCAAAGAAACAAACAATCCAATCATGAAATGGGCAAAAGACATGAAGATAAATCTCACAGAGGAAGACATAGACATGGCCAACATGCACATGAGAAAATGCTCTGCATCACCTGCCATCGGGGAAATACAAATCAAAACCACAATGAGATACCACCTCACACCATTGAGAATGGGGAAAATTAACAAGGCAGGAAACCACAAATGTTGGAGAGGATGCGGAGAAAAGGGAACCCTCTTACACTGTTGGTGGGAACGTGAACTGGTGCAGCCACTCTGGAAAACTGTGTGGAGGTTCCTCAAAGAGTTAAAAATAGACTTGCCCTACCACCCAGCAATTGCACTGCTGGGGATTTACCCAAAAGATACAGATGCAATGAAACGCCGGGACACCAGCACCCCGATGTTTCTAGCAGCAATGTCCACAATAGCCAAACTGTGGAAGGAGCCTCGGTGTCCATTGAAAGATGATGGATAAAGAAGATGTGGTTTATGTACACAATGGAATATTCCTCAGCCATTAGAAACGAGAAATACCCACCATTTGCTTCAATGTGGATGAACTGGAGGGTATTATGCTGAGGGAAGTAAGTCAATTGGAGAAGGACAAACATTATATGTTCTCATTCATTTGGGAAATCTAAATAATAGTGAAAGGGAATAGAAGGGAAGGGAGAAGAAATGTGTGGGCAATATCAGAAAAGGAGACAGAACATAAAGACTCCTAACTCTGGGAAACGACCTAGGGGTGGTGGAAGGGGAGGAGGGCAGGGGGTGGGGGTGAATGGGTGACGGGCACTGAGGGGGGCACTTGACGGGATGAGCACTGGGTGTTATTCTGTATGTTGGTAAATTGAACACCAATAAAAAATAAATTTATTTAAAAAAAAAAAGTACCACTCAGTCTCACCTTATTATAAGGCTGTTGTTTAAGAAGAGGATATACTCTTCTATTGTTGTATTTCAATCTGACATCTCTTTCCATCATGTCTCAAAGATCACATGAGGGTATAATCCTAAACTTACTTTGTTTACAACATGTGCTAGACAGTTTAGGGAGACAATATGGTGTCATGTGGGCTCAGGACCAGATTGCTTTTGTCTAAAATCAAGTTTTCCTACTTCCCAGCTATGCATGTCCTTGCACAAGTTACTTAGCTTTTGTAAGCCTCATTTTCTTCTTCTGTAAAATGGAACTCACAGTAGTGCCTACTTTATAGGATTATTCTTCAGTCTAAAAGCCATACACACATAGTCAGTGCTCAGTTGATGACAGCTATTATTGGCATAAAGATTCTGAGGCTCTAAGTATTATTTCCATCTCCCATCTCCCTTCCAGTATTTTTGGGGTATAAAACACCTGGCACTTTTCATATTTTTATTCATTTCATCTTGCTGTCCTCTAAAGGTGCCACTTTCATAGGTTTATCAAAGTGATTGTCTCCTTTTCCTTCTTTATTTAAAGGCTTTCAAGGAGGTCATTTAGATTCTGATTGAATATCCTTCCTATTCATCCCAGTGCCAAAAACCATGGTTCTGTCTTTTTAATCTCATGTTTCATTATCATCTTGTTATTGGGACACTCACCTCACGGATCTTCCTTTCTTGGTCATAGTCTTGACTGTCAGTAGGGAAAAGTATAAGTCCGTCATCTCTGCTATTGACTCCTTTGATTCCTTGCCCAAGGCCTCATAGTTTCTATTCAGATAATGTCATTCATGAAGCATTTTAAGCTTAGGCTGTGCTGGGAGGAGATTTCCAGGAGCAAGTTAATAGGAATCGTCAAGTGGCAGAGGAATCAGAGAAGCAGACCTGAGAGCTTAAGGGAATAGCCTTCAAGAGCTTGGTGATCCATCTTGGGTATGTGACTTGGATAGAATGCTTATTTCAGACAGGTTAAGTAGGATGTCTTGGGCCTGTCAGGAAATGAAGCTATCTGCAGAATGCCAAAGAAATATTCTATTTAGTCAAAATAACCAAATAATTTCCAAGTTAATTTATTTTTCATTTGGTGTTTGCATTTGCACATCCAGCCCAAGACTCTCAAAGGAATAAATTATTATTTCAGCATGTAAAGGTTTAGTTTCTTCTCTTGGGAGAAGAACACCATCCAAATTATAAAAGTAAAACTGTATATTATACAGTGATACCTTCATAAATCTACTTCCATGAGCCAGAAAAAAGGCATCAGGAGTGGGGAATTTCATATGTGTCCATGCATGTACAGAGTGCAGGCTCTGGAAGATAAAAGTGTCAAGAATGCATAACTGCTGCTGAGTGATTATGCAACTTATATTTCTGCCAATAAATTTCGAGCCTGATTTATGTCAGATCAGACTATAAATCCAGTGTTTGCACCAATTATCAAAAATGCATTTTACAATCTTGAATAATTATTTTCAAAGAGAAAATAAACAGTGGAATGTCATGTTGGGTCTATGCTGCGAACTCTTTTGAAGGTTGGGGTGGGGTGGGGAATCTGTCTGAAAAGACTCAGCCTGAAAAGAAACTTTGTAATTTAAGGGTCCAGAAGTTGTGATGACTTTATGAACTTTGGACCTGAGCTCTCCTGTGAGAAAATAATGAGAGAAGCCATCTTAATTATTCTAGGAAAAAATGGGTGTAGCCTCTCATTTACTAAAGTAATGGGATAAAATTATTCTGTAGGGAATGAATTCCCAGGTTCTGCACCCTGTATGCCTCTCCCCTATGCCAGGTACCAATACCTAGTCTAAATTTGTAGAACCTGGACAGTGCAGCTCAGTGCTGAGAAGTAGTCTGGGGAGCTTTGTCTGGCTCTACCCAAGAAATCTTAATTTAATTGGGCTGGGGTGTCACCTAGGCATTGCTAGTTTTTGTTTTGTTTTGTTTTTTGTTTTTTTTCTAAAGCACACCTGGAGAGAAACATTGGCCCAGGTTGACTGTCCTGGGAGTGGCTTCTGCTTCATGGTAACAATAGCAAAGTCCATTGACAGGGATGTGAAACAGAACTACAGTGGAAGCTCTTCCCCAGTTGTTGTCCTATCTCCTCCATGCTCCTCATTCTCCTGCCTTGCAGCCCTTGCTCTTGACTGTAGCTTGTCTTCTATCTGTTGCCTATGATTTCATGCTTCTAATTCCCAGGTACCTACTAGTCCCTCCCCTGCCTGCTCTGCCTCTGGAAATTTGTGTTTTCTTTCTGAGTGTTGGTCCACTCTGTTGCAAACTCTGGCCTCCTGATTTCCCAGCCACCTGTGCAAGCCCCGCTTGCTGCACTGACTGGAGGCAGGTGTCTGACTCAGCTCTCTCAGTCGGTGCAGGAGGATGAGACCTCTCCACAGGTAGTCCCTAAATATATTTGTTCAGCTTGTGACTTCCGAGGGATGGGATGAGGTCCAGGCCCATCCATCTAGATAGTAGTCTTCTTCTTTTAGGAGACAACAATAGTGTGATCCTGGATAAGGACAGCCTGGGTTTGAATCCTGGGCAGGGAAATCACAACAGGAAGAGGAAAAAAAAAAAAAAAGCCTAGGTGGTTAGGAGCCAGGTTCCTAAGCATGAGGCTGGGACATGGAAAGGAGGAACATTATAAAAGGAAGCAAGGAAAGAAATGAATGACGAGTAACAGAGTCTTCTTTAGGTTAGTAAATGTTAGTGTGAGTTACTGTAGCTTGGACAACTGCCACTGTCATTTAAAAAATTCTGAAATATGTCTTCTTTGTGGTTTTTAAATAGTATCCTTGTCTCAAGGCACAGATTTACACAATGGAAGTGTAAATTTTTTAATGTCAAGAAACTAATACATATATTTTTAACAATTCAACATTAGGAATAAACTAAGACCCACCATTGACTTCCATGCCCAATCCCAGTTGACTCTCAGAAGCACGTCTATTAACAGAGATGTAGGCCTTCTAGTGCTTTTACATACAAAAAATATATATAATATTTCTATATTATATAATATATAACATATATTTCTATATAAAATAAAATATGCATTTTAAATTTAAGTAGATATTATTGTAATCACACTTCACCTAGGACTGCAAGAGACTATCATTTCACCATACTCTAATTGGTACTGATAATCACACCACCATGGTTCATTATTGTTCCAGTATGTGTTTACTTGATTACAAGGGAGATTGAACATCTTTGTATATGTTTACTGTTACTTGGACTTTCTCCCCCATGAATCCACTTCTCATATCGTTTGCCCACTTGTCCATTGGGTGACTTATCGATCTTTTCTTTTTATTGATATGGGAATGCTTTATATATGATGGATTTTGATCAAGGCAACTTCAGGGACACTACTTATTGTAGTCTACTTGCATGGCTCCCCCTGCTGGTGTGCAGTACACAACCTGTGCTTCCATTCCTGGTGGTTCTTAATCTTTTGTTTGTGATGAATTGTGTAAATATTTTATCTGTAATCTGTCTCTGTATTTTAATTTTGCTTGTGTTATTTTTCATAGTAGCTAAATCATTTAATTTTCATCATATCTATCAGTCTTTAACTTTGTGTTGTTTGCCTTCTTGGTTTTGTTTAAAATGATCTTTCTTACCTAAGGTAATAAAACATTTTTCTCTATTTCCTCTGATTGTTCTCATAGTTTTGTAATGCTTATGTCTTTAATGTATCTGAAAACTATTAGTGAGTGATGTGAAATAGGGATTTTTTTTTCTAATTTCTTTCCTAATGGACAATCAAAAGTCCCAACAAATTATTGAATGGCTATCCTTTACCCCTATCTAAAAATACTACCATTATTATATACTTTTCCCCCTACATTCATGAATCTATTTTGGGGTTCTGAATTCTGAATATAATAAAATGATATTTGAAAAACTATTTAGCTACACTAGTCAGGTGTAATCACTATCAATAAATAAAGGGTTGATACTGAAACAAAAATATACTGTATATTGATTTTAATCCATAGATTAAGACTTGATGTTATGGTAAATTTGGTATAGATTATATGGAGTTCTTCTGAAAGGAAGTTCAGTCAATCACAGCAGCTTGTTTGTCATCTTTATAAAGCTCCACATTGAAGAGTTCCATCTAGAAACTCATATAGTTAGAACTGGTGGATCTTATGTGGTTATTGGACACAAGATCCTGGTGCCCACTTAAATGACCAACTTGTTTTATTTCTTCCTAAATATTATGCTTGACTTGAAAACTCTTAACTTGATTTAACCACATACATAGTGAACTAATAAAAAGTAATTCATAGATCTTTTCACTTTAAATGAACTGATCATTGCAACAAAAGTGCTGAGATATTATAAATACAAGAGCTTTTGCATGGGCCATTAGAACCTTAAAAACAGGATACATCTGATAGCACAGTCTGACAAAGAGTAGGCACTGAATAAATATTTGGAGGAGGAATGAAGCTCATACCTAGCTTCACTTTAAGAGCATCCTTTATGCTTTCTTTTTTCTAGGCACTTTACTGATGTGCTTCATTCAGAATGGCTATTTTGTTCTTACTGCTTTATGACATATGACATTAGCTTTATTAACCAGAAAACTCCAAGTCAATTTAATTCTTTTCTTTGGGATTTATTAAAGCCCAAGACTTAATTATTTGGTTACTCGTTAAAAAAAAAAAGCAACCTGAAATATAAATCTTATTATCTATATTTGCTTTCCACATGGACCAAAGAATGAATACTACACTTGCTTTATTCTCCTTTCTCTCCAGGTAGCACTATCTATGTAGAATAGAATGTGAAGGTCTCTGGAGTTGTGTGGTACAAAGTGCTATCCTCCTTCCATCCCGGGCTCTGCCTATATTTTTCTAATCAGAGCCACTTGGCTCTGACAACCCTGCTATCTGCTGGCTTGTGGACACATAGACTGTAGCTCTGTGTCCCTTGAAGACCCCGTTTCACATACTGCAAAGATTATTTGTGAAAATAGCCCAGACTTTTAGCAGTTTCCAGCTCTAAGTTGTTATCAGAGCTTTTCTTAAGAGTTCAAATTGTATCCTTTGTGACTATTTTTTCGACTATGGTAAAAACTCCTTTAGAATGACTATATAGAATGGTAGCTTCTACTCACACAAGCCTTAGTACTACTGACTCTGCATGAGCATTTTGATGACAACAGATGGTTTGCATCTGAAGTCAAACTTACGGCACAGATTCTGTTCAGTGTACAAGCATGGGATACATTTACCCACCAAGAAACTTCCCATGAGTATATTGTGCATGCTGGTGTTTTTTTTTTTAATTTTTAAATTTATTTATGATAGTCACACAGGGAGAGAGAGAGAGAGGCAGAGACACAGGCAGAGGGAGAAGCAGGCTCCATGCACCGGAAGCCCGATGTGGGATTCTATCCCGGGTCTCCAGGATCGCGCCCTGGGCCAAAGGCAGGCGCCAAACCGCTGTGCCACCCAGGGATCCCCATGCTGGTGTTTTTGAGTGATACTGACTTATTCAGACTGTGGTGTGCAGCTCTTTTTTTTCTTTTTTCTTTAGAGAGAGGGAGAGAGAGAGAGAGAGAGAGAGAGAAGTGGGGAGGGCCAGAGAAAGAGGGAGAGAGAGAATCTTAAGTGGGCTTCATGGCAAGCACAGAGCCCAGTACGGGGCTCGACCCCGCAACCCTGAGGCATGACCTGAGCAAAACTCAAGAGTTGGATGCTTAAGCAACTTGCCACCCAGGTGCTCCACTCTTTTCTTTTCTTTTTTTTCTTAAAGCATGCATGAGATAATGTAAAGTCAAAGTCAAAAGTCCTTGACATATAGATTCTTAGAACTGAAAATGCTTTAGAGATCTTCTGGTCTAATCATCTGAATTTAGAATTGGGATGACTTCCTTGCTGATTTGATTATCTATACTATATAACTATATTAATAATCATAGGGAATAAGTGAAAATTAATGTACACGTAAACTTTAAATGGAGTGATCATTTGGGATAAGAGTCCAAATATATCTATAAACACGTAAGTTTGCTCTCTTTAAAAAGGAATCCATAGCACCTATTGTGCATGTGTGTATGTGTGTGCAGTTAGAAGAATGGAAGGTGAAGAGGTTACTGATTACCACCCCGTCAGCTGATAGGAATAGTTAAAATGCGGAGCAGTTTCTAGCTACCCATGGAAATCTAGCTGACTGCTTCTTTCACTTCAAAGTCTGTTTTATTTTGTGAAACACTTTCTTATCACATTTATTTATTATTCCTCAAAGGGATGCTGGGAAGGAGACTGCCTTTATTACTATTCTCATGTTGACATGTGAGAAAACCAAGTTCACACAGAGCTTAACATTCTCTTCCTGGAAATATATACTTAAAATAACCTCCACGATCAAGTTGGCTCTGCCACTCAGCTCAGCACCCTCTTCTGCTCCCTTCTCTTCCGGTCCTAGGGCCTTTCACATACATGAAACTGATGTCACATGGAAGTTCCCCAAATCAAGGGTTGTGCAGAAATCCCTGTGGGACAGTGGATAAGGCATACGCTCATGTGGCTGGAAATACATGCACACAGAATGATACCTCTACACTTGGGAAGAAGACATGCAATACAATTAAAAGGACAGAACGGTTGCCTATGTTGGGGAGGAATGAAAAAGGGGGATGCTCTGGAAACAACAACAAGAAGTTTTGTTTTCACTTCTCCCCACCTGCACTGCTTGCCCCAACCCAGCTTTCCAAAAAATATCTTCTGCCAACATTTAAGAAAAACTTTAGTGTTTTCCTCTCTGCACACAGTGGAATTTTACCAATTTCTTTGGAATGACAAGTATCAGACAAAGTTTGTGGCTGGTGAGATCACTGTTTCATAATCCAGCAAGAGTCAAGATCTCATAGAAAGATAATTTGCAGCAGATTAATTTAAAGTTAAAGAAAAATGAAGCTGGTAGTCAGGAGGCCGCTGGGGTTTTAATCTCCATCCTATATTGATAATCACTCAAGGCTAAGTACCTCTTAACAGTTTATAAAGCATGTTCACATTTATTAATCTATTTGATCTTCACATCAGCTCCTCAAGGACACTGTTTTACAAATGAGAAAATGAAAACTCACAGAACTTAAGTGATGTATAAAGGTTGCTTTACCTGTAATCTGTATTCTTTCTGTGTTCTGAAGGCAGGTTCTTAACCTGTCTCACTCCCCATAAGTGAATATTATAATTTGTCAGCCATATGGGGGTGTGTGAGGGGAAAGTGGTGATAATGGGGGTGACATAGTTCCTTGGAAAAGAGTGCTAAGTAAACAAATACATAATAATAAATAAAATGATTTATTTTATAAATTATTTAATGCCTTAAATAATGACTTTATAATTAAGGCATTAAATGTATTAACACATAATAGGTGTATTAAATATATTAATACTGTATGAAATGAAGATATAAATTATATGTATAGATAGATATCATTATTTATATGTTTAGTTTGTTATTTATTCTTACTTCTGAAATATCCACAACCAGGTCTCTGCAGTTTATGAACTGACTTAAATGGATGGTATTTAGCAGAGCCTGTGAACACCCACAATGAATCCTCACCATCAGACACCCTTCTCTGTGAGTTTCCCCAGGAAAGTAATACGTACAGAATTCAGGGTCAGGCAAAGGATCATTTCATTTGGCCTGGCTACACTACAATTGATCTACAATTGAATCTTGAATCTTATGGCTCCGTTGAGGAAGAAAGACTAGTCCAAAGCCCACCAGCCAGAAAAAGGAAAAGGAAGTTGAAGAAAGGAGTGACCAGGTGCTCTCCCGGGCATACTCCCCTCTCCTTAATTCTCTAGCCTGGTAGAGGTAGAGCACATGACCCTAAATACATCTGCTCTAAGGCTTTATTTAGCCCCTAGCACTTGGAAGATGTAGCCCAATCAGTTTCCTTGAACTTGACCAACCTCTCGCATCGGTTTCCTTATCTCCTAGCTAATTTAAGTTTCCAAAGTAAGAAGAATCCCCAAATTTGGGGATGCTATCAGGAAATCGAAATTCTCAAAAATTCCTTTACTCATTCCATAACATTTTGTGTTAGGCACTATACCAGGTTCTGGGATACAGAGTTGAGTATTTGCTTAGATATACACACACAGAGACATACTGTGAATACTCAATTTAAATGAAAACTTCCCAGAAGTTATCCATTTAACAGAGTGATTAAGAGATACAGAGGTGACCTTTCTTATTTTAAAATATTTTATTTATTTATTACAGAGAGAGAGAGAGAGAGAACACACGAGCCCTGGGGGAGAGGCAGAGGGCGAAGCAGACTCTCCACTGAGCCGGGATCCTGACGTGAGGCTCTACCCCTGAGATCATGACCTGAGCCAAAGGCATATGCTTAGCTGACTGAGCCACCCAGGTGCCCAGAGGTGATCCTCCTAAGGAGATAATTTCTAAGGATGTGGATTCATATAGAATACCAGGAGGTATCTGGTTAAAATAATATATAAACAAGATCTATAACCTGAAAGAAGGCAATGTCCTGACAGGCAAAGAGAAACCTGATGCTTTAGAGTTTTAAGAAGGAGAATATGCCAGGGTTCCTCCATAACTGATTTAGGAGCAGTTCTCCCAGAACTGGGGTCTAATTCTCCAGACACAAATATTCCTGAAGAAAGTCAGTTTATCAGCCACCACTGGAATCATCCCTCCAAATTGGTCAGCTTCTTGGGTTTTGGGTCAGAGCTTCTCTCTAAAACCTCCTATCATGTCTTAAGGGGAGCTGCCTACTGGACAGGAGTTTTGGTTCAAATGGCAGTCTTAGTTTTTTTGCCTGAGGATATATATCCCACTTCAAGTTAATAAGTTGGCACTCTAATTTCTACCTCAACTCAGGCCATACTCATTTGTTCATTATTTTTGTTATGGCTATTACTACCCCGCCTCCCAAAACAATCATATGAACCAAGTGTCCCCAAAAGTCCATACATGGGTAGTTCT
This sequence comes from Vulpes vulpes, assembly GCF_048418805.1. Lineage (NCBI taxonomy): Eukaryota > Metazoa > Chordata > Mammalia > Carnivora > Canidae > Vulpes > Vulpes vulpes. The sequence continues at coordinate 13,741,119 of NC_132786.1, read as the reverse complement.
GTTTGAGGTATGCCTGGTATTCATAGGCACGTGGGAGGGCTGTAGTCCTTCCCCTCCCCCAGCCACCTGCACCTCTTAATTAGGGTAACAGCAACAAGATTCCAGGGTTCCTGGCCCAGACCCAAATCCACACTCACCATTCCCCAGGCACTGACTTGAATTCTCAGTTTTAGTACTGAGTTTGTATACAGTTGAACATAAATAGTTTTTGTCAAAGCATCTTAATATTTTATTTGTTCGTATTTTTAAATTCTGGCCCAAGAAGGCAGTGTTAAGAGAAAGAACAGGATAAATGGGCATAATATTTGGCCCATAATTTTAAGATATGGCCTCTATTTCTCAAAGTTCTGTCTGTCTTGTTTACCACTATGTCAGTTGGACCAAATAGAATTGACGACACATAGCTGGCACTCAAGAAATATTTGTTAATTATTAATTAACTATTAATTAAACAATTAGCCACTAACCAATCAATCTAGAATACACACACACACACACACACACACACACACACACACACACACACATATATATATCAAATAATTCAAGTCAGTAATTGATAAAAAGGAAATGAAAGGGTCTGACAGCAGATTCTGTATGTAGTCCAAGAAGGGTTATTGAATGAAAGCTGAGATTTTTGGGATGGCATTTAGGTGCATGTGGAGCTGGTGCCAAGTGAATGGAAAGGCCTAGATCATTGTGAAGGTATAGAAGCCCATGACTGAGGTCAGGGTGGGCAGAAGGTATGCCCTGGATGACAGTGGGACAGGGAGGGGGAGTGGGTTTGTGTTGAGAATCTAACAGAGGCAAGAAGAGGGGGGATTGTAGATACTGATAAAATACTAAGCCAAGTTTTGACTTCATTTGGTAATAGGATGATACTGAAGATTTCCAAGCAAAGGAATTCATGATGAAAGCAAGAGGTCAGGGCTAAATATATTTTTTTATTTTTCATATCAGAAGAGGTCATTATTGTAGAGATGAGAACAGATGAGATTTTTTTTTTAAAACCCCATTAAGACAAAAATGATCTCTCCCTCCTCGGTTGCCTAGTGTGACCTCCTCTGTATAGGATTTTATGACAACACCTGCCCCACTTCACTGCCTTTATGTGAGTACCAGCAAGAGGCAAGGACCTTTTACAGGAAGGGAGCTACAGTGTCTTATACGATGTCACTGTATGCCTAAGACTGGGAAAAGCTTCAGGATGGCAAAGGTGCTTTGTAAAAGTTTGTTCCATCCCTAAACGAGCAGTTAGTTCACAAAGCAACTCCACTGACATCTTATCTCATTTAATTCCTACATCTGCCTGGTGAATTAGGGGGTATTTTTCTCTAAAAGAGAGATCAGGCCTGAGCACGTGGATGTCCACACTGAGGGAAAAGAGCAAGAGGAAGGCCCAAACAGGCCAGAGAACTAAGACAACAGGCCAGTCACCAGTGGCAGGAGCTACCAAAGATAAAGGCAGAACCCAGAGGAGGTAAGGGATGCCAGGGAGGACTGCAAATGGATCTAGCTGCTGAGAAGTCACAGGCAGAACCTCCAAAAGAGGGAGGGGACTGAAGTCAAGATGTTTGGGGTCCAATAAGTGAGGTCATGGAAGAAGCTGGAATGGTGGGGGCTGCATCGTAAACTCATCATTTGGAGAAATTTGACACTGAAAGAAAACACAGTGAAGCTAGAAGAAACTAGTGTGTTAGAGGTGATTTCCCCCGAGCACTGGGTGTGTTTATAGACAGAGGGCAGGGAGCGATGTGAAGAGGGCACAAGGGAGCATGACGTGGGTTGAAGCTGAGTGACACAGGTTGAAGACTCAGAAAGAGGAGCCTCGTGGGGGGGGGGGCGCGCTGCAGAGGGGGCTCAGGTCTCATGTGCCCTCTCTCTGTGAGACAAAGAGAGCAAACCTCTAGCAGAGCTTGATGAGTGCTCGGATGCATGTGTTACACAGTTAGTTTGCTTGTTCCAAACAGCCATCTTTCCCTGTGTATTACTAGACTCCGCTATCTCTGAAAATAGGTTTTCTTTGTTTCTCTCTCTCTTTTTGGATCTTAAAAATATCTGCTCCCCCCACCCCCCTGGAAGAAATCACTGCCTCTCAGATGACATTCCGCTGGGCCAAAGCTACAAAACCTCACCCAAAATAGATCAAATATTTTAAATGTTTTCTTATTTGCACCCCTCGCAAGTATGTCTGCAATGCAAAGCCAATTATGAGATTGGCTTTTTTTCCCCCTGAAATGAGAGAAGGATATGCTTTCTGGTTGGGAGGGGACACCAGGTCTCACCACATGGTCTTGGTTGGATTAGACAGCCTTCATTAAGCATGAGACAGGAAGAGGAAACACACACAGCTGGGTAAACACATGCAGAGCAAGGGGGTCTCTCCCAGCACTTGCCATTTGGGAGTCCATCTTGTGCACATTCCTGCACTTCCCCTTTACAATGGCAGTTCTTTAAAGTCATGTGTGATGTTTTTTACAAGATTGTAAAAGGCACAGAGCCTAACAGTAAGCTTTGCAGGTAATGCATGTTAGGAGGTTGATTGAATGAATGAACTAACAAGCGAATGAATGAACGTAACTGTCTGAGAAAAATGCAGTTATGGCTCTGAGTGACTCATACCCACTGGAGACCAAGAGGGATTTCTCATGGATGGAACCATCTTACTTTCTCTGAGGGTAGAGCAGAAACCATAGAGACATCCAGTTATCTTCCCTAGCTCAAGAAATAGGGAGACAGTGATCTCATTAGGGAGACTGGAGGAATTGGCCAGTCCTGTTCAGCAGAAGTGGGAGAAGGTTACACTTGTCTCATCCACACTGGGTCTTCCTGGATCACACACCCTCTTCCCATTTCGTCAGATCTTCACTCTTATCTCAGACAACCAATGCCCTTCTTCTTCCACCTGGCATCCCAAGAGACCAGCCCCTCCTCCCTCCCTTTGTGCCCATTAAAATGGATCAGAACTGGCCATCATTTTATCCGAACCCTATTCATAAGACAGTTGGCATTAATGCGCTAAATTAGGCTATGGCTTAGGGTTTTAGCCCTTCAAGAGTAACTATGGGTTCTGCTATGTCAAAGCCTTAATACAAAGTTGTGATTAACTTGAGAACATCACGTTCAGGGCTAGTCAGACTGGTCCTGAGTGAGGGACACCACTGCCCTGGGGACAAAAAGAGCAGTAGCCTTCCCCAGTGTCACATGGGTAACCAGATGGTAGTGCCATGGGAGAGAATTCTCATTTATACAGCAGTTTCTTAAAAAAAAAAAGAAAAAAGAGAAAGAAAAGTCTAAGGAGAGATAATATACAACCTGTGTACATATCTGCAGAATCAACACATGTAATAATTATGTCATCATTACTCGAGGTCTTCTTTAACACACTGCAGATAAATTCCAAGTTCCTTGATTTTGTGACCAGTGTCATTCTATGTTCTTATGGGCAACTATGTTGAATTTGGAGTGGTTCTAGCCTACTGTTATACCTGCAGCCATAAATAATTTGTATGAATGCAATCATTTCTGCGGCCACTTGCTTTTCCCCCACACACAATATGTTTTTGAGACCTAAGTACATCTAATTCATTCATTTTAGCTACTCCTAGTTTTCCATCCTCTACCATAGTTCATGTACCCTGTCTCCTGCTGATTGCTAGTGGCATTTTTGTGGTACTGCACTGGCAGCTAATACTCTGATGAGCTGCCTTTCACATGTCTCCTTGTTAAAGAATGTGAGTTTCCCAAGAGGATACACCTAAAAGTGAGATTGTTGGACAAAGAAGCCATATGCTAAACATCACTGCCAAATCACTCTACAAAGTGAATGTGCCAATTTGCTTGCTGATCCCAAATGCGTAGGAATTTCTTTCTGTACATTACCAACATCATTTAGTTTTATAAGATTAAATATTCTATTCTTTACCAATTTGTTGGCTGTGAGCTGGTGTCAATGTCTTAACTTTCATTTTCCTGATTACTTAAATGGTTGAACATCATCATTTCAAGGATTTTGGCCTTTGTGTTTTCTCTTCTGTGGATGATAGATCCTATTCCCATTTTTTATTGTGTTCTCTCTCTCTCTCTCTCTTCCCCTCAGTTGATTTATAGGCATTCTTTGATATTCTAGACTTTGTTTTATTTTTTTAAAAGATTTAATTTACTTATTTGAGTGAGAGAGAGCAAGCAAGGGCACAAGCTAGTGGGAGAGGGAGAAGCAGACTCCCCACTGAGCAGGAAGCCCGAAGTGGGGCTTGAGCCCAGGACCCTGATCTTGACCCGAGCCAAGGCAGAGGCTTAACTGACTGAACCTCACAGGTGCCCTGATATTCTAGATTCTAATCCTTATACAGTGCACATCTTCTCTGGGATCATCTTTTCACTTTGTATATGGTGACTTTTGTTGAATAGAAGTTTTTACATCTTAAAATAACCAAACTTTCTTTAGTTACCTTAATTTCTTTAGTTTAATTCTCACTCAATATATGCAAATATTATTCACATTTTTCTTGGAAAAACTGCTACAAAGTCTCAGTGACTTACAACAAACATTTATTTCTTATGCCTTTTGTCTAAAGCTTGGGTAAGTAGCAACTCTGCTGGTCCCGGCTGAGCTCAATGGCCCAGCGCACTTCCCCGTGTCTCCTCATTGTGGATCTCAAGCTGAAGAGCAGACACGATCTGGGGTATATTGTTTTCCTGTGCTGCTGTAACAAATTACCACAAACAGGGTGGCTTAACACAACGGAAATGTATTATCCCAGTCTTCTGGAGGCCAGGAGTCCAAAATCAATGTGTTGACAGGGTTGCTGGCTTTTTCTGGCGGCTCTGGGGGAGAATCTGTTCTATGCCTCTGTCCTAGCTTCTGGTGGTCACTGGCAAACCTTAGCATTCCTTGGTTTGTAGCTGCATTACTCCAGTCTCTGCCTCTGTCCTCACATCCCATCTACTCTGTGTCTCGAATCTCCCTCTACTTTTTTCTTACAAGGATATGCGCCACTGGATTTAGGTCCCACCTAAATAATCCAGTGTGGTCTCATCTTGAGATCCTTAACTGAATTACATCTTCAAAGACCCTCATTTCCAAACAAGATCTCATTGACAGGTTCTGGATGAATGGTGGGGGGTGGGGAGTGGAGCACCATTTAACCCACTCCGTGGGGCTTGTTGTCAAAGGGCAGACACTCAGGGGTGAAAACACAACATGTGATGCCTCATAAAGCTTCCACTCTGAGGGGAGGAGAAAAGCCTCCACTCTGAACAGGCTCATCATCACTTCTGGTACATCCCATCATTCAAAGCAAATCACAGGCCAAGTTCTCCTACAGGGAGCATTGCAAAGAAGACAGTGTTTAATCCCATTAAAAGAGGAAGTGATTAATTGGCTACAATAATCCAATCTATCACGAATTACACTTATTTTTTATTTTTTAAAAAGATTTTATTCATTTGAGAGAGAGAGAGAGAGAGAGCAAGCACAAGCGGGTGTAGGGCCAGAGGGAGAAGGACAAGTAGACTCCCCAATGATCCCAGTTCCAAATGCAGGGCTCCATCCCAGGACCCTGAGATCATGACCTGAGCCAAAGTCAGACACATCACTGACTGAGCCACCAGGTGCCCCTACCTTACTTTTAGGGTCAAATAATATTATGTGGCTTTTAACAAAAAGTAGTAACCATCCATCCCGCCCATTCTTCTAACTGACCCCTGCCTCCCCAAGCAATGGCTCTTAATTTTTTTCTCAGTCTCTCTTTCTAGGCTTTAAATGTTGGGTGTCACGTTCTACAACCTGCTCTTCACTGTTTGCAATCTTCCAGGTAACTTGGTTCTAGTTTCAAACATGACCTATAAATGGATGACTCTCCAATGTATACTTCAAGCCTCATCCTCTCCCCTGAACGTCAGATTTGTGTATCCCGCAATCTACCTGCACTCCCACTTAGCTGTGTTTGGTCATCTGAATATGCCTCAATTATGTCTAACGTGATTCCCACACCTCCTTGCAAATGGGCGCTTCCCGCAGTGGTCTCCATTTCATTAAATAACACCACCACTCACTCAGCGATTCGGCCCATAAAAGGAGACAGCCTTGATTCCTCCCTTTCTCTCTCATCCCTCATCCAAACCAGCACTGAGTCCGGACATATCCAAAATTCAGTACTTTCTCACAGTCCCCTGACCACACCTGCCCTGGTCCAGGCCAGCAGCTCCTGCCTGTAAGGAGGCTACATTTTCCCACAGCTTCTACGCTTGTAGTCTCACTGCTTTTTCCACACAGGACAGCCAGAGTGATTTTTTTTTCTTTTCTGCTCAACACCTCCCAGTGACATTCCATGTCATTTAGAACCAAACCCAAAGTCCTTACCATGGCTTGAAGGCTCTAAGTGATCAGATCTGCTGGTAGCCATCACTCTTGCCCAATTACTCTGTGATCTTTCTTATCCTTTAGTATGCACCTGCTGTATTCTTTTTAAAAAGATTTTTTATTTATTCATTCATGAAAGACAGAGAGAGAGAGAGTCAGAGACACAGGCAGAGGGAGAAGCAGGCTCCATGCAGGGAGCCTGATGTGGGACTCGATCCTGGGTCTCCAGGATCACGCCCTGGGCCAAAGGCAGGCACTAAACTGCTGAGCCATCCAGGGATTCCCGCCCCCCCCCCCCCCCCATTTTTTTAAAAAAGATTTTTTATTTATTCATTCATGAGAGACAGAGAGAGAGAGAGATGCACCTGCTATATTCTTGCTGTTTCCTCATATCATCATTCCACTGCTTGCTCCTTCATTTTATTCATCTCCCCATTGAAAACTTCTTTATAGAGGACTTCCCTGATTTTTTCTACTCCTTTATAATTTCTTTATAGCACTTTCTACTGCCTGACATTAATATATTTATTAGTTAGTGTGTTTATCTGTCTCCCTCCATCAAAATGTGCTTTGTTCACAATGCCTTGAACAGGCCCTGGCATGTGGTAGACACTCAATAAATACTTGCTCATTGAATGAATGAAATGCTTTTTTTTTTTTTAGAGGGAGGAAGGTGGTATTTGTTTTTATACCCCTAAATAATAATGCTAAATCTACTGTTTATTAAAATTGCAATAGTAGACATTAACTCTTGATTTCCTGCTAAACAAAATGAAAGCTTAGTGCTCTTATCCACTATCATCCTACTAACATGTTCTTGCTCGTTATCCTCTGAATCTAATTACATCATTGTTTTGGTGAAATCAATATGTTGTATTTACATTAATATGACTGTAAATTTTTCTCACAGTTGAACACTGTAGTGTAAAACGATCACTTTTCCTTTCTCATACAAACATCTTGTTTTTCCTGAAATTATAATGACCTCAATTTCACATTTATTTATTTTCTGTATACCTATCACAAATGCTTTCCCAGAGAAAATATTAGGTAATCTGTCTACCTGACTTTCCTGAAACCATCCTTCCTACAGCTTTCTGCTCCAGTCTCTACTGGTTGCTTTCTTGACCAGCTGTTGTCCTAGAATTTTCTTTCACTGTCATCATGGGACCACCCTTCACTTCTGTCATGGGTTTGTACTCTATTTTCTGATCCTTATCTTCTGTCTTGGTTTCTAATTTCAACCTCAATACTTTTCCCCCTTTGGGTGGAGGGTATAACCTCAAGAGCTTGATAACTTCAGAATTAAATATATCTTCATTCATTGTACTAGATGCCAAGTGGGCCCTTTGGATTTGGAAACTTGTGTCCTTTAGTTTTGGGAAATTTAAATGTTTTATTTCTTTGATAATTTCCTCCTCACAATTTTCTCTTTCCTCTTTTTCTGGAACACTCAGATGTTGGGTTTTTGATTGATTCTCTGATGTTACTTTCTCTCCTTTTTTTTGTCTTGTCTTTTTCTTCTAATTTTCTAGAAGAATTTTAAGATTTTATTTATTTATTTGAGAGAGAGGAGAGAGAGTGCAAGTGGGTGGGGGGAGGAGGGAGAAGCAGACTTCTCACTGAGCAGGGAGCACGATGTGGGGCTCCATCCCAGGGCCCTGAGATCATGACCCAAGCTGAAGTAAGATGCTTAACCAGCTGAGCCACCCAGGTGTCCCTGGAAGATTTTTTTTTAAACCTTTTCTTCTATTTCTTAAATTGAATCTTTATAACTTTCCACCGTAGTACTTCTCATTTACAAGACTTTTTTGTTTTGTTTTGTTTTGTTTTGTTTTTTTCTTCTCTGCAAGTGCCTTTTTAAAGCATCTTTCTTTTATGTGTTGGCTCCAGTATCTTTTCTTACCTCCCTGAGAATAGTCATTAGTTTTCTTGAAGTTTTCTTCTGTTTCTCACCTTACCTCTTTTTCCTGAGTTCCTTTTTCTGTTGTTCAAGTCTCCCTTTCAGAGCCTCTCCTTAACTTGATGTTCATATTTAAGAGTGAGGTGCTAAACAGCCCAGTGGGAGTTCCTGTGCATAAGTTCACTAAAGAGCCTTGGGCAATGAGCCAGGTATTTCAGGGGTCTCTCAGTCTCTGTGCCTTTGGTTCTTTTTCCCATGGGCATGCCAGTCTCCCCGGAGTGGAATCCACCAATTTCCTTTATGCAGAGTTCAGACCTGATTGTTTGTGTCCTGAGAGCCCCAGAGAGCGAGGAGACTGGGGGTACTCCAGTATTCACCAAGTAGATTTTCATTTAAATTTTGTTTTCAGGGAGTGCCTGGGTGGCTCAGTTGGTTAGGCATCTGCCTTTGGCTAAGGTCATGATCTCAGGGTCCTGGGATCCACCCTCCCATTGGCCTCCCTGCTCATTAGGGAGTTTGTTTCTCCATTCTGCCCCTCACCCCACTTGTGCACGCTCTCTCTCTTAAATGAATAAATAAAATCTTAAATATATAAATAAATAAATTTTGTTTTCAGTATGAAGCCTTTCCCCTGCCCATGGCTTTGCCTGATATTCTGAGAGCAGCACTTGTCTTCAGAGAATAAACTTCCAGCCTTTGTCTGATTGAAAGAGAAGTGTTCGCTAAGTTGCTTAGGGGGCTGGGGGGCTTCTAGAGCTGGGGTTTTAACTGTTCCATACTCAGATTTGCAACGATATTCTGCTTTCTGCTTCATCCTTCACTGTCAGAGATTCCTGGAGCTTCCAAATCCTGTTTTTCCTGGTTCTGAGGCTTGAGTTGGCTTCCTTCTCATCCACCGGCCTTCCACTCTCCACAGGGCCAGAGATCAGTTTCTTAGTTCTGCTAAGTCACTTACCAGCCATTCGTCCATTTTCCATATTCCAAAAGTTGGCTGACATCTAGAGCCTGTGTTGACTCCCTTCCAGTATTCTTTGCCTTGTAGGATTTATTGATGATTTTTTTATTTCTGTGCTATCATCTTGATGGGGTTTGGGAAACAGCAGAAGTAAATGAGTGTTGTGCACTCTGTCCCATCTAACCATCTCCTCAGAGTTTCCAGTCTTTTCATCTGAAGTTCTGTTTTTCGTGATTGAAGAATCCTTCCATACCCCATCATAAAAGTATTCACCTGCAATTTTCCCTAGTCATTTTAAAGTTTTGTTTTTCAGGTAATCTGGTTTCTTTTAGTGTGGAGTGGGAATTTTGAATCTAATTTTACTGTTTCTACATAATCCATGGAATCTTACCATTAATTGAAGAGCTCATCCTTTTCTCCTTGATATGCAGCGTCTCTATTATTATTTTAGAAGTTTCCATATATGCTTGGGGCTGTTTCTAGATTTTCCACTCTATTCTACTGGTCTATTTGCCTATTCCCAGGGCAATAACACTCATTTTAATTAGAATTGCTCTATAAAAACCTTAGTACTTATTTTTAGATCTTTACTTTTCCATATGAATTTTAGGATTGTTTTTGTCAAGTTCTACAAAGTATGTCATTAGAGATTTTATTTTTTTTTCATTAGATATTTTAGTTGGAATGCATAGGTTAATTCAAAGACAATTTATATCTTTATAATTTTGAGGTTTGCCATTGGTAAAAGTGACATATTTCACAATTTATGCAGGCCTTTTATGTCCTCAAATCCAGCTCTGTAATTTTCTTGCACTATTGTGTTACATTTATTCCCAAGTAATGCACACTTTTGTTATTAATATGAATCATCTATTTTCCATTATATTTTAAAATTAGAGACAGCTGGTTACAGGAACTCTGGAGTTTTGCATACGAACTTGATTCCAATAATCTTACTAAACTCCTTTATTAATTCTAATATCTTTGTGGATTCACTTGAACTTTTTTGCCACATGACCATATCATAGTAAATAAAGATCATATTAAAGCAAAAAAAAAAAAAAATCTAATTCCAACAGTTCTTCTTCCTCTTTTTTTTTTCTTTTTCTTTTTCTTTGTCTTGGTTAGGCCCTCCAGCCCATTTTTTAATTGTAAAAGAGATGGTAGGCATCCTTTCTTTTCATTGATTATAATGGGAGTACTTTTACCATTTCACCATTAAACTTGATGTTTGTGATAGCTTTCTGATAAAGGTCTCTTACTGTATGTTTAGAAAGATTCTGTTGCTGGTTTTTCAAGAGCTTTTTTTCCTATATGTAATTGCTAATTTCACCAAGTATTATTCTTTATTTATTGAGACTATCTTTCTCTCTTTTTTTTCTCTTTCAACTTTTAAACTGCTAACATTGAATAATATATCACTAGATTTTCAGATTTTGACCATCTCTGCATTGGCCTTGTCTTGTTTTACACTTGTTGGATTCGTGTGCTAATTGTTTGTATGTAGGTTCATAAATACACATAGTATAATTCTCTTCTTTTTGTGCTGTCCTCATTGTCCAGTTTTGGTATCAACATTTTACCGGTCTGATTTTATTGTTTTCTAAGCTTGAGTTTCTGGAAATACTTCGAGTAAAAGAAGATGTATGTGTGGACGGGGTAGATTTTGCTGCCTTTTAAAATATTCAAAAGTTCTGTTTTAGTCAATAAAACAAATATTTTAAGCTGGAAAAAAATGTATGTTCTTTATGGAACTAAATGAAGTGATTTTAATTTTGATTGAAAAAGGTGTAGCCTGCTTTTGCTCTTCCCAGTCTGACTCACAAGCAAAATTTAATTGCTCACTACTGATCTACATGATTGCAAATTCTCAGTTGGAACTGAAAAAATATAACGAATCATCCAGATGTTTCCAAATGTCTCTTTAGAGTTGTTATGGTTTGATTAGGTAGATATATCCTATGCTAGACAAGCTGTTCTTTATCTGGGATGGTCTAAGTGGGAAATATATTCCACAAAAAATTTCCTGTATAAATCTGGTGTATTTTTAGTGTTGTTTACAAATGACTTCTGGAAAAAGTAAATTCTATGAAAGTGAAGTTTCTCATGGCAGAGATGGGCAACATATATCTTTTTCTTTCTTTTTTTCTAATGAAATTTGTTAAATTATCCTTCCGAGGTTCTTCCACAGTGCCCATTTCTAAATACATAAAAAAGGCTAAATGGTTGCTCATCTACTATACCCCGAGTACGAGGTATTCTGAATTTATCTAGGGAAACATACTTCTCTTTTCTAAAGACAGAACCCAAAAATATTCAGCTATTTATCTTCTAAAAACCATGCAAAATGCATGTCCTTTCTATGTTTCCTGCTGATAATATTTTCCCCATTTGTAGTGCAACTTTTCTTTCCTCTGGAAAGCTGGTACTTATTTTATTCATAGATTGCAAATTATGCCCTGATGCTGTTTAACCAAAAGGCATTACTCACACAAGCGGGAAGAATGTGGCTTAGGATTGAATCAGCATTGGCCATGGAAAACAGTACATTAAAACAGGCCTCACTGAGTCACAGACCATACAGCCTAGAGATCATGGGCCTCAAGCATCTCTGGACACAGGTCATATCTTCACACAGATGTCACCAACTGAGTTGTTTTCAGAAGTCATTGATGTCTGCACTACAGCATCTCCAAACGCAGCAAGTTACCAGACTGTGAACTATTACTCTGTCTTTACAACCTGTCCAGATATGGGACATCCCCCGTGGCAAAACTGGTTGTGTTCCCAAAGCTTCTTTCCAAATCATTCATTTGGGATCAGAAAACATTTTCCCATAGGAACAATTTTATAAATGGTGGTGCTCCACCAATGCCTGGTTGAGCCACAGTGTCCTTGAAATGCTGCGTTGACTGTGCTATTCCCACCAGCCATTATTTATTCTGTTTCCCTGGCAAAGTGCATTCTGACTTCTAACTTGGGATGCCTGAAGCTTACCTCTCGCTCGCCCTGGCAGCCTTCTCTGTAGCTTTTTTTGGGCTGTGCTGCAGTAGCAGTTGGGAAGAGGGGATAGGCAGCCTTCCCAAGAAAGAGATGAGCATAGGGTTGGTACAGATGCTTCTGGGTAACTCACTAATGCTGGATGGCTGAAGGAGGAAACCACCCACATGGATCAATTCCCAAGTCAGTGTAAGGCACAAAGGGACTTTTTCCTAAGTAGAGATCATTAAGTCAGATCTTCATAAATAGGTAAAGGCTTATATGGTAAAACCTAAGGTTTTTGAAGACCAAGCTTATGGACTCGTAGTTAGCCAGGGGAAAACATTTCAAGTCTCCTTGGCCAGTGATGAAACAGTTTCCAAACACATAGCAATAATGAGACAGAAGTCTCCCACCTAGTTCCTGGCCTGACAAATAGTAACTGCACATAATGTGTTGTTGTTGTTGTTGTTGTTGTTGGATTAAATACTGATGGGCTAATTTAACCAGGAATTCTTTATCGAAAAGTACAAGACCACAGATTGTATGCGCATGTGGGCCAATTAATTTCATTCTAACTCAGCATCTGCTAAATCTGTCTTTCTCATTGCACACATCCTGTCAATGAAGACTTGGTTGGAGCACTTTCAAGAAGTCACTAGAACAGCAGTGTCATCTCTGTGATCATGTGCATCATTTACACCAGCCCCAAAGGAGGTGCTGGTGTAGATACCCTCTCTGCTGTGCACAGTTGCTAGCAATGTCTCCCTGTTGCCAAATCCAAGGAAACAAAGGGGAGGTGGAGAGAGAGGGGTGATGTGGAAAACCAATGACGATAGCCAAGCTTGTAGGACCCTGCGTAGCTGAGTTTCTGGCACTACACTTATTCTGGAAAACATTACCTACTAAAAAAGACCTAAGCTTTTTTTGTCAGTTGTTTTTATAACACATGTCGACATATTTTTAGGGGGCTGTGCCTCTTTCGGGTTAGAATTTAGTTTGTGCACCAGACCTGGGTCTTGGCTATCGCAGGCTTTAAAAGTGTACAACGATTTAATTTCATTTTGTATATACCATTACTTTTAAAGGAAATATGCTATTAGGGCTCCCTCCATCAAAAAACCATCCCCACCCCCACCCCACTAAAACTTACAGACTATTAAACTTTGAGTTTCATCAACTGTGCTTTCTCTTTAAAGTTGCATTTGCGTTCTGCAAGACAGCCTCTTTCTCCAAGATTAACATTTCTTATGATTGTTCCTGACAATGGATTCACTTCCAGAGGCCCTGCTAAGGATAACCAAAAAAGGGCATGTAGCTGGCTGGTTTTGGCAGCCTGCACGCAGTTTCAGAGCTTTTTAGGTCTTGGTTTTTCTGATGAGTGATTTCCTGAGCATGCCTAGAGAATGACAGGCATCTCCACAGGCAGGCTGCATCCACCTCGGCCGGGGTGTCGTCATTGGCTGCCCTATTAGAAAAACTACAGGACAATGCATACCACCGACTGCCGACTGTAAACATAGGGGCTATGTGTTCACTTAGCACGGACTTCTGGGAGGGGCCAAGGAAGGGCGGTCTGGAGTTTTATTGAATAGAGCAGTGTGTATTAGGCTGCCTGCCTGCCTGCCTGCCTGCCCTCTTGCTGTGCTCCTGCTAGAGAAATCAGTTCTTCCTTTCCGATTTAGTCCCCAGGAAGAAGTTGCAGCCTGCGAGGTAAGCCACAGAGGGCTTTCTTTCCATCTCTTGCAGAGCGTCTGGGGGCTTTCTCTGTGTTTCAGTCAACATGCCTGTGTCAGGTAGCTGCAGAAGCAAGATAGTGAAAGCCAATAATAAAGCCCACAAATTCTCAGAGCCAGGCTGGGCTTTGCTGCCCTGCAGATGGTCCCCGGAAGACAAACAGGATGAGATATCAAGTTCTCTTCTTGGAGCTGGGACGAGAGTTGAGATCACATAGAGACGTGGGCTCTGGGCTCAGGGACCACCGGGCTACCTTGATAAGAAGCTCCTTTTGTTCAGGAGTGCAGTGGGGAGCTTACCTGAGCACCACAGGCCAGGGGCAGCAGGCGTGCTGGGCCCGTGTGCCCACACCAGTGGTCCTTCCTGCATCTTCTACTACCAGAGACTTAAAGAGGTTTTACCTTTAAAGTAAACTTTTAGGTTAACAGGCAGCCAAAAAGGAATGGTTTTTAACCAAAGCCATTTACATATTATTCTCCTACCAGTATTTAAGCCTGGACTTCTAGAGCTGCAAGGAAATAAGGTCAGAGATGGAAAGAACCGTTTAGCACCAGTTGGGTTAACGTAACTGATATGATATTTGCCAAGACAGGAAGATGCCTACCATGATCTGTTTCCTATAAAACCTAATAATGAGGGAATGCATGTGCTAGTGGGTGTGTTTTTTAGAAATCGCCTTTAACATCCTACCAGTCTGTTTCTTAAGAAATCTTATTTTCTGTTTGAAAGTGTGTGCCTGTGATTAGAGAGCTTGAAGAGATGTAGTTCCAGAAAGGGAGGAAGCAGGCTTTCATTCCAACATAGTCAGACATATTTGGGCATCTTAAACAGTAGTACAAGGCAGCCAGTTGGTAGTAGTCTGGAATTCCTTTTAGAAAGAGCTGATTGTAAAGGGTGGGAGAATTTTAGTGCTATGGTAATACATGGTTAAAAAAAAAAGTGGATGAGAACAAAGTACTTGGTATTCATAGATCCCTTCTGTTAACAGGGCTATGCAGATGGACTTGTAAACTGGAATAGTAAAATCTTTCTAATGCGTTTGGCAAAACCAGACGTGTATGGCTAGAGCTTCAGAGAAGACTAGGTGGTATGTGGCAAGAAGAGCAAGTCTGATAATTTTTCAATAAGCCTGGGTATTGAAGGTTTTTAGCTCCAAATGACTGCATTTGCTTTTATTCTGTCAAGTGAGGTGGTTTTGTGTTGAGATCCATTAAATAATCTTTTTTCTTTGTATTTAGAATTTTGGGGGTAATTTTCTTGAGAATGCCCTTCTCTCCTCCTAGGAGATGATATATGAGAACAGAGTTCCCTGTGAATTTCTTTTCCTGGAACAGTTCTGAGTAAGTGTGGGAGAAAGGGCTGCAAGTGAAAGCTATAGTTTGATTATCGTCCTTCGCTCAAAGAGATCAAGTTCCAAACTATTTTCACAGTATTTTTAATGTCAATCAAAATATGGAGAACAGTTTCTTTTTCAACTGTTCTCTAAACCATGGAGGGAATGCAGTTTGGAAGGAAATCTATAATCTTGGGATTTGAGGATAAATTCCGTTTTGAAACAAACCTCTCCAAATCCCCGAAAGTTCAAACTTTGCTGCCACCACTCACCCCTCTTGTCCTCGTGCATGCCCCATCCCCCAACAACCACAAAAACCACATTTTTCAAAGTAAGTGTTGTACCCTCTGTAGTGATGTACTGGAGCAAGGGGATTTGATATTTCACTTTCTATTGGACTTTGGGCAGTTCTCTGTGCTCCTTTCCTCCAGTTGAGTATGAGCTAGAACACACCTCCCCAGATGGGGAGATAAACGGGTACAGTGAAACTACAGAGCAACAACTCCCAATTTTAATAAAAGCATTTCATAAAGAGAAATGCAATGGCAAAGGTCTGGAACAAAAAAAGTCACTAATAAAAAACTAACCTCAGTACACGTAAGGAATGTCCAATGGATTGATCCACTGGTAACAGGCAAGGTTGTTTTCCATCGGCTCAGAGCCAATGGAATAAATAGAGTAAATTAAATAATTCAGGTCGAAAAACTGCCTTAAATAAGTATGCAATTCTTGCATTAAAGTTAAAAGGAGAACCAGGTTCACACTGCAACTTAAAGGATTTAAATGGGATCCATAAAAGGATACCTGATGCTGAGGCTATTGACAATTTTCATTGGCTCCTGTGGCTGACCTGAGAATTTCCTGCTCTGTGGCAGATAGAATAGGTTGGTCCTGATTGTAGCCTGGGTGTTCTCTGATCTGATAAGCCTAAAAATGCACCTTGGTAGGCCTTTTCTTAAAAACACGTATAGTTGGGACGCCTGGGTGGCTCAGTTGCTTACGCGTCCAACTCTAGATTTCGGCTAAGGTAATGATCTCAGGGTTGTGAAATTCTCTCTCTCCCTCCCCCCACCCAATAAAAACAAAAAACGGACCCCCAAACCCCCACATATAGCTGTCATGGACACAAGCTCATGGTATCTTCATGGTAGCATAGCTGCTCATCAGGGATTCTTTAGCAAGGCAGAAAAGTGACATAGAGGAGGGCATGTAAAGGAATGAGTTGGATCCCCATCCGCCTGCAGTCTATCACATGTCTTGGAAATGTGGTGGGGTGAGGCCATGGTGGGGGGACGGGGAAAATGCTGACAACGTGGTATGCAAATAGCATGGTAGGCCTAAGTAGGTTAGATGTTGCCAAAGAACTTTCAGACTTTAAAAGGGTTTTCTGGGTAAATTCTCTCAGATCTCGAAAATAGAACCATTAGATCCTTACTGAAAGTCCTTCATCTATCAAGCTAATCCAAGTTTGTCATTAGAGAGATGCCCATAGGTTCTGGGTACTTGGGTAGTTTAAAGAGATATTTGTAGCTCAGGCTTAACTCAGGAGCACCACTCTAAAAGCTCAGCCTCAGCACTGGTTCCCCTATTCAGATAGCCCAGACCTTGGGGGAAGCCATCCACTCTTTGACCTCATGTGTGGAATGGGCATTATGACGCTTCTCCTACCTCCCACAGAGCTTAAGATGTCCAAATGAGATGAGGCTGTTTGTCCCTCTTTTCTGTGAGCTATAATCTGTGTACAATTTGAGGCCTCTGAGCGTTAGGCTCATCTTCACTTATCTTCCACTTCTTACCTAGTATTCTGTGCTCCGTCCACATATTTGAGGACCCTTGAGTGGTACCTTCTGAATCCTAGTTCTTTCTAGAACCTTAAGCCCCGGGTCCTGGGAATACTGGTCCCCCGCAGTGTTATCTAAATTTTAGCCCTGGTGATCAGAGATGAGGAGAACACAAATATCGGGAGGCAGAATCAGATGGGTTATCGGTGGTACCAGGCTATGTCCGGAACCAGGAAATCTGAAGATCCAGTTGAGTAGAAGACCAATGACAAGGTGCTGACAACAGAAAGGCCTTAGTAAATGAGGCAGCTTCTCTGCCTCCAGCCAAATGCATGGAACTAATCCCAGCATGTCAAGCCTGGGCCTTGTAGAGAGGGTGAGGTAATCAGGAGCACCTGGCTGCGGTTCCTGTTGGTATTGAGACCAGACTGTTCCATGGATCTAGCCTCTCCCTCCCCTATGCTTCCCTCGATCTTCAGTATCCCCAGCTGGCTCTCCTGGGACTGACCCTTGGTGGCTTCTCTTGCTTCCCTACCCCCAGTCCTCTGTCTCTACCAGCTTCCCTGGCTCCTCCATCCCCAGGCCAAACAAGGGCTTCCGTGATCCAGCACTGACAATCTGCAATTTGCCTTCTATGCCTTCTAGCTTTAGGGTGAAGCCCAGAGCCCCGTTATGTTCAAGGTAGAGGAAAGCCTCTTCGCTTTTTGTAGGCAGAGAGGGAAAGAGTTAGAGTGGACAGTGTAAACGTTGGAGCAGTTTCTGTGGAAAAAGAGTCCTCCTGCCTCTCACCCACAAACTCACAGTCGGCGGGCAGTGAGTGAGTGTGGGAGGAGGGCAGGAAGGAAAAGGCGGCTGTGTGCAGGAGGCAGAGGTGGTGGGCAGCCCTGCGCTCTTGCTGCCGTGGATACCTCTGAAACCTGATTAAAACTCTGAAACCTTGCGGTGCCTTGTGAACCCTCCTTTTGTGATTGACAGGTGAGAAACCTTGAGCCGGGGGAGGTTGGGGTGGGGAGTGAGGCAAAGTCTTGATTTCTGTTGGAGACAAGGGTAGGTGGGACCAGAACATGAGTGGAGGTGTCCTTTCTTGTTCTCCAGATTTTTTTGAAGGAAGAAGGATGGTGTAAATAGACATAGAGAGAAGGAGATCACTTCATATGGCCCCCATTCCAAAGAAAAGGAGATCATCTCTAGAGAAGCGGTTTTCTGGGGGGAGTTTGCAGGGGCTGAAGAAGCTGGGAATGGCTGCTGCCAAGCGTGTGCTGAGAGAGCACCATGAGCTTAATAAAAGGATTGCTAGGTAGCAGTCAAGGAATAATTGAAGGAAAGTAAATATTTGGGGGGAGGTATTTCAAATGAATTGAGTATTCTTAAGAAGCACTCATTTTAGTACATGATTTTTCTTTAAAAATATATATTATATATATTTCAGTGATGGAAAATTTGAAGATAAATTGCTTTTTAATCATTTCCTGAGGCTTCTGGCATTATTTGTGAATATACGGATGAAAGCACTTGGCTGTAAGGAAATCATCTTACTTGGCGAGGGACATATGAAGTAGGAATATGTAATTAGTTCCTTTGACACCCACATGTGACATTCCCTCTCACTTGTCTCAACCTGGAGAACGAGGCAGATTTCACTTGTGTGCTAAAGATGGGCAGTACCAGGGAAAAGGGGTCCAAGGGCCAGAAGCATCAAGGACGTTACTTCCACTGGGGTCAGGAGAGCTAGGCCAGAATGGATATAAAGTACAACAGTGGACTGATGTGTGAGTCCCAGCCAGCTAAATAAAAGAAAAACAGTGAAAACCAGAAGGCAGGCGGAAGCTTAGAAACCAAGATCCTGCTTAGCAAGGCAGGGTGCAGACAGGTAAAATAACATGGACTAGAACACCTGGCACAGTGTTTAGAACAAATACACCCTATGTTAGTAGGCTGCAGTAGCTCAAGTGAAGGGACAGGATTACCATATACATATGGAGGGGCGCCCAGATGGCTCAGTTGGTTAAGCATCCAACTCTTGGTTTTGGCTCAGCCATGATCTCATGGGTCATAACATGGAGCCCCGCCTGGAACCATTCTCAGCGGGGAGTCTGTTTGAAGATTCTCTCCCTCCGCCCACCCTTGCACATGCATGTGCACACACACACACACACATGTGCATGCATGCTTTCTCTCAGAAAAACAAATTTCAAAAAAAAAAAAGATACATATAGAATAGTAAAGGAATGGAATTGCGAGGAAATCCGAGAGCAGAAGTCACAATAGGATCCATAGAGAATGGGGTTGGAATCAAGGTGGGTCAAAGTATCTCCGCAAAGGTCTATGTGTTTCCATTAATGTGACTGAGCTGCAGCACATGTGACTGCTCCTTTCTCATATTCTACAGACTGGAAAGTTCCTTCTGTGCTTCCTGGTCAAATTCTGAGAGAGGAGACCTGAGTGTTCAGCTGATAACTAGTGTCTTAGGCAAATCCCTTAGCAGAAGGGTGTCAGAGGTTACCGGCATACTTATGGATGAATGGCCAGTGGGACTGAGCAGTAATCCCATCACCCCTGGGGAAAATAAAAAGCTGCGCGGGCAATTTTAGTTAGAAGAGAAGGTTAGGCATAGAAGGCAAATTAGCTGAAATGTCCAACAGCTATCGGTGAATGTCATTCCAGTTTTTATGTGACTGAATTCCTGGAGAGGCAAACAATGTCAGGGTCATACAGTATTTGATGACCACTTTGGCATTGCCCAATGAACCAGTCTTAAGGGAGGTTAGCTTGGAAGCTTGTACCGCTGATAATTGAAAAGATAAGAATTATCCATTTGAGAAAGATTCTAAAGGAAAACAGTTGAGTGTTTTTGTTGGCAAGAAACTTCATATGAGTCATAGGTGTGCTATGGCTCCTCCCAAACTAAGGCAATTTTTAAAATTCAATAAATAATGACTTAATTGTAATAAATAAAAACTACCGCACCTCAAATGTAAATTACAGTACTTCATAATTTAATGCATACAATCTAGTGTGCTCAGTCACTGGAAGTTTCAGTTCTCTGCAATGCTTGGAGTGTACTCTTTCCTTCGCTGAACACCTTTCTCGATGCCTGTCATGGGAAGTAAAAACAAAACAAAGCAAAACAACATGCTCTACGTGCTCTGGGCTTGTTCTTTAGAGAAGCATTCACAAATATGCATCCAGGAATGAGCATCAAGATGAGGAATAGATAAAGGACTAATCCCAAAGGAAGGAAAATTGGGGCCACATGGACGTCTTCAAATATTTGGAGTACTTATATATGGAAAGGGTACAGGGCATTCATGTTTCTCAAGACAGCAGAACTGAATATGTGTATCCTATATAGTTAATGCTGGGCAGGATCTGAGGAGGCATTTAGCCCAGGGAATGCAAATCATTTATCATCCGTTTGCCAGCTCCAAACAATTAGTAACCAACCACCTGGAACGGTGTGTTGAGAAGGATTCTGAGGCCCAGGCCCGAGCTCACTGAGGGCAGCAGACGCTGTCATTGACAGTGATGTCTGTTGTGAAAGAAAAGGGACATTGCTACTTGGGTACCATGTATTTCACATCATTGATGTGGCCCATAGGTTCCTAACCTCTGCACCTTGGATCCCTGGGAGGACACAAAATTATTACAAGAGCTAAACAAACCCATATATGCAGCAAATGGTTGTGACAAACTGAGTAACTGATACATCTTACACAATATGTGCTATTTTGCTAATTATATGTGCTATTTTGCTAATTATATAGATGCGTTATGATGATAAAATATTAATTTACTTAAAATAGTTACTGAATTCATAGTAGCTTTTGGTATTGTATTTTCTGTCAGTGGACTTAAAACATATAATTCTCTTACATGGAAGTTGGGACAAAAAATTTAGAATTTTAAGAAAGATTCTTTTTAAAAAAGAACTCGTGATTTTTCATTTTCCAGATGAGAGAATAAAGCCTACCCATAGCAGATAAAATTATGCATGTATTTGTACATTTCTTTGATTAATGTCAGTAAGATTTATATGGGCGGGAAACAACTTTTTTTTTTTTTATTAATATATACCCAGTTCCTGGCACATTGCAGAAGCCCAGTATCTGTTGAATGAGAGAACAAACCAAGGTCCTCCCAGTTAATTAGTGGCAAAAGTGGTTCCAGAACACACAGCTCCTAAGTCCCAGGCTGTAAACTATTTCGATCCACTGGATTGTTTCTCCCAAAAGAAGGGAGAGAGAATGTCCCATTTTAACAGTTCAGGAATTTGGATTACGCAATACAGCCCGATTATAGTAAGATTATAGATTATAATTATATCTATATAATCCGATTATAGATTATAATCTATAGTCCAGTAGATCTTAACCAGCATGTTCACCAGGAGCAATTGTAGGGCTTTTAGAAAACGTACATCCCTGAGTCCCATTCCCTGGAGAGCGTGATTCAGCAAGTCTAGACCAAGGTTCAGCATCTGTAGATTGTAAAAACTCTCTGGTGCTTCTGATAGAACACCCTGGCTCAGAAGCAGTGCTCAATGTCCTTGCTTAAAATAATCTATAGTCGAGGTATGGAGTAACTTAGTCCCCACAGGCCTAGTTGTTTAGTTCTGAGTAATTTCTTTCGGAAAGTTATAGCTGTATATTCCAAATAATCCGTTTTCCCGAAGAGTCTCTTCGGAAGAGCTAGAATATTTATCTGAAAATTCCTCCAGCTTCCCATACTCTTTTGGTTTGGGTGCAGAGCTATCAACCCTGTAAGGTCAAGCTTTCTGATGAGATTTCCAGTATTTGCTTTTGTAAAGCATTGGAAATGTGGCAAGAATAAGATTTCTCATGGTATTTCCACTTCCTGTTCCAGCCACCATTACTAAGTGAAATTTAGGCTTTGGGGGAGGGGGTGAATTGACGAAAAATGTTCTCTTTTAAGTATTTCTGTCCTTAGGGTGTTTTTTTAGGTTACTTTAGGTATTTTAACTTACCAGGAAAAACAGAAGATGTTTTTCTCTGTTCTCAGCCTTGGACTAAGAAATGTACAAATCCTGAGCAGAAGAAGGGAGAAGCTTCCTCCACCCTCACCCTGTATCTCTTCTGAGGGCCAGAGCTATCATAGCTGCTGGCTTAGAGGGTCCTAGGGATGGCCCTTTCAGCAGCACGTGAGCCCTAAGAGACAGGAGGCCTCAGGTGAATGCTTTTGCAGAACTGAAAACCCATCTCTGGGGGCTTCCTTTACTCAACAGTCAGGAGTTACATCCTGAAGATGTAACTTGCACAGAAGAACCACCCTTATTCAGGGCAGCAAGTACATAAATTATATTCACTAAGGATTGGAGAGCTAAAAGTATCTCTGCAAGAATAACCTGATCCAATAAGAATGCCAGAATTGCTACTATATTTGTACAGATGCTATTTGGTTTACAGAGCAGGACTTGCGCTGGGTACATGAAGGCAGGGCTCACTGGAGAATAGCAGCTAAAAAGGAATTAAATTAGGATCCACATGCATAATGACATCACACAGACTGGGGCTCATTTCCCTCCGGCCCCATCCCCCTCTCCATGCACCCTAAACAGTAGTGTGGGAAGCCAGCTCATCCTAGCTCCCAAAAGCCAATTGTTAAATTTTTAAGATTTTGCGAACCAGTTGTTGAACATAGTCATTATTAGAAATTAAATTATATCAACTTACAATCATATTAAAACCCAAGGTAATAAATACTCAAAACTCATTCCTTCCCAATTATTTTCTTACATTTTATTATTATCTGTGCTCTGGAGGTTAGTTGCATTTATTGTGTCCGTAGGAGGGAAATACATCACTGGAGTTAGCAAATGCCACAAATCGGGCTCCCCTCCCCTTGAACCCCCACCCCCGGAGAGCTTGTTGTGAAATATTTCTCTAAGGTATCAAGTTGATAAAATTTGCCTCTGTGTAGGAGAGCCCAGCAGAATACCTCTGTTATTTTATCGCATGCAGATTCATAACGTATGCTTATGATTGCATATTTCCTTGTTTACTTGTCGGTTATTTCTTATGCTCTGGAACGTAAGTGCCATCAGTCAGCGACTATGTCTGGGTTTTTTCAGTGCTGTGATTTGAAACTAAAAAAGTGCCTCACTCCACACAGAGTAGAGAGTTAAAGGAGTAAAGAAATAGATGTCCATAATTTATTTCTTCTTGGTAAGAAAGCTGAAGTCAGAATTCATGTTTGAACTCATTGATTCCTCTCTAATCATATTATTATTGAGTGTTTAGAACCGTGCCTGGCACATGCTAAGTAACATATAGATGTTTACTAGATAAAAATCAAACAAGTCATCTCCCCACAACAGCCAAATTTACAGATGAGGAAATTGAGTTACGATTAGGTTAGTAACATATCTAAGGTCTCAAAGCTAGTAAGTGGCAGAGCCAGGATTCAAACCTGGATAATCTGGCTCCATAGTCCACGTGCTCAGCCACCGTGCTGTGCTGCCTATGGCTAATTAGTCCAGTGATGGAGACGCCTGGTTTGTGTGTGGCCCATCGGAGAACACACTTTGGAAGCTGGAAGACTTGAGTTTGAATCTCAAATTTACTATTTTTGAGGCTGTTTCTTCACCTCTAAAAGGGGGATTATTATTCCTCCAGTTTTATAGTTATTATAAGGATTAGAAACAATATCTTTAACCTGCTTTGCCCATGCTGGCACTAAATTAAAAATCATCAGCTATCAGCTGTGACTTTGGTGAGGCTACCTATAGGCGTGGACTCCCTTTAGTCCTCAAGTCTCAAGCCACATTCTCCCAGCATGGCTACTTCATGGCTGTTATGTAGATGGAACAAAAGAAGCCACCTTCTTTTCTTTTCTTTCTTTCTCTTTTGTTTTTTTAAGATTTTATTTATTTATTGATTCATGAGAGACAGAAAGAGGCAGAGACATAGGCAGAGGGAGTAGCAGGCTCCCTGTGGGGAGCCCAGTGCAGGACTCGACCTCAGGACCCCGGGATCACAACCTGAGCCAGAGGCAGACCGACGCTCAACCACTGAGCCACCCAGGTGCCCCTTCTTTGTTCATGTCAGATTCTTCCTGAGGTGGGACTAGGACTAGTAGCCAACAGTTATAGGAAACCCTGCTCAGGTCCACATAAGCACTTTCCAGATCTGTCTGTCTCTGGAGCTCTGCAGAAGCAGATGACCTCCACCACCCCTTTCAACCACAGAGTTTCCCCCACTGCCCTTATCACTGGATGTGTGCTGCCTTTCTTTATCTAGTATGGCTAAAGGGGTTTATTATTCCTGACACTGGGGCGTTTTGTAGGTTTTAGTGTTTGGGACCTGGAATGAGAGAGGGAGACAGGAAGGAAGGAAAAAAGGAGAGAGGAGAGAATGAGATACAGAGAGAAGAGAAGTTGAGAGTCATCAGAAGGAAAAAAAAAAAAAACAATGCTGAATTTGGGAGGGACAGTGAATCAAAATGGATGGAGAGTTATCCCAAGCCCTTGTGGGTTAGAGATCATTAAGAAGAAAGCTGGCTCATCCCCGTATCTTGCCGGCAGTCTTGCTATGTGACAGGCACCATTCAAGTTGAAGATGACTTTCTCAGGGCAGTGAAATAAATTAAGGAACTCCTCCAGAGTCATACAACTAGCAAATGGCAGAGCCAGATTCAGTGCCACTCCCCTGAATCCAGCCCTTTCCATTTCCCTACAGCTGTTTGTTCTGTGTCTCTCCTCAGGAATACGATGGAAACCAGAGCAGGAGGTTTCCATAACCAATCATTATAATTTGTCAGAGAGCCACACTGCAGTTCAAATAGACAAGCACATTGTCATTCCCTGCCATATAAGGAAGCAGGGCTAAACACCATTTCTTTCGCTACTGATAATTCGAGTGGGAGACAGGATGAGAATCTAGGACTATAGCAGCTTAAAAAAAAAAAATTAAAAGAAACCTGCAGAAATACTTCTGTGTTCTCCTTTCCTGGTAGCAGAAATAGTTTAACAAGCAGGTTACACACTTTTCCCTGATTCAAGGGAAATATTCTGGAATTATGTACTGAAAGATGAAAACTCTTTGGCCAAAAGTATGAGTTATTTCGTTTTTGATTATGTCACATTTAGAAATTCAAAAGGCCGAGACAGAGCTGGTTCTACGAGGCTCAGGTAGGAAGTCAGGGGCTGTACCTCTCTGCACGGGTTGCCTCAGGAAGTTAGAGTCCACTCATCTTGCCAGCTGTTCTGAGAGATAGTATTTTTTTTTAAAAAAATTTTATTTATTAATTCATGAGAGATACACAGAGAGAGACGGTCTCCCTGTAGGGAGCCTGATGCGGGACTTGATCCCAGGACGCCGGGATCACACCCTGAGCTTTTTTTTTTTTTAATGTCTTTTTTTTTCTTTTTCTTTTTTAATTTTTATTTATTTATGATAGTCACACACACAGAGAGAGAGAGAGAGGCAGAGACACAGGCAGAGGGAGAAGCAGGCTCCATGCACCGGGAGCCCGACGTGGGATTCCATCCTGGGTCTCCAGGATCGCGCCCTGGGCCAAAGGCAGGCGCCAAACCGCTGCACCACCCAGGGATCCCACACCCTGAGCTTAAGGCAGATGCCCAACCACTGAGCCACCCAGGTGTCCCTCAGAGATATATTTATTAATAAGTCTTCACATTTAAGTTTGACCTTCCTGCCTCAAACTCAGAATATTCATGTGATCACCCTTGGCCTTTAACAATCAGTCACAGTAGGGGTTTGAGAACATAGGCCCTATAACCAACTTCATGGAAGGAGAAGCAAGGCATGAGCAATTGAAATTATTTCCTAAGGGTCAGCCAGTTCAATCTTGCCAGGGGGAGTGCCCACTCTTTTAGATAACTCAAAGAAGCATTACTTTGTCTTCTTGGGATATGGAGAAAATATAGTCTGGGCAACTTCTCCTAGCTCTCATCTTTGACCAGATTACATCTGAGGTATTAGTTCCCTAGGGCTACTGTAACAAAGCACCACAACCTGGGTGGCTTAAACAATAGAAATGTACCGTCTCACAGTTCTGGAGGCTAGAATGCCAACATCGAGGTGTCAGCAGTGTCGGTCCTTCTGAGGGCTCTGAGGGAAGGATCTGTTCGAGGCTTCTCTCCTTGGCTGGAAAATGGCCATCTTCATGTTCACCTAGCATTCTCCCTGTATGTGTTTCTCTACCCAAATTTCCTCCTTTTAAAAGACACCAGTCCTGTTGGATCAAGGCTCATTCTAATGACATCATTTTTACTTGATCACCTCTGTAAAGACCCGATCTCCAAAAAGGTCACATTCTCAGGTACAGGGGTTAGGACTTCAACATGAGAAATTTGAATTCAACCCATAACCCATAACATGCTCCAGTTCAATCCATAAGGTGCTCCAGTTCAAAATGGTGATACATACAGCTCTTTTCTGAACCTCTAAATGCCAAAGACCCTATTGCTGATGGTATTCCATCTTCCCTCTGGGTTCAGGAACTGCTTAGCTAGAAATTACTGGGCCTTTTGAACTTGCCCTTGACATTTACTTTCTGCCTTTTGCAATACAAAATTCGGACCCAGTAAAAAGTCAAAGGAGGTCTCAGACGTGATGCACTGAAACGCAGCTTCACAGACTGTGGCCTATCTGTGGACACCTGTGAAACCACAGTAGCAGACTCTCTGGTAGGCAGCCATCAAAAGTTGGGGAGAGGGCTTGATGAGAAGGCTTGGCGGAGGCAGCCTGTGAGTCTGAGAAGCAGAGCCCTAGGAGGATGTAAGCAGCAGCTGAGAGGACATCGTGTGGGCCACTTCAGGGCAGAAAGCAGGGATGGCTGTTTTCAGCCATTTTTGTACGTGCTGACTATAACTACGAATCCCCACATTCAGGGGAAAATACTAGAAGCCTGTGCATATTTGTGCTCTGAATCATTTGTCTTTTGTCTTCTATTTCTTCTGAATTCATCCTTAAGTTTTTATACACCCTTCCTCCCAACGCTCTTCCTAGGTTTATCTGTGTTGATTACAAATTGCCCACATGTGGGACACCTGGGTGGCTCAGTGGTTGACCATCTGCCTTTGGCTCAGGTCATGATCCCGGGGTTCCGGGATTGGGTCCTGCATCGGGCTCCCTGAAAGGAGCCTGCTTCTCCTTCTGCCTGTGTCTCTGCCTCTTTCTCTTTGTGTCTCCCATGAATAAGTAAATAAATAAATAACTTAAACAAAATGCCCACACACATCATACCTTGTCTCCCAATCCCTTTCTTATTTAGCCATTGTTTCCCATAACCCCTTCTTTCAAGCTTTCTGTGGTTCCATTTCCTAGTTCTAGTCTTATTTATGGCTATGTCCTGCCTTAGGCCAGAGGTGGTGGATAAGAAGGTGACTAGGCCATTTATTATCCAAACTGGGACACTTGGGAGAGGGAAAGGAGGAGCTATTAATAATTTCCCTAAAATAACAGTCTTAAATGGCGGCTGTCCCAGGCAAGCCGGGTTAGACAGTTATCCTAGCCATCATGCATTTTTCTGTGTCCACAGACCTCACTTCACCTAGCAACCACTCCTTCTGTTTCTGTACCTTAAAAACAAAAGAATTTGCATTCTGTTTTTTTTTTTTTTTTTTTTTTAATTTCCACCCCAAGAAACTCAATGTCTGGTGTTGTTTTCCCTTATCTACTCCTCACTTCTTGTCTCTCGGGGCCTCTTATCTCCCTTTTGTTTTGTTACAATCTTGACTGCATCTCAGGGAGGCCACTTTGTCTGCCATTAAACATGCAGGACAGATTTCTTGCATGTCTGAACACGCAGATACACAAAACCACCACCACCACCATCAAATGTTGCAAGCTGCCTTGGGTCTCAGATGAACCCTTATGGGACTGTCCACCACTTCAGCACCTTTGCCCAGAGACTAGAACAATCTCTACATTGTGTAAACAGCTGTGTCTAGCACTGTCATGTAGACACATGCTGTGTACATGTCTGGGACGTTACAGGATGTGTTTCTGATGTGTGTACCTGTGTGCAGAGTTGAAAATATATGGCCTGAAACATGAAGAGAAAATAAGAATCCAAACTAACTGCGCATTGCCTTCATTATGGCTTCGGTAATCTGGGTTGTTTTCTCTTCAAAGGCAATAATGTACCAAAAAGCCTGGCAGTGCTGTTACCGGTTTAATCTAAGTAGAAATAAACTTCAGGGCAACAAGATAGAATAAACATTGGCTTGAGTCCCTTTCAAGTGTAGTTCTTTTTATGATTCAGTCATGTGCAACTTAGGGTTCATTCTGAAAAATCACTTCCATTATCAATTCAGGCCATGCCAGGAAAGCCTGAACCTCCTTCTCAACTCTCAAATGAGCAAGGCAGACATTCTCCTTTCACAAACCAACCCAGAGCTATCTGAAAAACTTGCCAGTTAGAGCACTATGTCAACTGGATAAAGCTATTTTCCTTTTTATCTATTTGCTTACTTATTTTAGGGTTTTGGCCATAATTTTCTTTCTCTCACAAATTAATGAATGAAGGAAAAAACAATGAAAGAAGATACTTTGTGGAAGGGAGTAAGGGTTTTGTTAAAGTTTTCTCCTTCCTTTCTTCTGACCACCTTCCCTTTGCTCTCCCCATCATCCTTCTCTTTTCTTCTTCCCCTTCCTTCTCCTCCTTCCCTTTTTCCTCCTCCTCCACCTTCTATTTTTGTTTCTGCTCCCATTGAACTGTACAGATTTGGAAGCGTTCTATACTGTTGGCAGCC
The DNA here is from genome assembly GCF_048418805.1 of Vulpes vulpes. Lineage (NCBI taxonomy): Eukaryota > Metazoa > Chordata > Mammalia > Carnivora > Canidae > Vulpes > Vulpes vulpes. Next base: position 13,712,330 of record NC_132786.1, on the reverse strand, counting down.
ATATGCTTTAGCCATGATGCCCTCATGTCTCTGTTGCTTAGATGTATCTTTTTAAAAAGATTGATGATAAGAAAAGGAAAAATCAGAATACTTCAGCCACATTCTACAGGGTAGGTATACAGTTTACAGTAATGGTGGAATGGAAATATATACCCAAGAAGCTCTCTGATGCTGTAAAACTGGACCGAATGATTATATCTGTCAACCTGGGACTGCTAACCTACCTGTGTTTGAGGAAATGAGAAGTATGGGAGTTAAGTTTTTTTTTAAATTTTCATGCTTTTCCATATTTCTGTTCTTAGATATGCTGTTGAAATAAAACAATTACTCTTTCTGTTGGGAATAGTTTCTAGCTTGCTTGTTCTTTTTCCTGAGAGTACTTGCAGTGAGGTTTAAGTTTTTGAATTTTGGCTCTTACATTTTGCAGGGGCCTCAGATTCCAGGTGGTGGTCTGGTAGAAAAGTGGCCCCAGTTCGTGGCTCAAGTCCACAGCTGATAGTCCATGTGACTTCAAATCAGACTACTTGTGCCTCGACAATGGCCTTTCCCCTTTTCTCTTTTAGGTGGCAAAAGATCTTCAAGACATGGTTTTCTTTTTCCTTTGAAATATGAAGACTGTTGCTAGTTAGATTTTTTTTTTGAAGCTATAAGTCATATATTCATACAGGAAACTCTCTAGATTCAAAGTTTAGAATTTGAGATTTCCAAAACTACCCCAAGCATGACAGCTTCGGGTGACTCTTTCTGGGGCTGCCCAATCACCAGTTTCAGCCTCCCCGCCCCCCCCTTTTTTTTAGCTCCTCGGGCAAGCATATTCCTTTCCATCCTTGCCTTTGAAAGCAATATTGACAATTATCTTGTTTGAGACCATCTGAAACTCCAAGGCAGTAGTGAAAAGGGATCATTAAGACAGATTACCATCCAAATTGAGCTTTTTTTTCTTCAGAGTAGTCAGAGAAGTTTTTTATAAGCTTTATCTGAAACCAAAGGATCTTGTCACTCTCAGATTTACTAAAATTGCCTTTCATCAGCATTTACATTTCTAACACATGAGATCATTTATGTGAAAGTGCTATGCCTTGTAATGTCGATGATTATAATATCTATAGCCCTATATATTAAAGTTTAAAAATGCTCTAGGAAAATAAGAAGAAGAGTGGAAGAAAAGCACGTTTGATCCTAGCAAATGTGTTTGGGGCCAAGCTTGCACAAGCAATCCTATGGGCAGGTCAAATTGTATATTTTTATTATTTATAACATAAAATTTTATTTTGGAATAGTTTTTGGATTCACAAAAGAGTTGCATGAATGTTAGAGTCTGGTATGCCCTCACAGTTTCCTCTATTGTTAATGTTACTGAGCACATTTGTCACACTAATGAAACGGCATAGATGGCATCATTAATACAACTTCACACTTTACTTGGATCGTCTTAAGCTTTGCCTAATGTCCTTCATATTTTTAAGTCCCTTAAAGCAGAATAATGTTTAACATGTACTTTATGGAGATATTGATGGAACTTGTACTCCTTGAGTGAGAATTGCATAAGCAAGCTCTTTTCTCAAACATATGCTAACCAGCAATCTCCTGAGGACTTTGCACCTGAAATACCTGGGGCTACCTCTCTTCTCTGGTTGGTTCCCCTTGAGAACATTAGCCGATTCCTTAACCTGTTCCTCACTGATGCCAGATACTGGAACCCTATTGCTGCTGTTTTTGAGGCTGGCCATCCCAAACATATGGCAGTATCTAGCAGCACCCACCACTGCCATTTTAGTTTTAGACTGACACATTAGCATGACAGAGTTTGCCTAGTTGTTGAACAGCTGAAACTCTGTTCTTAAGTTGTATCCTTCCAGTTACTTCTAAGAGCTTTGACACTAATGAAGGGAAAAAAGACCTGATCCGTGTTCCCCCCAAATCTTGAAATCTATAGATCTTGGCAACTTAAAAAAAATCACACAGCTTATGAAAAACATCTATTACTAAAATATAAATTATGGAGGGGCTTGCTTTATAGAAATCATCTCAATATATAATAGCCTCCAATATAAAACTTTCTTTAAAATATGAGTTAGCAGCAGATGATAGCTGAAAGAATCCATTTAATTCAGTTTCTGCCTTTGAGCAGAAGTCAAAGGCAGGTGACTCAATCCTCTGGGACATCACTTCTTATAGTGAATGTGTTGAACTAAATATGGTCTCTTCTAGTTCTATTGTTGTTTGGATTTGTGGCTTTATAACTTTCCCTCATCAGAGTCATCATTGTCCTTTCAGTCAGGGTTGCTTCCTTTAGGGGCAAATCACTTTTTGGAGGGGAGGAGCTAAATTTAGTTCAAATAGTAATTACAGATGAGTTGCCTTCAAGGTAACTAATTTTTTTGATTCATTGTAGTTGGTTTGTTTTTAAAGTTGTTTTGTATAGAGATACAACACATACAATGGAATCAATAAAGATTAAAGTATATAATGATGAGGAATTATTGGTATCTTTCTTGGTATCTCCATATAAAGAATAACTGGAAGAATCCATTTATCAATGAGTGAAACTAATATTTTTGACTCAAAGGTAGTCTTTAACACCTCCCAGAAGCAACAATATCAGCACTTTGAGTTTATTATTTAAGTATAAATGAAGCTGGTAACAGACACCTTTCATAAAATGAATGATTGGATCAAGTCTCTGCAACATATCAAAGTCACAGAGGAGAGTAAGAGCTCAAGGCTTGGGGTGGAAATGGTTACTAGATTTAGCCATCTGCTTTGGTGTCTCCTGTTCCACATGTAGCTATATAGTTTACATAAAAATATCTCTCCAGAGGATCAGAAAGAACAGATTTATGGAACCAGATGTGAGTTAGCATTTCTACAGGTGTGGCTCTGCAGCTGAAAGAACATGTTGTACCAGGGATGGAGTTTCTTATTATGTAATCAATATAAATTACCACTAGACTTTTATAGAGGTTGATAAAGCAAACATGTGTCATTTGGATTGGCCTTCTGGTATATAAAGAGAACCTACTTCACTTGGGAAATAACGTGAAAAAATGCACCATTTAGTATTTATAAAAGACTTGGTAGCAAATACTGTCACAAGGATCAGACAAAGTGGTTCCAGTTTGCACACAGAGGGAATAGCTGGTGATTTGATGGAAATGGTGTTTGCCTGTTCTTCTTCATCAAGAAAAACAAGGAATGGTTCATAAATATTTATAAAATCTCTCAATATCTTATAGGAAAGGGCCAGTAGGATGCAAATAACTGCAAGATTGGGGAAAAAAAGCAGAATATGAGAAAAATTATGAAAATGAGTGGAATTAGGTAAACTAAAGAGGCAAATACCCTATTGAAAAGGTAGAGGGATGCCTGGGTGGCTCAGCGGTTGAGCCTGTGGCTCATAGCGTGTTCCCGGGGTCCCAGAACTGAGTACCACATCAGGCTCCCTGCATGGAGCCTGCTTCTCCCTCTGCCTGTGTCTCTGCCTCTCTTTCTGTGTGTCTCTCATGAATAAATAAATAAAATCTTTTTAAAAAATAAATAAATAAAATGGTGCAGAAAGTCAGGGCCATAAAAAGAGATTAATTTGGTAAAAAGCAGATCATTTTGACAAACACAAAAAGAGAATTTAAAAAATTCTAGACAGAGTCAAAATGTTGCTGGTTAATTAACTTAGTGTGACTAGTGTATGTAACACACTGTTTTGACTTTTTAAAAAGACTGGGTGCTTTTATGCTAGATCATGCAATAAAACAAAAATGAACACTTCAACACTTTTCATTTGCTTAAGGCTCTTTTGATTTAGTTTAATTGTATTGTTCAAATCTCTTATATTCTTACTCATTTTTAGAAATTTCTTAATCATTAAGTTCCAGTATGTCAGTATCTCCTGGAAAATTGTGAATCTGTCCATTTCTCCTTATAAAGTTAGTCATTATTGCTGTTAAAATTAGTTATATGTTTCAAGACTATATTGTTTGATACATATAAGTTCATGATTTTCCAATCTTCCTGAAGTATTCATTTCATCAAATCACCTTAAATTCTATTTTGCCTTCTATTAATATTGCTATGTCTTCCTTTCTATTGCTACTTATTAAAATTTATAAATTTTAAGCCTTTAATTTTCAATATCTTTTGTAATTATTTTAAAGTGGGCCTTTCGTAAATATTATGTGTATAAATTTCTAAATATAATGCAGAAAGATTTTTGTCATTTGCTTTGTGAAATAAAACCATTATATTTATTATGGTTAATGATATATAGGATGTCTGAAAAGTCAAAACATAGGATAAACTTAACTTTAAACAATGTTACATTTTCAAATAATTTGTTCAATATATTTTTCTTCAAATGTCAGACAGCAAATTTAAAGCAATGGGTCCAGGGGCACCTGGGTGGCTCAGTGGTTGAGCTTCTGCCTTTGGCTCAGGTCATGATCCCAGGGTCCTGGGATTGAGTCCGGTATTTGGCTCCCCACAGGGAGCCTGCTTCTCCCTCTGCCTAAATCTCTGCCTCTCTCTGTGTGTCTCTCATGAATGAATAAATAAATAAAATCTTTTAAAAAAATGAACCAATGGGTCCAATTATTAATTTTTTAAAAATACAATAAATACACTATTTTCCCTGGCTTTCCAGAATTTTTAGGTTATAGGTAGTATATTTATTATACAAGACATATTGAACATATTATTTGAAAATGTAAATAATCTACAGTATAAAAGTGCTAAGGCCTTATCTCCAGTTGTAGAAAGTTAACAAGTTATGTCTAACATTAATAAAGCCACTGTAATCAAGACAGTTCAGTATTGGTATAAGAATAGACAAATAGATCTTTGAAACAGAAGAGAAACTACAGAAATGGACACTATGTTTCTCATCCTTCCAACATTATTATGACTGTGTAAATATTGCTCCTAGCTGACCACATAGTATGCTGTGATTACATATAATATTTTATTTTTCTACCTTTCCTGTCCTCCCAGTCATGATTAAATAATTATTCTATTTCTTTTACTTGCTTAGTTTGGTTTTCTATCACTAAGCAAACATCAAGCCCTTTCCCATACAGCCAGACACATCAGGTGTTTGTCAATTTATTTTTTTCTTGAAAGATATCCTTCCTGGAAACATCTTGGAATTTTCTAGGGTTGTTGCACAGCTAGCTGTTCTAAATCTTTACTTCACAGTCATCTTAGGAATTTCCTTCCTAGGATTGAAAGGAATTTCCTTTCCATGTGGGCTGAAATTTGAATCCTCTGCTTCCTAGATCCCACTCTTCCTCTTTCTTTATTCCTCTGTTTTGATGGAGAGGAGCATCTAGGAGTTTCCCCGCATACGGGTGCAGAGGAGACACAATTTTTTTAAGTCCATTGATTTATCTTCTACTTGACTGATTATTTGGTTGGGCATAGAATTCTAGGCTGAGAAATCGTTTTCTCTAAAACTTCTCAAAGCGTGCCTGCATTATCTTCTAGGTTATCAATGTTGATCTTAAAAGTCTGATGCCATTTTGATTCCTAAATATTTGTATCTTGGCTGATTTTTCTTTTTCTCTCTGGAAGTATTTAGGATCTTCTTTTTTATTTGCAATATTCTGAATTTTCATGTCCTAGTATCATTTGGATTTGTATTCATTCTCTTGAACACTTAGTGGGCCTGTTGGATCTAATTTTGATGTTAATTCCTTCTCACCATTTCCCATGTTTTCTTTCTCTCTTGGGTCTCCTAAACTGATCCTCTGATTTTATATTTCTCAAATATTTTCTACTTTTCTATATCTTAGTCTAGTAATGGGAAATTTCCTTAATTTTGGCTTTATATTCATTGTTTTAAACCACAGTAATTTGAATTTCCAAGAGTTCTTTTGTTGTTATTGTTATTTTAAATGTTCCCTTTCTGACATCCTGATCTTTTTAAAGAAATACAATAGTTCTCTGATCTCTCTTATCTCTTATTTCCTTGGAAATATCACTTATATTTTGTTATATGTTGTTGCCTCTGTGTTCCTATTTTCTGTTTTTATTGGTCTCTGTTTTTCCTTCTTTTCTCAGAATCCTGGTGATCCTTGGCTTGTAGTCATATATGGGAGAGAGGCAATAAAAAGCTGAGTGGATCCCATTCTTTGACACAGAAAGTAGCTTTCCCCCCTTAGCCTGGAGTTTACCCATTGCTGATAGATTGCTTCTCCATTAGTAGCTTACCATGGGTAGAGTATTTCTATTCCTGTTCATAGGTGGAACATCACCTACATAGCTCTTGGCTTATGTAGGAACTCAGTTATAGTTTTGTGCCATGTTACCAATGAATGTTGCCACATGTTTAACTCATGCTAATCTCCCTGTCTTTGAATTTCCTTGACATTCTGTAACCTGGAGATGTTTCTCTCTTGCTTTCAAGCTCATCTAAGTATTTCTAAATACTTTTCTTCTTTTTTTCTGCAACATTTTTGTGTTTGGAACAAATAAGAACACTTCTTGGCTCTGCTTGGTCTACCATGTTAAACAAAAATCTAAAGCAATTGATTAAAAATTCTTGCCTCTTAGAGAACTGAGTACATTATAATATTATAATGCTTAAGTCTGCTTGTGTATTTGTTATCAATCCTCAGCCATCAATTTCATCCATAAAAAGCTTTCCTATTTATAGCATATATGTGTCAATTAGGTTAAGTCACTAGAGAGATTGGTAACTTTGGGATGTTGGCCAGGGGAAATTTTTTTCTGGTAGTTTTTGTTTTTGCTTTTGTTTTGTTTGTTTTTAAACCACAATTTGGCATCTAACCTGATAGATGAAACTGAATGCTTTGGAATATTATGATAGCTATTCCATTGCTACCTTTTTTTTTTTTAACTTTTTTTAAATTTTCACCTACTTCTTTATTCAGCCTGCATTATTAGAGGAAACTTAAATTACTCTTGTGGATATTTAGCCTTGAATATATTTGAAAGGTAATTTGTTGCCTTTCTCTGAGATGATAGCTATGGTGGGAAGAAGACACTCAGAAGGTCAGTATTCTGTTTGTGTGCAAGTAGAGAACACTCATGATGGTCAGAAGAGCTAACCACTGGTTCTTATCTGTTTTTCCATGCCCAACCTCTTAAATAGGAATGATTCTTCTACAATGGGAGAAATGAAAATCCTCCTCTTTGAGGGTTATGAGGAATATGAGACTGGAGACCTCAGACTGTATATATCTTACAGCATTAGTCCAACCATACAAAATTCTCTTCATGATACCATGGCTGGTTTATTGAGGAGTCTCAATATGTTGGGGGTATTAAGACAAAATGATTTTGTTTTTATTTATCAGTAACTCTAACTCCTCCTTGTCAAACTTCCTTTTATCACTGAGAACAGGAGTCTCTTAATTACATCTCTACCCAGCTCCTAAACATGAGGAAGGGAAATGTTTATTTTAAGGTTTAAATTTCATCTCATATCTGATTCAAAGCTCTGCTCCCACCTCCACCCCATTGCTCTGAAGCTCAAGTCCAGTGGCTTAGATTTGGAGGGCTGTGGCTCTTAAACAACTTCCCTCCTTCCCAATGAATAACTCTGGAATGCTGGGGAAGGGGATAGGTGGAAGAAGGGGTCTCTACTGGACTTCCCACAATGAAGTGATCTAAGCTGATCTGTCTGGCTCTTTATGGTGAATGTCAATATCCTTCAGTTATTAGATGTAGGCACTGCTTCCTCCCAGATAACCTTAATACCACGTGGTATGCTACAATGGAAGCAAGTCTCAGAGACTGAATTCTTCTTATGTGCAAACATTTATTAGCAGGCACAAAAACAATTACAAAACCTGTTCTGTACACTTAGGGAAGCTTTTTCTATATTCTTTTAGTTGCTCCTTATGCAAAAGGTTCACTCCCTGGTAAGTGTTATGGTATTCTGATGGCAAAATCAGCTTCCCTTCTAGCCAGTCTCAAATACTTTATTAAATGGGCACAGGCCTGAACAGAATTCTGGATTTCTGGCACTCCTCTGGATGCAGGGTTTGTCAGATTCTTAATCCCTGTATGCACAAGGATGGAGATGTCTATGCAAACCATTCTAGTCAACCCAATTACATATATTGAACACCTAATCATTTGCCAAGTAAAAAAATTATGTCTATATGCTTTATGTTACTTAATATAACTTCAGGTATGAATTTAGATAATGGTGTTTGAATACCAGTATTCTGCTTTCTGGAGTATGTACTCTTAACCTGGGGTCCTTCATGTACTGATAACAGTTCCTAGGGCATAGATTAATTTACACATGTACAGATTACATTGTCTACACTGTAATATTGAAAAACAAATTTACAACAATCTAATATTGATCATAATTTTGAGCTCTTTGAATATAGATAAATGAGGGACTCATTCCCACGGGATAAAAAGATTTGAGGATGAAAATAAAATAATGGCAAGAAAATAGTATAATCAGGGGAAAGGCTAACTCATATAAAATCTATATTTACTCAGAGAATAATATTAAGGCTAGAATCCAGGAGGATTTTATATTCCTCCCAGCTTCCTACTTTCAAGCTAAAATTACCAGTGAAATTTCATGTATAATATAGGGGATAAATACTATACCTGCAAATTATATTCCTGCTACCAACCTTGCTCCTGGCCATAGAGTGGCATTGCTCATTAAACATAGTATTCTTTCTCATGGCTTCAGAATTTTTTTCGACACAGTACCCAAGGCAGCTGAGGCTGATAGATTAGATTGACAGACAAAAGAGGACCTGATGTAGTACAAAAAGAGGTATATACTAGCTCTAAGACCTAGGTAAAAGTTGAACCTTTCTGTACTTCCATTTCCTCATCTATAAAATGACACGGGTGGGAGTGATATAAAAACTAAATGAAATGATATAAATAACTTAGCATGGAGCCTGAAGAGGTTCAATAAATATCAGTTCCCTCCTCTTGTAGCCACAAATTTTTTTGCCAAGCTGATATACGTTACTTTCAGCTCATGTCTTTTCCAGAATACCATTTCATCTAGAACAAAATGCACATTCAGCAGGGTACAGTTGTCTATATTTTGACTGTCAGTTTTAGCCATGTCTGTCATTTTTTATTCTCTAACATGAAAAGAGAGGTTTAGAGTAGTGACATTAGAAAACAAAGAAAATAAGATTAAAATTCTCTCAAATCAACTTTGGAGCCACTAAAATATTAATGCCTTGACAGCTTACTCACAATTGCAAAAGGCTGTGAGCCAACATTTTGCTTTGTATTGTAGAGGTGATGAGAACATATTTTCATTGCTAGAAAAAAATTAAGCTATACAGACAGAAATGGGACATGGGAGCCAAATTCCACAAGAACACCCTTGAGTTTAAGGGCTTTTCCCCCCATCTTTTGACAATATTTAGAAAACCAAAGACTATAAACTTTGAAAAGGAATCTTGGATGGCTTACAGATATAGTAAGGTCACAAAAACACTTAGTAGATACTGAATTTTTCTAAAAGTATTTAATTGATGAATATTGTTCTCAGAAGTAGCATAAACTTAAGAATCATAAATGCTAACTAAAAGTGAACATATTATGACTAGTTGCCAATTGCTGTCTAATCAACCCAATTTGGCCAAATCCTGCATTTTTAATAAATAGACTTAAATCTAACCCATATGAAATAAATCGAATGGTTAGAGATGACAAATCTTTCTATGGGTTACTCTCAGCTGCCTTAATCAGTGTTTTCTAAATTTTCCCAGTTTCTGACTCCCCTTTGAACTACCAGATTATGCCTGTTGAGGGATCGAGTCTCCTTCTTTCCAGTTGGTTATAATTAATTATACCATGATTTCTTTACAAGAATATATAATTCTGAATTCACTATCAGTAGAATATATGTGTGTTGTTTTTCCAATAGTCATTAGACTCTTGCCCAGTGCCCTAGGACAAAATTGTGCCCTCTGAAATGGCTCCATGAGGTGAGAGCTAGTCTGCAGCCATTGAACTGGCCATTGAGAGTCTCAAGCCATTGACATCTTCATTAGTGCCCCACCCCCACCCCTTGTGGTGGGAGAAGGTCTTCTGTTTTCCTGCACCCAAATGTGTCCCAATTTTTGAAATGGTTAGCAGTTCAACAAAACACCAAGTTTGCTGTGAGAGCTGTTCAGGCCTTTATTCTGTTCTCAGCCTTTGTATTCTTAGTCTGAGAATGCTTCCCCATCCCCTTTTAGCGGAGAGCGCAGTGGCTAGGTGCGTGGGGACAAGCCTCCTGGCAGCTCCTGGGCCTTACAGGAATGACTGACCACCCAGATTGTATAATTTGCCCAAGAACGTGTCTATTAATATGAGCTGTCAGCTAAGAAGACTGTTTCCTTGGTCTTGAGTGATTTTTATTCATTCTCTACTGATTGAAAGCCAATCTATAATTCAAGTCATGCTACCTCCTTATTGTCCTAGTCACAATTAATTGTTTTCCTCCTGGGTTCCCATAGCTTAAACCTCTTTTGTGATATCTGACCAGCATGATTTACTACTCTTCTCTCTATGTCACCATCAGGCAGGAATCATTTTCATTGATCTTTGTATATTCTGCCCTCAGTTCTATTGCCAGGCACAGCTCCAAGCACAAAGTAGAGGGTTAACAAATGCTGAATTGAATTCAATTAATTGAAGACAGGAATGTTCGCTGACACTGTATTAATATGTCTAATATTATCCTGCCTCCCTGGGGAATCTTAACTTCAGAGATGGGTTGCCAAGTATAATCAGAATTGCCTGGAGAGTTTTTTTCAGACTACCCAGGCTGATAGTGTGGATTGTTTTGCTACTCAGGACGCTAGGAAATCAACCCTGCTCAGTCCTCATCAATCCTCTCATCTTGGTTCACAACCTTCAAAGACAACTCTTTTAAGAGGTATCTTTTGGAACCTCCTATTGACTCCTATTCATTTTAATGAAATCTAAGAGATGTTTTCATCACGTTTGAAGTTTAATTGATCGCTTGAGCGTAATGGAAATACTTAGATTATCTTAAATGTAACATTTAAACAAAACTCTTTACAAGTGATCTAGTAAAAACCAACTTCTTAAATGGGCTTTTTTCAAAATTCCCTAAACAGGTCATTGCAGGTGGGCCAATTTTCCCTCTTTGCTTGTCACTTTAGAAGCTCATTTGGACCTGTTGTGTCCCTGAACTAGTTCTCTCACCCCACTGGCTACAGAGTAGTGCGTTTTTGTTTCAAAGGGTCAAAGCATTCACATTCTGACATTCAAAATATGCGCTTGGGTTTTTTTTTTTTTTTTTCTAGAGTCAAAACCCCTGAAGTATAAATCCTTTTTAAATGAAGAAAGCAGTGCCAAAAGGAATGAAACATTTTTGGTCCCTCTCCAAAACAGAGAGATAGCACTGAAACAGGAAGTGAATGATTTAAATATCCACTCGGCATCTTGGCAACATATTTATATTTAAGGGACTTAAGGTTAAAAGGTTTTAGTCTGGCCTGGGAACGCTCTATCTTCCCCTAGGGTTTGGAGCTTTGGGGAAAACTTTTAAGCACTTATCAAATATTTGCAATTAGCCATTTTTTTGAAGCCAAATTGTTACTGGGAATGTCATAGGACAATGTTCTTGGTATGCAGCATGCCACCATTACTCTCCTGTTTCTTATGATTATCTCTTTAGCAATCTAGCTTGGTATGGTGGAAAGTTGCCTTATTTTCTATAAAGAAAGAAGAAAAACGAAGTCCCCCATTCTTCTAACTACCGCTTTCAAAGCTAGAACTATACAGAATGACCGAAAAAAACGGAATTCAAAATTGGGATTCAATTGATTGTGTATCCCACACTTGTCTCTAAACAGGATTTCTTTTTTTTCTTTCTTCCTTTCTTTGCTTCTCTTCCATTTCTCTTCTTCTTTCTCCTTCTCCCTTTTGTTTCATTCTTTAGGTAGTGCCTCATAGGCCATGTGTTGAACTTTGGATTTTACTCTGTATAAATCGGGAGGCAGTTGGAAAGTTGGGATTGAAAGAGTGGTATAAAAAAAAAGAAAGAGTGGTATGAGTTGAATCCCTATGTTGTATACTTGAAACTGATATAACATTGTGTGTCAACTATACTTCAGTTTATTTTTTTTTAAGTGTACAAACTGATTTAGAGTTTACATCTTGCTATGATGTTGAGAACAGAATGGCAGGGTAAGACAGAGGTGCTGTGTGGAAGCTGATATAACCTGGTTTTAAAAAAAAAAATTTTTTTTTTAAGATTTATTTATTTATTTATTCAGAGAGAGCGAAGAGAGAGGCAGAGACACAGGCAGAGGGAGAAGCAGACTCCATGCAGGAAGCCCGATGTGGGACTCGATCCTGGGTCTCCAGGATCACACCCCGGGCTGCAGGCGGTGCTAAACCGCTGTGCCACCAGGGCTGCCCTAAAAAATATTTTTTAAAGATTTTATTTATTTATTCATGAGAGACAGAGAGAGAGAGAGAGAGCAGAACAGACAACAAGCAGTGGGAGAAGCAGCCTCCATGCAGGGAGCCTGACTTGGGACTCAGTCCCGGGTCTCCAGGATCACACCTTGGGCTGAAGGCGGCGCTAAACTGCTGAGCCACCTGGGCTACCCTATAACTTGTAAGATAATGTTGGCTTGAACTAGGGTGTCAGTGATGGAGACAGCGAAAAGCAAGCAAATTTTAGATATGTATTTTGAATGTAGGGCATCAGGATTTGTTAATGAATTGGAGAGGTAAAGAGAAAGAAGCCTCTCAAGAACCCACAGTTAAGTTTTTAGGAATTTTGTGAGCCAGTTGTTAAATATAAGCTATACTAGAAATTATATATATAATTATATAAACTTCTAGTTAAATGAGTTATATTAAAACAAGGGCAAAAATACTAAAACTTAGAAGACATACAGATGGCCAGCAGACACATGAGAAGATGGTCATCACCACTAATCATTACGGAAATGCAAATCAAAACCACAATGAGATATCACTTCACAGAATGGAAGTCAGAGTGGCTAATATCAAGGAGACAGAAATAACAAGTGTTGGTGAGGATGTGGAGAAAAGGAAACTCTTGTGCACTGTTGGTGGGACTGTAAATTGATGCAATCAGTGAGGAAAAACAGTATAGAGTTTCCTCTAAAATTTGGAACAAGACACACTGTATGATCCAGTAATTCCACCACTGGATATCTATCCAAAGAAAATGAAAACACTAAATCAAAAAGATACATGCAAAATAAAAAGATACATACACCTTATGTTTATTGCAGCATTATTTACTATTGTAAGATATGAAAGCAACCCAATCATCCATCGACAGATTTTCTTGGTATAGAAATATGTATATCACATATTTATATATATTTCTATATTCTTATACATATAATATATAATATATATTATATTTTGTATATACATACACACATACACACACACACATATATACACATATAAAATGGAATAACACTCAGCCATAAAAAAGAATGAGATCTTGCCATTTGCAACAACAGCATGGATAAACCTAAAGGGTATTACTACGTGAAATAAGTCAGACAGAGAAAGACAAATACTACATGATTTCACTTATGTGTGTAATCTAAAAAACAAAACAAATGAACGAACAAAAATAAATAAATAAAAACTAAAAATTCATTACTTCTTAATTATTTTACTACATTTTTTACAATTACCCATTCTCTTGAAGTTACATCCTTTGTATCGGTGTGGTGAAAATACTACATAATGGTGCACTACTACTATGCATCTCTTCCCAACTCCGTGTCCAATGATGTGATATTTATAGGTACAAATGGTTAATGGTGGTAGCATTTACACAGAGACGTTGGGCCTTCTGCTACTGCTAACTCTTCAGAACTGAGAATCTGTTACACATTTATTAGCATACCACTAGAAAAAGGCGTAAAAAATGAGCTCAAAGTTTTTGGTCTAGAAACTGGAAGAATGTAGTTTCCATTACCAAGAAAAACATAGAAGGAGGAATTGTGGGGTGGAACTCAGTGGTTTGCTTTTAAACATTTTAAATTTGACATGAAAATTATGCATATGATTGGAATTGCTAAATGAGTAGTTGATACAAGTCTGGGATTGAGGGAAGAGTTTATAGGTGAAGATAAATATTTGAGAGTCATCGGCATTTGCATGATAGTAAGTGCCAAGAGGCAAGATGAGATCCACACAGTGAGTTAGATGGAGGAACACAATCCCAGGACGATATCTGGGATCCCCCCAGTGTTTAAAGATCAGAGTGAACACCAACAACCAGCAGGGGAGGCCAAGAAGAATGGTCAATGGGAGTAGGAAAAGAACCAGGAGGGTGTGATGTGCTAGAAGCCAAGCAAAGAAAGGAATTCTAAAAAGAGGGACCATGACCAACGTGTCAAATGCTAATAGGTTAAATAAGACAATGACTGAGAATTGGCCATTGGATTTGACAATGGTGAACTATTGATGATCTTGAAAAGAGTCAAAGGGGTGGTTGAGAAAAAGTCTGATTGGCTTGGGTTCAGGAGAGGATGGGAAGAAAAAAGGTAGGAATAGTAAGGAGAGATAATTCTTTCCAGAATGTTTGTTGAAAGAGAAGCTGAGGATTGGAATAGTTGCTGGAGAAGCATGTGGGGGCATGTAAGTGAAGATTCCCTTTTCCTAATTTAAGATGTTATATTTAGGCACACTGGTAAAATGACGAATAATCCAAAGCAGAGAGATAAATTGATGGTGCAGAAGAGGAGTGACAATTGCTAGAATAATGCCCCTGGGTAGTTAGTTGAAAGAGGATGGATGGTACCAGGGCATAAGTGGAAGCATTGACTTTAGGTAGGATAATGGGCAAATAAGGCATCATTGCAAGAAGAAAGGCTATCTGGAGTCAGCTATAGGTAGATTGAAAAATATGGTGGTGGGAATCTGTGAAATTTTCATCTAATTGCCTTCATTTTCTCAGTGAAATAGGAAGCAAGTTTATCAGCTAAGCCTAGGAGGGAAAGAGGAGGATCGGGAGGTTTTAAGAGACGATGTTTGGACTTGGGAAAGACAGAATTGCCAGGTAGCACCAAGGACTCACTTGACGTTAGTAATAATGAATTTTAAGTAAAACCAGTCAGTTTAGCTGTGAGTTTTCCTCCAGCTGGGTTCAGCTGCCTGCTTGCTATGTGGAAAGTAGTGTTTAGAATGATGAATCATGGGATGTCATCTGGGGAAGGAGGTGGGTGGCTGAAGTATGTCAAATGACAAGATCAGGAGAGGAGTGCAAGGAGCTAAGAGGCCAGGATATTAGAAGGATCCCATACATGAATATTTGAAATCACTGAGAATTCAGGAAGAAATTGTACTGAAAAGAGTTACAACCAGGAGCTAAAATCTTCTAGAAATGAAGAGGAGTGATGCAGGGATCAGTAAATGACTGCAATAAGGAAGGGTAGTGGGTGATATTTTTAGAGAGAAAATGAAGGATGAAAAATGGCAAAGAGGAGCAAGAAGGACACCTCCTCCACCTCCACAAAGAGAGCTCTTTGTCCAGGATTAGCTGTTAGTTGAAGTTTAATATTCTGGCCTTAGACTGAATACATGACAGTCATTTATCAGCCATCCTGAGATGGCTACATCCTGATCTGGTTCATGGCCCAGATCCCTCATCAAGAGGCACCAAGCGGTTGGGCTATAGCGCGTGCCAAAAGTCAGACAGGCAAGAGGTTAAACATCTTAAGAGTCCATGCAAGCCAAATACTTAATCTCTCATTGCCTGATTCCTCCTAGCCTCTGAGCAAGGAGTGGATCACACAATCTCAATCCTTCGGTCAAGTTAATGGAACTGTGGGTGGATGCTTAGCCCAAAGTTGACCAACTCATTCGACTGACCAGGGGCTTGAGACATGGCATATGTAAAGAACTCTCTGCCCAGACATGGAAAAGTTGAGCCTAGCAGATTCTGTGTCTTGAGAATTTGAACTAAGAGCAGGAGTTGGTAGGCACTCGTGGGTGCTGAAGCTGAGAGTTCGTGAAATGGAGTTGAGGTGAACAACTGTACAGGGACATTTGTGAGATGCATAAGTCAAAACTTGATCACAAGAAAAGAAAGAAAGACTCTCAGATGATAGCAACGTGTGGCCCAGGAAGAAAGAATAGCTGCAGTTCCTGATTTTCTCATTTCCTGTCCCTGCACTCAGTGAAATCTTGGTATCTTACAAAAACTACCACTGTCTTTTTACATTGTACCTTAAATCAAAAGACCCTTGGATTGAAGGCCAGGAGAGTCGAACAGAATGTCTTATCCAGATATTCATACAAGTGGATGAGAGAGTGTTACTAGTCCATAAATGTTTGCTGTACTCAGAAGAAGGTCAGAGAACAAGGGAAAAACATACCCCTTTAGATAAGGCAGCAGTTCTGGGATCTTGGATTTTTTTTTTTTTTTTATACAGTCTCTCTGTGCTTTTGTTCTTCTTTTGTCTAGTGCTTCTAGACAAAGAATAAAAAATCCTGAGTACTGGTCTTTCCTGCACTGCTACCACATATCCTTGGATAACTGCCTTGCCCAATTTCTTTTTTAAGACTTTATTTTTAAGCAATCTCTATAACCCAATGTGGGGCTCAAACTCATGGCCCTGAGATTAAGGGTCCTGTGTCTTCCAACTGAGCCAGGCAGGTGCACTGCCTTATCCAATTTGAATTTGGATTTCTTTATCTATAAAATAGGGAGCTGATCATATGACATCTAGGTTCCCTTTAAGCCTTGAATTCATGAATCTATAACTGTGTGTGCTCATTTTCTGGATTTTGACCCACTAGGTGCATGGACCCTGGCTTTCATTCTCAGCTTCACTTGGTCTAGCTTTTCATTTCTTCTCCCACTGCTAGGAATGGGTCAAGACAAGTGTCAGGAGCAGGGACCATCTGCAGTACTTTTGCTGCCCAGTAGGTGACTGTATCGACATCATGTCCAAATAAGTGATACCATGAATTCCTCATCCTCTTGGTTTCAACTCTTGCTGACCGCTATGTATTAACTGGGATACACACAGACACAGCTGAATTTCGACTGTACATGTTGTTTGAGAACTATCAGTTTTCTTCCATGTGTGATGAGAAAGAACAAGAAGGAGTGAGAAAGCAATGTATAACACTATATGTTATCTCTATGGCTGGTCAGCCTCACCATGCAGAACTACTGCCTCTTTGCTCCCAGTACTAGTGGGGCCTCCCAGAGGAGCTCCCCATCATTGATTCTAGGTAAGGAAAGCTCTGTTTCAGATTTTGGTACACATCACTCTTGCTTTGTGAATATTTACTAAACATGGTTTTAGGGAGATAGATCTAATGCAACATAATATTATTCACCTACCTGAAGTCTCTCTTTCAGGCATTTGACATTATCTTAGGTTCATATCACCATCAGCGTTCCTTGAATAAGCTGCTCTATTTCACTGGCTCCTGCTGAATCATCAACATTATATTCTAAATGTTTTAGAGGGGTGCCCCATCCCATTTCTTAGTTTATAAAACTGAGGAAATGGTTAGGTCTATGTAACCCCATCCAGAGCTATATTTTAGCTTCTAGAAGCTAGGAGGGTCTAGGGTTTTGACTAAATTACGTAAATCTGGTGAGCTAGTTGAACTGAAAAAATCTGGTGTTTGAACCAAATGTATAGAAAGAATGAAAGTAGAGACAGAGTACTTCCCACAATTTATAAATATATAATATTCTCAAAAGTACTTGTTATCAAATAAAACATTTTAAAAATCTATCCCCCCAAAAAACAAAGTCTATTAATTTTTTTTAAAGTCTGTCCTCTATTTGGCATATATTCCTTTTGTGAAATATCAATTTCTTAAGAATCTTCCTTTTAATGGGCAGTCATGTCAACCAGGGTCATTTAGTTGTGGATTCATCTATTTTCCTCTTGACTAGATAAAGAGGATTAGTTTTTTTCAGTGCTGTTCTGTTTCCTCTTAGCCTAGCTAAAAGGTTTGCTAATTTATTTCAATCAGATCATTTCTTTCCAGTGGCAGTCATCCTTCAGCCCTAATATTAGACTTTTCTGGAAAAGTGCAAGAATTGTTATTGTATTTTATTTAAAAGAGAGCACAGTGGGGTGGAGCAGAAGGAGAGGGAGAAGCAGGCTCCCTGCTCAGCAGGGAGCCCGATGCAGGGCTTAATTCCAAGACCCCAAGGTCATTACCTGAGCCAAAGACAGACACTTAACCCACTGAGCCACCCAGGCACCCCTAGACTATATTAAATTGGAGTTTGTCTCTGTCTGGCTATATGTGTGATATTTCAAATCAACAGATGTATTCTTAGCACTTACTAAATAAGGTTGAAGAATGCAGGGACCTGCCACGACCTTCAGCCTAAGAGTCTTAGAGTTTATCAATTAACAACCATTTATTGAAGAAAATTACTGCAATTTCTGCATTTTCCACTTATTAACCTCCACAAGGTGGACAAAGTGGGAATTTAACTATATTTTAGTTTGCAATTTAAAAGCTACTCCAGAATATTTAAAAGAGCTTATGATGTCATTCTTAGATCACGTGTATATTCTCAGTAACAAAACCATTCCTGAATAGCCTCTTTCTGTTCAGCCAATTTAAGTTAGCACTTGGCTGTTTTGTATAATTTCAGTTAGTTTGGAAGATTTGTGTTCATGTTTCTGCTTTGATTGAACTGGCCGGAGGATTTTTGGAATCTCTAAATGAATGGGTAAAATTTAGAAAGTAAGGGCACTTTGAAGTGAACTATACAGCCAAATGATCAGTGCCTTCAGCCAAGTACTGGAGAAGACCACTCCAGTGGTATTGATGCTAGTTACATTTCAATGACAGTCCCGGGCTGGAAGCCCGTAGGTGAGGTTCTATTGAGTCAGAAGGTAGAACAATGAACTTAACTTTCCTTGAATATCTTTGATGGTTTCTGTTTTCTTCCTCACTTTATAGTCATTTACCTTTTGTTTTGTAGGAGCATGTTAGATAGATAAGGACAGGAATCACTGAATTGGATTATTTGTTGTAGAGAATGTTAGTGTTATAACCAAAGCAATAAAGTGCCGTTTACATTTGCTAAAAATTATGATTGCTTAAGTTTTATTTTTATTTTTTATTTTTGTCTGCAGTCATCTTACATAAAGTTAAAATTGTTAAGAGTGTGCCTCTGGAGAAGTACAAGGTAGACAAGCTTATTGGTGGGCTTTTATATGTCAAAGAAGACTGTCAAAAAAGGTTCTGTTTAACAAATAGTTACAGTCTTTACAGATAGATATGTACCTTCTTGTAATGGTTAGAAAGGACTTTTTTCTTTATTTGCTCTTTTTGACCACTGCCGTTTCTTTCATTTTTAAAAAAAATTTTTTAACTTTCTATTTTTAAATAATTATAGATTAGCAGGAAGTTGTAAAAATAGTACAGAGAGGTCCAAGAACCCTTCACCCAGTTTTCCTCATGATAACATCTTACATAACTGTAATATAGTAGCAAAACCCAGGAAATTGAGATTGGCACAATCCACAGAACTTACTCAGGTAGAAAAGACTTTTTAAGACAAAGAATAATTTAGAACAACCAGAGCCTTCCTCTAGCACTTGTCCCTTTTACAGAAAAGTACCTCCCTCTTATTTACTGGGCATGGCACTTTGCAGAGGCAAACTCACTTAAATTCACTTAAACTTATAGAAGCGAACTCCCTTAAAAAAGAGCTGACCTCTTTTCTAAAATTACGTTTCTTCTAAAAGATTATCTTCGTAAAGCTCTACCTGTTAAGGACAGAACAAAGTTATTGTTCCATTTTGTGAGGTATACAAAAGCTGAATGGTAAATCTCTATGGGAAGGCAGAAATCATTTGGCACAAAGTAGTTAGAAAACTAAGTGAAACAGGAATTCTCTTACTCATTCCATTATTTAAGGGGCCTTTCAAGATAGAAGACATTGTTTTTTATTTCCCCATATAGGAGTTGCCTGAGAAGTTACAGGTATGTAGCAGCAAGATTGAAATTTTCAAACAATAGTTTTCCTCCCTGTAAACTTCAATCCATTTAGCTATAACCTCAGCTGCAATGAAGCCACAGGTGTTTACTCTTGTTTCTTGGTTAACTATTTTTGAGTCGTATACACATAGATCACATTCCCTATAGAGGAGGCACCAAACACACATGGAGCTGACTTATTTTGTTTTGCTCTTACAGTATACTTAACACTGTTCTGAGAACAAAGACCAAAATATTCTGAGAACACATTATTTTATTTCTCAAGATTTGTATTATATTTGAAATGAATTTAGTGAGGGATAAGGATGAAATACCATAAATGTGGAAATACTCTCCTGGGTCAATAGTAAAAGTGATACTGTCTAGAATAGATTGAAGACCGATTTGAGGTTTCACTATAATTTCATCCAGTGTACTTTTTGCTTTTTGGATTTAATGCTGGTTGATAAATGGGAAAGTAAACTGCTTTCTGATAACGAATTATTGCAGAAGCCTTCTATTTAAAACATAGATGCATTTTATTCATATGCTTCTCTGGTTTTGAAGGGTTTAGTGTTTATTTGAGGGATGCTTATGTCAATTATCTAATCAGAAGCAGACCCCAGACACTGCCAGAGATATTTTGGAATGTATGGTCTACTTCAAAGGAAGATTCCATGTTTCCTTGCCCACAAGAACCCAATTTTTCATAGTGAGAAGAGCAAGGTAATTAGATTTTCTTTTTTCAGAGCAAAAATTATTTTTATATAATTTAGTGGGTCATATTTCTCTTCTCAGTAAATATGAACAATTATCACTCTACTCTAGAAAATGTAACTCAATGACCCATCACTGTGCCAAAGCTTCTGTGAGGTACCACAAAAACAGGTCAGATGGTAGCCATGCTCCAAGAGGCAACTGGACACAATGTGAAGTTGGTATCTATGACACACTCCAAGATTGAAACCAAGCAGTCAACTGGTGGCAGAAGTCCATATGCCTACATTTTTGGTTTTTTGTAATGGGCAGCTTTAGGAGGAAAAAACAGGAGATTGGGTACCAGTGTTATGTGGTAGAGATTTCAGTCACTGAGGAAAAATCCAAACTGGCTGGGTTTTTCTTTAAAAGGAAAGACAGTAAATCCAGATCCAAAATCCCAAACCAATTTCTTCTCCTCTCTTCTGTGAGCTCTTCTGATTTTGCACAAAGCAAGAGGGACTGAGAACAAGGAATCTGACCAGATGGAGAAGTAACCCCAGGTGAGGCCCAAGAGAAAGAACCAAAGGCCTAGTGTGGAGAACACACTTGAATGACACTCTCTGGGAAATTTAGAAGGACTCTGCACCCATTCTACCCCTTCCCACTCAGTTACCTTAAGTCTCAGTGTAGATACCATCCTCAGGAAAGCTGAGCAGACCCAAGTTTGGCTAATTGCCTTTCTCTCTATGTTCTGACAATGCCCAATACTTTCTCTAGAGCAAAACTATCACTCTGCATCGGGCTATTTAATTTTTATATTCCCAGCAGACTGCAAACTTAATAGGACTAGAACAATGTCTCTCATGTTTATAATTTTACCCTCTTTGCATAGCACTGTGTTGAGCACATAGTAAATATTTTCATAAATGTGTTGTGTTGATGTTATGAGGCGAAAATGATTATCCATACCCTTAATGTTTGGGATACTTCAGATTGCTTCATAAAAGCGTTTAAATACCTTCATAGCCTTAACCAGGTCCAGTAGTGTTCAAATAATCTCTACCAAATTTTGGAAAATTCAATCATTAACTCAAAGCCATTGTAAAAATCATGGTAGTACCCTATGATGACTATGCCTAAACCAACATGGTTTTAAAGAAGAGATTCAGAAAGCCATGAAAATACACACTGGCCTAAAAACTCACACCCTAAAAGAGAACAGAAACTGAAATAATGGATCTAATGAAAATCAGACATGGTCTTGAAATTTTGTTAATGTGCTTTCTCTCAACCCCCACCCCTACTTCTACTTGCTTCTGTTTGATATACATGAGAATTTAGATCTAAGAGGGAATTTCTAGTTCATGCATATGCATATGGCAAGCAGGGACTTCTAAGATATATTCTAAAGGTCATTTCAGTCCATATTGCTGAGGGTGGTCTGTCCACTGTAATGAGATAAACTGATTCATCTGATGGCCTTGATGCTGTGTAGATAGACAACGACCTGAAGGTGATGAATACAACTGCCCTTTGGGCCATATTACTCCCAAGTCTGTTGTTTCTATGGGAAAATATTAGGTTCTATCTTGTTGAGAATGGGAGCAGTGAAATCTAGGAGAAATCTGGCACAGGTAAAAATGGGTAGAGCACATTTGATTTTCCAGATAAAATGCTTCTGGGCCTAAAGACTGCTGAAAGATATTTGAAAATATAAATGCTGGTCTTATCCAGATACCATTATGGAATATAAAAACATAAAAACAAAAAAAAAAAAAAAAATAAAAACATTAGAAGAAAGATTATAGTACGGTGAGAAAAATTGTTGCTACTGGAAGAAAGCTGTTTGAACACATTATCCTCTAGAAAGGTTAAGATGATTTGCAGGTCTACCGTGCACCCTTAGTAATTAGTATAATTTATTTTATTTTTTTTTTTAAAGATTTTATTTATTTATTTGAGAGAGAGAGAGCTCAAAAGCAGAGGAAAGGGCAGAGGGGGAGGGAGAAGCAGACTTCCTGCTGAACAGGGAGCCTGATGCAGGGCTGGATCCCAGGAACCTGGGATCATGACCTGAGCCAAAAGCAGATGCTTAACTGACTGAGCCATTGAGGCATCCCAGTAATTACTATATTTAAAATGAGATTCTCTGTAGACACTAGATGCCCTAGTTGCCCAATTAAAAAAAAATCAGTGTGTTATTCTGCAATATTGCTAAATATTTTTCCTGGGAGATAGCATAGGAGGAAGCAAGTAAGAGCTTTGAATTTAAAGTATATATTAGCATTTCGTTATTTTAAAAGATCTATTTTAAAAAAGATGAATAATGGGATATATTCCTTAGAAAATTTTAAATGGTACCATGAAACCACAGTGACCAGATGATATAGATCATCTAAGATTAATCAATTTAAATATAAAACTAAGGCTAAGCAACTGTTAGCATTATGATTACAAAATATAAATATTATATACTTCAATAATGTAAAAAGATAGTAATATTTTAAAATAGGGAAGGGAAGAACTGTAGGAAAAAAATGTAAGTGTACAGATTTCCCTCTGTTTTATCGTAGAGAGTTGGATGATTTCTAATGATGACATCTGTAGTTCAAACAACAAAAATTACAACCCCTGTCTGTCTTTCTGTCCACCCATTCACCTATCATTTCCTTGTTTCCGTCAAAGATTTAGCAATTAATTCTTATAGAAACAAGTAGATGGAGGCACACTGAGCTCTCCTGTTGGCCAGACACATATTATAGGGAAAATTCTAGGCCATTAATAAAACTGTTGAGACTAAAATCACAAAACAACTGATAGTTGTGTGACTTTTCACCAAATTCTTATTCAAGATGGTGCCAATCCTTGGGCAATTCTGTTATTTTGGCCACAGTATTGCTTATTGAATTTATATACTGAATAGAAATTAGAAATGTTCACTTCTAGAATTTTCTGTTTGGTGAGGTGCCAATTGCTATCTTTTACTATGTCAATGTCTGGGCCCAAGATGAGGTTTGCCAGAGATGTGGGAATATGTCATATCTCCTAGCTTTGTACTGACAATTAATTTATTTGCTGAGTGGTAACAAGTAAATAAGATGAAGGGAGACTCTCTAGATTTTCTAGAATCTAGAATGCCTGAACAAAACATAAATTTGATCAGTTTGCTTGTCAAACTTAACTGTCCAGCATGATATTAGCAAGACATTTAATTGACTGAGGTTTTATTTTTCAGTTGAATGTCATAATATAGTGATTTTCATAAGAAATTTGAGAAAATTTAACATTACAAAATTTTTAAGGGAAGATACTAACTTGCCTAACACTCCTGGAATGCTGTAGGTGTTCCATAATTGTTATATGAATGAATGCTAACACCCAATATTTTATGACACTGATACCTCCTTATGTAGAAGTATTTCAAATTTCTAAAACATCTCCTCTTACTGTCTCCTTTGCAAAATTTCTCTCCAAATCCTAAAACAAATTGTTCTACTTCATTTGAAGAGAATTAGGTATGTTCTTATTGCATTATTCATACTCAACTTGCTATTTTGTGATGTAGTGTAGTTTGTAGTTGTGTCTGTCTCCCTGATTACATTGTATGTTCTTTTGAAAGCAAAGATTATGCCTTAACTTACCTCCCTGTCTAGTAGACTAACTTAATATAGTAGTTTACATATGGTAGCTCTGTACCTAAGTCAATAATTGTTGAGTTGCCTTGAGATGAAATTAGTGGGTAGGTCTATAAAAAACTTTATCTATGTAATGGGTGTTTAGTAAAGTTCAAAAGTGATCATGAAAGTGAAAGAAATTTTGACACTGTGAAGTTCTAACCCCATGTTAGTGGTTATTATCACAACCATGCATAGGTTGGAAAACCACCAGCGTTGGAGCCCTTAAGCAAAAATTCTAGAAAGTCTCCATTCATCCCATTTATTCATTATAATTCATGAAATAAATTGATTTCCCCTGGAGTAGTCCCTCCTCTGGGGGCATCCTGTCCGCCCACCTGTTCTCTCGTTGACCTTCCTTAAAATGCTAGAGTTGCTAAAAGCTTGGGGAATATTTATTTTTCATATTCTCTTCCTATATATACATAGACACCATCTCAAAAGTAAAATTTGTATAATTGTTATTGAAAAGTTGTTTATGAGAACAAAATCAAACAAGTAGCTGAGGCCTTAACCCCTCAGTAGAGTGAATACAATGTTTAGATATTTGCATGTTTCACTGATTCTTTTTGACTATAATAATCACAGGGCAGCAAACTTCTGCATGAAAAGCAAAGAACTCAGCCCCTTAGATGACTGATTCCAAATAGTCAAACACTGAGTATCATGTCATTCACATCTGGTTGATAGGATGTGAATTTACCCTTTTTTATCCAGATGGCTTCAGCCATATAGATAAAGCATGGAGGCTTTCCCACATTTTACATGGTACTTGGTGTTATAGAATTCAGCTTTTGTGCTGTTCTTTTCCTCTCTTCTTGCTATTTGCCTGGATCTCATTAGAAACCATTAGTGATGTAATACTAAACCTATGGAATCTTAAACATGCTTTTAAAATCCTGTGGAATAAAAAAAAAATTAAAAAAAATCCTGTGGAATAAAGATGTCTCCTACCAAACCAAAAATGCAGTGGGAATAGACAAAAGTTACATTTCTTTAAGAAAAAAATGACTCATTTCATAGTTTCCCAACTGTTTTGACTGAAGCTTCTCAAAATAAACTTTCTGCAATAATCAGCTTTGATGTCTGACTTTGAAAAAAAAATCATTTCTCAAAGATACAATCCAATCCTTTTTGGGTGTTCATGTATTTTTGCAGATTAACCTACTTTTATTTCAACCAATGAATGACACAATATTAAATAGCCATCAGACTAAGAAAGAAAAGTATGTTTGAAGTGGTCTTAACTCCTACATAAACCAAATATAAAGAACATGCTGTATGATTTTTTTAAATTACCACAAAAATAGAATTTCCAGAACATTAACAGAAGGGGGATTTGGTCCATTAAGAATAACAAAACAGTTTAGATGTCATGAAAGTGGAAGATTAGGAGTGCAGTTAAGCTTAGTAATGATATTTTTGATTCATACGCTATTTCCTAGGCTAGGCAACATTTTTAATTTTTCACAGTCTTGAACCTTAATCCTTGAAGGATAATTCAAGTTTTAGAGCTTACATACTGCAATTTGTTTGGAGTGGCAATTTGCCATTGACTTGCCTCAGGGTTCTTTTGTACTCTTCCAGCTGGGGGACTTAAAGGTGATCATTTATTAACTCCAGGTCTACATATGGCCACTGAAACAACTGGTTTTCAATCAAATCTTTTAAAAATCCAAACAACCAGTTTTTGAGCTGTTGGTCAGACTGATTTAAGGCATCAGTTGCTTCTGTTCAAACAACAGTGAATGAAATAACTGGATAACTGACAATCTTTTCTTTCTTTCTCTTTCTCCTCTCTCTCTAGCTCTCTGTGATTTTCCCTTTGGAGCAGCAGAAAGAACATAGAGTAAGATCTGCATTCTAGTACCAACTCTTCCCCCTTTATCTAATGCTTGACAAGTTTCTTAACCTCTCAGGCCTCCATGTTCTCATCTGTAAATGGAGAAAAAAAATGCTCACCTCATGGATTTGTTTGGGACAGTAAATAAGAACTGTGTGGCACTTGACATGCATTTGGAATACAATGAATGTAACTATATTCCCTTTTCCTCTTCAGTTGCACACATGGAGCCTTCTGCTTTTTCCATTTTCTTTTTGATAGTATTTTCTCTACAAAAAGAAGAGAAATTTGTGGCACCCAGTTGGCTCAGTCAATGGAACATATGACTCTTGATCTCGGGGTAGTTCAAGCACCACATTGGGTGTAGAGATTACCTAAAAATAAATCTTTAAAAAAAGAGAAGAGGGGTACCTTGGTAGCTCAGTCAGGTGAGCATCTGCCTTGGGATCAGGTCATGATCCCAGAGTCCTGGGATAGAGCTCTGCATCAGGCTCCCTCTGCCTGTTGCTCCCCCTACTTGTGCTCTTTCTCTGTCAAATAAATAAATAAAATCCTTTAAAAAGAGAGAGAGAAAGAGAATATTTGACACCAAATCCATTAGATTACTATAAATATTAGAATCTAAGATATATCTCAATTGGTCAAATCCGAGTTCTAGAACCTAATGTTTCTGATGATGGCAAGAAGTGACCATTGTTGGAATTTGTGTTATTCCCTGTGATTTTTAAAACCTCCAGAACTGGGGTGCCTGGGTGGCTCAGATGGTTAAGTGTCTCCCTTTGGCTTAGGTCATAATCTTGGTGTCCTGAGATCAAGCCGCACATTGGGCTCCCTGCTCAGGGAGCTTCTCCCTCTCCTTCTGCTCCTCCCCACTGTACTCTTGCTCTCTCTCTCTCTCTTTCTTTTTCAAATAAATTAAATAAAATCTTTAAAAAAAACCAAAAACCTCCAGAACTCAATGTTATCTTACAACCTATCTTTTCTTTCCTTTAGAGGCCTTATTAGTTACATATTTTTTCCTTTTTTCAAGTTTTAATTTGAATGTGTTAGTTAACATACAGTGTAATATTAGTTTCAAGTATAGAATTTAGTGCTCATCACAGGTGTACTCCTTAATCCTTACTGCCCATTTAACTCATCCCCCTCCGCCCCCCCCACCTCCCTCCAGTAACCCTTCAGAGGCCCTTTTAAATCTATTAACCAATAATGTCTCTAAACTCCTCTTGATCTAGTATGCATTTTTAGCCTTGTACCAGCACTTAAAGTAATGCATTCTGAGTGTTTACTAGCCACAATGTGAAAAGATTGTATTATGTGGCCTGAAACTATCACTTAAACACATTAAGATAGAAATATAGTGGGGAATAAGGGATGGGAAAGGCTCAAGGCAACTAACTTTTTTTTGTTGTTGTTCTTTTCTTTAAGATTTATTTATTTATTTTAGAGAGAGCATGTGCAGGGTGGGGGTGAAGAGGGAGAGTAAGAAAGAGAATCTCAAGCAAACTCCTTGCTAAGAGCAGAACCGAACATGGGGCTCAATCCCAGGACCCAAAGATCATGACCTGAGCCTAAATTAAAGCTAGATGCTTAACCAACTGAGCCACCCAGGTGCCCCAAGGCAACTAACAGTTGTAAGATGATAGCAAAGCTCAGTAGGAAAGGAATGGACTCTTAGAGTCAGGTAGACTTAAACCCTGACTCCAGCTCTGTCTTATTCTAATGCTTAAAGTTGTTGAGAGAGGGACAGCCCGGGTGGCTCAGCAGTTTAGTGTCACCTTCAGCCCAGGGCATGATCCTGGAGACCCAGGATTGAATCCCACGTTGGTCTCCCTGCATGGAGCCTGCTTCTCCCTCCTCTGTGTCTCTGCCTATCTCTCTCTCTCTCTGCCTCTCATGAATAAATAAATAAAACCCTAAAAAAAAGTTGTTGAGAGGGCATTATATACCTAATCAAAGCAAATTTGCTTTGACAAATAACTTTGTTAACACTATTAACTGTTAGTGTTTGATTTGTAACATCATACAAAGTTGATGATTTGTAGAAGCCATATGTATATTCTTTCAGGGTAATGTGGAGATTTCTGCTTTATCGAAGTCATTTATAGTTGATTGTTGATTTGTACAACTTGTAAAATTATATTTAGCTATGCAGTTAATGTAAAGGCCTCTAATCACAAAAAACCTCAAGGTCATTTTATGATTACAATAAAAAATGATCTTGGTCTTTCCTGTAGATCGATCTCCCAAATGATTTACTAGTTGTCGACAGCACAATTCTTTGACCTGGGGGTCAGAGTTCAGTATTGCATCTGGGCAGGGACTCCTCTCTACAGACTAAACCAGAATACACTGGAATGTGTTTAGGAGAAATAAATGCACATTTCTAGATTCTTCACTGACTTTATTTTCCTTCACAGTTTCATTGTAACCATGAGTCAGGTTTCAGGAATCCCCAAACTTATTTCCATAGCTCTTCTTTTGGTCAGCCTCGGTGGCCTATCCCAATCTATATTTTGAATCTGATTTTGAATCTTCCCCAACTACCATTTATATCAAAAGTCCTAGCACCTGCTGTCCACTCCAGAGAAGAAAGCTCAAAATTGACTACAGATATGATCAATACAACTCACTTCCTCACTCCCCTCTCAGCCAGGCTTTAAAAAAATATATTTTATTTAAATTCAATTTGCTGGGCAGCTCCGTGGCTCAGCGGTTTAGCGCCACCTTCAGCCCAGGGCGTGATCTTGGAGACCCAAGATGGAGTCCCACGTCAGGCTCCCTGCATGGAGCCTGCTTATCCCTCTGCCTGTGTCTCTGCCTCTCTCATGAATAAATAAATAAAATCTTAAAAAAAAAAATAAAATAAATTCAATTTGCCAACATATAGTATAACACCCAGTACTCATCACATCACATGCCCTCCTTAGTACCTGTTACCCGGTTACCGCATCCTCCACCCCCCTCCCTTTCTGCAAACCTTTGTTTGTTTCTCAGAGTTAGGAGTCTCTTATGGTTTGTCTTCCTCTCAAATTTTTCCCCACTTAGTTTCTCTCCTTTCGCTTATAGTCCCTTTCACTGTTTCTTATAATCCACATATGAGTGAAGCCATGTGATGATTGTCCTTCTCCAATTGACTTATTTCACTCAGCATAACACCCTCCAGTTCCATCCACATTGAAACAAATGATAGGTATTCATCCATTCTGATGGCTGAATAATATTCCATGGATACATAGACCACATCTTCTTTATCCCTTCATCTGTCAAAAGACATCATGGCTCCTTCTGCAGTTTGGCTATTGTGGACACTGCGGCTATAAACATCGGGGTGCAGGTGTCCCGGTGTTTCATTGCATCTGTATCTTTGGGGTAAATCCCCAGCAGTGCAATTGCTGGGTCATAGGGTAGCTCTAATTTTAACTTCTTGAGGAACTCCATACTGTTTTCCAGAATGCCAGCCAGGCTTTTGAACATGATCACCTATGAATACAACTTGTGTGTTTCTGCCCAAGTGACTTTTGTCCTTCCTGAGCACTAGTGAAATATCCTCACTCTTCCTTTCTACTTACCTGAATCTTAACTGTTCTTTAAGAGCCAGTCTTTTTTTCAAAACTCTTCCTGAGTGCTGCAGCCCATTTAATCAACAGACAGCAGAGCTTTTCTAGTCCATTCCTCATCCTTTTATAGAGACTGAGGCCTGTAGAGTTCGTGACTTGCCCAAGGTCACATGGCTGGCTAGGAGTTTTAGCAGAACTAAAAATCAAGGTCTTTTAACACCTTGCCAGGACTTTTCACCACGCAGCAACTGTTGTATGAGTTACTTAAACTGATCATGATGGCAGACATTTTACTTATGACATTGTTTTTGTATTATTGGTTAATTGCTCTTAAGTGTGTATCCCTGAGTGACCAAGTCCTTCCTGGGCTGCTCCTTGCTTTCATAGCTGAATAAAATTATTGGGGTCTCCATCTCAGTATTTCTGGGAATCCCCAAAAAGAGACAAAATGGTGGGAATGGCCTTGTTTTTCTGTCAACTCCTGCTCCAAATCCTTTAGTCTTTCTCATTTTCATCCTGAACATGGAAAAACTCTTCCCTTGCCACTTTCCCACAAAGTTGCTATGTTTAACGGACTTTGATGAATGATTTGAGGTGATAGACGGTACAATGCAGCTGAGACTAGATCACAGTTTAAAATTAATATTCGACATGGTGTTCAGTGAGGCTTACAGAGAAAGAGGCCTAGTAAGTTACCTGAGACTGGTATGGCTGAAGAGAAAGTCAGCTTTTTAACTCTTCGCCTTAATGCTCCCCCAAGTGATTGCTGGGGGTGGGAGTATTCACCTTTTACAACCACAAAGGAAGTCAGGATGTTTACATACAAAGCCATCATCCATCCTGGGCTTCTGACCTTATTAACTCTAGGAAACAACAAAAGTTTTGATGTTAGTTTTTCTTTAACTTGGGTCAGGTTGAATATTTAGGCAGTGCTCCCTTTCTCACTGACAGGGAGGGCACATTCTAGGGGTCAATGGGTACATGTTTCCCTTTCCATTTCTACATACATAGTTGGGGAAAAGAATCCAGCAGTATTGTGCAGGATGTATGGGGATTACAAACAGGACAGAAGCAGAACAAAGGAAGGAGCTTCCTAACCTTTACTGAGCCCTTTCTTCATGTCTGGTACCATATTACTTACTGCATGGCCCCTTATTTAATTGTCACATCAGTGCAAGGTAGATATTTCCCATTTTCTTTATTTTGTTTTTAAGATTTTATTTATTTATTCATGAGAGACACAGAGAGAGAGAGGCAGAGACACAGGAAGAGGGAGAAGCAGGCTCCCTGAAGGTAGCCTGATGCTGGACTCAAACCCAGGACCCCAGGATCACGACCTGAGCCGAAGGCAGACGTTCAACTGCTGAGCCACCTAGATGCCCTGATATTTTCCACTTTAACAGAGAAATTAAACACTCTGCAAACGTCATCCAGCATATCTGGACTTCAAACCCAGGTCTGTCTGACTTTAAAGCATTTACTCATGCTTCAAAACAACTAAAGAAACTGCAGTGCCTGGCCAGAGGACAGTCGTAATGGTCTGGGCACAAAAGTGTATGAATGATGGAAAGTATGGTGGAGAGGAAGCAAGAAAGCCCTCATGACTACAGCGGCCCAAGTAAAATCCTAGATTTGGTGCCTACTGATTGTATTTCTGGTGAGAGAAAGGGTGACATTTAAGATGGTACTGATATTTCTACTTTCAATATACCTCTATCCGTGTACTGAGGGTAAGAAGAAATAGGAATATAATTCAGAGATGCTGTTTGAGGAAGGTGATGGTAAATCCATGATGGGCTGAGATGGGAGACAGACGAAATGAATTTCCTTTCATCCTTCCTTCTGTTGAAAGCTATTTGATTTTACATGAACTCAGAGGACCTTATACAGAATCTGAATTGGGTATCCCCACTCAGCTTTTATAACCCAAGAAGGGCAACATGTTCAATAAACTGTCACCAAGAGCCTTTTTGGGCAGCTTTTATTTATTCATCTTGCCTGTGAGTGGGCAAAAGGGGCAGGTATCTGGTTTTTGTTACTGCATAGAAGTACAGTTACCGTGCCATTGATGTGAACGTGTAAGCATTGCATCTGAGCTGAAATTGCACCATGTCTAAACAGAGGACTCTGTGGCACTTTTCTTACTAAAAGTTGAGTTTGGCAATCCTCACTCTGTTCCAGTCAAACATTTTCTTAGCCATATTAGGTTATATGGAAAAAAGCCAAATCACAGCTGGTGTATGAGTAGGTCCTCGGCACCGATGAAATTTCCTGAGAGTCTTTCTCACTGGTTTAAAAGGAATAGAGACAAATGTGGCTCAGAATATATTTTGAAACATGGCTGGAAAGAATAAAATCTCACCAATCCCCAAAGTATTACTAACAGCAACTGAGACCAAAATCAGAGTTTTTAAGCTGGAAAACTTGGAAAGATTTGGGTATTTGTTTGTTTCTTACTGAAAGGCTGAATCAATTTATTAAAAGCCCAACCAACCTTATCACAGATGCAGGGAAAGAAATCAGAACGAAGTCACATCAGCCATCCCATGATGTTCCACTCTTGCTCTTATGACTTAAGTCTCTTGGGTTATAAAGCCAGCATTTGAGTTCTCGATCTACTACATTCTGAAGTAATCATGGACACTGGTTTAATTTCATTTTTTGTCAAATGGAGATGATATACTGTCTATCTCACAGGATTCTTATAAGAATCCAATGAGATAATGCATGATCCAACTATGACCATGCAAAGCATATTTATGTACTTTCTATACTTTTTCTCTTAAACTGCAACTTTTGATGAAAAGTTATAGCAGCAGAGGAAAGAACTTTTAGGGTGTTTACCTGATTGCTTTGGTTTAGTTATCTGCCCTTCATTCAGAACTACCTATATTCTTTCTCAATAGCTCAGGGATACTCATCCACGTATTCATTCATTTGTTCTGCGTATCAAGCACTTAGCAAGGGCCAAGCTGTCAATCAATATCCTCCCAGCAAATAGGTGTTGAACCTATAATGCTTCCCTGTCTCATCATTAGATATTCTTTTTGAATATTTTGACTGTTGGCCACTCATTTGCTCCACTCCTATTTGTTAAGTGAGTAATGTGTTGTAGGTGGCGGCAGCGTGCTAAGGAACCAGCAGTTACACAACAACGACAAAACCCAGACGTTCCCTCATGGAGCTTTCAGTCTGGTAGGGAAGACAAACAACAAAAAATGTCATTACAAACAGTGATTGTACATGAAGATAAATGACAGAGAGCTGTCAAAGAATAACATGAAGGAAAAAAAATAACATGAAGGTAAAAATCTTAAAAATCTATGTACGTAACAATTCTTAATTTATCATAACTTAGAAAAAAATGGCTAGGATACTTGAAGTCTTTAACATACGTCCTATGCTTGTGTTTTAACACAAAAGTCAGTGTTTGGGGGGTATTGCAAATACCATTCCAGCTTTGAGTTTGTGAGTTTAGGGAAAGGTAAGAATTACCTAAACAAGAAATGTGCTATTGTGGAGACGAGGGGTGGAGAAATCATTGCAGTGTTAGAGAATAGCATGTCCCAAGACTCTGTGGCCTCCAAGAGTTGGATCCATGCAAGAAATTGAAAGAAAGCTAGTGTGACCAGATCACAGCTGGGGCTCAGGAGAACACTGGGAAGGTAGGCAAAGCCAGGTCATATACAATATTGTGGGTCATGGTCAAGAATTGACTCTATATTCTGAACGTGCTATCAGGCTATTGAAGTGCTTTAAGCAAGGTAGTGACATGATCAGATCAGTATTTTCAGAAATGCCTTTATTTACAGAAGGCCAGAAGATTTGAACAGAGAGATGAGTAAGGAGGTTCCTGGAATGGCCCAGATGAGATATAGTAACTTGGATTAGGGTGGTAGCAACAATGATGAAGGTAAATGGACCATTTCAAGTCAATATTCCAGGGGGAGAATCACCTGGATTTAGTAATTTATGACATGGGGAGTGCTATAGATTGGATGGTAAAGAAGTGATTGGAGTGACTCCCAGGTCCAGGGCTCAAGCAACCAGTTGAATGCTGGTGCCCTTTACAAAAATGGGAAAATCTCAGGGAACATGGACTATGTTCAATCATGTTCTTCTGGCTGAAAGAAAAAGAAGTGCTGGAATGTCTTGTGAGTTGTAGAGAGGAAACTAAAGTATGACATGCAATCTCCATCTTTAGAGTGCTTGCACTCCAACATTAGACCCACTTCTTTAAGAGAGCTTCTCGGGGCACCTGGGTGGTGCAGTGGTTGAGTGTCTGCCTTTGGCTCAGGGCATGATCCCAGGGGCTCCTGGGATCCATTCCATCATCAGGTGCGTCGTGTGGCGTCTCTCATGAATAAATAAAATCTTTAAAAAAGAGAGAGAGAGACCTTCTCAATCCACCAGAGGCTGTCCTGTGATGGTTTGGATTACTACTACCAGCCTGTGTTTTCTCTCCTGCTTTCCACTCTGTGTGTCTATATATAATGTGCTTGATTTTAATGGCTTTAGGTTGCCTCACCTGTGAATGACTTCATTTCTAAAGGCTCAATTCTGTCAATGTTTATTTTTTTTAAGATTTTATTTATTCATGAGAGACAGAGAGAGAGAGAGAGAGGCAGAGACATAGGCAGAGGGAGAAGCAGGCTCCCTGTAGGGAGCCTGATGCGGGACTTGATCCCAGGATCCCAGGATCATGCTCTGGGCCAAAGACAGACACTCAACCGCTGAGCCACTGAGGTGCCCCCAATTCGGTCAATCTTTCAAATCATGTTCTTCAGTACAACTTTATTTGGCAGGGGGGGGGGGGGGGGGGGTCTTCTCTAATCTTGACAGTAAATGGATGATATTCTCTAGCTATTTGTTATTTGCTGTAACTCAGCTCCAGATATTTTGGTGGCATTACAGATACTGTCCCAACTTTTCCAGCTGGTAATCTGAAACAAGAAGAATTCACAGAAAGAAAGTACGATCAGTCTGATCCCCCAGTGTCACTAAGCCCTCTGTATTACTTAGCGATTTGAAACAAAGCAGTGGAGATTTAGGGATAATGATTTATGTACAAGAATGTCCATCACAGCATTATTTGAAACCTGAAATACTTTACATGCCCAGTGATTGAGGAATGTTTATATAAGCGATGATGTTATTAATCATGTTACAAGAATGATGTAGGAAAACATGCATAAGTGAAAAAATTATACATGACATTAAATTCACTTTTAAAAGAGAATCGTTTGTGTGGCTAAAAAAAAAAACAGAAGGAAATATTTTGAAACTTTAATCGTAAGGCAGAAGGGATTAAAAGAGACTTTATAACTGTTTTTTACATATATTCCTGTATTTTCTAAATTTTCTGTAATGTATACTTGTATATTCTCCAAAATAAGACGTTTGTCTGTACAGCATTCAGAGATATGTCTGACTTTACAGATTTGATGATTCGGGACCTTTTATAATGAAGTAAAACGGAAACAAAAGTAGTCTTGAAAACCATTCGTATTTCATTCTGTCAGTAAATAATTGTCGAGGACTGTGTGAGTTACTATGAGGACACGAAGCAGTATAAAAATGTAATTGCTCACTCAGGGAGCTTATGATCAAGTCCAGCACTCCTGGATTTCCCTCCTTTGGATTCAAACAGCCTAAAAATATAATAAGGACAGTTTTGGTTTTCATTTCTGAGTTTTTCCCCTTGAGCTGTATCAGGAAATGAAAGGGCACAGAGGGGGAAAAAAAAAAAAAAGACAACAGCAACCACTCTCTAAACAGTGTATCTCTGCAGCCTCAAAAGCATTTAAATTCTGGCTAAATGTAATGTTTTTCTCTCTCAATCTTCTGGTAGATTCCATGTAATATATTTATAGTTCTGTTTGAGGTTCTGGGATGGCATTCATATGTAGCCTCAGTTCTGTTACTTGCAGTCATTTGTTTTTCATTCTTGCACAATAATTTGTCACAATCACATTTTTATATTCCAAACATGTAAGAATTGTTGTCTCTGGAAAACATATTTTAGAACTGTTTCCTTTTGAAGCTGCAAGGCATGTCTTACAGTTATATATTTCAGCTCTGTTTATCCTGTAATTGTGCCTGAATTTTGGCAGAATTGCCATTTCAAAAGAGAGACACAGAGCTACCCAGTAGTTATTTGGTGACAATTGCCCAAAAGGTTTTCTTGAATAATTTGTCTTTTTCATTTAATTCAGTCAACTCAGCTATTAATGTTAAAACTGATGAGTCTTCTATTGGTATTTTTGTCGGCATGTAGAGGCATCGCTATATTTAAACAGTGCTATTTTTTGAAGATAAAACTATTATGGACTGTTCAATCTGAAATGTCGTATTAATGTGAGAATGGTTTCATTGACCCATCTGTATTTTCACTCCATCCTCCATTTGGTTAATAAAGGACATCATTGTTTATTTTTATTTTTTTTAAGATTTTACTTATTTATTTGAGAGAGAGAGAGAATGAGCAGAGGAGAGGGGCAGAGGGAGAAGCAGACCCCCCCACCCCGATGTGGGGCTCCACCCAAGGACTCCAGGGTCATGACCCGAGCCTAGGGCAGATGCTTAACTGAATGAGCCACCCAGGCACCCCTAACACACATCATTTTTTAGAAGATAGCAGCCTGGTTTTAAGTTTGTGGCTCTAACAGATTGAAGTTGGGATATTGTCCACATTACCATCAACCATCTAATATAATTGCCAATAAAAATGTCAGTACCAGACTTCAGTAACACTCTGTCCACCTTGCATCGGCTTTCTGTCTGGTCCCAGGAAGAAGGACACTGGATAATGAATCAAGATTCAAAAATGAAAAAGTATGAGCATCGGGGGACCTCATTTATTATTTATGTAACATATATTTATTGAGAAAATAATATGTATTCAGAACTATGCTAAGCACCGGGGATGCAGAAGTAAGACAGCAAGAGGGTAGATCTCATATTTAGTGTTCTTATCACAATAAAAAATTTTTAAAAAAGGACTCACCCAGGGGCTCCTGGGTGGCTTGGTCAGCTAACTGTCTGATTTTTGGTTTCAGCTCACGTCATAATCTCTGGGTCATGGGATGAAGCCTGAGTCTGGCTTTGAGCTCAGCATGGAGTTTGCTTGAGATTCTCTCCCCTTTCCTTGGTCTCTCCCCCCTTGCTCATGCTCTCTGTCTCTCCCAAATAAATAAAAAATTAAATTTAATAAATAGAACTCAACCCAAAGAAAGAAGTCAATAAGACAGAAATGGAAGTATTTATTTCCTACTAAAGAGTTAGCTCTGTGAGGACAGAGATCTCTCTTAATCTCTGCTATATCCATTTTGGGTTTTTAAAAAGATTTTATTTATTTATTTATTTGAGAGAGAGAGTGTGTGCACAAGTGGGAGGAGGGGCAGTGGGAGAGGAAGAGAGAGAATCTCAAGCGGACCCCACAGTGAGCACAGAGATCAGTGTGGCACTTGATCTCATGACCCTCATGATGTGAGTGGAAACCAAGAGCTCAATGCTTAACTGACTGAGCCACCCAAGTGCCCCCAACAACTTCCATTTAATAACTGGATATAGAATCCTAAATTGGGTCTGACTTATTGTCTCATGAAATAGGAATACTATAAGAGCCAATTTAAATTTTTTTTTCTCCATAGGACATACATGAGGAATGATATTCACAGGAATACACAGAGGTAGGCCTTTTTCTTCTACTCAAAAAAGATTCCTAGAATGTAATTGAGTGAGAGTCAAGTTTATAGGGGTAACCCTGAGTACCTCCTAATGTTTTAAAAAGTAAATCATGTGGAATCTGAAATTTCTGATGACACATAGCACCAATACTTATGCTGTGGTTGAGACTCCATATGGAAACCCACAGTGGTGTGCCACCATGCCTTGACAGATCTATTTGATGTTCAAGTACTTTGAAGTAAGGACAGTTGCTTGAAGGATTTGTCACTTGTTATACTCTCCCCACTAAATGATTGCTGCAAAGACAGGTCAAATGGAAAGGCCCACAAAGAATCAATTCTTGATATTATTATTTCTAAAAATTTTAGCCCATGGTACCAGGTGGGAATTAAACAGTGGATTGATCTGATTTCTAAAAACAAATGTAGTGATTGATTTGTCCTAAAATGAAAAATAACTAGCTCCTGCTAAATGAACTTTGTTGTTAAACACCAAATAAAAGAAGAATGGTGTTCTGCAAAAAGAATAGATTTGAGGACCCTGATCTACCCACCACTAGCTGAAAGAGTTTGGGTAAATCCTTTAACCTCTCTAGATCTTTCTAAGTCCCATTTATAAAATGTTGTAAATGATACTTGTCTTACTGACCTATGGGGTCACCATGAAAATCATTTGAGGGAAGGGATATGAAAGCTCTGTTTACTATAAAAGTGCTATGTATTTATATTCTTAACCCACTTGTGATGTCACTAGTCACTTGAAAATTAGTTCACAAACCAATCTCGTTGATGATAGAAGCATAATTGTCCTGTGACCAACCCACTTTGTCCCTACCAAGCATTCCAGACATTTCAGTGCAGGAACAAGGTCTATGGGAAAAAGTCAAAAGGAGACTGATCAGAGGAATTCCACTGGCCCTTCCCAGGGCCCTGTGCACAAAATGGTCCCCCATGCTTTGTTATTTTGCTGTTTTGCCCATGTCCACAGTTTCCAAGACAATAACAGACTAATAGCTGGGTGATGATGAAGAGAGTAAGTGTGATGTTACACCAGTTTTCTAGTGCAAAGGACTTGGCATCTCATCCATGGGATTGCAGCCTCCACTGTCTACTTTTCCAGCTGGGTGTGCAGACAGATAATGCAGAGGCTGGTTTTCTTTAAAATGCTGAGGAATGACATCAACCAGTGATTTTTCTCAGCGCTACCCACACAGATGGTTTCACCTTTTGTTACATGGGTTGGACAAGATGATTCTAGGTTCTGGAGTAAGCCCTGAGCCCTCCTCCTGTCTAGGTTACCTAGGTCAGCATTTTATCCTTCACACCAACTGAGCTCAAGGCTCTGGATGAGGTCTCAGTATATAGCTCTCGGGTGGAGGAGAGTGGTGAGCCGTGCTGGCTGGTTAGAAAGTGGAGAAGAGGAGCAGGATCATTCCACTTTGGGTATCATTTTGCTTTGTGTTTTTGCTCATCTGAAACAACTGGGTGTAATAGAAATATAATATGTAGCCCTGATCTTAGGTACTTAAATTTCAAGCAGCAATGAAATGAATACTAGAAAAAGTTTTAATAATACTTTAAGTAAACAAGTACATATTGTACAGTGGAAACATAAAAATCAATTCACTGAATCAATAAAGTTTAATGAGTTGACTAAATTGAATAAATAATCCAATTGTGTGGATGACCTAGCATCTCAACTGGAAAGTACTGCTCCTTTGTGAATATCCAAAATTCCTGAAGACCAACTTCATGGATAAGACTATCAATAAAGTGAGAGTCTACTGGAATTAAAGGGATTCAATCATGAGCATTCTAATTTTTGTAGTTGCTTCTTTGTGTAAGTTCTCTTTGTATAAGAAGCTATGCACAGTTTCCTTTTGTGTAGGTATGTATGTGGTAAGGACATTTAACATGAGCTGTACCCTTTTAACAAACTTTCAGGTGCACAGCGCTGTATTATTAACTGTAGGCACTGTGCTGGGCTGCAGATCTTTACAACCTATCCATCTTGCTGGCAAGGACGTAGAAAAAATCAGAGCCCTCATACACTGTTGGTAAGAAGATAAAAATAGTGCAGCCACTTTGAAAAAATGTCCTCAAATTATTAAACACAAAATTACCATATGACCCTGCAATTCCACCCCCAAGAGACATGAAAAAATA
Organism: Vulpes vulpes; assembly: GCF_048418805.1. NCBI lineage: Eukaryota > Metazoa > Chordata > Mammalia > Carnivora > Canidae > Vulpes > Vulpes vulpes. The sequence goes on along the minus strand of NC_132786.1, from coordinate 13,672,753 downwards.
TGTCCACACAAAAAGTTGTACACAAATGTTTACAACAGCATTAGTCATAATAGCCAAAAAATAGAAACAACCCAAATGTCCATTGGTGGATGAGTGGATAGACAAAATGTGATCTATCCATACATTGGAATAATATTTGGCCATAAAGTTAATGAAGTACTAATACCTGCTACCATATGGATGAACTTTGCAAACATTGTGCTAAGTAAAATAATTTTGTCACGAAAGACCACATATTATATGATTCCATTCATATGGAATGTTCAGAACAGGGAACTTTATGTAGAGACAGAATATAGAGTAATGGTTGCTTCAGTCTGGGGGAGGTAGGGGAGACTGGGAGGAGAGTAATGGCCACAGGGTATAGGGTTTCTTTTGGGGTGATGAAAACATTCTATATTGATTTTGGTGTTGGTTGCTCAACTCTGAATATGATAAAATCTTTTGAATCATACACTTGAAATGGATGACTCGTATTATGCAAACTCTATCTTAACAACAGTATTATTTTAGAAATAGAGTAACATTTGATAAATAATAGATTCTTAATTTCAAAAGCAAAGAAGCCATACATAAACACATGGAAAGAATAGATGCAGGAAGACTACATTTGTTGGAAAATTAAATATACATAAAAATCAAATGCAGTTTCTTATCATTCATTGGAGCCCAAACATTTAACATAGCGCATTATAAACAATACAACAAGCATCAGAGCTTGTTGATAATGATAATGATGACAGCGATGATAGTGGTGGTGATACCAGTGCTGGTGTTGACAACAAAAGCAACTACCTCTCCACAGTGTTTCGGCCTTTTTTTTTTTTTTTTTTTTATCATAGGCACACAGTGAGAGAGAGAGAGAGAGGCAGAGACACAGGCAGAGGGAGAAGCAGGCTCTATGCAGGGAGCCCGATGTGGGACTCGATCCCGGGACTCCAGGATCATACCCTGGGCCGAAGGCAGGCACTAAAGCACCGAGCCACCCAGGGATTCCCTCATCAGGTCTTTCTTAACGTATGGTAGTTATACCAACGTCCAGCTGCAGGTATACCAGGATTCTATAGAGAGAAAGTTACATTTTTTTCTCAAGAGTTAATGTCTCTTATGTTTGTAGCCACAGGAAACATCACACGCTGACGTCAGCTGCTTTCCCATGAGAAGTCTAGAAATTTCATAATGCCATAAATGACTTTCTCTTTCCTATTTGCTTCAGACAAGTAGAGGACTTTTCACAAAGCTTAAAAATAAACATCTGACCTTCACCCTGCCTTGGATACATTCTTACTGCTTCTCCAATCAGAAATTATCTTGCATCTAAAATTCTACTCTCATTCTTCTATTAACAATTGAAAGATTTTAGCCAATACAAACAGCATCATGGATTATTCTTAATTCTGTAATTGTTCAAGGAGAAATAGGAAAGGTTGCAGCAAACAGATACTGTTTAAAGGCATCAAGGCCCCCCCTTCATACTATTATGTAATCTTGTTCTGTTGCTTTCAGAATTTTTTTTTCTTTCCATAGCTGTGTAAACATGGCTCCTCTGAGAACATATATCTGAGCTATATCCTTTGTATTCCTGGAAGTTTTAAGGGAAATTCAACAACATTCTATACCTATAACAGTATAGAAATAAGCCAAGGGTTGATTTGATTCATTCTGCTTTCTGGATACAGAATAATTCAAGGAGGGTGGTAAAGAAAGGATATAAGTTCATTTGGGGCCAATAGCATTCTAGGTCCAATACTAGGTTCATTATGTGCATTCTCATCCATTCATTGCCTCAGTCCCCTGACAAACTTTTATGGGATATATGTCATATGCCATGGAATATGCAAAATGCTCGGGATAGAATTATCAATAAAGACTGTGCATTTTATTCCCATGACATATTTTGTCCTGTAACTGGAAGCTATGTCTCCCTCTCCCCTTCACCTGCTTTTCCCAAACTTCCACCCCCTTCTTCCTGGCAACCGTCAGCTAGTCCTCTGAATTTATGGGTCTGATTCAGCTTTTTGTTTGTTTATTCATTTGTATGTGTATGTTTTTTTAGATTCCACTTATGAGTGGAACCAAATGGTATTTGTCTTTCTCAGTCTGACTTCTTTCACTTAGCATCATACCCTCTAGATTCATCCGTGTTGTCTCACATGTCATGATCTCACCCTTTTTATGGCTTCATAATATTCCCATGTCTGTGTGTACATGCATGCATGTATGTATCAACCAAATTTCCTCATCTATTAATGGACACTTAGATTGCTTCCATGTCTTGTCTATTGTAAATAATGCTGTAATAAACATAGGGGTGCAGATACCTTTTTGAGTTAAGTGTTTTTGTTCTCTTTGGGTAAATACTCAATAGTGGAATTATTGGATTATATGGTATTTCTATTTTTAACTTTTTGAGGAACCTCCATACTGCTTTCCACAGTGGCTGTACCAATTTACATTGCCACCAGCAGTGCACAAGGGTTCCTTTTTCTCCATTTCCTTGCCAGCACCTGTTACTTCTAATCATTTTGATTTTAAAATAAATAACTGATATCCAACAAAGAATTTCCTTAAGGTCATACCTCTATCATGACCCCACAACCTGTACTCTCTCACAATTCAGTGCTGTTTTCAAGGGAAAGACCAATATCCAACCCAACTGAATAGTTTGAAGCTTTGTCAGCAATGCAGTGAAACTGTTGCAGACTGCCAAGAGAACTTTTACTTTCATTGAACCATTGACTTTTTCTTGAATTACATGAACAATTTCCTTAGTTTCTTGCTTTATTTAACCTGCTTGGCTAAATAAATTCCTAACATGGTATTCTATTAAATGCACCTTGTCTCTCTTATCTACTAATATATATGAATATTTTTATATGTCCATATGCAAAATTCCATAGTAATGTGAAATACGTTCGTCATGAGAACCAAGAGACTCTCCCACAGACATAAAAATTCACACTGAAATGCAAGCGTACTCTGGATGAATAGTACTCAAGATACACAGGCAAAAACTTAAATGGAAACATACGATTTAAATAAGTAAAGAAGAGACCTTGTGCAAGAGCTTGATGCACATGTACACCACTGGAGGTAGATCTGGGAAGGTGGGTGGTTGAAAGGAAGAAGAGAAACAGTGTGGTTAGTGAGCAAGGGGCTGAATGGATGTGCAGTTTCACCACATCTTAAGATGATAAGTAGCCCCTATATTTGAATTGCTTTGGTATGGGCCACTTGCAATAACATTCAAACTTTCCCTTCTAAGATATAGTAAGCCAAAATATATCTATGGAAAGTTCACTAAGTCATTGGTAAATAATCCAGTGTTGACTTTTAATTTAGAAATAACTGGCCAAATTGATCCCAGCCTTTCTGACTACAGCTTTCCCCCTACAGAGTACATTGATTTGTATTACCTTCTTGTTTTCTCTCTTTGTTTGTCTTTCTTTTTATTATTTTATTTTCCTACTGGTATAATATATGACCAGAAATATTGAACTTTCATGATTTTATATATTTTGAGCTCATAAATTCTCTTAGTTGTCATCTTTTCTAACTGAGCCTTCATCTTTTTCTCTTCACATATAGTAAAAACAATCTTATTGATACATAACATACATAAAAGTGTACACGTCATAATTGGACTGCATAATGAATTTTCACTAAATAAACATAATGGTACAGTCCCCACCCAGATCAAGAAGCAGAACATTACAGGGCACCAAGGTGCCTCAGTTGGTTAAGCGTATGCCTTCGTCCCAGATTGTGTTCTCAGGGTCCTGGGATCGAGCCCGAATCTGGGTCCATGGGCGGCAGGGAATCTGCTTCTCTTTTTCTCTCCCACTGCCCCTACCCCTGCCCCCACCCCCGCTCAGGTGCATGCTCTCTTTCTCTCTCAAATAAATAAATGAAATATTTTTTAAAGAAAGAAACAGAACATTACTAGCACCCCAAAAGCTCCTCTTGTACCTCCTTTTACATTCAACCTCCTCCCCTTACCTCCACTGCCTCAGGATAACCATTATTCTGATTTCTAACACCAAGTATTAGTTTTGTTTGTTTTTAAATTTTATATTAATGGAATCCTTCTGTGTGTATGTGTGTGTACGTGTGTGTGTGTGTGTGTGTGTGTGTGTGTGTGAGACTTCCGTTGTTTAACATTATGCTTCTGAGATTCATTGCTTAAGCAATACTTAGGTTATTCTAATTGTTATACAGTATTTCATTGTTTGCCTGCCACAACTTATCCACTTTACTATTGGTAGACAATGAGGTAATTTCCTGTTTGTGGCTATTATAAAAACTGCCACTGTCAGCATTCTATTCTAGTTCACGTCTTCTGATGAATATGTGCATGGATTTTTAAAAAAGATTTATTTTTTGAGAGAGAGAGAGAGTGTGTGTGTGTGTGTGTGTGTGTGTGTGTGTGTGTGAATAGGTGGAAGGGCAGAGGGAGAGGGAGAGAGACTCCTCAAGCAGATTCTCCACTGAGCATAGAACTGACATAGGGCTCAGTCTCCGGACCCCGAGATAACGACCTGAGCCAAAAACAAGTCAGACGGCCAACCAACTGAGCCACCCAGGCACCCCTAGATTTTTGTTGTGTGTATACCTAAGAGGAAGATATCTTGGTTACAAGATACACAAATATTCCATTTCAGCAGCTGAAACTGCCAAATATTTTTCCTAAGTGATTGTACCAGTACGTTGCCACAGCAGTGCATGAGAGAGTTCCAGTTGCTCAACAACACTGAATTGTCAGTCTTTTAAATATTCTAATGGTGTGTGGTTTTAATTTGAAATTTTTTAATGATTAAAAAGATTGAGCACTTTTTCATATGCTTATTGGTCATTTTTAAAAAGATTTTATTTATTCATGAGAGACAGAGAGAGAGAGAGAGAGACAGAAACACAGGCAGAGAGAGAAGCAGGCTCCATGCAGGGAGCCCGATGTGGGACTCATTCCCAGGTCTCCAGGATCGCGCCCTGGGCCGAAGGCAGGCACTGAACCACTGAACTACTCAGGCGTCCCAATTGGCCATTTTAGTATCCTCTTTTGTGAAGTGCCTATCAAAGCCTTTACCCATTTTCCTATTGGGTCATCTATCATTTTCTTACTGATTTGTGGGAATTCTTTATATATTCTGACTGTAAATCCTTTGCCAGATATATGTATTACTAATATTTTTTTTCTCAACCCATGGCTTGCCTTTTCATTTTCTTTGTGGTTCTTAATTTTAGTGCAGTAAAATTTACCAATTTTAATGCTTTATGATTAGGGATTTATAAAATCTTTACCTGTCTCAAGAACATGTACATATCTTCTGCTTTTTTTCTGAAATCTTTTATGTGTAAGCTTTCACATTTAGATCTACACTCAATCTGGAATTTTAAGGGGGAGAGGGGTAGAGGATTTGGTGTTAAACAGAAGACTTAGTTTTCTTTTTTTCCATAGGCATACCCAATTGAAGTGCTCCATGCTGTTGCTTTCTCCAGATGGGGTTGCCCTATGTTCTGGGAGTTTGATAGATTTGGAAAGTTCACTTTAGTTGAATTAGGGCTGAGGTGAGTTTGTATCACTCCATGGACCTTTGGTCTGCCCCCTCTCTGTGGGTGAGCCTTCCAAGGGTCCTATTGAGATTGTATCCCCAGGCACTTCTTATTTTTATTTTCCTTGCTTCCATTTTTATTTTTATCGAAGCATAATTTACATATAGTAACATTTCCTCCTTTTAATAGGGTTACATAAGTTTTGACAAACGTGTACAGCTGTGTAAAAACCACTCCAACTAGACATAGAGTAGCTCTGTTGAGTCCAGAATGGTTCCTCCTTCTGGAAGCTTTTCCGACTCAGCTCTGTGCAGCTGCTGAAAATTGTGGTGTGTAGATGTATCCTGCTTGGTTTCTTATTCTCTCTCATGCTTTTGTGTCTTAAGGATTCAGCAAATGTCTTGAGGGAGAAATAACTGAATGTGAGGCCACTTTTCCAGGCCTTCCTCCCCTCCAGAATGTTGACCCCTTAAGTCTTGGTTACTGAAGCAGCTCTCTGATGCCTTCGAGCAGATTTTTGCTTTTGGAATTTTATCCAGATTTTCTGTCTGTTCTCAGCAAGAGCACTAAACTGCCACAAGCTACTCCATTATAGGCGAATGCATAAGTCAGTCTATCTGCATTAAACAGACTCATTAAGAACCCCCTCCAAAAAAATTTTTTTTTGTATGGATCTCAAAAGAGTAAAAGAAATGTCATTGTTGGCAGCTATGACTACTCCAAGTGTTCAGTCATGGGAAGAGCTTTGGAGTCAAACAAATCTGGGTACAGTTCCAGCTCTGCTACTTATTAACTATGTGTTAGTGAATCTGAATCTGTTTCCTTGCTTTCAGATGGGGCTAATAAAAACAACCAGTTTCATAGTTTTCTTTTGAAGATTAAATGAGATAACAGATGTCAAGTACCTTGCACATAGTATGCATTCAGTAAGTGATAGATATTATTTTGTAATATATTATCATTTCTCTTAGAGTTATCAAATACACTCATGTCTTAGAAATGATGGGGAAGGGGTAGGCGAGGTCATGGTCCCTGCAAGCAGTACCCTTCTCTGAGCAGCCTATTTGATGCTGAAAGGGATGAGCTTGTTTTATTCACAACCATTACAAAGTCATTCACAGATACTGAGACATGCACAAGACATTTTTTCGTTCCAGAAGGTCATAGAATTCTATGCAAACCATCTGAACTGGAAGGATCTTAAATCTCTATTCCAAAAAAATTAATGTTACAGATGAGGCAATCAAGGGTCCTAAAGTGGTTAAATGACTTGGTCAAGGTCAGTTTACTCGTTAGTATTTATTTAAGTGACCAAATTCCCTAAGAGCACATATTTCTTCCCTCCTAAAAGCACTCCTAGCTCCCATATTCAACTATAAATGAAAAAGAGAGACAATTCACAAGGGACAATTAGTGATGTTTTATTGTTACTGGCTCATTCTGACTAAAGCCCATAGATCTATTTTAAAATATTTTATTTTAATTTCCATCCTTGCAAATTATGTGACTTCCTGCCAACTAAGACTGACACAGCTACTTACCATTCCTTTCCCATTCCAAGGATCATATCCTGTAGCTTCTCGTTCTTCTGTTATTAAGAAATATTCCATCTTATCCCCTGATGCACAAGACTAATAGGAGCTCACATAAACCCACAGAAAACATCTCTCTTCAAGGTTGCCTAGTGAGAGGAGGTGCAGGGGGCCTCCACCATTCTGAGCACTGAATGCAGGGGTGGCCATGTGTGGTCCCTGGCACTCTTCTCTATGGCGAGGGCCAGATCACCAGCAGCACTGCCACTGTCATGATTTCCAGCAAAGGTCACACTTCGAGGATCGTTTTTTGGTAAGTCCCCTTGTTCAGCACATCTTTCAGCATTGCATACTCTGCCAACAGACAGATAAGCCTGAGTCCCATATGGGTCAAGTAACTTGAAAGAGTATCATGATCACAGAGCACACAGTCATCTCATAAAAGCCTCTCCCTCATGCTAGGATTCTCAAGGGCTCTTCCTGGAACACTTTTCCCTAGATCTTCAGATGGGCTACTCCTCCCTGGAAATGCATTTTCAGCCTCCATGTCTTCTCTTCAGAGAGACCATCTTTCACTACACAATCTCCAGTGGCCTTCCAGTGGCCTTCTACTACAACATGCTGTTTTATTTACTCACGCTCAGAAACATGTGTGTTGTCTGTACTCCACCAGAACACAAGCTCTGGGAAAGCAGCCCTTGCTCATTCATCTCTGTGTGCCCCATCCTGGCTCAGAGTACCCACTCAATGAGTGAGTGAATGTGGGCATGGATCCTTTCAATACACCCATCAGGCCGAGTCAGCCCTTGGGTTTGAATACTTGCTTTACCACTTACCAGCTGGGTGAATTGAGGCAAACGACTTAAAGACAATGAATTTCTTCATGCTCACCCTAAGATAAGAATACATACCTCACTAGGTTGCCACAGAGATCAGATGACATCGATGTGCACCATGTGCTTAGCACAAGGGCTGGCACTGGGAGTCCTTAATACATAGTATTTATTATGTCCAAAATGAAAGCAGAGCATATTATAAAAGAGTCATGGGGGGATTTTTAAAGGTCAATATTAATGTATTAACATTAATCAGTATGAATGTTAAAATCAAGGGTCCTAATTCAACCACATAAGATAAAATTTTAAATTAAATTAAAACCTGCTTCTTGTTGGCTAGACAAAGTGATTCATTTTTGTGAAAGATCCCTAATTTAACCTTTGCAATAACTACCTGTTATTGTCATTATAGATCATTTAAGACCCTCCCCTTCACCCAACCCTCTGGTATCCATTCAGAAATGGCATCTTTTCTAGAATATTTGTGGCAGGAATTTTCAGGTAGAATTGCAATCACTTCTTGCAAATACACACTGGCAATGGTTTTTTTTTTTTCATTTGGGTAACCTAGGAAGGTGCTGGTTTCTGTTTCTTATGCTACCGACTGGCTTTAAGCTAGGGATTTTTTGAGGTTTTTAAGAGAATCACTACTCTTGGAGGACTAGAAATCTGATTGAGGGGAGAGACATTTCTCCTTTCCTTTTACTACACCTTGATTCTCCCAGAGCAAATTTTCATATAAAACCCAAATGTCCCCCCATGCCTGAGCAGATGGTTCAGTCAAAGGAGCAATGAATAGCACCTGGCTGTTTGCCACGGGTTGGGAAGGGGGTCATGGGAGGAAGGGAAGCCCACTTGCCTAACGTAATCCTGCTCTCTCTCCTTCCTCTCCTCCTCCATCTCACCTCTTTCCTTCTTTGCCATCTGGTCTAGACTCAGCTTTGCCTGCAGACAATCTCAGTAACTGCCTCTGAGCCAGGTCAACCAGAACCCATGTGCTGGGCACTGAATTAAAAAGCTTAAAAGGGCCCAGTGAGTCATAGTTCACCCAGAAATCTATTTGAAGTTGCAAAGTAACTAATGGTAGAAAAAGATCTTAACACAGGGAGGAAGAGCTTCCATCAGTTTTGTGGCCCTTGGATTCTAACTTTCTAACTTGGAAAACAGGAAAGCGTATCTGAAGACAAACTCCACTTCCAGTGACTTTGCCATTTCTCCCAAAAGCCTTTCTTTTCTGTCTCACCAACAAGACAGTTCATGAACATAGACCCAGATACTATAGAGCAAAACCAAATTTTTTCCCACCGATAGCATTTTCTTCCTCTACTTTTCCTTTATTCCTTCCTAAATTTAAAAAGAAAATTGAGGATGGTGAGAATTGAAAGCAGGGAAAGGAAAACTAGGCAAATAAATACTGATCCTGCCAGAGGGTTTAGGAAGGTAATGTCGATTATTTTCTCTGCTTATTTAAATGCCTCTCAGTATGTTTAGTTACAGTCTAGGCACATAACTCTTGCTTTCTTCTAGTCTGATGTCTTTGTTAAAGCCCAAAGGCCAAGGATGGGAGGCTTCTCTGGGGAGGGTACTATAATCTACATCACATTCCAGATATAGGCAGCTTTTTTAAGGTGCAAATTCCTGGGCACCTCTCTTGAGTGCCCCATATATTTTTTAAAAGCAACCCCCCTCCACCCAAAGATTCTGTTGTGCAGCCAGTCTGAGAACCCATATTCTGGGAGTTCAATACACCATAAACACCGTAAGACCAAGTACCACTGCTGTTTGTTCATTGGCATATCCTTGATATGTTCCTGGCACACAGAGGGCACTCAATCCATATGTGTTTGTAAACTGATTTGTAGGAACACTCTTTGTTATCAGGTCTCATCTAAACTCCATCCTCAAGCACTCTGCTAATTAATTGTTTAGCATGTGGTTTTTATTTTGGCGGGAAGACAAATGGAACAGAGACTGCCTTGAAAGCTAATGAAGGTTAATATGCACAAAATTTGGCCTACAGTTTTGGGAAACTCATCCATCGTTTACATTCATTTATTCAACAAATATTTCTTGATGTCCTCCTGAATGCTGGCAGGGGCTAGGAGCTCTGAGGAACTGGATGATGAAGCAGCCTTGTACCAGCTTTCCACCTAGGAAATGCCTCCCAATTTTATTGTCCTCTTCTCCTATCCCCTCAAGTTTATAGAAAAGACCTCCAAACTTGAATCCACCATAGAAGAAAAGGAATTTAAATGGGATCTGGAGCTCTTTTCATTCTCTGGCTTTGTAACCCAGAAGTGTAATTGTAGGTTTTATCACTCCAACTGAATTTTAGTCTCCTTAAGATGAGGGCCCACATTCCCGGAATACTGAACAAAGAACTTTGAATGTATGGCAGTACGACAAGAGATGTTTGTGCTTGAGACCAGTGGGAAGAGGTGATAGACCAGTGGGAAGAGGTAGAGAGAAGGGAGCTGTAGACAGCCTGAGTGGCCACTCAAGATTAAGGAAAGGGAGGCATCTAGATTTGCTGATGAATTTGTGAGCCCCTCAAGGTTCCTTGATCCGACTTTGCAAAATAGTCTTCCTCAGATGGATACAAACCATAAGTAACATGCTAAGCATGTTTTTGTGTTGTTTTGGTTTTTATACCTGTGAAACCTGAAATGAGAATCTAAGAATCTAGGTCCAATTTCTAGCAGCGAGATTCCAAGCCAGTCCCCTCACCTCCATGACTTTCTGTTTTCTTCCAATGCCCGGTGGCAGAGGCTGGGAATGGACAAAAGCAAACTATATTCTTAAGGTCCACTTGAAACCCATTATTATAGTCAATTAAAGGCAAACATTAAATGCACAAAGTTGCATTTCATACTCGTACTCATTAGAAGTCCTTGTTGCGTCGTGTTGGAGAAGGTTTAGGGTTATGATGGTAATTTGCTTCACAGTTGTTATTTCTTGGTCTTTGTAATGTTTAATATTTATTGCTGTGTTTTAAGTGCAAGAGAGTTAATTCTAGATTATCTACTAGTACATTTCTATATATTTGTAATCCTCCAGTCTCTCTTCTTCTACCAATTAGTTAAGCTCCTGAGACCATCACCAACAGAGAAGACTCTGGACAAAGCAAAGGGTCCAAATGGTTTTTGAGAATCTGAAGCTTAGAAGGATTGAGGGTTGAGCTTGGAGATGAGAGTGTCCTTGACTATGTTCTAAAGTCTTTGCCTTTGGTTATTGGCATTTGTACTACTCCCTGCTTTGTATTAACTATACCACCTTCTCTACCCCCATTATTTCGAGTAAATTAAGGGTTGACTCTGGAATCATTGTATTCATGTTTGTTTTTTTTAAAGGCAAGTGCACAACATCCTTTGGTGCCTTATTTCCCCTTTAAGGCCCTAACTCATAATAGTACCCAAGGAAGACATATTTTTTTTTTATCTTTATTTTTTTAATTTTTATTTATTTATGATAGTCACAGAGAGAGAGAGAGAGAGAGGAAGAGACACAGGTAGAGGGAGAAGCAGGCTCCATACACCAGGAGCCCGACGTGGGATTCGATCCCGGGTCTCCAGGATCGCGCCCTGGGCCAAAGGCAGGCGCCAAACCGCTGCGCCACCCAGGGATCCCAAGGAAGACATATTTTAAAACAAGTAGTCTACATTAACTAAAATTCACTCCACTTAATCACGTTTCCATCCTCGTTTTATACCAGGTGTCATTAAAACATTTTAAGAAACTTCAATCAAATTCTACAGAAATTGGTGATCAACCAGAAGGCTCAGAAGTGGACATTTGATCACTTACCTGTGAGTAGCATTTATGTGATTGAGGGGGAGGAGGAAGCTCTGTTCTTAGCAATTATACAGCCTCTCTGCATAATTTTTTACATTCTTGCACCTAAACATGCACTGTGAGAAGCCAGGCTTTCTGCTATGCTCCTTATAGTTTATTTACCAGTTAAACTATCAAGTTTGGAAGGAATTATTTCTTCTGCTTTATAATTTGATTTTTTTTCCTTAATTTTTTCCTGCATGTATAATATCTTAAGCAAAAACAGTCCCAGATCAATAATAATGAAGTCCTCACTTCCAGCAAAGAATGCTAATGACTTGAGGAAATAGATGAGTCAGTCTTCCGCAGGGAATAAGCCCATCTTTGCACAGACACTGGTGATTTGGGGGGCAGTAAGTACCTGTCACTTCCCATGAACCCACCTCAGCTAGAAGGTTCCACAGGCAGAGGGTCTACTGGGAAGCAGAAAGAGAGGATTTTAGAAGGTAGAGGATGGAGAATGTAAAGGAGACTTCACTTGTTCACCATTTTGCTCAGGCTGGCACCAGTAGGAGGGCAAGTTTTTTCAAGAACTGAGCATGGTTCCCAGACATTTGTTGTTTCTGGATTTTTATCCCTTGCACCCTGTATTAGTTTGCTTGTGTTGCTATAGCAACATACGGCAGACCCAATGGCTTAAGCAACAAAAATTGCCTCACAGTCCTGGAGGCTAGAAGTCTGAGATAGAGGTGTCAGCAGGGTTGGCTTCTCCTGAAGCCTCTCTGCTTGGTTTGCAGATGACTGTCTTCTCCCCATATCTTCACACAGCCATCCTGTAGCATGTCCATGTGTTTGGTTTTTCTCTTTCTCTCTCTCTCTCTCTGTCCAACATTTCCTCTTCTGATAAGGACACCAGTCATATCAGATTAAGGCTCACCTTAATCATTTCATTTTAAGTGAATCACCTCTCTAAAAACTTGATCTTCAATATGGGTTACATTCTAAAGTACTGGAGGTTAGGACTTGAACATATGAATTCGGGACACCACCATTCAATCCATAACACCCTATCATCATTTGTTTCTAATATGAGGATCTTTCATTTGTTGAAGATGCATTTCCCTCTGATTCTTCTCTCCTGAACTTCCTTAACATTGATGTTACTCTCAGAACATTTGGTTCTGCTGGGGTGTGGTATAGTCCTTTGTGAACAGCTCTCATTTTCCAATGACTTGGTGTAAGTTTTGAAATTAAAGAGTGTGCCTTTTATATCCCTCACAGCACTAGGGAAGTTTTGTGTATAGTAATACATTTAATAATAATATCTATTGAATGATGAATACATAGATGATTAGACGTAGCCTCTGAACCTACAATTTATTTGCTTCAAGACTATCTCCAAATGATGATTATCAGTGGTACTTTCTCTTCCTTTGCTGCCCTCTACCCACAACATGTGGAAATAAGACTGGAGAGGGGCTAAAATAAAAATATGATTGGTTGACACCAGGAGAGTTACCTGTCTCCTCAAAAAGGTAGGAGAGAGTAGATAGCAGGAGCCTGCCCCAGATCCCATCACTCATGAGAACACTGTTCCAGGATATAGGAGGGAAGGACAATGAGTTTAGATTGGGGTTTACTGAGTGTGAGGACTTGTGGGACTTCAAGGGCATATGCTAGTCTGAAGCTCAGGTGAGAGTGAGGGACAGAGATGTTCCCAGTCATAGCCTCTACTTAGGAATTAGAACCATGACAATGGATGAGGTCATCCAGTGAGATTGTGTGAAGATAGAGGAGCAATGTTTCCAAAATGCTACCAGAACTTGTACGCAGAAGATTTTCCTGGCAAATAACAGAAGAATCCCTTCCATGAAGGAGAAATCCACATGCTACTTCTCATGAGGGTTTGTGAGAACATGTATATCAACTAACATGTATGTCTATCTATTTCTTTCTCCTCATTTATTTGGCTCTATTTCTTCTTCTATCCTCTCCTATGGGGCTATGCCCCAAACCATTCCTGTGGGACTTGCCCTCCTCAACTTTGCCACCCTCTTGCGAACTAGCTGTACCCATGAGCATGTGTTTGCCCAAGTTTCTGCCATGGGGATCTCAAATATCAACTCCTTCCTTTGTGGCCATTCTCTTCATCAGCCAAACAGAGCTGATCAGACTGGACAGTAGGGGAGCGGGATTAGATTCCTCAATGCCCAGAGAGACAGAAAGTAGATCCTTCTCAGGGTCAGGTACCATGGAACATCATCTTATCTAGACAGCCAGTAAAGGGCTCAGTAGAGCGGAATGGACCACTTTTGCACTGAACTCCTTCCTTAATCCATTGATTCTTGCCAGTCCCCGCCCCCTTCCCCACCTGTGCTCTTAAGAAGGCTTTGGCAATATTTTAGAGTTTCACAGCCAGGCTAGAATTGGGGCTGGTGGAATGTGGAGAGGCCATGGGCCATGACAATCTTCTTTCGAGTCCCCACCAGCAAATGTCATTTCTAAAGGCCATGTTTATCCCAGCATGTTTCCTTAATTTTTCCTGCTTTCTCTGATACAAATAAAAGAAGGAAAGTATTTGTTCATTTCTTTTATTTTTGAAGTATTACTTTTCTTCTTTTAAATTCTCTCCTTGCAATTTTTTTCCCTTTTTCTCTCCTCTCTTTGCTCTCTTTTTTAGCAGAACCTCAATCTTTCCCTGAATTGTCTGATTAGTAGTGGAAGAGACTATCTGAAGCCTGGAAACTTCCTCCTTCTCTGCAAACCCCACTTGCTTTCTTTAACTATGAGATGCCAGCTTTCTTCATATACCCACTTCCACACTTCCGTCTTGATATTCTTTGAGCAGCCAGGAAAATATGCCAATTTTTATGCAGCTACCCAGAATATCAATGACACCTCAGTGATTTTTACTCAAGTTGCTGCTTACATAACATGAGAAAAGAGATATTTTGGAGTCAAGAGAAAATAGCTCTACAATCTATGAATGGCCTAGATGGGGTGTTCCAAATGAATGGTGGCCAGTGGCCAGCATAGGTGCCTCCCAACTGCATTTCATTAATTTCAGTCAGCTACAACATTTGGAAAGAAAGATGATTTTCCTATGAGCATGTAAAAGAAGTGCTTTGAGTTGTAAGGCTTTGCCCTTGCTTTAGAACAGCATAAATGGAAGATTTTATAACCACTGTGGGCCAATATTTTTGGAGTCAGTTGAAGCTCCAGATGGAGTGGAAAGAGAAGTGCTTTTTTTTTTCTTCCTCTTTGCTTGAGTTTTGCAGAACAAGTCTCCCTGGACACCTTTAATAAAGTGTTCAGTCTCTTATGTAGCTCAATGTGCCCAAACTTGTTATCAATGGGATCTGAAGGAGTCTTTCTTACACTAAGAATCTTTTCTATAGATTTCTGGTAGAGGCTCTAGAACCAGCCTCCTATATGAGAACATCTTGAATCCATTCCCTTCCCAAAAGTCTCACCTTTAGGAGCCGGCACTTAGGTCCTTGTCACGAGGGATAAGGAAGAAAAATACGCAATAAGCACAAGTTTGGTTAAGAATTGAGAGGACGGGAAGAACACAGTCCCATGGTCTTCTCAACATTCTGGAAACTTTCATATGAAGCAACGTGAGAGGACATTCCAGCATCATCATATGCAGATTTTGTAACTTTGGCCAAATGATGGAGTTTTCTAGGCCAAGGAATTGCACCTTGCTTTCAGAGGTACCTCTGTGGAAGCATGAATTCCTGCCCAGCACAGCTTGTTGGTAGAGGTTAGTTGTGCCAGTGTGGACAAGCCAAGATGAGCACCACAGAGGGCGAGGAGAAAAAATAGACAGTGATGCCAGGAGCTCGTTCTGGAAGAAAGTCTCTTCTAGAACTCCTTTCTAGACTTTGGTTCCAATGGGCATAAATAAAGGGAAAAAGAATGATTGTGCTATTGAATAGCTTCCAACCAAAATGATCAAAAGTCTTACCTGGGTCTCTAACTATGAGTGGATTTTTATAGTTCAAGGACACAGACCCAGCTGCTTCTGAACTCTGCTTTGGGATGTTTAACAAAATGAGCTTGTGAACATCTTGTACTACGTGCAGCCATACTCCAAGAGGATTTACGTAGAACAAACACTCAGTTGAAGGGGACATCTGAAACAGTTTCTTTCCTACGATTCTCTACATCCCAGGGCCAACTTAATGCCAAATTAAATCTATATATTTTTTTAAATCGACTTTTACTAAGGAAAAGGCAGAGCTGCATTCCATGAAACAGATATTTTAGGCCAAAATTATTACTTGGACCCCTTTTCCCTCCTCCTTTTTGCTAATTCAAAACAAAATGTCTATCATTCACTCTAACACCAGCATTTAAGAGCTGGAGACAAATGGAGTCTGAATATTCACGCCAATGTGGTACAAATGAGCTGTGATTTCAGGATGCTGGCTGTTTCTCTGACAGGAGAAAAGAGCAGTCGACTAGTTTAATATCTTTGGCTGAAAACACTTTTTTATAAAGGGATGGAGAAGGCCAACATTAATATTGAGTCCTGTTATTTAATGGCCAAAAAGGATACATCACAGAAGGGGGCATCGTCAGTCCAGGGACAGTGTGTTTGTCACACCCAGAGGATGCAGAGGGGGTGCGGATACACACACAGGGTGGGAGTAAAGAAAGGAGCTCATCTACAAGCATTTTCTCCACGTTCTTCAAAGAAGTCCTTCCAGAAGTCTATTATACTCATGATTGTGAGTATGATTCCCTCACAGACTTATGCAATGCATAAACATGAAGACGTTTGTTATAATGAGAGTTTCTGGGGATAGAGTTACCTGCCTGGAGGATAGGAGGAGGCTTGTGACCCCTGTTAGCACCATCCGTCCTCCTTCTTGTCCCTCAAACATGCATTTTCAATCATTCATTAATTCACTATTTCTGTAGTACATTGAACTGGACCCTCTCCATCTCAGGTGCTATGTCAGATCTGGGCTACATGAGTAATTCTAGTGTTCCTTTATTCTCTCCTATAAAACAGACTATTTTTTTTTATTTGATGCAATGGGAAATTTAGTGAATCTAATAATGTGTTCATTGACGTAAATTGTGATTTCCAGTACTTTTGTTTGTTTTTCATTGGCCCCATCTTGGCGAAGAGTCATAATATTTTAAATTTCTCTGCCCTCTCGTCCACCTGTCATACTTAATTATGTGGTTTACAGGCAAAACATAGCAATGCGGTGGTTGTAACTGTAATTCGACTTTTCTGTGAACCGCTTTGAAAAATGATGCATAATTGTGCCCAGCATTATTTGTTTCCTAAATTCTGGTTTTCAGGAAGCATTTTTTTTAAATTTTTTTATTTATTTATGATAGTCACACACACAGAGAGAGAGGCAGAGACACAGGCAGAGGGAGAAGCAGGCTCCATGCACTGGGAGCCCGATGTGGGATTCGATCCCGGGTCTCCAGGATCGCGCCCTGGGCCAAAGGCAGGCGCTAAACCACTGCACCACCCAGGGATCCCAGGAAGCATTTTTTTAAAGGAGGACATAATTGTAGTTTCAAAGTAATAAAAAATTAAAAGCAAAGTGAGAGTACTGCAACATTTTTATGGAATGCTCAAAAGACCCTAAGGTGAGAAATCCAAAGCAGACCTACCATGAAACCAGTGGAGCTAGGACACCATTGGGTGGCTCAGTTGGTTGAGCATCTGCCTTCAGCTTGGGTCATGATCCCAGGGCTCTGGGATCGTGTCTTGCATTGGGCTACTTGCTTGACAGGAAGCCTGCTTCTCCCTCTGCCTGCTGTTTCCACTGCTTGCACGTGTGCACTCTCTCTCTCTCTCTCTGACAAATAAATTTTAAAAATAAAATAAAAAAGAACCAATGGAGCTGAAACCCTTAAACACGTCTCTATCACGACCCTTCTGCCGATTTTTTTACATTGAATACTGTATTTCCTTAAAGAAGGCCTCCCAAATAATCTTCAGATTCCACAAATGTGGCTCTTCCCTGAGACAGACACAAATGGATAAACTTAGATGATTGATCTTCATGTTGAAAGCTAATTAAATTTTAAAAATAAATCGTCAAAGTGTGAAGTACTGTATTTTATTTTTTAAGACTTTAGAATGAATTCAGCTAATTTTCTAAAGTAAGCCTCACTTAAGTGAAATAATAAATCAGTTTGCCAAAACACAAATGAACATAAATAGGAGATTCATCTTTACTTCATAAATAAACGTCAAATATGAGCTTACCCTAAAATGGAGCAGACCAATCCTCTGGACAGGAAACAGCTCCTACCTTTGTTGAGGAGGTAGCTGCGAGTTGTGTTTTCATGTTGGGGATGGGGTTGGGAGTGGAGGCACGTGAAGGATGTAGGGAAGCCACTTCATGGAAGGCCTCTGGGGCTCACAGAGAGGCAGGATGGTGGCATGTAGGAGGCAGGTCATTCTTCCTCCTAGCCCCCTCAAAAACCAAGGCATTTAGACCCCGCAGTCATCATCTCTCACCTGCTTATCCCCCAGACCAGGAATCCTACCTGCCCAGCAGCTTCCCAGACCCACAGGCCATCACTGAGTGGAGATGGTAGTAAACCTTGGGTTGCTCCAGTTTCCAGCTGAGGGCAGCTTTAATTGCTCCTCCTGCTAACAAAGAATATTCAAGTTCAAGTGTAATAGCCTCTCATTGCTGGGGTCTACTCGGCCCTTCTGCTATGTAACATCTGTTTTTGAAATTCGGCTGAGACCCTGACTTAAATCCATTTAACTTAAAAAGCAGCGAGAGAACATCTTGTTTTCATGGATGTCCAGGGGCTGTATGTCAACAAATAAAAGATCTGTTTGTGGTATTCAAAGGGGAAAAGCTGGTTGTGAGACATTGTGTCACTGGGGTAAATCTATTATGGCCTGTTCATTTCTTGGAATTGTGAAGCAAATTTGACAAAACAAAGTGGACCAGCTTCGTTTCAATCAGCAAATTTTTGGATTAATGGTGGTAGGGAAGTGTGCTTTTCTTGTCAGAGGTCACTGAGCTGGGTGGTTTCCAGAAAGATGCCCTCATTCATGCCTCCTACATTAGCCATGTGAAGTTAATATCTTAAGTGGATTCTCTATATAAATTGTGGCAGAAAGCATCTGATATATCATTATTTTTATATTACTTACACAGGACCTGAGGTGGGAAAGAAGGGGTGAGAATAGTTCATCCCTCAAACCTGACTACTACTACTTTACTCCCCACCCACGTCTTTAGGAGAGACAGTAGAGAAAAGCTTGATTTATCAGCACCTGGAAGAGTGAATGTCTGATGCAAAAGAGATGTCTGTATATATGTATTTGTTGAATGAATATAAACTCTGGTCTTATAGACTCATGTTCTCTTTATGAATGCATGACTGTATGGGTATTAACATCATTCCAGTTTGAAAAAGCTTTCACTGCCTATGTCCTGTTCTAGCCCAAAGAAAAGCATTAGGTCACTCCTGTCGCTCTCTCTTGCAGCAGCGTGTTTTTCCTTTCTAACTTTATTCCAATTTGTATTTTATTTATTTATGGCCTGTCTCCACCATCAGACTATAAGCCCAGCAAGGGCAGAGTCGTCGTTTTCAGAGCTATATGCCACACTAAGCAAGGTGGCTAGAACATGAATATTTCTTCACAATATTTGTTGAATAGTCCTCCTGACATTTTCATTGTGATGATGGCTGTAGGGCCTTAACCACTTTTGCTTATGTATGAATTTAATCACAGTGAAGAAGACAATAGGGCTTATAATGCAGTTGAAAATGCAGAGACCTTTTGTGTGATGACACGGCCACACTCATTTGAAGGTCATGGTGGAATGGGTTAGTCTAACCATCTCTATTTTCTTTTTTTTAAATTTACTTATTTATGAGCGCTAGAGAGGGAGAGACACAGGCAGAGGGAGAAGCAGGCTCCATGCAGGGAGCCCGACCTGGGACTCGATCCCAGGTCTCTAGTATCACACCCCAAGCTGCAGGCAGTGCTAAACCGCTGTGCCACCAGGGCTGCCAACCATCTCTATTTTCTTGAGTTGATGTTGTTGAGCCACATCTGCCATTAGAGCTGGCCAAGATTAATGTCATAGCACATGGCAATAGTTCTAAGATTTTTTTTTCTCTTAAATAGTTAACTCATTCCTGGTGGTCTTGAGTCTCTGACTTCAGAAAATTCTGGCCCACCAAGCCGCTTGGTAAAGGCAGTTAAAGGTCTGTGGTCAGAAAGAAGATACTTTCGGTGCCCAGTAGACTTGGAGGTTTGATATGCATATTCGCTTGTCTGGTGGTCACTGTAGACCTTTCCTTTTTTTTTTTTTTTTTAATTTATTTATGATAAGCACACAGTGAGAGAGAGAGAGGCAGAGACACAGGCAGAGGGAGAAGCAGGCCCATGCACCGGGAGCCCGACGTGGGATTCGATCCCGGGTCTCCAGGATCGTGCCCTGGGCTAAAGGCAGGCGCTAAACCGCTGCGCCACCCAGGGATCCCACTGTAGACCTTTCTTATGGTCAAGCAAAGTAGGAATACTCTAACTTGAGTAGGAACAAAGTAGATTCACTGGCTCCATTTTGCTTTGGCTGTCTGTGTTGACGGGACTGACATGGGAATGATTTGTGTGTTCCAGAGGATCTCAAGAGAAATGCTCATTCGTTTACAGAAGGTGCAATTCCACAACAGTTTTTTGCTTTGTATACTTGAAAACATTCCCAAAGAAACAAAGTCGGATGCAGAAAAAATAATGGGAGAAAAGAAAAATAATACTCTGAATTCTGAACAATTCTACTTTACTGGGCTGAGCCGTCTGCCAGCTGGCCACGGTGCTGACTACTTGTAATATATACTTTTGGTAGGCTGCATGTAGTTCTTGGAACTGTTTATATTAGACGGCAGAAACTTAATTATTCTAAAATTGGCAGGATTTGCTTTGGTCACTTAATACAAAACTGCTTAGTCATCTTTATACCTAGTGTGGACAGCGTTGTTTGAGTGTGAAAACCTGGGAAATGCACACATGCTCCAAAGAGCCTTCAGAGAAGGTAGCAAAACAAGAAGGTATCATTTTTTGCAAGATGCTTACTTACCAGGTGGTTGCCACATGTTTTGATTGGACAGGCTAGGTGCCTGTTGAGTTCAAGTCCTTGATTACAAGTATTTTTCTTTCTTGTGGATTGTGTCAGGAGTAAAAACCCACTGCTGCTGCTTCTCAGATTGGGTTCTACTCCTGCTTTTTTGCAAAGTACAGGTTTTCCAGCAAGAGGGTGAAGAACGCCTGAATCAGCGGTCAGGAAAGCTTTCTTGTTCTCCGAAACCAACCAGGATGTCCTTTCAAGCTGGTCGTCACCAAGGTCCTCCCTTTGACTCTTTTGGTTTGGATCCCTATCTTACCACATATGAACTACTGCCTTCCAAAGCCAGTACAGATTTATAGAGCTCCAGCAGGGAAGTGGGTAGGCAAAATGAGTCTCTTCCGTGTGTTTCAGAGTTTGAGGTGGCGCCAGAGGTCTCCAGGTTTTTCCAGGAATGCCCGTGGCAACCTCACACTCTTCCTGTGACCTGGACTAGGGCTCCTGAGAGAGATGGTGAGAAAAGATAAAAGTCCTATAGCCAATGGGTAATGACACCAGGCTTGGGAGGGGTGGGTTCCCAAGCCAACATCCAGAACAGTGCCTTATGTTTCTAATTACTGAGTATGGTTAGAGAGCAAAATCAGGCAACACTTTTTTTTTTTTTTTAGACTGATGGAAGCATTTAAATCAGCTCTGAATGTCAGTGTTTTCTAATTATGATGGAGGAGTGGCAAGGAATCTCCAAAGGCCTTGGCAATTTGGAAAGTTTCAGCCCAACCCTGATTCTCTTCTTTTCTTATTCATCATATGTCTTCTTTGTCCTTCTTTTTCTTTGAACACCCCAGAACTAGCCTATCCCCTGAGTTACAAAGGCCTAGTACTCCTCTTCCTGAAACCAGAATATCTTTCTAAGACGGGGTTCTTTTCCACTAGAGGAAAAGAGCTACAGCTACAAATCGCATTATAAAATAGAGCTCCATAGTGTACCACGACCACCCCCAAGGTAGTACTAAAAACTCTCCTAGAGGCATGGCCTTTTGAAAATGTCTCAGCCAAGTTCCTCTGTTTACCAATTAAGTGCAATGAAAGAAATGCCCTGGAATCCATTTCAGTTCAACAGGTATTCAACTTTGCTGACTATAAGAAAAAAATAGTCAGTTAAGGGACTATTTGACAGACCCCTCAAGTACAACTTCGAAGGATCACAAAAATGAGTAATAACCTCAAGGAACTTACCATCTTCTAGGAAAGACAGGTATGTACTTGGCAATTTAAATACAAGCTATAGACTAAGCACTCCAATAGAATTATAATATGAGTATCCGTACAAACCCATGTCAGTGAGTGAGTGGTTCAGGGACCCTGTAGTCTTACGCTAGCCTTAAGCCTGTACTGTGAGCCATTTCTTACATGAAGAAAAGTCCAGAACTCTCCAGACTAGCAAATGAGGGGAACTACCATCTACATGATTCATGCAAAAGGAAAGAGGAAGCAGTCTAGGCACTTCTCAATTTATTATTTAACTTCTATGTAGCTTTATATGTTTAAATTGTATATTTATTATGTCCAAGGGATATCTTGGATAATGTCCCTTGGTTTGGTTGCAAAGCTTTTCATTTAAGATTATAAACTGCTAGAAGATAGTCTCTAACTTGCTTCATAATTCTAGAACACAATAGATGCACTTGAGGATCATGATGAATAGAAGTTGAAAAATTCACTAGGGAATGATTAGTCCCCAATTAATAAAGCAGAATAGAAGTTGAAAAATTCACTAGGGAATGATTAGTCCCCAATTAATAAAGCAAGTCCTTCGTGTATAAAATTGTTACCACTACCAAAGCACCTCTAGCACATAATTTTTAATTATCTCCAGCAATGTAATTGGATTTATATTTTACCATCTAAACTCTCTCACCTTGCTACACCCTGTATCAACAAGATAGCTGGCTAAGGCTCTGGATATAGGTGGTGGTGGTGGTTTTTAGAGAAAGACGGGATAGGGGAAGTAAGGGAGAAAGAGAGAGAGAGATTGAGATTCTTTTTTTTTTTTTTTTTTTTTTTTTTTGAGATTGAGATTCTTAAGCAGGATCCATGCCCAGCGTGGAGCCCAACATGGGACTTGATCCTTGATCTCATGACCCTGAGATCATCACCTGAACCAAAATCAAGAGTCAGTTAACCAACTGAGCCACCCAGGTGCCCCTGGATCTAGTTTTGATCACTAAATGGGAAATGTTAGTTGGAAAACCAAACACAAAGAGCATACTCCTGGGTTGTGGATATTTTTATAGCTGAGGAGACCAGAAAGGCCAAAGGGTCATGCAAGTAAAACTACTATTGTGTAAAATATGATGATCTTCGTACCATGTTTATCATTGGTAAAGACCTATGAGTTCTGGTCTTGCATTCCAGATAAAATGCTCACGGTCCCTGTTATACAATTTGAAGTGTGACCTCTCTTCAGACAATGTCTCTGCTCCTGCCTGTGCTGAACATTTTACTCATTCAGTAGCAAGTGCTCATAGTGAGATTGTCTGATCCAATGACCCTCCACACGAGAACAGAGATATTACTCATCAGGGAATTAAAAGAGCACAGGTAGGCTTCCAGAAGCTGCCATGTCTTTTACACCATCTTACCTCTGAACTGCATAACATGACTTCACACAGTACAGTCATTTCATGTGGGGGGTTGGAAGGCCTTCCAGCAGGGCCCTCCAATAGAATTTTCTGTGGTGCTGAAGATGCTGTATGCATTGCCTTATATGGTAGCCACAGAGCACTTGAAATGGAGCTAGTAAAGCTGAGAAACAAAATTCTTCATTTTATTTAATTTTAATTATGTTTCACTTAAATTGCCCCAAGTGATTAGTGGCTACCATATTGGACAGTACAGCCATAGAATCTTAAAAACTATCTTTCACTACAGCCCTAAATAAATGGAAATTTCTCCTCTACCTGACTCTTTTCAATAATAGGGGTTCACACTTTCTCAGCAGCCCTACCTACTGTTGGGTAGTTCTGTTGGGGCAAGGACCCCCACCCTTATATATCAGAATTAGCCTCTGTTATCCGGCATACATTTAGAGAAAACACATTTATATGTTTCTTCTGGCAAAGCTATGCACCTTTTTGTTCTCACACAGATACAGGCTGGCAGAGACTTTCCATCTTTGCCTTAGCATTCATGCCTATGCCTTTTACTTTTCTCTAGGGGCCAAAAGAAGAAGTGGCCACATGCCCGTTCTGATTTGGTATTAACCTGTGTCTTTCAGGGTAGTTTCCTTGAGTTTGCTGAGATAAAGTACTTTAAACTCTGAGGGAAGAGGGCACAGAAGTAATTGGTCCAAATTTTCATTTCTCCTTGCTCTTCTCAGAATGGTGTAGAGATTATTCTAAATACCAGTGGTGGTTTTCCACTGATTGGCTGTGGTTCAGGAGCTGGTGCCAAAGATCTATACATCTCAGTCTTCTTTCTTTAAACAGAGGTAAACCTACTTCTCTTACCTGAGGGTTAAACAATGATTGCCATAGAATTTGAACAATATGAAGTGTTCAAAATAAAGCAGTAGCATTTGTGATCACACTAAGATGCAACCTGAAGTCCCTAAATGTGTCATCTTCCCAAGTGTTGGAGTCAGTGCATATAAACACCATCACTTCACAAATCTAAAATGCCCAAACCACCCACTATTGCTACGGTGAAGAGAGGCTGCAAAGATCATAGTCACATTAAGTCTGTCGGTGTTTTGCAAATGGAGAAATACAAATAGAGAAAAGGTAATGATAAAAGACTGAGCAGGAATGGAGAGAAAAAAACAAGCCACAACCTGTTAGCCTGTTCTTAGCATGGCTTTGTGTTCTGGGTTCTGCTGACTGGAGAAAAGACAACTTGAGAAGGCACAGCTCCTCCGATTGATCCCATTCATTCTTATTTCTGTGTTGCTGGTCTTGACAAATGTGCCTTGGTGATTGCATGTATTTTTCTCTCTTAAGTAGCACAGACTTTTGGAACAAGATGGTGAAGGTTGAGCTAAAGTTAAGTCCAAACTGTATGTTACAATCCATGTGTTTATTTGGTTTTTGAGTCCCAAATGAACCATTCTGTTCAGAAAAGAGCAAAGCAGGTTGATAAATTGAATTTTTTTAAAAAGGACAAAAGTTCATTTTCTACAGTCAGAAAGAAAACACTGCCAGATTTACTGTGTAACTACTGCAAATGTGGGTTTATATAACTTTTGAGATCCATATATAGTCTATTACCAATGTCTTTAATTCACTTTGTAAACACTGATCAGTCAATAAAATACAGAGATGAATCAGCTTGAGTTATATTTTCCATACTCTGACTGGTAAAAATCTAGAATAAAAATCTAGCAGTTCAAATCAGCTATGATTCCTGAGTGCCTACTACATCCCAAAGGTAAAGAGATTTTTTTAAGCAGTGGTTATCTTTTCATAATGGCCTTAAAAATGAAAATATATAGGGGATCCCTGGGTGGCGCAGTGGTTTGGCACCTGCCTTTGGCCCAGGGTGCGATCCTGGAGACCTGGGATCGAGTCCCACATCGGGCTCCCGGTGCATGGAGCCTGCTTCTCCCTCTGCCTGTGTCTCTGCCTCTCTCTCTCTCTCTCTGACTATCATAAACAAATAAAAAAAATTTAAAAAAAATGAAAATATATAGAAAATATCATATGAATAAAATAAGTAAATACTAGTTCAAACAATTGAGCTGTGGCAAAGCAGTACATATATTAGTTACCAAAATGAATGATACATATTTGAGGAAAGAGATAATCACTTCTAAGCTAGAGTCCCCAGGAAAAGGGAAAATTTGAGCCAGGAATTCAGGACTGAATAGAGAAATGGACAATGAAAAGGATAGGGAACCGCTTCCAGATGAATGCAATGTATGAATTAAAAATGCAGAGAGAGGGGCACCTGGGTGGCTCGGCGCTTGAGCGTCTGCCTTTGGCTCAGGTTGTGGTCTGGGATCGAGTCCCATATTGGGCACCCCACAGGGAGCCTACTTCTCCCTCTGCCTATGTCTCTGCCTCTCTCTCTCTGTGTCTCTCATGAATGGATAAATAAAATATTTAAAAAACAAATAAAAGTGCAGAGAGAGATAATTGAATGATGAGGTTGAGAAGCAATAAAATATTTTTATCTGGGATGCCATGGGATGATGTGCTTGAAAGGAAGGCTAATGCTTTCTAAATTAGAGAATTAGAAGAGAATGTACTTAGCATTTAGACCTGGAAAGGAAGAAACACCAATATACTATGTTTGATGCATCCATCTTTGCTGGATGAGAAAGCAGGTAGGAAATCATAGTATCATATAGAGCAGGATAAAACCCTGGACATTAGCTAGTCCAACCACCTCATTTCACAGATTCCCAAGTGTGAGGTCAGGTCACTGTTTACCAAGGGTTTTTGGAGAAAGACATTTGAAGGATTGAGGTGAGTGAAGATAATTTGAGGAATCTGCTGAGGTGAGGAATCTGTTGGAATATGTGACACTGAGGAATCACCCAGTACATGTAGGATGAAGGGAAGCATCACTGAACCACAGTAATCACCCAGCTGAAATTAACACAAACCTTTGGGATAGACAAAACATGGTTCCTGACTTTCTCCCACAAAGCCCTGAATCTTGAGAACAAAATCCGGAAACCAGATGATAGTTGTGATTTGAAATTGAAGAGGAGTATGATAGACCTTGTAGAAGTTTGAAGAAGCAAGAAAGTCTGAAATACAAACTCCAGGAGGACAGGGACCATTATAGTCTTGTTTACTGTCATATCATATCCCCAATGTGTGGAACAGAACTTGGCACCATAGTAAATGCTCAGTAAATGTTTATTGTGTGTTGATGGTATAAATGTTTTTTTGTGGGACTTCACTGAATGAGTTGAACCATGAAATTTACAACGAGTAAATAATGGTGACTAGTCAGAAAGGATCTAAAAATGGTTATGAGTGTTGAAAGACTAGGGTTTCTTGCACTAAAAGAGAACCAGTTATGTTGGGGATGAGGGTATAGTGGTCAGAAAAGGAAGGTGTATAATAAGGAAGATGCAATGCAAGAGAAGAAACTCCAACATCACAAAGAAAAGTATTCAGTGATGCTGGCCAGAATCTGAGCATCCTGGTTTATGAATCTTACAAAGAAGTAACAATAAAATAATAGAGGCTTAATTAATATTTGCAAAGTTTAATTTAATTGAGATCTCTGAGACATGATAATTCTATTATTTAAACCAAATGGATATACAATTGAAGAGGCATGGGTAATTTTTAAGATCACTTCTTACCTAAGTTTATATGATCCAATGAATTAGACCAGAGATCATTGACAATGGTCTTCTCAGAACTTTCCTGGGGCATTCTCACATGTTTCCTGAAAGGGAAAATAATTTGTACAGGGCAATAGTGGATTAGTTCAAGAATATCATAATGATTAAGAGCACACACTTTGAAATTCTAGTAAAATGGGGATTTTAATAGCTACTTTGCAGGTTTATTATGTAGATAAAATAATGCAGCATAGTTTTAAATGGCCCAATAGAGCTATCAAGCCACAGAAAGACATGAAGGAAACTTAAACGCATATTGCCTAGGGCAAGAAGCGAGTCTGAAAAGGCTATCTGCTGTATGATTTCAACTATATGACATTCTGGAAAAGGCAAAGTTATTATAGAAACAGTAAAAGGATCAATGGTTGCCAACAGTTGAGGCAGAGGAGAGAGGGAAGGATGATTAGATGGAGAACAGGGGCTGTTTAAGGCAGGGAAACTATTCTAATACTACAATGGCTGATGCATGATATTATGCACTTGGCCAAACTCATAGAATATACAACATCAAGTGTGAAACCTAATGTAATTTATGGACTAGTTAACAATAATGCATCAGTATTGGTTCATCAGAATTGGTTTTCATTTGCTATTCAGTTTGTGATGATTTGATGATTTGTATTGGTTCATCATTGCAACAAATGTACCGCACTGCTACAAGATGTTAATTAGGCTATATTAGTTTTCCAGGGCTGCCATGACAAAGTACTGCAAACTTTGGGGTTTAGAACAACAGAAGCATTGTCTCACAGTTCTAGAAGCTAGACGTCCAAAATCAAGGTGTCAGCAGGGCTCCTTCTGAAGACCCGAAGGAAGGATCTAGTCCATCTCTCTCCTAGCTCTGGTCATTCAGGCGTCCCTTAACCCCCTACCTCAGGCATTCTCCTTATGTCTTCACATGATCTTCTCTTTATGTATGTCTGCTTCTGTGTCCAAATTTCCCCCTTTTCATGAGAACACCAGCAATATCAGACTAGGGCCCATTCTAATAGCCTCATTATAACTTGACTTACATATACAAAGGCACTATTTCCAAGTAAGATCACATTCTGAGGGGTTAGATCTTCAATATATTTTTTTAGGGGGAGGGGATTATACAATTCAGTGCAAACACAGAAGAAACTGTGGGCAGGGGTGGAGTATATGAGAACTCTGTACTTTCTATTCATCTTGTCTTTAAAGTTGAAACTACTCTAAGAAATAACACCCAATTAATTTTTTAAAAAACATTAAGAAAAAATAACCCAGCACATTGTACATATTCAACAAACGTTAGTGACTCTCAGAAGCTGCATTAACTTATCCAGTGTCCCTAACACAGTAGATTTTATTCTTGTTGTATTCCAAGATGAGTAGTAGGATGGCCCAAAGTTCCCAAAGACTTTCCCCAACCAATTTGCTATTCAGTTTTTGATGATTTGAATGTAGACAGCTCCTCTGGCTTCTCCCCCTAATAACCGAGTGGTGGACTAGAAATCTATCTGCTCACAAAGTTCTCCTGCCCTTGACTAGGTTTTGTGGTGTCATTACCAAAAGAAGATGCTGTGTGTCAACTGATTTGGAATCTGTGACACTGACTTATTATTTAATTACAGCAGCATGTGTCCTGTCTTAAGAAAATCTAGTGTTTTGGGGGCCCATATTGAAAAGATATATCAGTAGGTAATGACTCATCTGCCTTTGTAAGGAGTTTTTTATCCTTCACACAGAAGTCATGTCAGAGTTCTTTTATTAGCATGACAATAATCCTCTCCTACAACACAAAAATTTACACTTTTTTTTCATAAAACTTTCAAGAACCCATCTGTCACATCCATGGGTACATACCTTCCTCAGACTACAATTCTCTTTCAGACTAACCTGTCCATTTGTGTCCCTCTAGAGCTCCATGGTTTATACAAATCTCTTTGCTTTGACACTTCATCACTTCATTGGTTGAGAAGTTTGTTTCCCAATCAATGTTGCTGGAAGGAATTCATCACTGACTGAAGTTAGGGAAAGAAAGGAGAGATTAGGAGCTGGGGACATGGAAGCCACTGCCCCCCAAAAAAGGGAAAAGACCACTTACAGTTCTACCCGTACATGACTCCCCTTAATAGGACAGTGCCAGAGAAGTTCAGAGGAGCTCTGTGGTAGGGGAGTGTGATGATTAAGGAAGACCTCTAGCCCCATCCTGGTGGGAGACCAACTGAGAACCTCTTCCATAAATCTACATCTTCCCTTCCCTGTGCCATCTCATACACCCAGAGCAGAGTCATACCACACAGTACATAGATGTGTGTTCTCTCCCTCGGATACACTCACTACATGTCCATAAACTGCAACCCAGAAAGGTTGTGTAGATGCATCATACACTGACCACCACCCCCCACCTCTAGTGCGCCACGTATATACTCAGCAGCCTCCAAATGAGTAATTCATAGACAGATGGACTTTTTCTGTGGTTGGGAAAGAAAAAAAAAATAGTGCCCAAGTAAGTAATAAAAGGTGAGGAGTAGGTGGAGAGAATGGATAGCAGAAAAAGAATTTGGGTGGGGAGAGAGCCAATGAGTGAGGATGGGCAGCTTACTGAGTGAGTGCTCCAGGACACTGCCAGGCTTGGCCAACCCTGTGCATCTCCAGCCTGTTCGTCGCTGCTTATTAGCACCTCCACCAGAGGTGCAGGCTAAGGAACTCTACTAACAAAGCAGCATGCACGACTGCTTAGCTTGCGTGAGGGAGGAGCACAGGCTTTAGAGGATGCTTTGCAAGCTACTTGGATAAATTCAGAAAAGTGAGATTGTTTACTTACAGACGGACCTCTCTCTCCCATTTCTGTTTGCCGTTGCTATAGTTATTTGCAAAGTGGTTCATCTACAACAAAAGAGTGCACTGAAGAAAGAGACCAGAAGAGTTTAGTCTCTCACCACACCTAGCATTCAAATCCCCAAGTTCAGCCCCACTGTCCACAGGGACGGTCTCACCCTGCACTGTGCTCAGAACAAGAGCCCACCCCAGGGTGAAAGACACCCCCCCACACACCCCAGCCTCCACAACCTCTGAGTGATGCTCAAATCACTTTTTTTCTCCATTCTCATAACTAAGGGGAGATCAAACTGGAGGACAAAGAGACATTTATGGTTGATGAAATGGTAAAGGAAAATGGATTCTTTTCTTCCCAACCAGCAAAGTACTTAGAAAGTACTCTTGGGGGATCCCTGGGTGGCTCAGCGGTTTAGCGCCTGCCTTTGGCCCGGGGCACGATCCTGGAGTCCTGGGATCGAGTCCCCCGTTGGGCTCCCTGCGTGGAGCCTGCTTCTCCCTCCTCCTGTGTCTCTGCCTCTCTCTCTCTCTCTCTCTCTCTCTCTATGTCTATCATAAATAAATAAATAAATATTTTTTTAAAAAAGTACTCTTGGTACGAGTAAGACAGAAAAACACCTTCAGATTTTAAAATTCCCAATAAACACCAAAATTTGAATTTCTAGAAGATTTATAAGCAGTATAAATAATACCCTAAGGGATAAGAGAGGGGGGAAAATGCAAACATTGTATAGTTGTGTTTTTATTGGCAGAGATTTTATTTTTGTTTTTGTGAGTTTTTTAAGGGGAAAAATGCTTGAGAATAAAAGAATCTGACAATTTATATAAGAAGCTTTCTGAGCTTGGCTTCAAAATCTCAGTTTTGTTTTTTGCCCCTTGCAACAAAGATGTCATTAGGTGATGGCTTTAGGTTTTGCACAGTTCCTTACTTTCCTATGCAGGGCAAATGGCTCGTCTCATGTGCACAGAAAGGGCTGGAAAATATTTTTTGTGATCTGAGTGCAGCGGAGAGTCTAGGATTCCAGAGGAAGTGGAGGCCTCCCGCTCCACACAGGAAACAATCTTCAAGCAGGCCTTAAATGCCAGATTCCAGGCCGAGTTTAACTAACCACTGACAGCTCTGTAAACAAAGCAAGGACAAAAAGAGCCCGCTTCCCCTTTTCTGGTAGTCATTTTGGGTTTGGGGGCTGCAGGGGAATTCTGGAATACTTGGCTTCATGGCACAGAAGCGCAAGGGAAGCAAGCTCCTCAGCTGAAGAGCTGGAAAGGGAAGATCTTTCTGGGATTAAAACCATCACGGAGGAGGTAGGAAAGGATAAAATGGTTGGGTCACAAAACGAGCTGGGACTTTTGAGCTCTGAAAACAGCTTGATCATATGCAACTGCTTTTAAAAATGCTGCTAGCTTATATTTATTCATAGTAGTATTGCTGTGGTCTTTTTTAAAAATCATTCTGATGTTAATATTCTTTCAGAATATACAAATTATGCCTGGATACTTCTATTATTTTATTACTATTTTCCCTCTTTTCCTTTTCTCTTAGTACCCACATATTTCCTTTTTGGCCACTCTTCTTTTTCTCACACTTTTTTCCTCTTTTCCTCTTTCTTTGTTCACTTTTTCTTAACTTTTGTCTGTGGCTCAAGCAAGTTATAAAGAACAAAATCATTCAGTAGCTCTTCAGCAATCTTACCAGTATTTCAGATCTTCAGAGTCTTTCTGTCTCCTGAGGTTTTTATTTATTTATTTTGAACTGTAATCCTGGGATCTTACTTATTTGTCCCTAATAGTTTCATGAATGAGACTGAATTTAACACGCCAAGGACTCAGCTCAGGAGTCAGAAGCTGGTCACTGGCCACCTTGCCAGTCTTCTAAGGTGTTTTTCTTCAGAGCAAAGAAGAAAAGAGAGGGTGAAACAATGGTGGGGATGGTGGGGATGGTGGGGAGCCAAAGGTGAAAGTGTTTCATGGGAAACAATACTTAGATTCATCTGTGATATTGACCTACCTCCTCCCTGCTAGGTCCAGATTCTCCTGTCTCTCTAGACCTGAAGCCACACCATGGATGATTTTGAACGTCGCAGAGAACTTAGGAGGCAAAAGCGGGAAGAAATGCGTCTCGAAGCAGAAAGGTAAGGATCTAAGTTGAATGGGGTTTGTGTTCTGTTATTAACAATGGTGGTTTCAGGCTTCAAAGATCATCACTCTAAAGGGCCAAGTCTATTGCACACTAAACTGTTTTTGCAAAAATAGTTATGGAAAATGTTCCTGTTATGACTCTAAATTGTGCATTAAAAAAATAAAAGAAAACCAACATCAAGGAAAAGAGAGATTCTGGAAGAATCAAAGAGTCGCATTAAATCAGGAGCCTTTCATACTAGAATTTTTAAATGACAAAGACAAGGTGTGGATGAAAGTTTAAAAAGCAGTTATAATATTGAAATGACAGGGAAAATGACAAATGCTGACTATTGAAACCAACTAGGGAATGGGAGTCTTTGGTCTAAAAATAAAAAGGCAGTAAGTCCCAGATGGATCTTGTGACAAATTTTTATTCATATTAGAAAAGTAGCCAAATTCGGTAATCCACATATTAAAGGTTAATAGTTAATAGAGATTCTGAGTCTAGTTGGAAGCTGTTCTGTTGTGTGAGGCCTCTATCATGGTGAGTTCAAGGGCAGGTTGGGGAAGTAAAGCAATTATATGAATGAAGCACGGGGCATAAATACATCTTGTAAAATGGACAGTGGCATGTAATGTGGCTCAAATCAGATAGAGTAGGCATTCACAGGAAGAAAAGTAGTGCACGATGATCTTACAATCAAACTGATTTTGCCTCACACCAATGTTAATGCACAGATGAAAAGATGGTAGTAAGGTGATCCCTTAGCAATCCTGCAGTACAAAACGGGAAACTTACACCTATAACCAAAGTTGGTGGGGACATGAGCTTGATATATGTATCTGGGGAACACAAAAGAAAGTAAAATTACCGCCTTTGATTAATCTGGTCAGAGTAGGCCGCCATTCATGGGATGACAATGTACATACATGTGACACCGTGACTGGTACCTGCGATCTGTGGGCTCAAGTCTCTGCTCTGCCTCAATGAGTTGTGTGGCCATGAGCAAGTGACTTCCCCCTAAGCCACAGTTCGCTTATTTGCAAAGCAGGCATAATAGCTACAGAATCTGTGTGGTGGTTGTGGAGATTGTTGAACTTCGTAACTGGCCTAGCCAGTACCTGGCACATGGCAGATATGCTTCCATAAATGCTAGCAGTCATTGTTGTTTCTGTTTTTTAACCATTTTCATTAACTAAGCAAATAAGAAACAACAATAGAGCCATATAGACAGCCAGAACTAAACATCGATGCCAAGGAAAGGCAGTCATCTTCCAGCGATGAAACCAGTCAGAAAAAGCTCCTTGAAAGTGATAGGCCATGGAGGATGTTGTAACAGTGATGAAGAGTAAAAGGAGAGCCATCTCAGGGAGGGAATGACACCAGCAAAAGCTCACAGGTGGAAATGAGAATCCTGGTGTAGAAAACCTATTGATCACTCAATGAGGAACGAGTTGGACTCACACATCTTGGGTGTTCCTATTTCCCACACAGGGCAATAGACAGAGACTTATCAGGGGAGCCGTAGGTGATAAGATGCTTGAAGAAAGTGATCTACAGTGCACTAGAGTGTGGGAAGAGTGAGTATATGGTAATGAGGGCCTGAATCAGGGCAGCAAATATGGAAATGAGGATCAAGTATGAGAGTTTTAGAGGGAAAATTAGCCAACCTTTCAGGAAAGGGAGAAACTCAAAGATAATTCCAAAGAATGTAAGTCTGAGGAGCTGGAAACTTCATGTCCTAGATGGAGAAACTCATTCCATTCTTGAGTGTACATGGCCAGGGGGAAGTATTTAATTTCAGGGAGAAACCACATCCAAATGGAGATTCTCTCCAGGCAGTTGGAGATAGAAATGCTCTGTCTTTGTTCAGAAAGGGAAAGAAATTATTATTAGAGGATAAGTTAGGGCATATCCAGTGTGGGGCTGGTTATACAAAAGCTGAAGGTGGATGGTAATGATGGTGTCAAGAAAGCAAGCATAGAGAGAGTGAGAGGTCATAAAGACAACAGAAACCATCAGAGGAGACAAAGGTGTCAGGGAGATGGGGAGAACCGAGGAGAGCCTCCATGTTGAGTGGACATCACCACCTTATAAGCAATATCCAGGCCCAGTGGGACAAACCTCTTACTCTTCTCTGTGATGTGTTATATGGCCTCAGATCCAACTGAAAGTCAATAAAATATCTTTATCCAACAAATATTTATTAAGCACCAACCAAATTTCTGTGTCTATGCTAGAGACAGGCAAAGCAATGGTGACATACACACAGATATGGTTTCTACCTTTATGTCCCTCATGGCTTTCTAGGAAACTAATGTACAGCAAAATAGAAAAACAGACCAGGCCAGAGCGTGGAGCTAGAGGGACTCAGGAATGAATACAGAAAATTGGGCATCAGACACCATCAGTATCTCCAGTGTCTTTGCCTTCTAGCAAGGAGGGAGATGGGGAGTAGATGTGAAGGAATGGTACTACCACATTGCTGTGGTTAGAGCCATACTGTAATTACACTGAATAAACTCAGTTTCTTTAGAACCAGAATTTTGCCTAAGAATTTTCTACACACCTATATGGTTCCTTCCTTCCAGTTTTCTATTTTGTGTAGTAGGACATGTCTTCCTTTAAAGTCAATCATTAAAGAAATGTACTAAGTGAAACTTAGTTGGGTACCCTTAATCATCTAAAATAAATATACACAAATTTATCCTTTTAAATTTACATTTCTGTCTGTATTAATTCTTTTGGGATATTATGTTCCATCTGGTTCCTTTTCTTTCTCTCTTTCTTTCTTTCTTCCTTTCTTTCTTCCTTTCTTTCTTCCTTTCTTTCTTTCTTTCTTTCTTTCTTTCTTTCTTTCTTTCTTTCTTCTTTCTTCTTTTTTTTGAAAGAAATACTTAAGTACCTCTACATTTGTACCGATCATCTTTTCCTGTTTTAAGATGAACTTTCTATATAGTTTTGTTATTCCAGGATGTGTTAAGTAAGTCCATCCTCCCTCTTTAGGATTTTGTAAAATCTGATCACTTATGGAAAGTGAAGGGTAGGTTTTATGGTCCAGCCAACTTTGATGGTAAAGTTAAGGGTGTGTACAGGAAATAGATGGTCAGAACCAGAAATCAAGGACATCCAAATTTGTGATTTTGATCTGAAGATAAAGGACTTGGAAGACCCTGGGCAAATCCTTCTTCCTTTATCTTTAGACCATGGCTTCCTCATCTGTAGCAGGAGTTGGTCTTTTCTCTGGGGGACTGATGGTCATTTTTAAGTTCATTTTACTTTTGATATAGTCTAACTTTTTAAAATATAATGGTCTATATTACTTTATTCAAAACAATAAAGCATTTTCCATTTTGGAAAATGTGACCCTATGGCCTTACGCATAATTCCCTGGGGCCAGACTGGAGAAGACCTAACTTTCCTTTGGATTTAGGGAACAAAAAGAAAGGACTCAACCCAGATCAGGAATGCTGGTGGAATAAATTAGTAAAAATAGAGTGGCGCCAAGGCTCAGAGCTGCAGATTCATTCATTCACACTTTCAGCCAATTTCTGTTGGGCATCTACTCTGTTCCAAGCCCTATTTTGGGCATCAAGCGTAGAACAACAGAAAGACAGACTTGAGAAAAGTATGCTTAACGCTTTTCAACCTGTACAAAACCAAGTGTGGATCAAGAAACTACATATTGGGATCCCTGGGTGGCTCAGTGGTTTAGCACCTGCCTTCAGCCCAGGGCGTGATCCTGGAGTCCCGGGATCGAACCCCATATCAGGCTCCCTGCATGGAGCCTGCTTCTCCCTCTGCTTCTCTCTCTCTCTCTCTCTCTCTCTCTCTCTCTCTCTGTGTGTGTGTGTCCCTCATGAATAAATAAATAAAATCTTAAAAAAATAAACTACATATCTATATCCTCAAGTATAATTTATACCCTGCTATTCATTGATACTTATTAAAGATGAACTATGTCCATTGTGTGCTATACCCCTGCATACAGTGTGAGGAAAGGGACAACACAGAGAAGAGAAAGTCAGTTTATTTCCACTTCTTGTACATAAGTCTTTCCAAATAAAAATACCCTGTTATTTCAATTAGTTGTTATTGAGCTTGAGTAGCAGGTGCAGTTCTATTTTGCAATGATAAATAATTTAAAACTCGTACTCTTACCAGATGTTATAACCACAAATTAAAACAAGCCAGATTTTATACATTTCATTCCTCAGAATAAATTTAAGAGGCTGTTTAAAAAGCTAACCATACACTTTGTACCGTGCTGGCTTTCTGGGGTTTGCGACTGGCATGTTCTCACTGCGTCACACATGCCCTGAGACTGTCATACACCTACCTCATTCTGCAGGTTGTCCTCTAGTGCATTTCAGGTCATGTGGCTTTCCATAACCTAGACTGTGAACCTAGTCAATCAAACACATCCTTCCCTTCCTTGTCCTACCGTTAGCCTGTGCATCATATTGTTATTCACCTTGTCCTTCATTTGGCTATCACTCTTGAGTCCTTATGGTGACGTCTTTAGATTTGGTAAAAACAGGTACTTCATTTGATCATCAAAAAGAAATGTATTGATTATCTATAAAGTGCAAGATACTACACTGAATCAGGGGTATGAGTGGCCACCAGGCCAGGCAGTGTCCCAATAGTGATGAAGCTCACATCCTTGGTGGATTAGTGACTTCAGAGCAATCCTGAGCAATGGGGGGAGAAAAGATTCAGTAGATAAAATAAATTTGGTAAGTAATCAATGAAAATTCTAAATGCATTGTTTCTAAGTAAAAGATACTATTTGTACACATCTCAAATTAAACTGGATTTTTAAATCAGTTGCCTATTTGAACAAATGATAGTTTTGTTCTTTAATATTCTTCACCTATAGCATGAGATTTAAAAAAAGTAATGGGTATATTCTGCTTCCCTTTCTATAGCTATCTTTTATTTCAATCCCTCTCTGCCTTTGTCTCTATATTTTCAATACATTTTAATATATTTCACCCTAGTCTATGTACATCTTCATTAACACATCTTGATTCATGTGTTTCTATTTCTCCTCCCATCCGTGTACGTAATCCATCTTACCCTGGATTATTTATGCAGGTGCTTTTGTATCATCAGGGAATACATACATTACAAGGGGAAAAATGGGGGAAGAGGAAATACTTTCAAAGGGGTCAAATTCAACTCTCTTCCTACTCAAATAGAAAATAGCAGTAGAAAAAAAATGCTAAACTTTTCACATGTATCTAGTAAAGATAGACTGATCACAGCACCAGCATGAGGTATATCTGAATAGAACATATATGTTCTACACAAAGGAAGAGACATAGGAAGGCACAACAGTGGGAGACAGTAGATCTTAGCAGTTAAGGGTGTGGGCTGGGCTGTCAACTCTCAGGTCTGCCACTTATTAGCTATGCGAGCCTAAACAATATTTGATATTTCTAACCTTGTTTTCTCCTCTGTTAAATGGGGGAGATAATACTCACCTTATAGAGTTCTTGTGGGGAAACAAAGAGGTAATACAGCAAAGTATTAACCCAGTACTAATCATCTAGTGTTTATTACATAATCACCTTTGGAATGACCATTTTTGTCTATTGAGTGTTACTCAAATAAACATCACTCTTCACTATGACTGTAGTTATCTAATTTGATTCTCTGTAACACACAAAGAATTCAGGACGCTCTTATACATTTACCACAAAACAAAACAAGATAAAAAATGTGAAGATTTTCCTTCTGTGCTTCTAAGAGGCTACAAGAACCTTAGGCAAGATGAAGAACAGTAATTTGCTACTAAGTGATGAATTTTGAGTGGAGGTGACAGGTATCAAGGTCTGAAGAAGGACTGTGTTGCCCCAGCCAGAAGGAGCCAACACCAGCTCAGGTTGAGCTCCTCTTTTACATGAGCTTGGGTTTATCTGCTGAGAACCCTGCAGTGATGTTTTCTCCATGATATCGTCAATGGATCACACTCTTCCCCTTCCTGGGCTTGTTCCCACAACAAGCAGCTCCCTCAGTTCTCAAGACGTGAACTCATTGCATTCCCAGCTCAGGCTTTCCACATCCAACATTGAGTTTCTCTTTCTGATCAGAAGAAAGGCCCCTATTGTAGAGCGGTGTTATCAGATTCAGAGGCTCTTAGACATAAATAAAGGGAATGAAAACACTGTTGCTGTTGTCATCATTCATACATTTTTACGAGCCTCTGAAATATACCGATGATTAGACATTTGAAAGTAAATATTTTTACTGTAGTACAAAAACAGTTTTTTAAAATCCACTGAGTCTAAGTAGTTCCCACCCAGAACTCTGTCACTAAAACGTTTTGCAAGATTTAATAGTGTAGTCAATCCATGGTTCTACAACATCCATACACAAAAACACTTTTATTTACAACGCTTAGAGTTATGACCTTGACATTTTAAGTTGAAATCTTTTAAATGCAACTTTTGTTTTTCTGTAATCAGAAAATCATTTCTCATTAGGAAATTAAGTAAAATATTCCTTTGAAACGGTCTAAATTATTAGAGCAGCTCAATTGGCTCAAAATTATGCTGCAGTTCTCTCTGAAAATTGATCACTCCAAGGGGCAAAAAAAAAGTGTTAGGATCTATCTCTTCATTTTTACTTTAAGTTAAAAGGGTTTTTTCAAGTAGTTCGTTTGAAACAGATTTTAAACTATTTCTGTAAGGTTTTTATATATTTGATATTGGTTAGGGTCAGCCCAACTTGAATGTAGGGGCATGGACAAAATGTGATAGATAATTTTCACCTAAGAGATCTTTCTTTATTTATTTGTGTCCAGCCATGTGAAGAATCAATCCTCCCTCTCTTGTTCTCTCTCACTCTAAATAGACGTTATTTATTGCCTGTCAGTTCATAAATGGTCAGGTTATAAACAGTAAAGATGGCCTACTTGGACCGGTCTCCACTAACCTCATAATTCCTCTGCTGCTAAAAGTATCCTACTTTAAGGTGACCAGAAGGGCATCAAGAGTCTAGGATCTACCCAACATGACGGTCATTCAACAGAACTTGAATATCTAGATTCTTTTAAAAAACGCTTTAATTGGGACACCTAGGTGGCTCAGTGGTTGAGCATCTGCCTTTGGCTCAGGTCATGATCCTGGGGTCCCGGGATCAAGTTCTGCATCAGGCTTCCCATGGGGAATCTGCTTCTCCCTCTGCCTATGTCTATGCCTCTCTGTGTGTCTCTCATGAATAAATAAATAAAAATATTTTTAAAAAATCTTTTAAAAACACCACTTTAATATGTTTTTATTCAAGTATAATTAACATACAATATTCTATTAGTTTCAAGTGTACAATGCAAATCTAGATTCTTGAGGACCTCTAATGCTGACTCATAGGTTCCTTCCTAGGAAAAAAATTGAAATATGTATATATAAGTCAGTACATTTAACAGTTTAAATAGTGAATTTTCTTTATAGGCTGTGTGTGTGACACAATTTATCAGTCTTCAGTCACTTCAGGAAAGGCAGGATGATGTGTTATTTAGGCATATGGGTGACAAAGTCTGATAGACCTGAGTTCAAATCCTGACCTTGACAACTACTAGTTGGATGGCCTTGTAACAAATTGCTGAAACTTATCTTTTGCTTCTATTTCTTTATGTATGAAAATGGGGATAATTATACTGTCTCATTGTGGTTGTGGAGATTAAACTAGTCAACCTGTGTAGAGAAGTTAACACAAAGTCTTGTGCATAGTATATGCTCAACAAATGTTAGATGTTACTATTAAAACCATATTATTGAGGGCGCCTGGGTGGTTCAGTCGATTAAGTGTCTGCCTTCAGCTCAGGTCATGATCCAGGGTCTTGAGATTGAACCCTGAGTCAGGCTCCAGGCTCAGTAGGGAGTCTGCTTCTCCCTCTCCCCTCTGCTCGTGCTCTCTCTTGCTATCTCTCTCTCTCTCAAATAAATAAAATCTTTTTTAAAAATCATATTAATGTTTTAGTAAGCCTTTGGCACAAAATAATATTTTACTGAATTTGAATCTTTATTTGTGTCAGTTCATTCATGATTTGCCACATTCTTACTACAAAGCTTCTTTCCTGCACTGAATCTGAACCCTTGCTTACATGTTTCTGTTGAGGCTGGGAAAGAATTTAATCTTTTGGCCACATCTAAGTCTACTGCACAAATGAAATAAAATAAGTAAAATCACATACTGTAGCCATGTGGTTAATTTTTAATTCATTAACAATATGTCTTTTATTTAAAACATTAAGTATGTAAAACGGAACTCAGAATTTTTCCGAAAGAGTTCAGTTCAGCAAAAAATGGTTCTCAAATGGAAAAGCATGTCAACCAAATTTCTCATCTAGTGTTGTAAAGAAGGAACCATCATTTGTTTAGCATCAACCAAATGCCAGTTAGGTGATGCACTCTCTATAGCTTATATAATTTAACTGTTAAAACAACCCCATGTCCTTAGATAGTTTGCTTAGGCTGAATAGTATAGATTGGAGGGCTGGCTTGTAAACAACAGAAGCATTTCTGGAGGTGGGGAAGTCTAAAATCAAGGTGCCAGCAGAATTGGTATCTGTGAGGTTCTGCTTCCTGGTTCATAGACAGCTGCCCTCTTGCTCTGTCCTCACGTGGTGGGAGGCGCAGGGGTGTTCTCTAGGATCTCTTTTATAAAGGGCACTCAACTCATTCATGAAGGTGCCATCCTAATGACCTAAATCCCCAGCTCTAAGCACCATCACACTAGGTGTTAGGTGTCTACATGTGAATGCGGAGGGAGGGCAACTAACATTTAGTCTGTAGCAGACCTGGATATTATTGTTCCTATTTTACAGCTGAGGAGTCTGTAGGTCAGAAACATTAGGTAACATGTCCAACTTCTTATAGCTAGGGAGTGCAGTCCAGTTCTGTGTGCCCCAAACCTCAAAACCTTTCTACTGTAACAGATGATCAATGGAATTTTTCATGTTTCAGCTGGTTGTCTTGGCTGAAGGTCCATCATCTCTATGATGCCAAAATAACTCCTTAAGACGGGGGAAGAAATCATTCAAAGAAACAAACTGTAAATGAGGCTATTAGGTCTAATTGAACTGTTCTTTATGCTTATTCGGGTAAATTGCTTATGTGTGTAGACATGGTCATTGTTTACTTGGTCCTCTAAAACTCTTCTGTGTTATTCCCATTTCATAGAAAAATAGAACCAAAGGTTAAGTTTTCCCCCTAAAGCCAAAGAAAGCCATTGGCATCACTGCTCTTGGCTTTTCTATGGATTTTTCTCAATAAGACTATAGTCACCATTAGGACAGGGACATAGTCACATCATCGCTCATAAAAGCTCGCAGCTGTCACTGACCTTATAGATAATCTTCTGCAATGGAATGTTACTTTTTCATTTTTGGACCACACACTACTTTGAGTCTTTGAAGAAAGCTGTAGACCCTCCTCCAAGAAAAATGCATATATGCACCCATAAAACTTGGCTCTTACTTTCAGTGGCGTAATGGACCTCCATCCACAGACCTCCTGGGGGCCTATGAAACTGTGGGCCAAGAATCCCTGATCTAATGAATTTTAAAAGCTTTATTTTACATATGAAGAAACTTAAGTCTAGGGGTGCCAATCTTCTCAGAATCACCCAGCCAAAGCTGAAGCAGAGCCTTCTTGCAGTGTGCACTTATTCATCTCCCTGGATAAATGGAGCTGTCTGTAACAAATGCTCTGGCTACTGATTAGGACAGTTGAGCATACTTCTGGGAAAATATATATGCTAGAATGTATTGCATGCAGAGTGGAGTTTTTTTAATTTGAAAACGATTTGTGGATAATATTTCTAAATAAAAGGGGATTAGGTCAGATTACTTCGTGGGAAGTAAAATGAAAAGCAAAGGAAGAGAAGTGGAGAGGCAGAATGAAAACAACTAATTGTTAAGAACTGGGAACCCAAGTTTGCCAAATCGAGAAGGAAAAAAAAAACCTGTTGATTTTGCAAATAGAACCCTATCTGCCGTCAATTTTAGAATTCTTCTGTTTGGCATATATTATCTTGGCAAGGTTTCTTTAAGCAAAGCTTAATTGTGACACTAAGTTATCATGTAGGATTTCTTCATCCTTAGCAGTTTCATTTAGCAACTCAAACTCCTCAAAGGATTTTTCTCACTAAATATGTAAAAGACAAGAACTGATTTGATTCCTTTTTTTTTAAAGATTTATTTTTATTTATTTATGATAGACAGAGAGAGAGAGAGAGGCAGAGAGAGAAGCAGGCTCCATGCAGGGAGCCCGACATGAGACTCGATCCCAGGACTCCAGGATCAGGCCCTGGGCTGAAGGCAGGTGCAAAACCGCTGAGCCACCCAGGGATCCCCCTGATTTGATTCCTTAAGGAAGATTTTGTGCTTCATTTTTGTTACTACGGTCTTTGGAGAGGATGGAGCAAATTGGAGGGGGACACAGACCTGATGCCCTCGAGGAAACAGAATTGCTCAGACTTGGGTTTGAATCCTAGCCAGTTTACCAAGAATAACCCTTAGCCTCTCTAATCCCATTTTCTCATCAGAAAAATGGCCATCATAGCAGCTCATAAGATTTCACATAGATTATAAAGCACTAGATGGATAGATGACAGAAAGATAAATGGTAAGTAGGTAGAAAAAATAAACAAACAAGAATATACGTGACTATTTGGCTGGTACTCAGTACTCACAATCTGTTGTTGCTATTTTTTAGCTGGCTAAGGGGAGGACAGAGTAAGGAAGGAGCTGTCAGGAAAGCCATCTCTGGGTCATGTCCCCAAGAATCACTGACTGTGTATAGTTCCCATGTCTTCAGACATTTTGATCGAATCTTCACTCTGTTTCAAATCTAAGGTGTTTTAGCACCTACCTTGAAAGTTATGGGAGAAATGGATATGAAATCTCCACACAGAAAAGAAAATCTACCTCCTTATTTCTAACATTCATTTTCCCTACTGGTTTTAAATTAAGATAAAAAATACAGGATAGTTTGGTAACTTATATAGTGGGGTCTTTTTTTTTTTTAAAGTCATATATCTAATATTTAATTAATCATCTATTTTATTTTTATTTATTATTTTAAAGATTTTATTTATTTATTTATTTATTCATGACAGACAGAGAGAGAGAGAGAGAGAGGCAGACACACGGGCAGAGGGAAAAGCAGGCTCCACGCAAGGAGCCTGACGTGGGACTCGATCCTGGGGCTCCAGGATCAGGCCCTGGGCTGAAGGCAGCGCTAAACCACCAAGCTACGCAGACTGCCCTAATCATCTATTTTAAATAATTTTCTTTTGCCTTATGGAATTATCACTTTTTTTTCATATTACATAATTGTGGTTTTAGTAACCAAAGGCCTCTCAACCACATATATAAATACTATACTAATAATGTAAAGAAAGTATGTACCCATTTTTCACAAAATAATTCTTAATCATTTTTTTCTAAATTCGTGATTTTATTCATTTTAATTTTGAAAAAGCTGATACAGGCAAAATTATATTATGTAATGTATATAGAAGTTGTAAATCATTATAATGCATATATTATAAACTTATCACTGAGCTTAAGATCTAGGACATTTCTGTTACCACTGAAATCCCTCTCTAATCCCATCCCCTTGCTTCTCCATCTACAGAAATAATTAATATTCTGAATAATTTGTTTTTTAATGTAGGCTCCATGATGGGCATAGAGCCCAAAGCAAGGCTTGAACTTACCACCCTGAGATCAAGAGTGGGGTGCTTAATGGACTGAACCACCCAGGCACCCCATAATTCATTTATTTTTAACTAAAATTCTAAATAAGAAAATATGAATTAGGTACTAGTCTTTCTAGGACCTTGTGATCCAGAGCATTCCAAAGATTCTCTCCAGAGTCTCTCCAGGTGTGAATGGGAAGCCTCCGTTCCCTGAGAGCACAAGAAGTTTGCCTCTCTAAACACAGGATCAAAAGGGTCTTTCTGCTGTGTAAGGAACCTTGGAGAAGTATTACAAACCAAGAATTCTCTACAAACCAAGAATTCTCATCAAAATCAAATGAAAATGTAACAAAGCATATCAAATACGTATATTGAATCTATGTTCTGCCCATTGGTTTTCTCACTGACCAGCCAAATATAAGAGATCTGCATTTATAGCCTTCATTTGGTCAGTCAGGTGGGAATGGCACACAGGAATGATTACAGACTATTCCAAATTCTTAGTCAAAGGAAGTCTATCTCAAGTGCTTTGAAGTCTTCTAAGGAAATTCTCGACCTTTATTATTCCAATGCTCCTTAGCAGTATTACAAGAAAGTACCATTGGAGATGATACATGAGCATATTGGAATGATGTAGTGGCTGTATAACTAGATTTTCATTCAGCTGTGAATGAGGTTAAAAAGGAATAATGTGCATACTTTGTGAATCTGATCAGTTCTTTTCACTAGTGTGCTATCTACTAAGCAATGTTCATCAGCAGTTTTGTAAGAATGTAATTTTTAAAGAACTTTGGAAA
This sequence comes from Vulpes vulpes, assembly GCF_048418805.1. Classification (NCBI taxonomy): domain Eukaryota; kingdom Metazoa; phylum Chordata; class Mammalia; order Carnivora; family Canidae; genus Vulpes; species Vulpes vulpes. The sequence continues at coordinate 13,628,193 of NC_132786.1, read as the reverse complement.
CATTCGCTTATTTTTAAAAGTTTAATTTGCTAACTGTAAATCATTTTCATGTATGCAGTTCTTAAACAAGTTTCTAATGTTTTTTTCACCTCGTGGAAGTCAGCAAGTATGTTCAAACATAGTTTCAAAACTCAATTTATTTTAAAATATTCCAGAATTTATACGGCCTTTCTTCTAGTTAGTCCAGATTAGTGAGATCTGACGTTGCATTTGAGGTTAGTACCAATTGACTAAGTTAAAATGTGGGAGTTTATTTTCCATTTTAATAACTCCCTACATCACATACAGTTCCTTTGTTGGAATAAAAATCTTGGTAAAGTACACATCAGCCACTATAAATAGCAGCCATAAGCCTGTACATTCAAGAGAGTCTCCAGAGAGTGTATTTTAAACTGCACAATGTTTAGAATAGGAAATTCTTCCAATGTTCATATTTTCCATTGTGGGTGACATGGACGATCCCCTATCACATCTTCACAGGCTTCCATTTTCCTGTACCATTTAGGAATCCAACTGATAAGCTTCCAGAAGATTGCTCAATATGTGCTATTTATTTTCCTAAGGCTAACCTGTGTCTTATTGTCCAGTGAGAATGTTGCATAATTAGGGGCTCTCCAAATGAAAGCTAGGTAACTCCCAGAGCCGGCACCAGCAACTAGATAATGAAAGGGTCCTTTCTTTCTGGAGTTTGTAGCTATACTGTATCTACTTAGCAGTCAACGCATTTTTGATTCCCACAGAAAACCATTTACTGTTGGCAGGTCTTTTGGGGGAACTCAAGAAACTAATGTGGAAAATAACTGAGCAGGAAGTGAACAGACAAGCAGGATGAGATGATGGGTTTTCATACTAGTTCAAAGACAAGAAACCTCAGCAGGTGTAATGACAATGACATCTTCCCCAAGGCACTGCTGGCAACTCTACTTGATGTATCCCTCTGCCCACTCCTTCCTTGAACTGTCCTTCTGTTTCTCTAATCAACTGTTATGTAAATCTTGATTTTTTTTTTAGTGGGGCCCGTTTAGGGGATCTAATATCCCCCATTTCTCCTCTCTTGACGAAGAAGATGAGAAGCTACTGTTGAGGGGCCTTGGACAAAATTGTGATATAGAAAGAGTTGATACCTGATGCCCTTCCTCCCTCCTACTCCCCTTTTAAGAGCCTGTAACTCTTCCTACCCAACCATGAAGGCCAAATATCCCAAATATGTGTCTGCTTTCTGAGTCAGCATCCTCAGAGTGTATCCTGGCTACCCAGAGAATATCATAGCTACAGAAGCTCCATGGCTTACAAACTGAACGGAATGAAGTTTTCAAAACTCAGGGCTGAGGCAGGTTGGAAATTCCTAATGCTTCCGTTTCTAAGTACTTCACATCACAGGAATTTGGATATAAATTCTATCTCATTGCAGCATTTGTCAGAGCTGTGGTAGAGCTGAACTGGGGAGGCATACCCTGTAGAAAGGAGCTAGTTTTCCAGGAGAACTCCTTCTGAGTGCAGAATTACTGCTAGGAGACATATTCTGGTATCCTATTGGGTTATATGATCAGAAATTAAGACTCTCCTACATTCTCTGGTAAGAGTTTGAAAATCCAAATCACTGGACCCACACTCGCAAGGTAACATGTCCAAGAGCACACAGTCAGTGGCCAGGCCAAATCTGGAAACTGTGTCATTTCTTCCAACTCTGGTGCTTTTTCCTTTGTGTTATGCTGTGCCCAGCCCTTACAACTACCTCTGCCTCTACAAAACTCCTTTTAGATCAAAGATAAAAGAGGATGCTGGGTAAAACTTTAGCAGATCTGAACTTCCTCACCTTTCAGACAGAACTAATGCTTCTTAGGGTGACTGAGAAAATTAAATAAGATATGAACAGATGCCATAAAAAATATATAGGGTGGTTCACATGACATGTTTATTATTTAGAAGAGCCAGTATGATTCATTAAATCAGATTCACTTCTATTTCACTCTACATTGAGTTGCAAGTTTCATTCTGATCATATACTGTGTTCCAAAGGAATTTTCATACTTCATGCTTAGCTAACTTATGTGATCTAACTGGCCCTCAGGCATTCTTGACTTCCAAAAAATGAGACACAGACAAAATGCAGTAAAATGTTACCTGTCACTCCCCCTAGAGCCTGTCATCCTTGGAGAGAGCTTAGGACTTCAATTGCAGATTAGAAAAAGCAAAACCGTTTTATCTGCCCCTTCCCTTAGTCATGAATTAAGGAGAAAATTCAAAAGATTTAAAATGATGGCTTTATCTCAATCAAACTTCAACCCAGCTGTTGGCCATGTAAACTGTCTGGTTTTGCATCTAAGTTAGCAAAGGTCCTCAGACTCAGTGGGATTCTATGACTTTCCACACCACTGTCTTCCTTTCTGAACCTCTTATAACTGGTGAACTCTGACTCAGCTGGAAGGCGTATCTCAATAGTCATCCTCTGGAAAACATCTTCCCAGAGGTCCCCTGTCAAAGAAATTGATTTCCCACCTTGAGTCTCCCATGGCTCTTTAAATGTATATTAATTGTTATATTATCATAGCAGTAATTAGCTATATTAATTATGACTTTTTTAAATGGCTGTTTTGTATGCTTATTTGTTCATATGTCTGTTTTCCCCCACCAAATTAAGAGCAACTCTAGGTTAAAAACTACATCTTACTTTTATTTCCCCAAAGACCAGTAAGCAATATGAATAAACGAATGAGCAAATGACTACTTCAAGCCACATCCGTGTTCCAAGGCAGAATTTTGCTCAATTTGCTAAGATATTGGAGAGGGGGTAGAAATGTTAGTGACCTTTGTGGTGGTCTCCAAATACTGACACCATCCATGTCTTCCTTGGGGTTCCATCACTCCCTTGCTGAGCCACTGGAATTTTGACTCCTTTTTCTCTAGAGAAATGAAGAAACTCATCTCATGTATTTCTCTGATTATTAAGGATAATTGGATTGCTACCTCATATAATTTTGACTATTATGCTTACTTAGTTGCTTATGGATGCAAATGATATTAATGTGGTAAGAATCAATTCCCTTTGTTGGCCTAGTTGCTCTAGTCCTCAAACCCTTTAGTATTACTTGCAATTAACATTTGCATTGTAAGACCGGATAATTATCAAATTATAGGATTCATACCAAACCCAAAGGAATCCAACAGTGAACAGACTATTTAATCAAAAATCTAACAGAAGACCCAAGTCTGCTGTCTTGAAGAGTAACCTTCACTTAATGCAGAAGGATGGGCAGAAGTAGATGAAGGGTAGGGCCAACAACAGGGCTAGCATTTATTAATACTCTTTCTGAAATGGGGTGTTTAACATGCAAGTTGAATCTCAAGTTTAGACTCTAAATAGCAGATTGTTTTCTAGTTTTGGGATGTAGTGATGAATCAAGAGACAAAAGAATGAAGAAATGTATGGGGATAATTTTGTTTTTGGTGAAGTGGGGCATTTTTTGTTTTCATAAATACACATACCTCAAAAAAGTCTGATTTAGAAGAAAGGAATTATAAATAACAGTCAAAACTCTAGAGTAAGATTCAGATTAATTCGGGCACCTGGGTGGCTCAGTGGTTGAGCCTCTGCCTTTGGCTCAGGTCATGATCCCAAGTTCCTGGGATCGAGTCCCACATCAGGCTCCCCATAGGGAAGCCTGCTTCTCCCTCTGCCTATTTCTCTGCCTCTCTCTCTCGGTGTCTTCATGAATAAATAAATAAAATCTAAAAAAAAAAAAAGGATTCAGATTAATTCACTTTCTACACAAGGCATTGAGTTTCTTAATTATAAACGTATGACCTTTGGTTAATTTGTTAACATAAAATTTGAAAATTTGTAGTTAGAATAAAATTAGTAAATTGAAAAACCCAGAACATATTATACCAGAAGTACTAAAGAATAGCCTTGAAATCGTCTTTTTTAATTTTTAATTTAATTTTTAATCCTTAGATCCACTGAAAAGGTCAGAAGGAAAGATAATTTGAAGTTATCCTAGAAAGACACTGAATTCTGAAATACCTAGGAGAATCTCAAATTACATCAGCACTTTCTACTCTGCAGCATATTTTAGAAAGCTGGATGCATATTTCAGATCGTTGGCTCTCAAATTTAAAATGTCTGTCTGCTATTTTTTGTATATGTATTATCTATTTTCTTTTCTCTGTTGTCTTCTTGAGGTCTTAAGTTAAAAAGCTTTCCAGCTGGATTTTTGGCTCTTACATGAGAAAAATGAATATGCTTTTTTATTAAATGTTTTCACTGAGAAACCTGCCTGGTTCTATTCTATAATTAATGAACAACAACAACAAAAGAGCTCCATTTGCTTTTCCTGCCTTGATGCTAATGATAACTTGATTTCATTGTTCAATAACTTCAAATTAAAATAGCATCTTCAAGCTGCAAAGCTTTTCCCCTAGTCTATTTCTAATCTCCTCTCTCAAGCTGCCACCATAAAGGCCTCCAAGAATTCTACAAAAGACCATTTCCAATAAACTCAATAAATTCAACACATAAGTGTTGAATTACATTAGATCTCCCAGATGTAAGCCAGTGTAAACTCACTGTAATCTATTGTCTTAATCATCTGGGACTGCTATAACAGAATATGATAGACCGGATGGTTTAAACAACAAACATTTATTTCTTGTAGTCCTGGGGGCTGGGAAGTCCAACATCAAGGTGCCAGCAGATTCAGTATCTAGCAAGAACCCACTTCCTAATTTGCAGTTGGCTGTTTTCTCGTTGTATCCTCACTTGGTGGAGAGAGAGAAAAAAGCAAGCTGTCTTGTGTCTCATAAGGACACTAATCCCATTTGTGAGGACTTCACCTTCATGACCTAATTACCTCCCAGAGTCCCCACCTCCTAATACCATCACACTGGGGGGTTAGGATGTCAACATATAAATTTTCCAAGGACGTGAATATTCAGTCCACATCATCTATGTGTTAGCAAGTCTGAACAAAGAATGGGCCAGTAGAAGAGGTTTGCATGAATGCCGAATCCAAGACCAGGATTGGCAGTGGCATCTGGGACTCTCCAAGTGAGACAGACTTTGAATCTCAGGGTTTGTTCAATCCTGTGACATGAGAAGTATTTTCTCCACTGAGGGAGGTGTTTTCTCATGTCTTCCCTTGGCTTGGGTAAAATATTCCTTGTGACGATTTTACCTCCCTTTGCTCTGACTTCATACTCATGAAGCAGTCTCTGGTGACTGTGAGGCTTCCTGACATTATGGCTTTGGGGAATGGTGGGAATATGAGTGTTCTCTGAGCACTGAAGAGGGAGGTCATTCATTCTCTTAATTAACTGGCATTAATTAGCATTCTGATGTGTACATCAGTGTCTTGTGAGTCTGGAAACCAGTCAGTCTCCTTGAGACCTATCAACTTTAAGAATTTCCATAATCCAGTTGGTGGTACAGCAGAGCTTCTAGATCCTGTACTATGCTGAATACTCAAAAGAAAAAAAAAAGGCTTCGGGGGAAGCCTCTGAGAGGACTTCTTCAACAAATATTGTTGTCCCTCTTCAACCCAGGGAGCAAATGACAAGTATTTGTTGAGCATCTGCTATATGCCTAACACTGTTCTCGGCTTTATCAGGTGCAAACGAGGTATTAGAAAAAATCCTTGCTGGCAAGAAGGTTATAATTTATTTGGTAAGAAAAGGTATGTACATATAAATAAGGAATAAATAAGACTCTGTGTGTATATCCATCTATTTCTGTCTATAGATAGGCATCATAATTGTGTATCGGTTCATGTGATCTGTTTTTTTTTTAAATTTTTAAATTTATTTTATGATAGTCACAGAGAGAGAGAGAGAGGCAGAGACACAGGCAGAGGGAGAAGGCAGGCTCCATGCACCGGGAACCCGATGTGGGATTCGATCCGGGGTCTCCAGGATCGTGCCCTGGGCCAAAGGCCGGCGCCAAACCGCTGCGCCACCCAGGGATCCCTATGTGATCTGTTAATTACAAAATAGGACAGTACCCAACAAAGTGTCATTTTTATAATATAAAGAGTAGTAAACACTACACCCTAAGTATCCAAAATAATGGACTATTTTTCTAGCAATAAGAACAAATATATGCTTTAATCCAGGCCTGACCTCCCCCCACCCAAAAAAAATCTGGATTTGATTCCAGCTATAAAAGCCATGTGTAAATTTAATATCCAGATGCAGAAAGTGGACACCAGCAAATAAATTTATAGTTGTGGAAATATTTAGATAGTTTGAATAAGAGTGATACACAGTGAGAAATCTGTGGCTTATGAACTAACATGCTTCCTTTGAAGATCTGACCTTGTCTCTTACACTGGAATTATATCCTTAGAGTCCTCATGATTGTCTTTTAATTTCCTTCTGGTTCAGTTGTATCTATGGACAATAAATTCCACATTCTTTTTTTTCTTTTTTTTTTAGGGGTAGGTGGAGGGAGAGAGGGAATCTTAAGCAGGCTCCATGCCTAGTGCAGAGCCCAGCGTAGGGCTCAGTCTCACAACCCTGGGATCACAACCTGAGCCAAAAGTTGGATGCCTAACCAACTGAACCACCCAGGCACTCCACAAATTCTACATTCTAAAGCATATCACTAGGGCCTAGATTCAGCTTCCTTTGAGTAGAAATCATATCCTTTCTGTACATACTTTTTCCTAGAATTATATAGGATATATATAATTATTTTCACTGAGACCAGAACCAGGGTTTTACAGATGTGCACCAGCAACCATTCAGTCAAGCAACTATTGCTAGAACCCTACTATTTTCAAGCACAATTTTATTGTTTTTAAAGTTGTGTTTCAAGCTGGAGGGCAGAGAGGGTTGTTGGAGGCATGATCCAAGTTAGATAGAAACTTTCCTCTCTAGGGGAAAAGAACAGTCTAGTTGGTTAAAAAAAAAAAAAAGCCCAGATTTTAAAAAGAGCTCAGAAAGTAGACCTAAATAATCATTGCAAAAGAGTTTAAACAAAATGGGGAACTTCACAGCAAGTTAGCTAGAAGGGCTGACTCATACATGACAACGTAACTATTTCTCAAATGCGCGCAAACAAGAGTGGGCTCAAATATTCTCATCCTTCCTCCTGAAATGGCAAAGTACAAAGACATAAAGTCACACGTGGGGAGACTTCACACTGGTGTGGCTAGACACTGGTTCTTAAAGAATCACTGGAATTCGGAGAAGCAAGGGGAATTTTAAAGGGATTCTAGGCAAAAGGAGAAGGAACAGCTTTGTAGGGTAAAAGCAGAAAGCTTCAGGAAGTATCAAGCAAATGGTGGCAAATGCTAATAATCTTTTCACCGAACAAAAGCTCCCTTTATAATAAATGTGAGGGTGCATTGCACTGATTGAAGGTGTGTGTTAGGTTGCCAGTGAGGATACAGCTAGAGGTCAGGATATGCTTCGGGGGAAGAAGCCAAGTAGGAGTGGCTTCAAGATGGATCAGGATTGGCCTCAGGAAGGAGAGAATGCCCTCCTTTTAACAGAATGGGAGCACCGCAGGAAGGGGACCAGCATTTCACTGCGAGAAACACAGAAGCCTTAAGACAGAGCGAAAGGAGTCACTCCTATGCTCAATCCTGAATCATCCTAGAACCACATACACACGATGGTGGCATTGATGGTGTTCCAACTGGAGTGGGACCAAACGTGAAAGGGAGACATAGTTCAAAGGAGTAGCTCACAAGAAAGTGGACTGAACACAGGTTAGGGAAAAGAGCTGCCTCCAAGTGGAAAGGGAAGCTATTCTAAAAGAGCACACAGAAGGCACTAAGTTACTTTGAAAGTTTTATTTCTCAACCCGGATGGTGCGCCCATAGATGTTCATTATGATTTTCCTTATTCCGTTTAGTCTAAAAGATTTTAGAAGAAAGGGACGCCTGGGTGGCTCAGGTCGTGACCCTGGGGTCCTGAGATAGAGTCCCACTTCGGGCTCCCTGCATGGAGCCTGCTTCTCCCTCTGCCTATGTCTCTGCCTCTCTCTCTGTGTGTCTCTCATGAAAAACAAATAAAATCTTTTAAAAATATATTTCAGAAGAAAATACAATTTTAAAAAGGTAGAGAACACTTATAGTTGTTACCCATGTATCTTTAATCAGAATCTGCCTGTGGGTGACAACAGAATCACATTATTAATAATATGCTTCTTAATGCTACCTCCTTATGCAGGAATACCACCCCACCGCCAGTTAAAAAAAAAAAAAAAAAAAAAAGACCTCTCTGATTGTTTCTGGAAGTCTATCTCCCAGAAGCCCATGAATAGTACACTCAGTCACCAAGTACAACCTCCTTGCTGCTAGGCCCCTTCCCAGTGAGGCCCTGCTCTGACTCTGCCATTAAGTCATTTCAGAGGATCCCCCATCACCACTGCCCTGGGGTCCACCCTGAGACCCCTGGCCTCTGTCTCAAAGGCACTGTCTGGTGTCCTTGTGCTCCAAACTTTCAAGGTACCAAAGCAGCCCTGCATTCCCTTCAGTCCTCTGGAATTCTAGAACAGTGCTATGCTCTGGGACAGAAGTAGGGATGGTGACCCTGTCCTCTGCTCTGTTACTCTTTGTCACTCAAGCACCAGAGCTTGGCCTACACTCAGCAAACATGTTGTAGAAACAGTTTCAGCTTCTCTGCGGCCCTCCTCTTCTCAGGGCACAGACATGTGACAATGGGTTTTGGGTCTGGGGACCAATCCCAAGGCATGTGATAGCAAACAACTATTCAGACCCCCTTGCAAATCACTGCCCACCCCCTCCGGCCCCCCAGGCCCACTCCACCACTCAATCACAATCAGATGCATCTCAATTCCAGTGGTGGACACAACGAAACTTAGGGCCGGGCCGCCACTCACATCATTTATCTTTCCATTTTGACTCAATTCCAGAAAAAAATAAATCTGCTTGGCCAAAGTAATGATGTGCTCATTATGAAGCCCCATGCACTAATTCATTTATGCAGCACATACTCCAGAAGGCCCACCCTCCACCAGGCACTGTGCTAACTGGAACAGCAGGAGGGCTGGAAGGACCCTGTCTCAACAACACTCCACCTCGGGGAGCTCACAGCCTAGCGAGGGGAGCAAGAAATACATAAGCACACTGTTAGTGCAATCTAGAACCTTGAACCCCGCGTTGCCTCAACCAGATAGACTTCCCAGGTATTGAAATTCGGGGAGGTGCTCTTTGGAAAATCTTTTTCTCCCTTTTGGAAATCAGATTCTGTGTTCCTCAGTTACCAAGATCCTGGACAAGAAAAATACAGTACAGAATATCCCGAAAGACCTGAAAATGGGCCTCTGAAAACAGTATGAAGTTCTCTATGTGAGGGTCAAATAATAAATTATAACAACAAAACTAGCTTCACCATAAGTGCTGGAAATAGGCCGACAAGGCGACAGATCTGGGGAGGAAGGAAAAAAAAAAAGTCCTGGATTTAGCACAGAAATGAATGAACAATCTCTGTAAGAGACGCTATTATCAATGCGAAAACGATGTTAAGATGTGTTAACAGGAACGTGGCAGGCAGCACTGGGCCTTCATCCAGGCACATTCAGCCCTGGTCAAGCCTTTATTATGTCCAATTTGGGTTTCCCGCTTGAAGAGTTGTTATATTTCAGGCTGATATTAAAAGAATGGAAAATAGGCACTGGCATCTAGCCTAGCAGAGATAAGGCTGAAGGATGATTTAATACCTGTGGCCCTGATAGAGATCAGTGGATTTCTATTTCAGCGACAGGAAGTATAGTTCAGTAATAGAATAAATTGAGCATAAGACCGATTAAACAGCAGGGCCTTGATCACAGGATGTCGTCTTTGAAGTACGGTGCTAGAGCAGCCCTGCTGCTTTCAGAGTACTCTTCACTTTCTAGCTTGTGTTCGAATTTTTGTACGCATATCTTTACCTCCCTTGGGGGCTGACCTTCTCATCCTTGGATCCCCTACAGCATGTCCCAAAGTGACTGGGCTTGTAGTAAATACATAAATGGTGTTAAGTGCAGGGGGACAAGCTTGCCCCCTGTTGGGACAAAGGACATGGCCACCATGGTAAGGGAGTAAGAGAGTATAGCGCCCAAGACCTGTTGCAGGCCTAAGGACAGATCACGCAAGAATAGTTCAGAGAATTATGACAGCAGAGGCCACAAGGGTACCAGTTAAGGACAGGCTGCTGTGAGGAAAGGGTAGGGTGAGGGGTAAATGATGACTTTCCACAGCAGTCCATTCACTCCTCCAGCCCAGCCAGCCCCCACATATCCGTCAAGGAAGACACAGCCAGAACTAGGAAGACATTAGCAAAGACACAGTGGGGCAGGAGAGGCAAGGAAAGGGCACTACCAAGAGGTAGAAAGCAGGGGAAAGGAGGAAGAGGAGTCTGTAATTTCTGCATTGGGATCTGGGTAAAGAAAAGAGTATTTCATGGGCAGATTTCTTAGGAGGACCCATAAAAATGCACTCTCACCGGACAACAGAAAGCAGTATTATTCAAGTGAACATGTTCAATGCCTTGGCAATAGTAAGATGCCACGAGCTGTGGAGGGAAGACTACAGGGGGCCCATGGAAAGTAGAAAAGAGGGTCTGCCTGCAGATATGTAGTGAGCCCCTTCCCTTCCATTGCTGTCCACCCCTTGATTAGCAGCTTTCTAGGTAAGACGTTATTGCATCTTGCCTATGCTCTTAGAATGAGGCAAATGCCTCAGGTCTTTATAATGATTTCTTTATAAGAAAATATTTCTTTCTTTCTTTTATAACAATTGACTTTTTTTTTTTTTACATTTTATTTATTCATGAGAGACACACAGAAAGAGCCAGAGACACAGGCAGAGGGAGAAGCAGGCTTGCTGCGGGGAGCCAGATGCGGGACTCGATCCCAGAAGCTCGGGATGGCTCAGGTCAACCACTGCTCAGCCACTAAGCCACCTGGTGCCCCTCTTTCTTTCTTTATAAATGATTTAATGAGAAAATATTTTTCAAGAGGCTTTTTTAAAACCCCCTTTATTGAATGCTGCCTCTCAAATGAGTAGATAACTTTGGGGTTTGAGTTTCTGTAGGAAGTAAGTGGCTGTGTGTGTGTGTGTGTGTGTGTGTACGCACATGTGTGACTAAAGTGCATTAGGGCGGTGCACAGGCGCTTCCCACATGCCTCTTTTTCTCCCCAGGGAATTGTTCCAAGGTAGAAGCTGTTCTCAAACAACCATTGCAGACTGTAAAGTCTGGAACAGATCATGGGGGCCAGTCTCCTACCTCCATGAAGTTATTTTTTTAAATCATATTTTATTAATAAAGGACCACCCTGTGGTGGGAGCTATCTCCCTCTATTGCACTGACCTCCTTCAAACCGTCTCAGCACAGAATCTCTTTGATAAAAAATTAAAGTAGCTAGAAATTAAGGATGCTATGAGTAATTTGAGACTGGCCCAGACTTCCATTTTCCCTGGTAAGGGAGTCCCGAAATGGCCTATGGGGGACCCCTATTATCTTGCTGAAGGATGGTTGACTGCCTCAGTTGTTCATGGTGCCAATGAATTAATCCAGTTCTCAGAAACACCAGTTCTGGAAGCTGGATTCTGAGTACCCCTGTCTGTGCTACAGGGTGAGAGCACAGGTAGGTACCTGCTGGTCTCTTCAGGAACCCAACACTGGCTACAAATTAATCATTGGTATGTTCTTCCTAATTTCTCTCGTCTCGCCTCTCCTACCCCAGAGGGCTACCTGAAGTCTTTTGTCTACCCCAGCCATGCTCTTAGCTCATGATTCACTTCTCTCCTCGCCTCTCAGATGCATCCAGTCTCTTTCGTGGGCCTTTGTGTTCCTCCCATTCCCCACTGGTATCTAACCCACGTCCAAAACTCACTTCTCTCTTCACTATCAGCACGTCGCTACCCTACCAAGTAGCATGAGTTATGACACCTGCTAGTTTTACTATCACAAACTGTAGACAGACAGCTACTTCCCAGATGCATTCCATTAATAACAATGGGGCCCACAAGGAGTATGCATGATTTCCCTCTTCTCATCTTTACAGCTAGGAAAAGAGTTGGGTGGATAGCCTTTATACAGCTTGCCATTTGCATGCTTTTAGTATATGAATGTCAGCATATTAGTGGACAGTTACTAAATTCTTGCTCTCTTCCATGGAAGGTAAGGTGTGTGTGTGTGTGTGTGTGTGTGTGCGCGCGCGCGCGCGCGCGTATGTGTGTGGTGAAAGAGATAGAGACAGTACTGGCCTGGAATAATCACAGAATTTTTTTCCAAGCTATTCCATTTTATGAGCTTGTCTCAAATATACCAAAGCTATACCTGCCACCTCAAAATTGGAGCGTATTGGGAAGAGGGGGAAATCAAGAGTTGAAACGAATTCCCAAGGTCAAATGAGCCCCATAATCAAGTATGTTTCTGTTCAAGTATCACTGCTGTAACAAATAACCACAAACTTGGTGCTTCAAACAGCACAAACCGATTCTCCACTGTGCTAGAAGTTCAAAGTCCAACACCGGTCTCCCTGGGCTAAAATCAAAGCGTGGGCCGGGCTGCATCCTTCTGGAGGCCCTGGGGAGAATCCATTTCCTTGCCTTTCCAGCTTCTAGAGGCTGCCCTGAATCTTGGACTCGTGGCCCCCTTTCTCCATCTTCCTCGCCAGCAACGTTGCATCCATCTGAACATTCATCTGTAGTCACATCTGTCCCTGACCACAGCCAGAGTGGACTCTCTGGCTTTAAGGACCCATGTGATTAGATTGAGCACATCTGGAAAATCCAGGATAATCTCTGTCTCAACGCCTATAACTCAATTCCATCCGCAAAGTCCCTTTTTGCCATGGACTTATTCATAAATTCTGGAGATTAGGACATGGATGTCCTTGGGAGGAGCCTTATTCTGTCTGCCACAGCAAAACACTGAATTTTTTGAAGGGGGGAAAAATCAAATGGGCGAAATTTGGTAGAAAGGCAAAGAGCAGAAGGTCTCAGTCCATGTTTCTATCTTAGCTCTGCAGCAATAAACTCGAGCCAAGTCAGTGAGTATTCATTAAGGCCTCTTGTGTGAAGGCAGAAAGAGCTCTGTTTTTATGAGAGTCTCATGCACTTTATATACTCAGCATATGTTGAGTGACGATACATATATATATGTTCAGAGATACTTAAATGTGTACATATCATGATATATGGAGATAATTAACTTTGAAATTCACTAAACTATATTTACTCTATAAACCATGACTTTGATGACAGCATAAAATTTAAGCAGGAAAACAACCCAAATTTTCTAGTTACTTGAAATGACAAGAGCATTGAATCTAACGGAATTAAACTCCTTTAAGTTGAGCACAAGAGGCACTGCTGTAGCTCTGCTCCATGACGTCTGGTGAACTACATAAATGCTCTGTGCTTCTGAGCCCTTGTTGGTGACAAGAAATATCTCAAAGATGTCTTTCATTCTGTGAAGGGGCTCTCAGTGTGTGACGCTGATTGCTCCTCCTGCTATTTACCAAAAGAATCATCTCAACCTTCGGTTGTGGAGATCTGAGTTGTTCTACTCATTGGACAGAAAGCCAGTCCCACAAGCATCCGCGTTCCCCAGCACCAATCTGATCATTGCCTGTTGGAGATGAAGAAACGTATTCATAACTCAAGCCCAGACGGAGTCTTCTCTAGATAGAATCAACACCACCCCCTCCTCAGGGACTGGAATTTGGTTGCTTCCCAAACTGTTGCTGACCAGGCTCCCTTGCCTGGCGTGGCTGATGAGATCATCACACCAGACTGCCATGGGTACGGACCAGGCCGGCTGTTGCAACATGCTTCTAGGCAGGCGGTTGCCCTCGTTTTACTGAGGGGCGTGAGCACCAAACACCCCTATGATCCAGCAGTTCACTGACAGAGCCATCTCTCTTCTTCCCTTTGCCTTTGGTTCGCATTTTTTATATCATGCATCCATCTTTCCCTGGACGAAAGGGATAAGAGGAGTTTTCCAGATTTGATTTCTCAGTGGGAACTGTTTGCTTTGGAAAGCACCTACACCAACGCTAATTGAGAACAGAGCTCAGAATGAGGGCCTGAGAACTGCACCCCTGTGAACTACTCGGTGGGCCTGTGTCTGTTGATCTCTTCTGCATTGCATTGTGCCTGCAAGTGATAACCAGGATCAACTCTTTTCCAAAGGGCTGTGCGCAGGCAGGGGATCAGTGTCTTTTCCTTTGACCAGGTCTCGACCTTGGAATAATTATTTGTAATTAATCATGTAAAGGTCTTCATCGTGAGAGCTACTGAGAACACGGGCCCCTCAGACCCAGCAATCACCGCCTGGGAGATCTCTAAGCCATCTGCACCCTTTACAGTCTAAACAGGATGGGCCTCTATTAGGGAGATTACAGTAAAAAATAACAATCAGCTCTCTGGTGATCCCATGCAGAGGGAAAGGGTGGGGAGGAGTAGATTTGGCGCAGGACTAGCCCAGACTTTCGTCACAGGGACAGACCAAAGTGTTAACACAAAGGGAGCATCCCGCACACCGCCTTCCAGCCGCAGGACACATGGCACCTCCGGGGGCCCGGCCCGCGCCCTGAGCGCCCCAGGGTCGAGGGCCTGGGCACCGCCTGCCCCCCGCCGCCCCTCCAGCTGCAGACATGCTCGGGGGACCCGGATCGCAGGGAAGACGCAGCCTGGCGGTGCTCTCCCAGTGAGTGCTCACTTGGCCCCTTCGGGTTAAATTTTTCTTGCTTTTAAAAAAAAAAAAGAAAAAAGAAAGAAAAGATTTAATGTGGGAATGGGAGGGAAGAGGAGAAATCAAGAGGTAAAGGCAGGCAGGCAGGCAGTCTGGAAACTTCAGACGTGTATGCAACTTTCTGGTCTCAACTTTCTGGTGGTTCTGATTGGTTTTCCTCGTTGCCATTTTTATGGTGGTTCCCAGACCATTTGCGAGGGTTTAAACCCAAGGCGCGGGGCTTCTCTACTGCGAATACTGATCCGCAGGGTATTGGGTTTCTAGAGATCTGCTGTTAATTTAGACCTGAGCCCTTTGCTCAGAATGATCCATTCGCAGGAACCAGATCTCTTGGCTGAAGCACACATTGCCCAATCCTTAAAAGTCAACAGCCCAAAGCCCTTAATAAACTGACCCTCTGACTGTGACCCAACAAGATTGAGAGCACATGCCACCGATCAGGGAATTGTTCAGATAACAGGCTCCAAGGTTTAGGATCATGAAACCCTGGAATGTTCGAGCTAGAAAGGGGGCCTCTAGGATTGTTTGCAGCGATGTTCTCATCCTATAGATGAGAGGAGATGAAACCCAGAGGGCTAACTCAACTTCCCCAAAGCCAGACGACAGTCGGAAACGGAGCCGGTGTCTTTGTACTCGCAGGCAAGAGCCCCTTACACGCTGGTGTTTATGAGGTTTGGAAAACTTAGTGGGTCTTGGGAAAAGGTACCGCACAAGAGTTAGATACCAAATGGCTTCTCAGTAAATCTTTCCCATTTTTGAGACTTCTGGCACCGATTCAGCATGACAATTGTTGTTCCAGTTGTTCCAGCATTTGGGTAACAGTTAATCAAATAAACAGAGGGACTCAATGGGATCCTAAAAAACGAGACCTATGTGTGCTACGTTAGCAGATCTCCTGGATCGGCCCTTTCTCTAAGTGTGATCACTCAACTGTGAGAGCTCAAAGGGGTCTGAGAGGCTATCTGGATAAGCCAGTGATGATCAAACTAGTCGTTTCTGTTTTTTGTTTTGTCTTTTAGCAAATTTCATCTTGCGAGGAATTCTGTTACATAAAAGAGATGTTCTGGTTGAATGGGTGGTTTTGGATCTAGAGCTCCTCACCCGCACAGCACTCCCAAATCACGCCCATTGCTTACCTCTGCTTTGCTTCGCATCTCTTCTCCACCCCACCCCACTCCACCCACTCCACCCGTCCTTCCCTGGAATCCTGGATCTCCATGGCACAGTTCAGAAACCACTGGTCTCGTTGAATTCCTTTATTTTATTGAGGAAAGTGATGTACACAGTAGGGAAGAGTTTGCCTGGTGTTACGCAGCTGGTCAAGAGCAGAGCCTGGAATGCTGGGCAAGAGCCCTGTGTGCCCGCACATGCACGCCTGTCCGGCGTTTCTCTCCCAACTCCCAGGTTCTGAGTTCTCCCACTCCATCAGGCCCGTGGTTCTATCAGTCTACTTTCTCCATGTCTCTCTCACTCTTCGCTCTCTCCATCATTTCCTGAATTTCGACAGTTATTGCCTCTCACCTGGACAATTATAATTGCCTTGCGTCTCACCCTGGCCTCAGTCTTCCTCCTCTTTCTGACCTCGTCGCCTCCCCCCTCCTCTGCCCACCTTTAAGGATGGAACCAGTTCTCCCCAATGGGGGATTCAGAGTTCTCTGCAGGCTGCCTCAGTATCCCTTCTTATTTTGACCCACCCTTGCTGCAGAATCAGACCACTCACTGTTCCCCAGACTCATCACGTGTAGGCTACCTCCATGCGTTGGCTCCCTCTGTTCCCTACCCGGGAACACTCCGTGTGCCTCAGTCCTCTCATGTGGAATAAAGGCCTTACACAAGACCAGGAGTTCTGGAACCCAACCATGAACACGTGGGATTCCAGAAAAGCTTGGGAAGGGTGGGTAGGGTGAGGTGAGGTGGAGAAGGTGTGGGAATGGCGTTCAGAGTGAGGTCTCCCTCACCTGCTTCTACTTCCCTCCTGTCCTCCAAGGCCCCAGTCAAACCTTACCTTCCTCCTCAAACCTTCCTCAGTCCTATTTTCTCTCTGTGCTAGTGAGTTGTGGCCAACCTTCTGTGATTAGGCTTGTAGTAAAGGTAGAGGGCCCCCCCACCATAAGCAGCAGTGTACTGGCCGGGCGAGGACTATTTTGAATCTTTGAATCTTCAGTTTCCAGCACGGTGCTGTTGCTAAAAGGAAAAAAAAAAAAAACAAAACTTCAAATTTCTCCTTACTGGGTAAACCTAACTCAGTTCATCCAAGTTCACACTTTTTTATTTGATTCCTTTGAACACACGAAGCTTCTGCACTTTTTGCTTTGGAAGAAGTATGAGGTTAAATGCCAAACAGGTGCCCGACAGAATGAATTCTAAATTCCTTTGCATTTGCATCAGATAATTTAGCCGAGTTTCACTGCCTACAGAGCAAGATTGGCAGTATTTTTTTTTTTTTATGAGGCACATTAAAATTCTTGAATGCCAAGACCTGCACAGAGCTGTGTTATCTTCAGGACAGGTGTGAATGGCCTCTCAGTTCTTTAGATTTCGAGGTGCTGTGTCACCTGTTCCTGGTGAGATTATTGAGACACTCTGTCACTTGCAGTCTAATGTCTTTCACCACTACTTTTCTCATCTCCCCAAAGCCTTCGTGAAGTCTCAAGTCAGAATTTCGCATTTCTTGTAACTCTTCATGCTTTCGTCCATTAAGAGCAATGCTTCTCATAAAGAAGTATGCTTTTTTTTTTTTTTAAGAAGTATGCTTTTATATGTCCTGCCAATGAAAACGTTTTGTTCTTGTGTCACATTTTGTAACAAATGTGGAAGGGTATATAAAGTTTAAAACCATGGAATCCAAGAAACGTAGGAAATTGTATAGGAAATAAGCTCTCACTTTATGCTGCTTCTCACATCCTCCCAGCCCATCACAAATGACTTTGCAGAGGCAGGTCCAGCTTGCAACTAGAGGAATGGGGTCAGGGGAGGTGCTCCTCTGCCATCTGGAGGCTCATTTGCTCCTGGCATTCCTAACTGGAATGATGAAGATGCGTTTTTCCCCTGGAAACGCAGCCTTGCCTCTCAATATTAGCTTTAGATACATCTCGGGCTTAAAAAAGGTGGTTGTGGGCTGGCCTGCATTCCTAACTGCCATGTATAATGATGTTTGAAGTTCCAAAAACCAATTTGCAAATTAAGGCTTGGAAACAAGCTTTTCATAAATGTAGGACTGCTTGGATTCATTTCCAAGCCTAATTGAATTTTTAAGAGGAGCCTTTAAAAATCTGTAAACCTTACTCATTTCGATGCATTCATTCAACAAATATTCATTGAGGGTTTCCTATGCCAGTTGGTGGTGTTGGACTAAGCACTAAGAACACTAAGAAGGACAAAGCACAGGTTCTGGCTTTAGGAAGATCTAGTCTTTTAACCTCCCACCCACTGCAGGACTGTAGGAATCTTCTTTCAGCCCTCCTGCCCCCGACAGCGCGCACACTCCCTGGTCCTCCCAGGGCGGTGGCTGCCGGCAGAGCCGTCCGGACACCTGATCTCTCCCTTAGCTACATTGCTGTTTTCCTCTTTCCTTTTTTCCTCTGACCCTCTGAAAGAAATACAAGTTTCTTTTAGCTTATACTTAAAATAAGCACAATCAACTTATACTTAAAATAAGTACAATAAACTTAAGTTCATTTTGTGACTCAGTATCCTATTTATATAGACACACATACATATATCTAAAACGAATATTTTACAAAACAGTGCCCACTCTATGTACAATGCCCTTGAGTATTTTTTTTTAAGATTTATTTATTTATTTGAGAGAGAGAGCACGGGGAGAGGGAGAGAGAGAATCTGAAGCAGACCCCACACTCAGTGGAGCCCTCAGAGGCCCTCAGAGGCGCTTGATCTTACGACCCTGAGATCACGATCTGAGCCAGAATCAAGAGTCAGATGCTTAACCAATTGAGCCACCCAGGCAACCCTATATTTCTTTTTTTTTTTTTTTTCAGGAAAATTCTTTTTTTTTCTTTTTTTTTAAATTGTACTACAGATTTCTCTTTTTTCCAGCTTTATCGAGGTATAAATGACAGATAAAATTGTAATATATTTAAAGCAGATAATGTGGTGATTTGATGTACATATATATCGTGAACGATTACCCCCATCGAATGAATTAACATGTGCATCACCTCCCATATTTACCTTTTTTCACCCCTTTTTTCTTTTTCGGTGAGAACACTTAATAAGTTCTACTCTCTCAGGAAATTTCAGTTCTGCAATACAGTATTATCTGCTGTTGTCACCATGTTAGAGGTTAGATCCTCAGACCTTATTCATCTTATAATAGAACTGAAAGTTTGTACACTTTTACCAGCCTCTCCGTTTCCCCCACCCCCCAACCCTTGGCAACCATCACTCTAGTTTGACCTGTTTTTTCTAATTCCACATATAAGTGATTCCATACAGTGTTTGTTTTCCTCTGTCTGGTTTATTTCACTTAGCTTAATGCCTTCCAGGTTCATCCATGTTGTTGCACGGGACAGGATTTCCTTCCTTTTTAAGGCTGAATAATATTCAATGATATACATATATAGAGATAGATAGATAGATATATTATTTTTATTATGTTATATAAATTGAATTCTAGAAAAGGTGAGTATAGACATTTATATATATATAAATTCCTTTAGCCATTCATCCATCAACAGACACTTAGGTTGTTTCCATACCTTGGCTATTGTGAATAATGCTTCCGTGTACATGGGAGTGCACATATCTTTTCAAGATAGTGATTTAGTTTCCTTGCTCTCTAATATTTTCTGTCCTTTTTAATTTCCTTTAAAACTGCCAGTCATGACCCATTAAACAGATTTCAGAAACTGCAAATGAGTCACAAACTGAATTTCGAAAAGCGCTGACCCTATTACATGATCTTGGTTTAGCTGGCTGCCTCCAGAGCAGTTTAGGAAGCTCTGCAAGCCTAGCGACCACACTGACTCCAGGCAGGAGTCAGCCTGGATGTTCAAGAGAGGCTTTTGAGATGGGAATCAGAGGCCCTGGATTCTGATACAGCTCCTTCGGTGATCAGCACCGTGATCTCAAGGAAGCTGCTTCAGGTTGCTCCCACGGCTATAAAATGGAGATGGACATGCCTGCTCTGTAAAACTAGCACAAGAGTATATGGAAAATATTAAGTACAGAACTGCAAGTTATTGTTGAATAGCCTTATTTCTCTCAATTAACATTTAATATCAGAGGAGCAACTTGGAGGGACCATTTGTTCTTTATAGACTTGGAAAAAATATCCTTGCATGGGCCCTAATATTATGCAATTTCATAGATGAAAATCTCAGAGTTGTGATTTGTTTGTGATGTCGTAACTAAGTTTGTATTTAGGCTCAGTTGGGTCATCCTCCCTCCTCTCCCATTAAATACTTTTTCTGGTTGCAAAACCAAGGAAGCAACTGGTGGTCAGTGGGTTTTTTTTTTTTTAATTTTT
Source organism: Vulpes vulpes (assembly GCF_048418805.1). Taxonomy (NCBI): domain Eukaryota; kingdom Metazoa; phylum Chordata; class Mammalia; order Carnivora; family Canidae; genus Vulpes; species Vulpes vulpes. The sequence goes on along the minus strand of NC_132786.1, from coordinate 13,607,996 downwards.
TTTTTTTTTTTTTTTTTTATGATAGTCACAGAGGGAGAGAGAGAGAGGCAGAGACACAGGCGGAGGGAGAAGCAGGCTCCATACACCGGGAGCCCGACGTGGGATTCGATCCTGGGTCTCCAGGATCGCGCCCCGGGCCAAAGACAGGCGCCAAACCGCTGCGCCACCCAGGGATCCCTCAGTGGGCTTTTTTAACTCATGAGCCCCTTAGTGTACAGGAGTACGCTTTGCCTGATAGGGTGGGCTCCAGTCTGCTGGATTTATAAACACTAATTTCTACTGTTTTTAAGACTACTTTTTTTTATTATTAAAAACAACAGACATTAAACAAAAGTAGCCAGCATAGGAGATAATTTTATTAAGGAGGATTTAAAACAATAAACTTCTAGAGAAAAAATGGCATTTTTTTCATTCATCTTCCTCTTTTTCTTTATAACTTTATTGCAAATCTCATCTCACACAGACATTGATTAGAATGCATCTGTTAAGTCGTGATATTCCTGATTAAAGCCTGGCATTCTAGTCTGATATTTTCTATGCTGGTGAATTTCTATTAGCACCTAGGTATTTGCCTCTTACCTGATAGCTCGGTCTGCTATAACTAGCTCTCCATGTCTGTTCTTTACCTTTCTATGACTGCTGCTTTCTGATCCTTACAAGGGATGTCTATACTCACCTTTCCTAGAATTCAATTCTCCAACATACCCTCTCCTTCACTTTGTATGTAACAGAGAGAAAATAAAATAGCAATATAGTAAGGATGGTATTCACTCCAAAGAGAAGGAAATAAATTTGACACTTTTCCTCTCCAAAGAGTGAGAACATTCTTTACACAGACCAGCAATAAGCCACAGCTCATAACTACCCTGTGTTTTCCAGAGACAAAATACATGAAGTGCATAAAATTTAAGCAACTTCTTAAAGCTAGCTTTAAGCTGATTTCATGACATTCATAGCTTCTCCATAGATCATCTCCATAGCTATTTAATACATTTGTGTGATATGCCTAAGAACTGAATTGAAAAAGACTGTGTTCACACAACATTTTAATGGACAGGTGAGGCCCGGCGGTGCTTAGGCCATCCTGGACCTTTGGAGAAGGAAGGATGACTTTAAAGAGGAGCCTGTTGCTCATTTCTGCCATCTACCTTTCCCTTCCCTCTGAGCACCCCCTTTCTAAAGACCCCGGAAAAGAGGCGGCTTGATATCTGACTCCAACTGAACTACTGATGTTGGGGCAAAAGGCAGCTGAATTTGGTTTGTGACTGATACGTATTCACTAAACCATCCAGAAAAATCAGAGGAACTCTTCACCTCAGATTTTAGTTGTCCCATTTACTAACTACTTAAAGGTGATAACCCCAGGGCGCCTGGGTGGCTCAGTTGGTTAAACATGCAACTCTTGGTTTCAGCTCAGGTCACCATCTCATGAGTGGTGAGATGGAGCCCTGCCTAGGGCACCGCCCCCCCCATGCTCAGCGGGGGGGGGGGGGGGGGGGGGGGGGGCGGGCCGGGCGAGAATCCTTCCCTCTTCTCCCCACTCCAGCCCCCACCCCACCCCTGCCTGTGTGCACACTGGAGCACTTTCTCACTCTCTCTCAAATAAATAAATAAATAAATAAATAAATAAATAAATAAATAAATATTTTTTGAAAGATGATACTCCATACCCTATACTTCAGATAACTCTGAAGTTAAAGGAAGCTTGCTAAAAGTGGACTTTGGGAGCCAAATACAGAGTTACTACTTTTCATACTTGGCCTAAACCAGGCACATTGTAAAGGAGGATGTAGTAAGAAGTAGGGATCAGAGATTTGAATGCCACCAATCTTTAAGTGATCCTCACAAGTAAGGAGAGTGTAAATGAAGGATATCGACTTCACAATCCAGATAAACTTGGATTTGGATTCTCATTGCATCATCTTATTAACTGTATGCCCCTGAGCAAATGACTTAATCTTGCTGGGTTTTTCAGTGTATTCTTTTTTCAGTTTATTCATGCACAGAGGAAACTGTATGTGAAATTGTCAGCACAGTGCCTGGCACTTCGTAAGTGTTCGAAAAGTTGTGTGTGGGAGTGGGGGGGGGGGTGGGGAATGATCATTATTGGCGTGAACTTGGTGCCAAGGAGATGAATCTTAGGTAGCTTCTGGATAATCACGAGAGGCCGTGATGATTGTAGTAGAGTCCTAGGGCTACCATAACAAAGTACCACAAAGTAGGTGGTTTAGCACAACAGAAACTAATTGGGTCACAGTTCTGGAGGCTAGAAGTCTGAGGTTAAGGTGCCTGCAGGGCCATGTTCCCTCTGAACCCCGTAGAGGAAGAATCCTTCCTCGCCTCTTCCAGATTCCAGTAGACTCCAGACATTTCTTGTTTTGCGGCCGCACGGCACCAATGCTTCCATTAGCTCATGTGACCTTCTCCCTGTTTCTCTTCACGTCATCTTCCCTCTCTGTCTGTCTCCATATCCGCATTTCCCCCTTTTCCTGAGAATGCCAGACAGATTAGGTTAGGGCTCACCCCGACGACCTCACCTTAACTTGATGTGTCCGTAAAAGTATTATTTCCAAATAAGGTCACATCCTAAGGCACGAGGGTTAGAACTTCCACATCTATTTGGAGCGGACACAATTCCACCCACGGTGTGAGTGTATACAGACTTCTTAGAAGCAAATGCAACAAACCTGGCCATTACTTCTACATTTTACCGTTTGCTAAGGTTTCCAGAAGTTGAGCAAATTGACGCATCCAAGGGAGGCCTAATGTAACAGGGGCGTTTGGGTATTGGTTGAGTAGTGAACACTTCCTAATCACAAAGGGGCAAAAGCCCCTCCAACTCAAGCCCAAGTGGGAGCTCTCATTTTAACCTCACTAAGTCAAGGGCAGCCAGGAAGTCTGTACAGCCTCTACTCATCCCAGCGGAAACAGCCCTGACGTCATAGATTGAACCGTGCCAGCTCCATAAGGAGTTAGTATAATGGGAAAGATTTATCTTCCACTTTCTCTCCCTCCCCTGTGTCCATTTTTTAAATTTCTGACCTTACTGAAACATCAGATTTGACCCAGGGACATACTATGAGTCTGCCTCTCCCAGATCTGAAGACATAGGGGCTGGGAGAGAGATCACGTAAAATATTCCCTCCCCCCAGGGAGTGGAGGCTCCTTCACCAGCTGCTCCTGGGAGCCGGAGAAGGCCAGAGTTTCATGAGCCCACCTCAGAGCTCCAGGGAAATCCCTAACCCAGATCCCCAGATACCAGAAGGGCAAAGGAACACAGCAAAGGGGGAAACTTTGCATACGAGGGGATAAGTTTACACATTACAATAGAAGGTATTTTAAGAAATCAGGTGGACTGCTGGCCCAGTGTGATGAACCACTCATCTAAATAACAATAGGAAATGCTGAAAATTGTGAGGGGAAAAAAAGAAAACTTTTACTAACAAAATAGAACCGTTCAGATCTTAAAGTGAATACTGTATTAGTTTCTGAGGGCTGCTATAGCTGCTACGTATTGGGTGGCTTAACAAAACAGGCTGGGTTTCCTCCCGAGGGCTGAGAGGGAGGATGCCTTGCACGCCTCTGTCCTGGCGGTTTGCTGGCAATCTTTGGCAGCCCTTGTTGTCTTGACTCCTCAAGTCTAATCTCTGCCTTCACATGACAGTCTGTCTTTCTGCGCATAGTCTACCCTCCACGAATGTCCTTTCCTCTGTCCACGTGTTTCCCTTTTATAAGGACACCAGTCAGATTGTGTGAGGGCCACCCTAATGACCTCGTCGTAACCTGATTGCCTCTGCAGAGGCCTTATTTCTGTATAAGATCAGATTTGGAGGTACGAGGGAGGTAGGACATCAACGTAGCATTTTTGGAGAATGCAGTTCAATCCGTGACAAGTACCGGAAGATTTAGAATAGTTTAACATGACAATTCCTAGTTTAATTCCTAAGTGATACATGGGATAATTTTCCAGGACAATTCAAATGCCAGCTGGCTGAAGGATATTGGGGCCTTGGGGACATCTGGGTCTTCCGCTGACAGGCTGTCTGTCTAAAGCCATTCCAATGAAAGTCAGACCCAGCCTCCACACAGAGAGCTCTGAACCATCAATTCTTCACTGAGGTTGGGTATTAAGCCAGCCCCCAAGATGAATAGAGAGGGGGATTATCCTCTTCCAGTAGGACACGTGCATTTTCTGGCATGGGAAGATAAAGCTGTCTGATGATAAATTTCCACGTACATTTTAATGAGAAGTGACATGGATTATGAGAGCGACAGAGAAAAGGAGAGATAAAAGGCATTCCATTTATTGGACATTTTTAGCCACAGCTCTCCTCCTCCACCCTCCTGTCCTCAAACTAGAAGCCAGAGAAAAGGTAGTCAATGGAGGAGGGAGAAGGGAATACCCAGGGAGGATCAGGATCTTCCCCTGCATCTATTCTGCATTTCTGGGCCTTCTCTAGTGCTCACGTTTGCAGGGCAAAGGAGTTTAAGGTTCTCGAGATAGAAGAACCATTCTGCCCAATTATCCCCTTCACGCTTGGAGACAGTGGCATCCTTTGGAAAATGTACAAGCACAGCAGCCATATCCCACATGATGAGGAGGATAGTGAGAGCACGAAGCTAATAAAAATGGCCCATGCTCATGTCGTACTTCCTGTGTGCCAGGCCCTGCTCTGAGGACTTTGCAAATGGCGGTTCACTTAATCCTTCAACAGTACTATGAATTAAGTACCACTACTTCCATTTCACAGATGAAAATGAAGCCAGAGAGGTTGATTGACTGGCCCAGCCACCTCCTCCCTGCCTGGGTGTGTGTAATGACTGGCCCCTGGCCCCTGGCTCCAGGCTGAGCGGCTCCTGGTGGTTCCCTTGCTCTCTCCAGCTTAACACTTAACGGATGTTATTCCCTGCCTGTGCTCTCGCAGCTCTAACCTCTGGTCTGTGTGGGAGAATCTGGCAGCAATTGTAACATGACATCAGATCCTGCTTGATGAGCAAGTTTCTCCTTCTGGCAGAGCAGGGCTGGAAGACGGTGGGAGGAGTGGTCTCAGAGGGTCTGGGATCCTCCGTGACTCTTTACCTTAAATCCCCAGCCCAGGACACTAAATTCCTTATTTTCCCTTTTTCCTTATTCCTTATTTTACTTTAAGAGTCCCACAAAGAGGTTGTGAATACGCGTCTTCTCCCAATGGGAGACCTGCACTTCCACAACACTAGCAACTCCTCTCATTTCACTGTGATTAGTATCACATGACTTTCTTATGCCAATGAAGAGCAAATACACTCTCCCAACGAGTTTGAACCTCTCCATTGTCTTAACTTCTAAATCCTGTCTTGTCACAGTTAGAGAATCGAGGCCTGCAAAGAAGTGGAATGTGGTAGGTTGTAGTGGTGCAAAGAGCCCACACTTGGGGCTCGGCGAGAAGGTGGCTACAATCCTATGTGTGTTAATCTTGGACAAGTGACTTGACTTCTCTGTGTCGGCTTTGCCCATCTGGACTGTAAGGTAGGAGTAGTCATGTCTACCCCGTGTTACCGTAAGGATTAGCTGAAATGCATCCTCTCCATCGCCTGGCACCTAGTGGGGTCTACGCAGAAGGGAGTTATCACCATTAAATAAGCTTCTTTGTCATTTTAAATAATTTGTTGGCTTCACTCTTTCAAAGTCAAGGTTGGCTGGTCTAAGACATCCCCCCTCTTTTTTTTTTTTTTTAAATCACCTGTGTTACTGTTTATTTTTAAATATTCAATGGCTGCTGTGTTTGGCTTTTTAGCCTTAGAAATGTTACCTACAACTTGACAAGGAGTCAAATTTAGCAGAGTTAGTTGTTAGCAGCAGACCAACCCCAGGATAGGTGACATGATTCATGGGGCCTCCTACAATCTCCCAGGGGCCTGAACACCCTTTGTATAGAGGTCCCTGGGGAAACTTAAGGACTTAAATTCTCTTTGGGAAGCTTCAGAGCAACTCATATGAGCAGAACACCACGATATGATGACATCTTTGAGACAGATAAAAAGCACCAGTCAGAAAAGCCCCAATTTATAGTGATGTCCTAGCTCTGAATACAAGTGGCTTAGCTCCACGAAGACCATTTCCTCAACTGCAAAGTAGGAAAGATATTTGTGTCTATCTCACTGGTATTCTAAAGATCCCATTAGAACATGTACATGATGGAAGTGTTTTGTAAATTGCAAAAAGTTAGAATTGTAATCCGTTATTGCTTGGCTAGATCTGAGTTCATGAGTTGGCTCTGAAAGCAGCTTAGCCACTAAACAGGATGGATTAACAGGACAGCCCTGCTGACACAGATTATAACAGGGCAATGTCTTGTTTTGACAGGAAGCCATTCCCACTTGCACTAATACCATAGAAAAAGCCTAGTTTGAATGGTGGTGCCTTGCGAGAAAAGGAAGAAGGTAATAAGGTAGGATGAGGTCAGAGCAGGAAAAGGGCACCCCTGTAGACAGGTGAGAAGCAGAAAGACAGGAGGAACAGGGCTTTTATTTTGTTCCAGGTTAAAAAAAAAGGGGGTCCCAAATGACACCTCTGGGTTCAGACTGAGTGCTCCAGAACTGGGACAGTCCTTCTCGAAGGTTAAGACCAGGTACTGATTATACATATTTAGCTCCCTGGAAGCTTTCAACATAAAATTTCCTTGACTGTATTTCTAAGTTGCAAAAACACCCTTCCAAAAAAATGCATTAAAGAAATATTAGGATTGTGTTTTTTTGGTTTGGCCCTTAAAAAAAAAATTTTTTTTTAATCCAAAACCATAATTGTGGCCTACCAAGTTGGATTCTCCTCCCATAGAGCGAGGATTTAATTTTTCCAGTCCCCTCCCTTGGTGCCTGTTATCCTCTTCTGGTTTTTGATGAACTGCACATGTTATAGAAGCCACTCTTGGGCCTCAGACATGAGCGGCTCTCTCGCCACTGCCAGTGTCCTAATAAGGGAATGAACATGCTCCTGTTGCTGAGGTAAGAGGAGTCAGGCGGTGGAGGATATTTTTGCTGATTGAGGAGGATAAGGTGTGGTTTGGCAGGTACCCCATTGGTTTGGCTGGCTCCCGACCGAGTTTTTTCTCTTTTTACAGTTCGAATTCCGTAACAGACTGTAAGAATTGTTGCCTCACAGATCCTTAGCTGAGTTTTTAAGAACATCATCCTGACACAGATCATCCACGATAGGGAAGAAATAGGAATTGGGGGTTATATCATGTTTTCATCCTGAGAGGAGGTGAAGTGCTCCCAGCTGCCAGGCCTGCTCCTCCAAGGGACTGCCACCAGCCAACAAAGGTGGCATCAGACTCGGTCAAATTTGGTCAATGAGGAGAATGAGTGGCTTGATCCGGAGGTCCTGGGATGGAGTCCCACATAGGGAGCCTGCTTTTCCCTCTGCCTCTGTGTCTCTCTCTGTGTCTCTCATGAATAAATACATAAAATCTTTAAAACAAACAAACAAACAAACAAACAATTGGGAGAACAAGGAATATACCACTCAGGTATTTGGCCAGTGTTTAATGAGTATAAAAAATTTATCTGCACAATATGAAGTAACACCTACTTTCTGTTTATAAATACTGATATACTTCAATTTTGAAAATAAAAGAAACAAAAATAACATGGTATTAGGATCATAAGGACAAGTGGCACCATGTTTTTCTTCTCTGATCTCAAATACTTGCCCATGGCCTCTCTCTCCGGTCGTATTTTCTGAATGATTCTGCACTGCCTTTTGACATAACTGCAGCAGGTCCAAACACTCCCTAAGGCGCTCATTATGGATCAGTGTTTCCCAACTTGGTTTTCCACTAGTCTTACTCGGGGAGCTTTATACCCCCAGTGGGTCTGGTTTAATTGGTCTGGGGCACAACCTGGGCAGAGGAATTTTTTTTTAGAGGTTTATTTATTTATTTGGGAGAGAGAGAGAGAGCAAAGGGAGCAGCAGAGGGAAAGAGAGAGAGAGAATCCCAAGCAGATTCCCCACTGAGCATGGAGCCCGACACAGGGCTCAAGCCCAGGACCATGAGATCATGACCTGAGCCAAAATCAAGAGTTGGCTGCTTAACCGACTGAGCCACCCAGGTGCCCCAGGGCAGAGGGATGTTTAAAAGCTCCCTCAGCTGATTCTAATGTACAGCTGAGGCTGAGAACCAGTCTCATCCTCTATTGTGTCATCCAGCCTCCAGACAGCAGGAGCAGGCTCTTTTCCTTTCTGATGTTTTGAAACCTTTAAAGAAAATACAGTATATATATATATGAAACAGGTCAGACAGGTTTCCTCTCAGATTGGGAGGTTCGGTTCAGTTGTTTTAAGCCTAACAGTAGGGAATTGTGCTTTCAACCAAAATCAACTTGTAGACACATTGGGTATTGTCTCCACTTCATTTCTCCTGCATACAAGAAGTGAAATTCTCTGCTGAGAGGTAAAAAAAACAATGTATCCTTTCCAATGTCAAATAGTGAAGTTACAATCTTAATGTTTTCTCTGTGTTTATGGAAATTATTCATCCCTTGATATTTAAATTTAGTTAATAAATGTTTCTTTATTTGGCTTTTCTTTTAATAGTGAGTCAATTTTACATCCTGGAAATTGTGCAATTGTTATCTGTGGCAAGGATAGAATGATATAACTGAGGAATAAAAAAAAATATTTTTAACCCACGATCTTCTGGTACTGGGAGTGCGGTACCAGCATGGGGAGGAGTTTTGAACTCTGAAAGAGTCACAGATTAATTTAACGTCCAGAATAATTCATTGCTTTTAACTTCTTTACTGGAAATTTCATTACCAAGGAAGAAAAGTCATATAGAAATTCAGGAGAGCAGCCTGAGCAAGGAATATGAATTAGAAAATCATCACCTTAAAACTGGCTAGCAAGTTATTAGTATAGATGAAATTACCCTGAGCACGGATGTTGAGTAAGAGAAGAATAGAGCTCAGGAGGAGATCCAATGGAAGACACAAAAGAAGCTACAAAATAAATGGTAGGCAGAGAATTTCAAAAAGGAAGCTATGGCCAGCAATGTCAAAGGCCTCTGTGAGGTCAAATACAGTGGGGTCTGTAAAGGGCCATTGGATGCTTTGTTTCGAAGTATAACTCTAGAGAGCACAAGCCTGTAATCCAATGTCATTTTGAGGTCGGGCTACTAATGTCTGGATCAAAAATAATGTGCTACTTTGAGACATTTAATAACACAATAGAACTGTTCTTTTGGCTCTTTCATTAAACAAATTTTAAAAGCCTAACTCTGATATTAAATGTAAAAGCGACAAGACAGCCTGTGGTACAGTGGAATTAGCTATTTTTGGCTATCTTGACAATTTAGCCAATGAATTGCAGAATCAGTTTCGACTAGAGCACTTGAAAACATTTCTAAAGGCATTGCTAAATCAAACTTGCTTAGTTCACCTACTTGTACTGAATTATTTGTGCTTTCCATAGGCATTGCAGAAGGCCCAAACCAACACTAGGGCTTCGTAGTGAGAGGAGAGAGAATATAGAGGGGTATAAGGAATTTATAAGGGAAGATGATACAAGAGGAGTTATGGGGGGAAACACATACCCTAGAGGGGCAGGGAAATATAGAACATCTGCTCTGTTCATAAGCCAAACCAAGGCCAAGGCCAATCATCTGACAAGAACAGAGATAGGCTGATGGCAGGTGTACACAGGCACACACACTCACACACAAGCTCTCAAAGCAGGCCAGGGTCCCCAGTCAAACTGGAAAACACCAGTTGACTCAATTTGACTTTAGCCCCTGATTATTGATTCAGTTTAAAAGTCAAATATCTTTCCTGTCCTTAACCATTTGGTTCTTCTTAACTAGGAAAACACATTATTCAGCTCTATCTCAAGGGGACTTTCTGTGTATAGTTGCAACATAATGCCACCTACAGAGAAAGTAGCATACAAATGAGAAACAGATTTATAATAAATGCATTAAAACTTCTGCATTGTAGACCACTGAGCAAAATTCTCTAGGTACCTACCCAGGCAGATATTGGCCAGAAGGCTTTAACGAATGGTTGCTTACAACTTCCGGTGGAGAGGAATTGAGAGAAATGTTAAGGGTTTGGGTTTTACTTCCCATATTTTTTGCTAGTCCTCTTCTGTCTCCATAGAGACATAGAGCTATCGCTCTCCCTCCTAGGTTGGTTTAATGGAGCTCTGTTCCATCGCTTCATATAATTAAAGCTTAAACCTGAGAGATTATTTCTTCCCCTGATGAATGATCAGGTTTCAGCTTCTAGAAATCATGATCTGAGAACAAGCCCCATGGCCCATGCAGCATGGCAGTGGGCAGAGCCAGGTTTTCCTGGTTCATATTCACAAGCCAGGATGGAGCATCTGCCTTCTTGGAAACCCACAAAGCTTCTGAATATGCTTTTGGAAAATGACCCCACCCTGCGTGCTTTTGTGGTCAAAAAAGCACATGCATGTTTGGAACACACTTTGGGTAGACTTCTCCCATTGGTAAAGCTTCGATAACTTTAAACATCATGTTTCAGTAAATACGCAAGAGCCTGGTATAGAACTGTTGATCTTTCCCTGGTCATGAAACGGAGTCACATTTCATTGATCTTTCCTTTGGGGCATCATTGTTCTGTATTTGACTCTAGAATTAAAAAAAAAAAAAAGATATATTTATTTTAGAGAGAGAAAGAGAGCATGAGTGGGAGAGACAGAAGGAGAAGGAGAGAGAATTTTAAGCAGACTCCACACTGAGCACGGAGCCCGACATGGTGCTCAACTTCACTACCCTGAGATCACGACCCGAGCCGAAACCAAGAGTCAGATGCTCACCAACTGTTGCCACCCAGGCACCCCTGACTGTAGAACTTTTAAATGGCTGCACATTGGCCTAGCTATCCTTTCAATGTCTGACTTAGATAAATCCATGTGAACTTAGGCAATGCACCTCACATGCAAGGAATTGAATCAGGCTTCATCGTTGTTAATTAGCCTCCATAGTTGCCATTGCTCAGTGACTTGTGCCACATGCCTTTCTTGAATTCAATTACAAAAAACAAACAAACAAATAAAAACAAAAAACCATATTAAATACCTACTTTATGCAAAGCGCAATTGGGGAGGAAGGCTAAAATGTGTTTATAAAACATAACTCTTGCTTTCAATAAACAGGACATGAGAGATAGGATGATATACAAATAACAAGGCAATATGTGACAAATGTCTGAAATGACAACAGAGATTTCACAGGAGGGCAAGAGTTCCTTGCAGTTGACTTCCATTATGGCTGGTAAGACTTCACAAAAAAATGTAGCACTTGAGCTGGTCTTGGGGATGGAGAAGATGGCTCTAGGTAAAAATGGAGAGGAGGAAAGAACATTCTAAGTAGAAGCTTGATCAAAGGAAAGAAAGCAGGCAAGTATAAAATGGAGTTAGGAGAACAGGAAAGAAAGCCTGACCAATAGTAATTATACCTTCTTGCAATGGCACCTTCACTCAGTCTGTCTTTCCAGCCACATGTGACTGGTCCTGAGGGAAGAGCAATAGTTCCATCCCCAGAGGGGAGGACTGCCATTGCCTTTTCACATACTGGGACTCCTTGCAGTTTACTTGTAACTGGATAAGGGAATTTGTGGACAATATAGTTTATCTAGTTTAAATGAAATTGACCTTCACACAATGGGCTTGCATCTCTGGACTTCAAAGAATTTCTACAGGGGCAGCTGGCTGGCTCGGTCGGTAGAGCGTGTGACTCTTGATCTCCAGGTCATGAGTTTGAGCCTTGCATTCGGGGTAGAATTTACTTTATTTTTTTAAAAAAGATTTTATTTATTGATTTGAGAGAGAGAGAGAATGAGCAGTGGGGAGGGGCCAAGGGGGGGGGAGAGAGAGAAGCAGACTCCCCAGTGAGCAGGGAGCCCAATGCGGGGCTCTGTCCCAGGACCTGGACATCATGACCTGAGCCAAAGGCAGAGAATTAACAGACTGAGCCACCCAGGCGCCCTGGTAGACTTTATTTTAAAAAGAGAAGGGGAGTGAGGTGGGGAGTGGAATTTCTGCAGAAGCTTCAGATTGAAGGTAATACTAATCCTGTGAGCCCAAGAAGACCATGAGATCGTGGCAGACCTGTCACTAATGCTGTGAGCACATATGAGTGCTTGCTTCCACAGCCACATGCTTGTTTCTTTCAGTGAAGGCAAATTTTCAACAGAAAGGGGGAACATAACTGCATTTCAGAAGAAACTCATGCCACAGAGAGGTCTTTTGAAAAACGACCCCATTTTTTGTGGTTTTGTAGTTGAAAAAGAGGTAAATGTGTAATGTAACCTACCAGGACTATCAGAGCTTCACATCTCACCTTGGAAACATTTTCTAAGCTCTTCAACAATGTCCCAAGTGGAGCATTTCAGTAAAATTGAAGCTATTTACTAAACATGTAAAATAAAACACCTTTGGATTACTCTGGATGAACAACTGGTTGACATCAGGGTAGATATAAATTTTCTCAGCAGGTTTCATCAAAAAACTGCATGGTTGGTGGGGGAGGTTGGATATATCCATATCGTGCATCAATATGCCAAGCCAATGATATGTTCTTTCCATTTGAATCTACATACCTTTTAAAGGCTCTTTAAAAAGTTAAATTTTGGCTGTCATTTAAAACCAAGTGTCAAAATAAATTGAACTTACAGCCAGACCTTCAAATTACTGATCACAACTTATTAAACCAAGAGTTCTTGATAAATTAAACATTGATTATTGGGGGTTTTTTTGTTTGTTTTATTCTATCTTTTTAAAATTTCTGTTTGTGTTTTAGAGATCTATAAAAATTTAGGACAACACTATAAATAAATACTGATTTATTTATGCATATGCACATATGTGTGTGTATATATATGTTTATATATAAATATATGTAAATAAATAAAATAGGCATATTTGTGTGTACACTTAATTTTTTTGACTTAATTTTACACTATAAAATTTCTTGACACCATTGACTTAGATCTGGGATCAGTACACTTTTTTTTTGTGAAGGGCTAAATTGTATGTATTTTCGAATTTGTGGCAAATACGCCCTCTGTCATAATTACTCAACTGTGGTATGGGAGTGTGAAAGCACAGACAATATGGGCATGGCTATGTTCCAGTAAAACTATTTACAAAAAGAAAATGTGGGCTGATCTGGCTCTTGGGCCATACTTTTCTAGTCCCTGGCGTAGATGACTGACCCTCTTTGCTGATCTGGAGTGCCCTAAGCAAGCCCATACAGTGTCATAGGTTAGAAAGAGAACAGTGATGGGAACTGCATAGACTTGCATCTGATGTCTTGATTTTGTAATTACTTGAATGAATCACTTCACCTCTTAGGCCTAGGTTACCATGTGTAAAATGTGGAGCTTGGGTTGAAAATAACCTCCAAAATCCTTTCTAGTTTAATTATTCCATGGTCCTAATATCTCATCCCTTCACCACATTTGTGGATTTTTACCTGGGACCTTATTTACAAGCAGAAGTGAAAATCTGATTTAACTCTTTGGGCAAAGTGAGTACAAGACAGTGGAGAAGGTGGCAAAAATAAGAGGACAGAGATGCTGTTCTAGAAAATGGAAAGTCCTAGTGTGTGGCTCTTGAAGGATCCTTTGCAGTGCTACTGTTGTCAATGGTGGCTGGATTTGCTGAACTGAAGCAGCCTCCTCTTGCAGCTAAGATATATGGAGCCCTTGATATTGGGGAGCTGGCCCTTTATCTGTTGGGAGAGCTGCAGAGTGAATGAAATACCCGGAGTGGAGACAGAAACTAGGAAATCCTCTCTGTGCGCTTCCCTGGGGCTACTGCCATGGAAGGAGCCTCTCTCCTTAAGCTTTGTAAAATGTTTGGTTTACTCTTCAGTTATGGGGAGCTGCCTTTCTGCGTCTGCCAAGCACAACTGGAGCTTCACTAATGCCCTTCGTGAACTCCGAGCCCTGGCCAGACTGAATTGTTTGCTTTTCCACATCCATATTTCCTGACTCTGCAACCTCACCATTTGAGCTCTCTGTATGTGGGTAGGGCCTCTTCCGTTCCCCCACCCCCTCAATCCTAAAAGATCCAGCTCAAATACTGCTTCCTCCATGAAGCCTTCTCTGATCTCTCAGCTGGCAATACCTTCTTCTTCCTCTAAACTTTAGATCACTGTATCAGTAAGTCTCCTATGATATCTACCACATTTTATCTGCTATTACATTCTCTCTTTTTTTAAGATTTTATTTACTTATTCATGAGAGAAACAGAGAGAGAGAGAGGCAGAGACACAGGCAGAGGGAGAAGCAGGCCCCATGTAGGGAGCCCGACGTGGGACTCGATCCCGGGTCTCCAGGATCACGCCCTGGGCCGAAGGCGGCGCTAAACCACTGAGCCACCCGGGCTGCCCTGCTATTACCTTCTTACCCCATGTCTTTGCTTCCCTACCAGATTAGGAACTCCTTTCAGGAGTTTAATTCATCTTGGTTTCCACTTTCAGTGTCTTGAACAGAGGAGATGTTCAATAAATATCTGTTGAGTGGATGTTCTGATTCTGGCCACTTGAGGATCTGTTTGCAGTTTCCCACTACCACAAGTCAAGACCCTATCTTCATAACTGGCCCAGAAACCAACCATGTCATCCTCAGAATCTAGACTCCTCAGGCAGCCCCTTTTGCTGCACACAGCTCCCCACCTGATGTCCCACCTGAATTTAACTGTCCTCTCAGAGTTTAGGTCCCACATGGACCAACGCTTTGACTGGGTAGAAAAATGTACACAAGATTAGAAACCGATCAGCCAGTGCCAATGCTATAACTCTGTAATTTGTGGTTAGAAAATAGGATATCTTTAGGGTAAAGTCCGTTATCTCCCCTACTGAACCAGTGCCTCCTGTACCAGGTAACAGTTTTAAGGAACTAGTGATTGCTTTAGTATCTAGTCGGAAGTCAGCATAAGCTTGTTGGTTAATAATCTATCGTTGGGATAGAAATCTGCTATCCCTTGAGAGATAGCAGATACCCTTGAGTTATTTAAATACTGTTCCAGAATGTCTCTGATGCCCGTGTCTCCCTCTCTCGGAGCCCAGGCTGTCTGATTCTTAAGCTGTTGGGGATTCTAATTCAATTAACACACACAAATGGAAGTGCTTCATCATTTAATATTACTCTGTTAAAATATTCTCATTTTTATAGGAGTCTTCTATTAACTCAAAGAGAGTCTTTCAGCATGGAAGTCTTTTGGTTTGGTCAGGCTGGCTCTTACCCAAGTCCAAACAAATAGGTGTTTGCTTTCTCCCCTCTGCAACGAGCAGGCCCAGTATTAGGTAAAATTTCTGTTGACTTAGGAAGATGATCCACCAAGTGCAGAGCAAACTCCTTGACTTCTTTTCCCAACAGTAGGGAGATTGGACCCATTAGCAAGGGTTGGCTCCCAAGTCCCCTGCAAGAATAAATGTTCTTTCCAAAGGGCCAAGCATCCAGGATTTGGCCCATCATTTTCCATTTCCTGTCTCCACTCAAGGCTTGTCTTTCTCTTTGCTACCACTTATAAACAGAACTTTGCAGTTCTAGCACTTGGAGGAGAACTACTAGCCAGCTGGCGTTAGGTAAGTTTGTGCAATACCTCTGGGGTCAGGAAGGTAGTAATCACCCCAAAATATGCTTTCTTGTCGGAGTGATATGTATTTCAGCAAAGGTGCTAGAAACAATGCTCCAGTGTCCTATTTATCAGTATAGTGGAGCTTTCTGTTCCTGAGGAAGAGAGGAAGGATGAGAGGGGGTTGGGCAGGGGGATGGAAGGCTATGCCACCGAACGGAAAGAAGTGGAGCCAGCAGAGAGTACCGGGAAAGAGGAAATGAACAGTAAATCTTTTTCCAATTAAGAAAAATGAGAGTGGAAGCAGAAAGCTCCAGAGGGTACTTTTGGGGGAGGAGAGGATCATAAAAGGCCTGTTATGAAAATCTATTACCCATAAATTTTCCTGCAGTAAGCACTGCCTGTCTAGAGAGGATGCGGAGAATCCTCTCAGCTGACATGGGACATGTGACTTCAGTTAGCACTATCCACATGCCATGTACCATATCCGTCGGCATGTCTGCAATACCACTTTCCCCTTACCAGGGATTCCCTTTAATTAATCACAGGTTCATAATCTCCATTTAAGGACATCTTGTTTTCATTTTTTCCAATTGCTCTATTGATAGTACTGTAATTAGAATCTCCACCACGTGAAATTACAGACCTTTGTACCACATCACACAAATATTTTAAATTTGGGAGTAAGACCTGAATTTCCAGATCACACTGAGTGTAAGATTCATATAAAATGAGTTTGTAATTTTACATTCAAAGATGAGAAGGGCAATTTCTGTTCTTAAGAGTCTTTGGCTATGAAAAGAATCTGCTTGTATATGTATCTGCGGTCAGATGTGGTTGTTCCAAACAGGCCAGTGGGATGTGGAGGTCACCCTACACCCTGTTCTGGGGCAATGTTGAATGAGTTATATATCCAGGTCCAGACCCCTGTGGAAAAGATAGAACTGGCAAAAATGTAGTGTTGCCAGTCATAGGTACTTGGGTCTGAATTACTTTAACATGTTTTACTTGAAAAAAAAAATTCAGCCCAAGGTTGATTGTTCACATCTACTGTGTTCATGAAAGCAAGATTGTCCTTTAATGGATACAGCAGTCAGGAAATAGCCTCAAGTCATATTTTACTTTTGATTGACAATATTTTTAAAGGCCTATGTTAATTAATGACCATATTTATTTAAGATTCTTATTAGTATATCTTGTTAGACAAAGAATCCTAGGTTGAGGATGAAGAAAAGGTAATATTTATGAAAATACAGTAAACGGGTTTATTGCTATTAGCCATGCTTCATACCAGTTGAATAAGAGTTGAAAGAGAGGAAAGTTTGGTTACTTCATTTTAATTCTTTTACTGGCCACTTGAACTTTTCTCTTACTCCTTTTCATTCATTTTGACCAAAGTTTATCTTGAATAACCAAGTGAGGAGCAAAATAGATCTTCTCCATCATCAACCTGCTCTTTCCATACCTACGCCTCCTAAACATTTATAAATGAAACAGTGACCTGTTTGGATGTGACCAAGCTTATTATTTTAACAGGGCAGGATAGCAGGAGTGGTGCAAATGCAGTCCTGTCTGTGTGTGACAAAATAAAGAGATTTTATTTAGTTTTATCTCAGGAAACTGTCATGGAATTATTCCTCCAAAATCTGTACTAAATAGGTTTGACAGATGCCTTGTTCCTTTCAAAAATAACTGTGATAAAAATAACAATTCAATGGGGACTCCTGGGTGGATTGGTCGGTTAAGCATTGGACTATTGACTTCGGCTCAGGTCCTGATCTTGGGGTCCTGAGATCAAATCCCCTATTGGGCTCAGAGCTCAGCTTTGCATTCTCTCCCTCTTCTCCTCCCCATCATGCTCTCTATCTTGCAAATAAATAAATAAATAAAATCTTTTTTAAAAATAGCAATTCAATAAGAAAGCAAATCCAGATTCTATTCCTTTAGTTCTACTGAATATCACTTAACCTCAATGTACTTTCAAAAAGAAAATGGTACCAACTGAATAAAGAGTTAAATATTAATCCCAGTCTCAAGAAATGTTTGGAAAACCCTGTGCCTCATCTGTCATTATAAACTACAGCTGTTCATATAGGCATAGATGAATCTCGAAAACACAGTTTTGTGAAAGAAACTAGTCATAGAATGCATATAGTGTTATTACATTAAGTTGTAAGAAGGCAAAACTAAAAAATAAATTGTTGAGGGATGCGTATAGTGGGAATAAAACTACAAAGAAAAGTAGGAGAATAATGAAAATAACCCCAAATTTGGGTTAGAGGTTATTTGGATGCACTTAAACAGAGATAGGGGGAAGAGAGTGATGAGGGCACATAGGGGTCTCCAGGATGCTGGTGCCATTTCAGCTGGGTAGTCCGTTTCATTATCTTTTAAAGTGGTCATGTGTCATACACACTATACGCTCATTTACAGATACAACGTATGTTATGTTAAATACCTTTTTCATTAAAATATTGATCGCAAATACAAATCAAAACCGCAATGAGATACCACCTCACACCAGTGAGAATGGGGAAAATTAACAAGACAGGAAACAACAAATGTTGGAGAGGATGTGGAGAAAGGGGAACCCTCCTGCACTGTTGGTGGGAATGTGAACTGGTGCAGCCACTCTGGGAAACTGTGGAGGGTCCTCAAAGAGTTAAAAATAGACCTGCCCTACGACCCAGCAATTGCACTGCTGGGGATTTACCCCAAAGATACAGATGCAGTGAAACACCAGGACACCTGCACCCCGAGGTTTATAGCAGCAGTGTCCACAATAGCCAAACTGTGGAAGGAGCCACGATGTCTTTTGACAGATGAAGGAATAAAGAAGATGTGGTCTATGTATACAATAGAATATTACTCAACCATCAGAAAGGATGAATACCCACCATTTACACTGATGTGGTTGGAACTGGAGGGTATTATGCTGAGTGAAATAATGATTGAATAATGATTGAATAATATTCAATTGAATAATTGAAATAATGATTTCTCAGTCAGAGAAAGACAATCATCATATGGCCTCACTCATATGTGGAATATAAGAAATAGTGAAAGGGACCATAAGGGAAGAGGGGAGGGATGCCTGGGTGGCTCAGCAGTTGAGCATTTACCTTCAGCCCAGGGCGTGATCCTGGAATCCCAGAATCAAGTCTCACATCTGGCTCCCCACAAGGAGCCTGCTTCTCCCTCTGCCTGTGTCTCTGTCTCTCTCTCTCTCTGTGTCTCTCATGAATAAATAAATAAAATCAAAAAAAGAGAGAGAGAAAGGGGGAAAATTAGGAAGACAAACACGAGAGACTCCTAACGCTGGGAAATAAATGGAAATAAACAGGATTGCAGAAGGAGAAGTGGGTGGAGGGGATGGGGTAATGGGGTGAGGGGCATTAAGGAGGGCACTTGATGGGGTGAGCACTGGGTGTTATATGTTGGCAAACTGAATGTAAATTTTTAAAAATAACAAATAAATTCTCTGGTAAAATAAAAAAGAAATAGGATAGTATGCTTCTTTTAGCTTAGAGAAAAATTAAAATTAAGCAAGTATAATAAAATATCAATCCCAAACAATTCAAATCCATATTTTAAACAATTTGCTGTGCTACCTGCCTTGATTCAGAAATGAGTCTCTCAACTTAGGCATCTGCCGACCTGAGGGCAAGACCATTCTGAGAATCATGTGCCCAGAAGCCCTTAGTTACCCATCAAGCCCTTACAACCCCGAATCAGAGTCAGAACTCACAGGGCCCCCAGGTCTCTTCCGACCACATATGCTCAGTCAGACCTGATGTCGTTTTTAGAACAGGATGTTGCAGTCCTCATGATGCTAAGAACCAGCTAGTTGCAGTGTAGAGAGAGGCAAGATGAAGAGGTTGGTCTTTCACTGTCTTCTGTTGCTTTCTACCTGCTTCCCCACCATGGTCTGTGGTTATAAAGCCTGTGTGATTATGGAATGTCACCATCATCTGAAGCATGTGGAAGGGGGTGACAACTGGCAGTGATGACATGTATAAGAACGCTGAAGGATGGAAGCACACAGTGTCTTACTATTGGGATGCAAAACTTATGTTTGCTGTGCAGACTTTAGTAATTCTCAAAAGTGGGGTGGGGGTGAGTGGAGATGGGGTGGGACAAGGGGGAACAGATGAAATAGAACATAGCTCTTGTCCGGGATGAGTTTCTTCAGAGTACTGTACCATCCCCCTTATATGCCTTCACCCTGAGAAAAGGCACACCACTGATATACCAATGAATTATACAGTGATATTCAGCTTATTTTTACCTTCTTTTCCTACCAAAAAAAAATATGTATATAAAATATATCAATATCTATAATAAACAGTAACAATATTTTTCAATATAAATACTCTAAATCGGGATCCCTGGGTGGCGCAGCGGTTTAGCGCCTGTCTTTGGCCCAGGGCGTGATACTGGAGACCCGGGATCGAATCCCATGTCAGGCTCCCGGAGTATGGAGCCTGCTTCTCCCTCTGCCTGTGTCTCTGCCTCTCTCTCTCTCTCTCTCTGTGTGACTATCATAAATAAATAAATAAAAATTTTAAAAAATACTCTAAATCAAAGGAATTTTCTTTCATTCTATCCTATAATGACTAACACACCAATAGACTATTAGCTATTAATCTGTTTCTAAACATGTTCTGCCTTGAAAAATCTCTTTTTCTCGATCTTTTTTTCCTCCGTTGTAATTTTTAATGCCTTTCTTTAAGGAATTCAAGGGGAAGACATTCAGAATTGGACTTTATGTGCATTAAATGAAACCACAACATCTTGCAGACACCACATATAAACAAAATCATATTTAAGAGCCTTGGAATGTTGCTATAAACCTCTTTTAACTTTCAAACATACAGTAAATCTACAGGGCAAATATGACTCATTTCAGTAGCTTGGATTTTCCCTCCTGATCACAGCATTGCTTGAGATTTTGCTAAAAGCTTTTGAGCAATTCACAGAGCTGATTGAATATGTTTAGAGATTCTGCTTGCATTTCATATTATGAAAGAAAATCACCAGGGTTTTTTGGTACATGAAAAAGAATAATGAAAGTATGTATGAGTCATCTTGCCTCCTAACAGTTGGTGAGTACATCTTCAACCCACATGAGGTTTTTAACTCTAAGTTGGGTCCTATATTGAGACCCAGGTTAAAACAGTGATGTAGAACCAAGAGTGTGGGAAATCAGAAAAAAGTAATTGACTAAGAAGTTGTTATTTAAAAAAGAAGAAGAACAAGAACAAGAAGAACAAGAACAGGGGATCCCCGGGTGGCTCTGTGGTTTAGCACTGCCTTCAGCCCAGGGCGTGGTCATGGAGCCCCGGGATCAAGTCCCACGTCAGGCTCCCTGCATGGAGCCCGCTTCTCCCTCTGCCTGTGTCTCTGCATCTCTCTCTCTCTCTCTCTCTCTCTCTCTCTCTCGCTCTCTCTCTCATAAATAAATAAAAAATCTTAAAAAAAAAAGAACAAGAAGAAAAAAGAGAAGTAGTAGTAGTAGTAGTAGTAGTAATTATTTCTTGAGGTCTTCTCCTGGATCTGGCCTATGTGAGGAGTGTAGAGCTGCAGAAAGCTGGGGACAGGAAAATGTTAGTGGTTCAGTGTCTCAGTTACAACCTGGAATTTCCCTCTCTACCAGCGCCCCCTTCTCTTGGACAACTCCTTATATGAGAGTAGAAGTGGTGTGGGATGCAGGGAGGGGAGAGCCCATCTGAGAGCTCAACTAACTACCTACTGGCCTATAAGTGAATGTGAATTTGCAAATGGTAACCTACTGGTAGGATGCTTTCTTTGAGGTGGCAAATTTATTCAATCTGTTAGAATTATAAGTGCCATATTTTCTTTTTAAAATATAGGAATGTGGCACAGGCAATTAAGGAAAGCAGGTAGACTTAGAAACTGATCTGAATGGGGACCTCTTTAAGTCTTTAATAAAATCGTGCTGGCTTTAGTAGCACATACACTCAAATTGTGATACAGAGATTAGCATGGCCCCTATGCTTGCAATTTTTGTGCAAAACACACAAATTCGTGAAGGGTTCCATGGTGGGTTTTTTTTTCAAAGTGTTTAATAAATAGGCCTCATTTTAGTGCCTTGAGCCTTTTATTTTCTCTGTGGCTTTCCTCACTTAACCTGTGGATTTGCGTGTGTATCTGTGTATCGGTGTGCTTACGAAGCATGGGGAATGTGGAAAAGCAAAAGGGTTGGAAGGTGACAGTTCAAAGTCTATTCAGTGGTTCCTGTAATCTCTTGCTGTGCACTGTGGTGCTCCAGTGGTGAAGGTACTGGAAGAGATTTCCAGATTCATATCCACACCAAGTATGTCTGGTCTGTAGTCTGACAAATAACTGTTTTAGGTATGAAAGACTGTGCTTCAAATATATATAAATGCAGTGGCTTGTAAGACAGATTCTCTTTTATGTAGTGTGCATTTATAGACACTTTATAGAACATTTTATTAGTAAACATCAAAAATAGAAGCAATTGTCATGATATCTTAATGTTTCTTGATATTTTATTTTTTAACTTTTTTTTAGGGCAACTCATTTTAGAGAGAGAAAGAGAGAGCACGAGTGGGAGGGGCAGAGGGAGAGAGAATCTCAAGCAGACTTCCTGCCAAGCACGGAGCCTGATGATGCTGAGATTATGACCTGAGCGGAAACCAAGAGTCGGACACTCAACCGACTGAGCCATCCAGGCACCCGTCTTGATATTTTAAAAGGATCCACATTCTCAAAATAGTAGAAACCATTACCATGCAAGATATAGAAGATTCAATATGTTCTCTGGTCCTGTCAGTTAGCAGTAGCCTTAGCAGGCTAAGTAACATCTTAATATACGTTGCTGTGTCTTGGTTATTTGAAATGACAGAGCATGGGGGAATTTGCCACTTAGAACAACCTGGAACAACTACAGAATCTTTCCAATTTAAATGAACATGTACTATTCCACTTCCCAGTATCTACCCTATAAAAACACAGGGGTGCACAAGAAGGCATTGCAGCACTGTAGACAGCAGAGAAAAACTGGGAAAAACCCAAAAGTCTGTCTGTAGGAAAATGGTTAAATACACTGAGGGATCCTGTGCAGGATACAATAAGAACAAATTGTGTCTTGGTGAACTGATTTTGAAAATCATCAAATATATATTATTAGATTTTTTTTTAATTGTAAAATAATTGCATCATATATGCCACATGTGTTTAAAGAAAAAAAAAAGACTAGCAAGATTGCAAACCCAAACATGATTAACTATTTGGTTGTCCAGTTAATTTCTCAAATTAGTACTGTGATTATCAACATAGAATAGGTAAATTTGTATTCATTATAGACTCAGTCATACTCCTTTTTCACTCTCTAGGTCTTTCATGCTCCTAAACATGCAATAAAATCAGCTTCCTCCCCCTCCATGAAAGTGGTGATTGCATTCCCTTATTCTATTTTTAAACACGATTTCCAGATAAGATGTCTTGTTTGGTTAATAAAATACATTGCCAGCATTTTTGCTTGGAAACTTTGTACTGTAGTCTCAAATCAAAAGTAGCAAAATGTAAAAAAGACAAGATAAAAAGAAATAGGGCAATATTCTTCAGAGTGTGGGGAGCACGGGATAAAAACAAAACGAAACAGCCTATACCATAGGTGAAATTCTAAGAATTTTGCTGATGTTGTACAATTCTTTTTTTTTTTTTTTTTTGATGTTGTACAATTCTTGAGAAAGATTTGATGGGGAAAACGGGTTGAGGGGAACACTGAGGCGAGATGACTGGTGCCTTGCTCCGGTGTCTTACTGTGGAAGCTTCACTGCTTCCTCTTTCTCTCATCTAGTCTCCATTTAGACCATGGCCCATCCAAACGTAGACACTCATTCCTCAGTGATTTCCTTATTTGCCATGTATGCAGTACTTTTATTTATTTGAACTTTCTGTCTAAATGGCACAGCATGTAACATGATTATCTTGTTGCTTGAATATACTGAGGCAATAGAGCTCTAGTGGTAAAAACTTAAAACGTCTTTGGTGTGAAAGCCATAGCATTCCAAGAAGGTTTTCCCATTGCATAGTTGTGTTTTTTTCTTATAACACCAGAGCTTTTAAGCTGCTGGTTCTGGGAATGAAAGAAAAACCAGTCGTCTCTGCTTTTTTCATACCACTGACACAATCAAATAACATCATGTAATTTTTATGGACTTTAGAGATTTTTTTAACATGTATTCACACACACACACACACACACACACACACACACACACACAAATATTTAATGAGCCATTTTGCTCCTAGCAGCACTAGCTTTCCAGTGGTAATGCTGACCATATCTTTCCCCAGGTATTCTCCAAGAGAGGAGCGAAGGTAGTTAGCAGAAACAAGGTGTAATACTCCATGGTGAACCTGCTTACACCCAGCATGGATGGGAAAATCATCAATTCTGGACAATCAAAAATTTTGTTTGATAGAAGTGCCTTCCCTATCATTTTTGAATTACCAGTTTCTTAAAAGAATAGATCACAGTCAAATGATTAAATTTTTAATAAACATAGTTTAGTCATTCTCAGATGATTCAAAGGAACTTTGAGTCCCTCTGAGGGGGATCCCCCAAGTCATCTGGGAGCAGTAGCAGCATATCACTGGACTGGTTACTGCTGGCATCTGCTGAAGTTTCACAGAAGGAACAAAGGGATCAATACACTTTTATTATTACAATCCAGTGGGTGGTTGGGTATGATTTTTACTAGTCAGCATCTGGTGTGCGGAAAATCAGAAATGTTAACATTTTGGTTTTATCTGAGTGTAAAGCAGAGAGTGTGCTAACATTTGGATTTATTAAGGATGCTGTGTACTCATCTGTCCTTTCGGACAAATTCTGCTTATGGTGGAACTAGCACTCACTTACATTGCTGGTGCTATATACCTTTCTGAAGAGCAATTTGCTGACATGCCTTTTAGATGAAGATACTCTTAAACTCAGAAATGCTAACTTCTAAGAATTTTTCCTAGACAAATGATAAAAGTATATCTATAACGATGTCCTTTGCAGCCTTGTTTATAAGAACATAAAGTTAGAAAAATCTTAACTATCTATAGAAAATAGGTTGCATTATAGTACATCCATATAATATAATATAATTGCTGTGTAGATCTAGACATAGAATAATACTATGTTGCTGTTGAAAATTAGGTTTTGCTAATTTGTTAAAAATAGTCATAAATAAAGTAAAGAAATTATTTATGAAGTGCTACCTATAACACAATCCCAGTTTGTTAAAAATCGAAATATCAGGACACTTGGGTGGCTGAGTCTGTTAAGCGTCTGCCTTCAGCTCAGGTCATGGTCTCAGGGTCCTAAGATCGAGCCCTGCATCACATCGGGCTCCTTGCTCACCAGGAATTCTGCTTCTCCCTCTGCTCTTCCCCACCCTGCCACTCATGCTCTTTCTCTCTCTTAAATGAATAAATGAAATCTTTTAAAAAAATAAATAAAAGTATGCATGCATAACAAGATGTCTGGTAAAATATATCAGATATTAGCCGTGTGCATATCTGAGTGGTGTGATTAGGGAGCTGATTTTCACTTTCTCTTTCATGCATCTGGTAGTGTCTGGTGTAAGCAAATAAGAAATGTATGTTACTTTTAGAATCAGAAAAATGAAACAATTGCGTTGTTTTCCATTTTGAAAGAAAGATTAAATAAACGTGTGGTAATCGTGTGAAGGGTAAGCTGCTATGGGAGAAACCTAAAAGCTGAGCAACTACTGAGGCTCATGTAGGGAGTTTAAGAGTCGAAGAATTTCCACACATAGCAAGCATCTGGCATGGACAGAATTTCACTTATAAAGTCAAGTGGGCAGAGCCAGCAACTGGGCATGTTGTGATTCAAAATACCCTGGAAGTATTTTGGCTCCCTGTTTGTTTTTAACTTTGAAAAAAAACATTAATGTGTTTCTTTATTAGTAGTAATAAAAGATCCTTAAAAATCTAGCTCTGATAACTGTGTATCCTAGAAAAGGAGCTATCAATGAAGAAAATCAAAACAAGAAGAGTTAGAAGAGACAGAGGAGTGAGTGATCTGGTCCTCAGGCCAGCCCTCTGAGGAGAAATCCAAGGTGAAGAAATGTGGATAGGAGGCAAATCTAGTTGGGCAGATGGGAGATTGAAGACAGTAACTTCTCAAATTGTTCAAATGTAGTGGGAAATTGAGGGTTCCACGTGAGATTCCATTTAGGGGAAGGTGGGGGATGGGGGAGTTGTTTTTAGCCTAGGATGTCCCAGATGGAGCTTTTAGGTCTCTTGCTTGTTTTGGAAAAGAAAAGCCCCAAGTAGTAGCCAAGACCTCACGGCTGATCCAGAGATGTAGAAGAGCGAATTAAGCCTTTCTGTTTGATTAGCTTGGGAAGCAGTCATTAAGGACTCATTCTCCCTGCTGTGGTTAAAGCTGTCTACTGAGAAGTAAGCCAAAGTAATATTAGGCCAAGAATCTGAAGGCTAAAGCCAAACCACTGGGAAGGGCTTTTGACTGCAAATTACAATGTGATTGAATTTGAAAGGAACACTCGATTCATGTCGTGTTGTCCCCTCAAATTCAACCAGTCTAAAATTGAACTCCTCTTTCCTCTCAAAGCCCCTCCTCAACTGAACTTTGCTAATAACAACAAAGTATTGCACTGTAGAATGCCTTACCGTGACATGTCCAAGATTTCATTGGATTGTCATGCACTTATAGGCAAGGGACTTTAACTTAGGTTAAAGGGCTGCCAGCTAGGAAGAGAGCATTTCTAGGAATCAGGTTTACTGAGTCCTCCTCTAACGACATCACACCACCCTCCTCTCCATATCTGGTAGAAATAAACCAGTCAGTTTCACAGAATTACTGTGACATTTTATTTATATTGGCATTTGAGTATTGTACACCGGCAGATTTTAGTAAGGATGAAGTCAGATTTTCTGAAGTAACAAAGAGCAAACCAACCAGCCTTTGGGATTGTTAATCTTGTTTTGTATAGGTGAAAGACATGCATAGCGTTCTTATTATTGAAGTCAGAAGGCAGAAACAGATGAAATAAAGTCTGGATCTGAGCCTGAAAATGTCTAATTTGTAATCTAACACAAGCATCATCAGCTCTAGCAGGTACCTATTGTTGGTACCAATTATACAGTTCTGCCATTTTATTTTCTTTTGTTAGTAAATTATTTTAGGCTTGTCATTATTAAAGAATTATAAGCATGAAATGTTCACATACCTGGATGTCTATTTGTGGACGTGTAAGGAACATGTAAGGAGCATGATAAGGAACATGATAAAAGCACTTTAACTGCATAAAGTAAAAGGCAGGGCCACCGCACAATGCAGCATCATCCCAACCCATGGCCGCACCAGGCTGGCTGTCCCAAGGCCAGGGGGCCAGCCAGCCCAGCCATGCGTCCTTGGCTCTCTGTATCTCAGTATGAGCTCCTCCTTCACAAGGAGCCAGGGTAACCATGCAGGTCATTTCCTCTTGAGTTTGGACATCTATAGTTCCCCACCTCCACTTCCTTATTTGGGAATAAGTATTAATGGAAATGTATGCAACATAGAGATAGTATAATTTTCCTAAATTGATACTTGATTCAAACGAATCTACAAAAACTGAATAACACCTATGTGTGCAAATCCCTCCATGCATCTTCTATGTACCTCAGCTCTTGGGTTTCTATGATATACACCTGGGACTACCATGGTAGGCCCAACGTGTGGGTGGTAAGATACCAGTGCATGTTGTAAAGGAAAGGAGGCAGCCTTACAGAGAGCCACACTCACCGACTTGGAAGCCCTTGTCTCAGTTGTCAATAGCACCCCCTCTCACCAGTGAAAAGGAACTGAAGGGAAAAAATAAAATCCAAGCCAACAAGGAAGGTATCATATTCTCAATTTTAATTAGCAGTTTGGGCTCATTAATGCCAAAATCCTGGATTGATGACTTGATTCTTTTCTGTCCTTTGTGACAAAGTCTACACAAATAATCCATACACCATGCTGAACCTTTTAAATACGTGTTTTGATTATTTTTTGGTTCAATGCTTTGATTTCTGCTTCTAAACCTTAACATGTCAATAATCAGGTTGGTTAAAGAAATCTAAAGATGCTAACCCACTGTCTCCTGCTTGTGTGTAGATTTTTTTTTTTTTTTAGCTTCAGCTACTATTTGATCACTGTGAATTATCCTCTGTACCTATTAGACTCGTGCTTTTCAGATACTTAAAAGTTTGAAAACTATTCAGACCAAGTCTTTATATGGAATAAAAGGATCCATTTAGAACTCTCTGGTTCATTCAGTGGTTGAGCTCAGGAAGGGTCTCCGGGCTTATCCTGCAAAGAAGCTGGTGAAAGTGGCCAGCAGCTGGCATGCTCAGGAGATTGTCCTTGTCGTATTGCAGGATCGCCTACCAGAGGAATGACGACGACGAGGAAGAGGCCGCCCGGGAACGGCGCCGCCGAGCCCGGCAGGAGAGGCTGCGGCAGAAGCAGGAGGAGGAATCCCTGGGGCAGGTGACTGACCAGGTGGAGGTGAATGCCCAAAACAGGTACCATCCTCTTCAGAATGGACAATTTCTAAGTTATTTCTCAGCCTGTCTAATGAAGGAAATATGTTGGGCGAAGCGTTCCCTTCTCAGCCCAGCTCAACTCTCTCGATCCAATTAGTTCAGTCATGTGGTGGTCATTGTAGGTGCCTAATGAGATTGGACAGTCCAACTGATGGATAGATGGATGGATGGATTTTTATTTGTTTTTTGGACAGCCAAACTGATTTAGATATTCAGACACCACTACTCTTTTCTCTTCCCCTTCTCATCCCTTCAACACACCCCACTTGAAGGTGTTCTATTTTATTTTATAGTCTAGTAATCTTTTTTATTTACTAAATATGATGGGTTATACCTTTAAATAAGGAAAACTGTATTCATTCTTTAGGTATTGTCATCTGTTTTGAACTGAAGATTTATTAGTTTAGTAGTCCTCTGTGCCTACCAGTAGCAAGTAAGACGTGAAAATTTTTAAAAGATTTTATTTAATTATTCATGAGACACACAGAAAGAGAGAGAGAGAGAGAGACAGAGACACAGGCAGAGGGAGAAGCAGGCTCCATGCAGGGAGCCGACATGGGACTCGATCCCGGGTCTCCAGGATCAGGCCCCAGGCTGAAGGCAGACGCTTAACCACTGAGCCACCCAGGTGCTCAAGACTTGAATAATTAAAGTAGACATAAGTTACAAATGTCTTATTTCTCCTGATCTATAGCCTCAATCAGTATTCTCTGATCACTACAATATTCGGCAAGGTTCAGAATCCTGCTTAATGTAATGTAATTATTCAAACAAGCTTTTGAGTTCAGTAGCACATTTTTTTCCTCTTACAGGCCTTGGTAGTGAGCAGGACAGTTGAAAACCCTTACTAGGGTCAACTTCTTCAAAATGGGCTTTTATAAGTTCATACATGCAAGGGCATATAGTTCGTCATGCCACTTGGTAGTATATGTCACTTATATGCCCCAAGGTAGAAAACAGATGAGAATATTTTGGGGTGGGGATGGAGAAAAAAACTAAGTTTTATTTGCAATTATGGATTGGTTAAATCTAATGAAACTACCACACAAGATCTCGTGTGTGGTTTTGGTTTTAGTCTATTTTATTTTGTGTAGATTGGGAGGGCATTGCTGATAGTTCCTTTAAGTCAATCTAACGAGAAAATCTAGAGGAAAACGGTTCTGGCCTCTTTAACCTCAATATGAGTGAGTGGCTACACAGGTTTCTGAAAGTCTTGAAAATACTATCAGGCAGGATGAATTCAATAAGGAAAGCTATTGGTTAGATGGAGAAGTCAAGACCTTGTTTCTTGGGGAGCAGCTCCTAATTAGGGAGGAGATATGGCAAAGGGCTTGTAGGTATATACTCTGGCATTCACTATCTGGCTCTGAATTCCAACTTGGCTTTTTCCTGTGTTTCTTCAGTTAAATGGAAATGAAAATTGTCTCTCTCTCTCAGGAATATTGTTAAATTTAAATGAGATCACTATATATGAAACACAGAGTGCCTTGCACATAATAAGCACCTAATTTTAACTATTATCAGGAAAATCGTATCAGAGCCTTACAGAAGAGGCCTGCATAGTCATTACCGCCTTTTCTGTTTTTGAGCTGAAGGGGAAGGGAAAGGAAAAGTTTTAAAATGGCATTCTAAGGCCTTTTCTGAATCTGGTTATTAGGGAGTGATCAACAGCAGCTTAAAAGTCACTAGTAGTATTCTTGCTTTTAAATTCCTGCTCCTACATGGGTTTCTCTTCTTTTTTTTCCCATTTATTCTAGTTATTTCATGCTGTTGGTTGATTCACAAGTTCTTCTTTTTCAGAAAAGCATATTCTTTTTTTTTTTTTTTAAGATTTTATTTATTTGTTTGAGAGAGAGCATGAGTAGGAGTTGGGTTGAGGGGCAGAGGGAGAGGGAGAAGCAGCCTCTCTGCTGAACAGGGAGCCCAATGCAGGACCCCAGGATCATGACCTGAGCCAAAGGCAGATGCTTAACTGACTGAGCCACCCAGGTGCTCCTTCAGTAAAGCATAGTCAGATCTGAGAACATATAATTTGTCTCTGACATATTAATTACCCAAGAATTAGCATTCTTTTTGGGGCTGGACAACCCCAAGGGGTACTCAACTTCTACTGACAATCACTGTTGCAAAGGAAGATCCAGTAGAATCTCGTTTGCTGTTGTTGTTTTGAGAGAGAGAGCATTGGGAGGGCAGTGCAGAGGGGGAGAGAGAGAATGTTAAGCAGGTTCCGTGCTCAGCATAGAGCCCAAAGCAGGGCCAGTGGCACAACCCTGAGATCATGACCTGAGCTGAAATCAAGAGTCAGATGGGTAACCTACTGAGCCACCCAGATGTCCCTATCTGTTAGTTTCGTCTGGCTAACACTTTGGAATTTGTGGAACCTTTTAAAAATTATTTTAATTCAGTTGATCCAAATTCCTTACATATAGACTTTTCTCCTTCAATTTTAAGTTATTTGTATTTTTAGGGAAATTTAATACTTCTGTCTAATTCATTGAGGCAGTTCCTACAGCACCTACAGCAAAAGTTAAAGCCAAGAAAACTTAAAATCTAACCTTTCCTCTACCATTTCTTATTGTTAAATGCGAAATGTTTTTCCAAAATTAAGTGAACTCGAACTTCAAATGGGCCCGGTTCAGTATGAACCATGAAATTTGATGGAGTTTCTAAACAGTGCAAGACATATTTTTCCAACTCTGGTCACAGTTTCTGGTATCACATGACTGGTGGTTTCCTTCCAGTGGGAGACCAACAGCCCTGGCTTTGAGCTAGAATAGCGAGTGAGGGGATAGATATGGTCCAGTTTAGTTTTTAGAAATTTTCTTTTCTTTTTTAATAAATATCAAATTTAACTATTCTTTGTCTACTATAGAGAAGGATAAGAGACCGTTTCTTCATGGAACTCTTGACAAAGAGTGCAGATGGTATACGTATTAGGGTAACGTCAGCTGCTCCAACAAGGAGCTCCAAACTTTAGTAATTTATTTTTTCTTATTTTCTTATTTTTTTAAAGATTTTATTTATTTATTCATGAGAGACACACAGAGAGAGAGGCAGAGACACAGGCAGAGGGAGAAGCAGGCTCCATGCAGGGAGCCTGATGTGGGACTCAATCCTAGGACTCCGGGATCATGCCCTGGGCTGAAGGCAGATGCTCAGCCGCTAAGCCAGCCAGGCATCCCCAAACTTTAGTAATTTAATGCAGCAACACAAAGGAGCCCAAAGTGGGTATTTTTGAGTAGTAGACAGAACTGAGTAGTAGAGAGAACTGGTCACCTACTTTCTTCTTGTGACTCTGTCAGATCCTGGGGCTTTGAAATTTTCTGATCTAGTCAGCAGACAGAAATAGTAATGGTAGAGAATGCACTTCTGATCCTTTTTTTTTTTAAACAATTTTATTTATTTATTCATGAGAGACACAGGGAAAATGGCAAACACAGGCAGAGCGAGAAGCAGGCTCCCTGCAGGGAGCCTGATGCAGGACTCGATCCCAGGACCACGGGACATTGCCCTGAGCTGAAAGCAGGTGCTTAGCCACTAAGCCACCCAGGTGTCCCTGCACTTCTTCCGAATTGTGTTGGTATAGAGCATCACTTCCGCTCACACTCTGTTGGAAATTACTGGACATATGGCTCTCCCTAGGTACAAGGAAGAAGGGAAGGCAGGAAATATAATCCTTGATGGGCAATTACTTCCCTGGGGCTGTGGAAGGAGGAGCACGATTTGTGATGGACGGCTAGACGTCCGTGCCACGAGGGTCACCGACCTAAGGACAGCATCCCCACACCAGGATGTACACGTGCTTCCTTTCTGAGAACCTTGCGCCCCACAGATCCAGCTCAGGAATTCTAGGTGACGTGGCGACAGGTAGAAATACTCTATGATAATAGAGGCATTCACTCATTTCTCAGTTTGATCCTTATCTTAGTTTGAGTCACCCAAGAAGCAGATTCTGAAACAAAAAGATGCAAGCAGGGACGCCTGGGTGGCTCAGTGGTTGAGCGCCTGCCTTTGGCCCAAGACGTGACCCCTTGGGTCCCAGGATCGAGTCCCACATCGGGGTCCCTGCATGGAGCCTGCTTCTCCCTCTGCCTGTGTCTCTGCCTCTCTCTCTGTCTCTGTCTCTCATGAATAAATAAATAAAGACTAAGAAAAAAAAAAAGGATGTAAGCACAAGTGGTTCATCTGTGAACGGTTCCCAGGGGCACATGAGGGCATCTCGGGTGAAACGTGGAAGGGATAGCCACCCAAGAAAGATCTCGTGGCCAACGCTGGACTCCGGGGCTTGCTCCTACCCCGGGGGGTGCTCAGAGACCCAGCGGGCGCAGGCACCTCAGGGTTACCCAACTCCAAAGACCGAGGGGGCCGAGGTATATATACACTAATGCTCCCCCCTTTTGTTTGATGGTTGCTCCCAAGAGGCCTTAGCCCCCAAAGCGCTTCTGGCCAGTGGGGATGATGCCAGTGGCCAGAGAAAGACGGGGGACCAAGGCCTGTGTGTGTGTGGGGGGGGGCCTGCCGAGAGCCAGGCGGGCCCGATGGTGGTATGGGGTGCTGGCCTGGGGGGGCAGGGGACCCCAGCCTCCCAGCCTGCGCCCTGGGCGCACCAGGCCCGGCGATCCGGCGGGCGCGCTGACCCGCCCCCTGTCCTTGGTGTCCTTTGTGTTGTGCAGTGTGGCCGACGAGGAGGGCAAGAGCGGCGCGACACCCGCCCCGGTGGAGGGCGACGACGAGGCCGCGCTGCTGGAGCGCCTGGCCCGGCGGGAGGAGAGGCGCCAGAAGCGGCTGCAGGAGGCCCTGGAGCGGCAGAGGGAGCTGGACCCCACGGTGGCAGCGACAGACGCCAGCGCGGCGCCGGGCAGCAGAAGGCTGCAGAACAACGCGGCCCCCGGCGAGGCCGCCGAGAAGGAGGAGCAGAGCGAGCAGAGCGAGCAGAGCGAGCGTGAGCCTGGCCAGGAGGGGTACGCCTTCGCGGGGCCCCCGGGGGCCACCAAGCCCCAGCAGAAGAACGACTGCAGGGACACGCAGGAGAAGCAGCAGGAGGAAGAGGAAGAAGGGAAGGCGGAGGAAGAGGAGGAGGAAGAGAAGGCAAAGCCAGGGAGCCGGGAGGAGAATCAGGTAGAGGCGGCGGCGGCAGGTGCAGGCCCCGAGGCAGCGGCCCTGCGCTGGGGACCCGGGCAGCGCGGTGCAGAGGAGCCTGGACCCGAGGAGCGGGGGGCGCGGGGTCCAGCCGAGGCCGCGGCCAGGCTGGAGGAGGAAGGAGGGGACACAACGAAGGCCGAGCAGGAGCGCAGGGAGGCGGCCGAGCAAGTCCGGCGGGAAGCCGAGGAAAGAGCAGCTGAGCAAGAGAGGGCGAGGAGGGAAGCCGCCGAGAGGGAGAGGGAGATGGAGATGGAGAGGGAGAGGGAGAGGGAGAGGGAGAGGGAGAGGGAGAGGGAGAGGGAGAGGGAGAGGGAGAGGCTTGCGGAGCAAGAGAGAAAGGCGGCCGAGGAGAGGCAGCGGGCCGAGGCCAAGGAGGAGGAGAACGCTAAGCTAGAAGAGCAGAAACTTCGGCAGCTGGAAGAGCACAGAAGTGAGATGCAAGAGAAAAAGCGCAAAGGGGAAAAGGTAGAGGAGAAACTAGAAGGGAGACGGGGAAATGAAAAGACAGCACCAGAAGATAAGCCCCAGACAGCTGTGCAAAAGAAACAGGTACAGTACACATTTTGCACCAACTGTGTGATGCCTGTGACTTACGAGAAATGTAATGCACATCAGATTTGGGAGCGAGGCATGTTCCTGCAGCGCCCCCCCCCCCCCCGCCCCCCTGCTTGCTGGTCTGGCAAGCTGTTCATTTTTCTCGGCTGTAGCAATATGCAAGCAGGAAGCAATTAGTGCCATCAGTCCGTCGATGGCTAAGTATTCAATCACCCAAATTTCCCGGGACAGCCAGAGAGAAATTATTTGCTCTGTGCTTGCTTGTTATGAATACCGGAAAAATGAACTGACCCAAAGATGATAAACCTGGAGGTGCTGTGTGGACCTAGAATTCTGCGCCTGCATCTACATTCATTCCTTTTAACAACTGCCCTCTATCATAGGTCTGCATGAGGCAAGAGGACCAGAGCTCTTCCCCTTATCCATGTGTTTGGCACTTAATTAAAAATTATAAAAGCTGGGGAGGGAAAAAAGATATAAAGACTCATGATCAGAAATTTCACCTTAAGAAGGCAAAAATAAGCCCCTCAGTATCAGCTGGTAATAAAGGAGGGGAAGAAGCTGGTGTGGAGCTTTCATTAAGTATGTCAAAACCATGATTTGCCATCATGTAGACCTGAGCTTAATGTAGACTTGCAGAAAGCCGTTCATGGCAGGGGGGGGGGGGGCAGCATCAATTTATAACTGACTGGTAATTAATAGCATACATTTTGCTGTTTTTTTACCATCGGGATGACACAAACAAATTCATGAAGCCTGAGAAGGTGAAAGGGGGGTGGAGGGAGATGTTTGCAAGCTGTGAAAGATTTTTTTTTCTGTCTGCAAGCCTACATTAAAACACTCTACTTAACCACTACCTGCATCCCTACCTCCACAAAAAAAAAATTAAAAAAAAGAAAGAAAGAAAGAAAGAGATGCTTGCATATTCACCTTTGCAGAGAGAACTCTCTATCACTAAGTCTGCATTGTGCCGAATTTGTCTTTCACTCTTGCTTGTTACAAGGGGCTCATGAGCACAGCTACATTTGAGACGATCAGAAACAAAATGCACCAGACCACACATGAGGTTTGCAAACATGCGCAAGGACCACCACGTCACGCTAGATTTCAGTGAGCATGATGGCAGGCACACGAGAAAAAAAAATGTGGTGGAAAGAAACCATCCCACGTTGCTGTTTAGAATCACTGACACTGAGAGTTATGTGAGCACCGAGTCAGCAGCATCCTAAGCCACATGCAAAGTGACCTGAGCACCCTCTCACTCTTGTAAGCTAGAAAGGGCTTCTTTTAAACGAGTGACCTTGCCACTCTTGAAAATAAAAAGGAAGAAGAAAAGGGGGCCAAAGCACAAGCTCAGAGAGAAAAGTCCCAAGAAGACAAGCCTGCCTTCAAAAAAGAGGTAAATATTATTGAGAAATGACCTAATCATAAAGCAACAGAGAGTAGTGTTCCATGACATTTCAGGTCTGCTGATCTCAAAATTATAACCTCTGATCCAGTGTTTTTCAAGCCCTGACTTGATTTCGTGATTCATTGAATGGTGAGATCAACTTAGAGCACCTCGAAGGTAGTTAAGTGTGCCAATGGGCATTTTAGAACACGAAACCAAATAGAAAATATCAGAGGGCATTGGAAGCTGTATTACAGCGTGCTGGAAATTGTCTTTCTTGCTGTGGGTCACAGAAAGCTTGAAAAACACTGCTCTGATCAATTTTTCCCGCTTTCTCCTCTTCTAACTGCTTTTTTTTTTTTTCTCCTTGAGCCACCCTACTTTCATTTCAATTGTGGAAATTGTCCCAACTGGCTTTGATGAATGATTTAACTTTCCAAGGGAAAAACACTCCCCCACATCTCAGTAGAAAATTCGATGAACTGAAGATGGTATTTGGTTTTCAAAAGAAAAGTTTGGCCGAGGGTTCTGCATTGCATTTCTGAGGCACACACAGGAGCTGGTGCCAAGGTGTTTGAGTGTAGGTAAGTAAGCGAGTCAGTGGAGCCGGGGCAGCTGCAGAGAGAGGGTCATTACGCCCCACATACTCAAAACACCACATAAGAAGGCCGGGCCTCACTTTAACCATTGTGCTTACGTGAGCCCCCATGTAATCCTAAAAGTTGTGACGATGTCTCATAAGTTCAGAGTGCGTATACATGGCCAAACTAAATTATCAAAGGTAGGAAGGAGGATTCGGATGCCTTTGCCCACGGGAGCGCATCAGAGCTGCTGAGGGCCAGCTAGAATCCTGCTGCCCTTCTCTGCTCATGATGGGACATATCAAGACACAGAAAAATCCGTATTTAGAAAATTAGATAACCAGAGGAAGCGGGGGGGATGATTAGTTTCTTAAATACCTTTTCCTAAGATTCACAGGGGAAAAAAAAGCAAGAACCCTAGATCATGTTCTATTTACTTTAAGACGGATGGGCCTTCCTGTTTCTCATAGAACCTGAGGGGGTGTGGGAGTAAAGACCAAATGCCAACACCACTCATCTACAGGAAGGTGGGAGCGTGGGTGCTAAGAACTAGAAAGCTGAATTTGGCTCGAGTGAGCAGCAGCCAAGGAAATGGTTGAACACGTTGGGAAGCACTGTTCTTGTTTCTTAGCAGAAGAACCCCTACAGATTCATCTATGAAATATGAAAAGTTACTGGGAGCTAAACTCAAACAGAAACATCCCACTTGGGCTCTTGAGTGAAGCTGGTGTTTCGTGGTGAAGGTCTTTATGGAAGGAAGAGGACGTGAGGTCGGGATAGGGATGACGTTCACGTGGAGATGGGGAAGCTGAAAGAACACTGTTTGGGTTCTGTATTTATAATTTAATTGGCTTCCCGAAGATGTGACTTGTTTTTAATGACAGAAACAGTCCCTGTCTATATTAGTGCCCGTGAGCCGGAAAGGGCTCTCATGAACGGTCACCCTAAAGCATCCTTCTGACTCTTTTCAGAGAAGGCCCAGGTCCAGCAGTGTGGGTGGGACAATGATTTCAGACCAGCCCCCTTCCCAGCTTGCTCTACACTCCGTCCTAGAGTCCCAAAACTTTGGGCCTCTTTTTTACACAAGGCCAGAT
The DNA here is from genome assembly GCF_048418805.1 of Vulpes vulpes. NCBI lineage: Eukaryota > Metazoa > Chordata > Mammalia > Carnivora > Canidae > Vulpes > Vulpes vulpes. Next base: position 13,571,057 of record NC_132786.1, on the reverse strand, counting down.
GAGCCACTCAACCTAGCTAAAAAAAAAAAAAAAAATCTAGCATTCCTGCTTTGACATTTCATCTGTAAATTACTAGTTGAATTACTAGATTTCCCCCCTCCAGCTAGTTGTGTGGTTACTTTATGTAAACAACTTCGAATCCTATTTTACATGATTTCTCCATTTCAAACACCCTCCTCCCTCTTTCTTTCTTTTTTTTTTTTTTTAACCTTTTTGTTAAAAAACAACAACAGAAAATTTCCTTTCAAGGAGATATGCTGGATTGGTCAACCGCGAGTAAACACCAGCATCACAGTGAGACTTCTTCAAGAAGACATTTCCAGAAGTCACTCCCATACCTCAGAAAAAAAAACTCAGTTCTCCCCTGCAGCCCTGCGGTTTTAATTGTTTGTGGCGCTGGATCACAGAACGTCACCAACCTTGACACTTAGCTTTCTTTTTCTCTTCTCCACTTAGAAAATGCCTCTTGTTAGGTTCTTCTCCCTAGCTTTTTATTCTTTTCCTGGCCTCTGACAGAAAACCTATTTCTGGGAGAACTGTTCATATGATATTGAAACTGATATTCGAACCAGGTACCACACTTGCCCAAGCATGGGCATGCATATAAATCACCTGGAATCTTATGAGAGGCAGAATCTGACTCGGTGGGTGTGGGGGTGGAGTCTGGGCTTACTGACGAGGCCCTCTTGTTTGCAGAGCCAACTTACAGGGGCAAAGACCATGTGGTAGGCATTGGACCCAGAAAAGGAATTTGAGGTTTCTGAGCCTTAACAAAAATGACTCAAATCTAATCTGAAATATTGTAACTTGCACTAGTTCTTGTCATTCTCCTGAAATCGGGTGATGCAAAGCATTGATCTACAGACTGCCAGCTCAGTCTTTTTGACTTGCTCACTTGATCTTTTGGGTGTCTCTCTGGCACAAGGGCATGTCACTTGAATCCCCTCACCCCCACCATACACCCACGTGTTATCCCACTGGATGTCCCAAATATCCAGAGTTTTATCCACATGTCACATTTGACCAGGGCACCTCATAGGCTAATATTTTCTGAATGTGAAGCACATGAACTCTTCAGGATACTTAGCTATCTATGCACCCATCGGCACAGATTTTCTTCATGGTAACATTCTGACCTAGCAGGTCAAATACTTTTCCCTCAGAATCTCATGAGTTCAGGTTGAATCTATTACTATGCTCCTTAAAATTTAAAGGCACTAAGGAATGAGTTTGTTTGTTTACTGCAAGTAAACACAAACATCACGATGAGACTTCTTCAAGAAGACATTTCCAGAAGTCACTCCCAGACCTCAGAAAAATACTTTCTAAGAAAGTCTTCCAAAGAGCGTATAAGCATACCATCCTCGGCAACTTTTGCCAGTAAAGCAGAGCTTGAAAAAAAGAAGAAGGGAGATTTTTCTTGTCTTAGACATGGATTGTTTCACAAATCTACTTTATACACATTTTTGGTCAATAAATCAGATAAGGCATTTAGGGAGAATGGAAATATCTCTGACTCCAAAATAGGAGAAATGAGTTAAAGGGAATGTCTCTGCATAGTGCTTCCCAATCCATGAAATTTGACTAAGAATGTGTTTTGTGGGTTCCCTGAAATGGGACACTCCTTCCCCCCAAATTTGCATCCCCAGATACTTCTGAACCAGGACATATAAACTCCAGTCCCTGGAATCTGGGGCAATATCCAGCAGCGATAGGTCAGGATGAAAACAGGCATTGCCTCCTCCTGCCTGCCCAATGAACGTTGATTTTCTGTTGGGCAAGAACAGCCACTGGGGAGCTGCAATCAAGCTGTAGGACAAGCCAAAGTGTCCCTCTCTTCTCTTTAGCCTTTCATGGCAAATCAGGAGCTAAGAAGGAAATGGCAGGATGAGGGATTAGGAAGGAATCCTCTGGTCCAACCTCTCTTACCGATGTAGAGCCAACATCCCAGAGAAATTAGGTGGCTTCATTTTAGCCAGTTTGTTGACAATACTAGAACAAAAACTCAGGTTTCCTTTCAGATGAAGCTCTCAGAGGGAATGGTAAAACAACAGCTGCCTTTTTCAGCATGTCCAAGGGACAGCCTTTGAGAAAGATTAAAGTCTTAACTAATTAGGGCAACATGGTAGTCCATCTGTGGTAATTTACTCAAATACCATCCAAAGAAGACAGTCAGGCAAAGGACTACTCCAGGCTCATCAGTAAAGAGAAAAAAAAAATGTACTGTGCTTAGTAAGGCATGCACTTTAGCAGTAAGTGTTCAGAGGGTATCAGAGGAATAGCTGGAAAGAGGTGAGCAATCAGATAAGGGGAGGCCATCCTGGGCAGCCCCTGAAAGCCCAAGTACTTATGCCTATCCTTCCTCTGTTGCTTGCTCTAGAACGTTAGTGTCTTGTCATGGTTGTCTTGAAATGATCAGTAATGAACGAGACTCTCCTGTTTTCACACTCATACTTTAAGAATGGGTGAGCTGATACAGGTAATCTCAACCCCCTATCAAGCTATGTAAGTTCGCTTTACTTGGAAATAACGTGTCTCACTTACTGTGAGGATCTTGTAACACAAGATTCATAAAAATTAAAGCTAACACCCACTCTCCATATATCATCTCCCTCTGTCCCCCCAACAATCACAAAACCACTTCTGGTTTCCTATTCCATTTGAACTGTAGTGGTTTAGATGACTACAAACATGGTCCCACAAATCTGAGTCGTCTCCCTAAAGGTAGGGTTATTATGTCTTCTATCCTCAGGACCCTAGTTACTCCTTTGATTAAAATACAAGGGTGGGCTTCCCCTGCCACCTGTCAAAACTGGCTTGGCAGATCTGGTAGGTTTCTTCTTTTTTTCCTCAACACGTCTGTGTCCTTTTCAAAGACTCAGTCTTCAACCAAGAAAAATACCTGTCCAACCGACCTGGCTATTCTCCCATCAATGCCACACTAATGATAACTCTTTTCAGTGGGAACTACAAAGAGCGACCTTCCATGAAATTTCCAGTGCATAATAGTTTCCAAACAGTAACACCTCCACTGCTCTTGAAAATAAAACCCCAGTGAAATCAGGGATGATCTTGACTTCCTAAAATTGTGGTCGAGGTCTTTGCACAGAGACTAGAGGACCATAGCTCAAGTTCTAAGAATTTCCTCTGAGCCCAGCTCTACGACATCATTCTCCGGCGGTTTGTTTTACTTCTGAGTTTTCTGACTTCCTAATAATTCTGGGTCTTTTTCGGTGATACCAACCAAAACCTAATAGGATTTTTATCGTTATGTTTCTTCCTGCTGTGTACCGTTGGTCAGATCAAAGACGAGAAAATTAAAAAGGACAAAGAACCAAAAGAAGTGAAGAGCTTCTTGGATGGAAAGAAGGGATTTCCAGAAGCAAAGTCACAGAATGGAGAATTCATGACCCACAAACTTAAACACACCGAGAATACTTTCAGGTAAGAAGCAGAGACAACTTAACAATGACTGTGTCCACTTGTGAAGAAAAAATAATAATTAGCCTCCCTCTCCTGTGCCTCCAGACAGCAATGTGCTAAACGGGCAACATATTTCTGTTGTGAAGTCATTGGCCATTGTCTTAGAGATATTCAGTCAGCAAGTCAGACTATCATCACTAACATAAGACCAGCAGTCATTGCTCAGACAAGGTTTAATCTGCTTTTCCCATCATGTAGCAAAGCAGATCATGCTTAGGATCCATGTTTTTGTTCCCTGACTTAATATGTTCCTGTAAGATCAGTTTGTTAGAAGACATTATGACGGGGGTTAATGTCATTGATTCTCTATGTGGCTCAGCCAATTTCATAAGAGATGCTTGTTGGTACCATATTCAAAAATATATTTTTTAAAGATTATAAATAAATGTTGCTTAAAACTGAGATTGTCCTGTGGCCAAACACTTGGGAAATGTAGTTTAAACTAAGTTAATTAGATCTCTTTAACACAGGTCTTTGAGAACACGTGATGTTAATTTGCATTGGGAACCTCAAAGAGGTAGGCATAGGGCATAGCACTAGTGCTCTATTTAATACCCTTTGGAGACTCCTCCTTTTTTAAAAAAAATTATTTATTTATTCATGAGAGACAGAGAGAGAAGCAGAGACATAGACAGAGGGAGAAGCAGGCTCCCTGTGGGGAGCCCAATGCAGCACTTGATCCTGGCAGCCCAGGATCACCCCCTGAACCAAAGGCTCAGTACTGAGCCACCCAGGCGCCCCTTGGAGAACACACTTGCATACCTTCAGCTTCCCCTTCTCACCCCGCCATCCCCCATCATGTTGAATATCTGGACAACTGATTTTCAGACAGATAGATACGTACATGCAGATAAATCCTTATTTCTAGTGACAGTGAATACTGAGAGCTCCCCACCAGTTCTGTAGAAGGACTCAAGTTACAGAAGCCTGCCGTGGACACCTGGCTACATGATTCTTTGTGCCCCACTCCTACAAGATACACCCCCTTCAACCACTGGTGCCAAATTCCTACCTCTGTTATGACACTGGGTGCTGTGCCAGATTCCTGGAAGAGTCCTGGGTCCCTGAAACGAGGGTTCCCATGGGTTGTTTTGGCAGCAGTCTTGCCTCTAGACCTTGTTTTTCTGAACAGTTCAAATAAAGTCCACAAGCAAGTATTGAACATATTCCTTACACCAAAGCCTTTGTAGCATTCAGAAGCAAGCAGAACTATTAGGGCTCTGCTTCTCTAAGCAGGCTAGAGTGGGGAAATATAATTGCCCCCAAACAATTTTTCTACACAAAAACTTGAGCAGAAAGGTAGTCACATTTATCCAAGGGAGAGCCTAAGGAAGTAAAAGTGTACAGAAAATGCCTCAGTAAACTGATGAAAGAGGATGTGGAGAACCTATAGATGTTACTTGGCATTGGCAAGAAAGTAGACTTTAAGTAGAACATCAGGAGTTTATTAAGAATTCATAGAAAATCTAGAAAACGAGTTGATTCCAGCTGGTTAGCTGAGTCCAAAGCTTGCCGAAGTGCCAGTAGTTTAATATTTCAAAGTCCTCGAACAGTGTCAGGTTCATGAAAAGTATCCAATGAATATTGCCTAATGATATTACTGTCTTATTATTTGATTGTTTAAAATATGTTTTGTGGTTTGAGTGTATTTTTTGTTAAGAAAAATAATGTTTTGTTTTTTTTTTAAGAATCTGTCAGTAGAAAGAAATTTAGTTAACAATTAGCAAACTTGCCAACCAGCTTTAGTCAAAACTCACATTAATAATTAACATGCCCATTGTGTGGAAATCCAGGGAGCTGGGAATTCAAAGAGAAAAATCACAAGGATGGCAACAGGTGTAGCGCTGAGAATTCTTAAATGTGACCTTGGCCCAAATTTTTCCATCTTTGGGCAGAAAAAAAATGACAGCAGCCACCATATCATTAGCTTTTGTTTAGCTGCCAACATAGATTAGTTTTAATTTCAATTCGAAGTTGATGCCAGTGGAAGTGGAGATGCCTGGGTTTGCTGTATGAACTTATAAAGCAAGCAGCTTTGTAGTAGGAGCCTCTATTAGAATAGCCAAGTGCCTACTAGCCTAACTGCAAACAAACTGTGTTCATGGTGAAAGGTCTGCTTGTTCATCTAGACTCACACCTAAGGAAGCCAAGGATAGAGGAGAGACCTGGAAAATTTTCCATGTTCATGGCACCATAGTGCTGAGGGTATACCGGTACCTCCGAGTAGAGATGACAAGGACAAAACTCTTGCTACTGTTTCGAGCATAGCTCATGTTTGATTTAATTACTGCCCCCTTTGATAATTTTGTTTTCTGTGATTAGATAGTTTTCTCTAAAACATGACATAAAAAAAAAAAATCTCAACTCAACGAGCAAGGCATAGAAAAAGCAGATTATACCAAGGATTCTATAGAAAGTGCAAAATAGGCATTTGTTTTACTTTCCATCTATTTTTAATGAGGTAATTAAAGTTTTTTCTGATTATAGGAAAAAAATGATACTCATTTTGAAACACTCAGAAAATAGAAGCACAAAAATAAGTACCCACCACCCACCAGTAACATTTTATCCAGATATTTTTATGTGCATATATTCAAAATAGACAAATATATATAGTATATGTATGTGTGAGTGTAACTATAAATATATTTTTGAGTCTTGCATTGTACATAACAGTATATCATAGTTACCTTTCTTTTTTTTTTTTAAGATTTTATTTATTTATTCATGAGAGACACAGAGAGAGAGACAGAGGCAGAGACACAGACAGAGGAGAAGCAGGCTCCATGCAGGAAGCCTGATGTGGGACTCAATCCCGGGACTCCAGGATCACGCCCTGGGCGGAAGGCAGGCACCAAAACGCTGAGCCACCCAGGGATCCCCTATAGCTACCTTTCTGAACCATAAGCTTACAGTTAATAATGATAGTTTTCCACCAGATGGATGTACGTATATATAAAATGGATGGATGGGTGTATATCAAACAAGTCATGATTTATTGAACAGGCCCCTAATGATGGACACTTTCATTGTCCAAAATAAAGACTGAGTGACACCTAGTGGAATCCAAAGAAGTTTCCATAGGCGTGTGTTCCAGGCCAACTCCTGTGCACTAACATGATGAACGCAAGGAGTGAGCAAACTCTTCTGAAGATGGAAAGACCTTGAATTAACACAGAGAGATCTTCTCTCTGGAGTCACAGACCTGTGAACTTATAAGAGCCTGAAACAGCAACATCAAGTTTTAAGGGACCCTCTGACATTTGTTTGAGTTCAAAATGAAAGAATTTAACTGTCAAGAACTTAGAACAATATTTTAAAGCCTTCTAACCTCAACTCTTAGTAAGAAATAAATTTGACATCATTACCCAGGACACAGCTACATATATACTTAAAACTGAAACAAACATGTCAAGAAATGGTGCTTTCCCTTGCTCTGCAATGCACTGTGATGTTTTCTGTTTTGTTTTTTGTTTTAATATTGATTATAATCCACAATATTGATTTTTTTCATCCTTCACTTTAAAAAGCTTGGAAAGGACATAATATACTCAGAACTACCTCAATGTTTAGGGGTCCCTGCGTGGCTCAGCCAGTTAAGTATCTGACTTTGGCTCCCATCATGATCCCAGGGTCCTGGGATCAAGCCCTGAGTCAGTCCCCTGCTCAGCAGGGAGTCTGATTCTCTCTTTCTCTCTCTCAAATAAATAAATAAAATCTTTTTTTTTTAAAAAAAAGAACTACCTCAATGTTTAAAAAAGCATGAGATGTACACATAAGATCGGTATTCGTAAATATGTAGTCTTGAACTCATTTTCTGTTTTATTCTTTTTTTCTTGTGTCATCTCTAGAAACACTGAGCCCTTCTCCATGTGGAATAAATGATATCAGACAGTGGTAATTCATCTGTTCCTTAGACACAGCATTAGGGATGGGCTACCTGTGTTCAGGGCTAGTTAAGCATGACCTCACTGCTTGTTAATAATTACTTAAGTAGCTGGCAAGTTGTATCTTTGTCTCTTAGTTAAGGACTATCTGTAACTAGGCACACTTTTAAGGATACCACTAAATTATCCTAAATAAGTGCCAGGAGGATCCAGCTCCAGTGAAAACATAGTCTCTGCTGCAGTTGTCAATACCAATATGTTTGGAGACAATTATCAATGTCAAAACTCTACTAGATAGCAAATTTATTAAAGGAGCTCAGGGTCAATAGGTGGTAATGATCTCCCTCTTCTTTTTTTATATGATTTATGTAAAAACACTAAGAATACCAGTTCTGAAATAAAATTTTAACATAAGGACCCCTGGGATAGTGATCTGTCTCTAGTCTTAATATGTTCCCAATTCTACAATAAAATCCCTATGCCCAGAGAAAACTTCAACATAATTTCAATCTTTTCTTTTTTTAAAAAAGAGTGATTTTCTTTCTTTTTAAATTTTTTAGAGGGGCATGTGGCAGAGGGAGAGAGAGAGAGAGAGAGAATCTTAAGCAGACTCCATGCCCACTGCAGAGCCCAACGGCAAAGCTCGATCTCAACAACTCTGAGATTACGACCTGAGCCAGAATCAAGAGTCAGATGCTCTTGATGCTCTTAACCAACTGAGCCATCCAGGTGCCCCTAATTTCAATTTTATTTCTAACTTGTAGAAAACATCCATTTTCTTGCTGTTTTATGAGCTGTACCATCTGATGAAGCACTGCTTCCACTGGAGCATGGAAGGTAGTTAGGCCTAGACTGTAGAAATTCTAGAGACTTACATGTAGGAAACATCCCTCCCAGACTCTCTAGTCCTCAGGGTAGTTGGTGAGAGGTAGAGGCTAACATGCTGGATTCCATTGATTTTTTTTTTTATTTTATGAAAACCATATTTAACTCTCCATATAATTATAGTTCAGTGGAAAGAAAAGTAGAGAAACCTTAGAATCTGGTAGAGAAACACTTGAATCTGGTCATGGCTCTGACTTTCTTACTACCAAAAGTTGGGGCATACTGTTGTCTCTCTCTCACCCATCGCTTCCTTATTCATAAAATGGAGATATTAAGGTAACCTGCAAACTCCTTAGTTATTGTGACTACTAAATGAGCTAATAAATATGAAAAGGGTCTATAAAGCATAAGTAACAACCCTAACTACACCACATCAGAGCTAATTTAGTAATTTTAAGTCCCAATTAGGAATATTTGTGTCCTGTTGGACCACACAAATTGAAGCTGTAAGGTAATGCCATCATTACGAACTGTCTTGGAGCACCTATGTGAGAATGGACATATATTTCTGTATTTATAGCTCTTAATCAAGAGGCAAAGGGTAATTTCATCTGCCAGAGATCAGCTGCTAGAGTCAAGTTCAAGACAAGGATGTGGATAAGCACATTTTTATTTCAGTGCCTCCCCTAGTTTCAGCCATCTTTTCCTATGTCCAGTTACTGGGCCTTTAAGTCTTCCCTCCTGATCCATGATTCTAGGCAGATCCAAATTAACCGGTAACTTATGGTAGAGAACTTTACTAGGGTCACACCTAGATTTTAGTCCTCCATCTAATAGCATTGTTTTGCGAAACATGCGTTTCTTTCCAGTAACGACTAATATTTATGATGATATAGAAGTCAACATTTTTTTAATATGTGATCTCATGGGATCCTAAGAACAGGCCACTGAGGCAAATAGAACAAATAATATTTGCCCAGTTTTTCCATATTGCATCATGCATGGATCATGGATTTTTTAAATTGTAGTAAAACACATACCATACAATTTACCATCTTAACCTTTTTTAAGCATACAACTTGGTTGTATGAAGTACAGTCACATTGTTGTGAAACATCTCCAGAACTTTTTCATCTTGCAAACTCGAAACTCTGTACCTGTTAAATAACTCCCCCTCCCTACAGCCACTGGTAACCACCATTCTACTTTCTGTTTTGCTGAGTTGACTGCTTTAGATCACTCCTATAAGCAGAACTGTGCAGGATTTGTCTTTTGGGGACGGATTTATTCCACGCAGCGTAATCTCAAGGTTCATCCACGTTGTAACATGTGACCGATTTCCGTACTTTTTAAGGCTGAATAATATCACACTGTGTGTATGCACCACTTTGTTTATTCATTTGTTGAGGGATATTTGGGCTGCTTCCACCACTTGGCTCTTGTGAAGAATGCCGCTGTGAACAAGGGTGTGCAAATACGTTTTCAAGTTCCTGCTTGCAGTTCTTTGGGGCATATACCCAGAAGTGGGATTGCTGGAGCATATGATAGTTTTACTGTTCTTTTTTTTTTTTTTTTTTTTTCTTGAGGAACCTCGCCACTGTTTTCCATAGCGGTTGCACTATTTTGCCCATGTTCCATTTGCCATGTTGCCACCAACAGTGTCTGTTCGCCCGGCTGTACAGCTGGGAAGCCAAGGCCAAGTGGCAGAGAGGAACCCGATTGGGGCCTTGAGATTCCAGGCCCACCCCGAGCCCCCCTGGGCTGGTGTGAAGAGCCACTGTGTCCTGATGGGCAGTGGAGATTTCTTTTGGCCTGGGATGCAAAGCAGCGTGCGTGCTGGGCGGCGGGGAGGGGTGCCCGAATGGCCTGTGTCCAGCTCCTGTGCATTTGCCCCTGCAGCCGCCCGGGCGTGGGAGCGAGGGCCGGCGAGGCCAAGGAGGCCGAGGGAGCCCCGCAGGTGGAAGCGGGCAAGCGCCTGGAGGAGCTTCGCCGTCGCCGCGGGGAAACCGAGAGCGAGGAGTTCGAGAAGCTCAAGCAGAAGCAGCAGGAGGCGGCCCAGGAGCTGGAGGAGCTGAAGAAGAAGCGGGAGGAGAGAAGGAAGGTGCTGGAGGAGGAGGAGCAGAAGCGGAAGCAGGAGGAAGCAGAGAGAAAAGTCAGAGAGGAGGTAAGCAGGGCGCAGCCCCTCCACCTGGTGACCCTCCCAGCCCAGGGAATGAGGTGGGTTTTTTTGTTTTTTTGTTTTTTTGTTTTTTTGTTTTCCCCGTGGTGGAATGCTCCTGCTCTTTTGAGCATGGACTCTTACAACTACATTTTAAGAATATTAAAGTTGGGGCACCTGGGTGGCTCAGCGGTTACGCATCTGCCTTTGGCTCAGGGCGTGATCCTGGAGACCTGGGATCCAGCCCCGCATGGGGCTCCCCGCTGGTGGCCTGCTTCTCCTCCCTCTGCCTGTGTCTCTGCCTCTCTCTGTGTGTCTGTCATGAATAATGAAATCTTAGGGGGGAAAAAAAATAATAAAGCTAACGCGCTTGGCACAGTTCTAAAACCTTTATGTGTAGTAATTTATATCCAGTTATAAGAACTTTCTGATGTGGGTGGTCTTATTATCCCATTTTTCAAATGAGGAAACTGAGGCACAGAGTGGCATTGGAACTTTCCCACATCCCATTTGCCTTAACCCATTCCCCTGTACTGTCTCTCAGTAAAGAACAGAAAGCAGAAGGGATCCCTGGGTGGCTCAGCAGTTTAGTGCCTGCCTCGGGCCCAGGGCGTGATCCTGGAGTCCCAGGATCAAGCCCCATGTCGGGCTCCCTGCATGGAGCCTGCTTCTCCCTCTGCCTGTGTCTCTGCCTCTGTGTGTGTGTGTGTGTGTGTGTGTGTGTGTGTGTGTGTGTGTCTCATGAATAAATAAATAAAAATCTTTAAAAAAAAAAAAGAAAGAAAGAAAGAACAGAAAGTAGAGATCCAGGATGAAAAGGTCTACAGATTAGACCCAAGAGTCACATGATCATTATTTGCTGATAATTGAAGAGTTTTGATAGATTTTTTTTAATAGTTTTTCTTTTTTTTCATGGAAGAGTAAGGAGACAAGGGCGTCCGTCACAAGCAGGGGCAGTATCTGCTTTGTTCATTACAGTAAACCCAGGACCCAGCACAGTGCCATGCCTGTAGCGGGAGCCCAGTAATAATGAACAGATGAAGGTGCTCCATCTTTTAAGACAGAACTAAAAACAACAGATAGAGTTACAAGAAGGCAAATCATGAAAACTGAAAAAAGCACTTAACCAACTACAACTTTACAAGGTGCATTCTTTCCTTTCATCCTGAGGTGCGTTATTATTCTCATTTTATGGGCAAAGAATTGGATTATTTGAGTGGCTTATGTGAGCTACTTGACCGGTAAATGGTGGAATCAGTATTGGGACCTCAATTCTCCAAACCAGCTTAGAGCTTTTCCCTCTGATCTTAAGAGATGGTGACCTTCCAGCACTCGAACCATGCAAAAAGACTTCCGATGGCTTTCTGACACGGATCCTCTGCAACAATTCCCCGACCTGCAAGGGCGGTTTGATTAAATTATTCCAAGGTATCTTCCAACACCGGCTCTCAATGAGCCAGTTGCCTTTGGCTGGGAAGTGTTTGGGAGGCTAGTGCTTTAGAATTAAACATACCTAGGCTGGCATCCTTTGCCACTTGCAAGCTGGGGACCTTGGTGGAGTTACTGAACTCAGATAAGGTAAGACTTCTTCTCCTTACCTGTGAAATAATGTCTACTTACAGCATTGATGCCCGGATTAAATACGTCATTGCGCTCCCGATGCCTGGTAGTTACGGTTATTCTTATCATTGCTCTTAATGCTATTTAGAGGAGCAGAGTATCAATGAAGGCAGAAAAGAAACACTAACTCTTAGAATTGGATTGGACCTAGTTGATTATCTGGTCCAGCCTCCTACCAAACAGTCTTCAATCAGTGGAGCCACAATAACAAATCCCCGTAGACTGGGTGGCTCATAAACAACAGAAATTTATTCCTCACAGTTCTGGAAGTTAGGGAGTTCAAGATCAAGGCTTTAGCAAATTCTGTGTGTAGTGAAACTCCACTTCCCGGTTCATAGACAGCAGTCTTCCCACTGCGTCCTCACTCGGGAGGACACAGAAGAGAGCTCTGGGTTTTCTTTTAGAAGAGCCCTAGAAGGGCTATTCGTGAAGGCTCCACTCTAACCACCTCCCAGCTCCTAAAACCATCACTTTGGGGGTTAACACTTTCATGTATGAATGGGAGAAGGGCCCAAACGCTCAGCCCATAACACAGAGAATCCTTCTGCCGGATGAACAGCCAGTCTTTGAGAATAGACAGTTTGAAACTATACGATTATCTCAGCAAAACATTCACAGAGGATATGCAACTTGATCAGAGCTCTGAAATGTTTTGCCTGTGAGAGAAGACAGGGGAGGCTATTACAGACCAGGGATGAAGGCACAGAGGGCTTAATGAGACATAATGTGAACTTCTGTGGCTGCTGTGATGCAGTGTCTATGTATTTTAGTTTTGTCAAACCATCTAAAGCAATCTACTCGGTTTATTTGAGGCTGAAACAAGCATAATATCATCTCTTGGGCAATTTGGCAAGTATAATACCTTAGATTTATGTAACTTTGCACATCAGTTATCCCATCTGTCTTCACAACTGTCCTAGGAAGGAGGGAGAGAAGGGGCATTATTCATTGTACCTACACAGAGACGCAAGGTCTGCGTTAAATGACCTGACAGGATGGTGATGACAATGATAACGATCACCTTCATACTGAGCACAAGGTCCAGCGTTTCACACAGGCTTTCCTCCTGTAGCCCTCACGACAGCTATTAGTATCCCCATTTTACAGATGACAGACGGAGGCCCAGAGCAGAAGGTGACGTGGCCAAGGTCACACAGTTGGGAAGCGGCAGCTCCAGAGTGAATCAGGCAGTTGGAGCTGCAGGCTCCGGCCTAACCTCTAGCCACCGCCCTTGAGGAAGGGCTGGCATCCAGTCCAGAACCCGGCTCATTCCCTCTGGAACTAGTGCTCTTTCCCCTACAGCACTCTTTTCTTCTGGCATGAAGCTTGTACTGATGTCCTTGTCACTTGTTCTTTCTTTCCCAGGAAGAGAAGAGGAGGCTAAAGGAGGAGATAGAAAGGCGACGGGCAGAAGCTGCTGAGAAACGTCAGAAGATGCCTGAAGACAACTTATCAGAGGACAAGAAGCCATTCAAGTGTTTCACTCCTAAAGGTTCATCTCTCAAGGTATTTTTTTATTCCCAGAGTGCCTTCTTATTAACACCTGGGTTATAATGTGATGGAAACTTAATTTTAGCCCCTTATGTAGTTACTCATTGTCCAGAGCCTTTGCTTCGTTTATCTTTTTACTCCTTCTCTCAGCCTTTTCACAGCCTCTCTTTGTAACATGTAGGGAGGAGAGAAATAAAGTGGAAAGCTTTGTACCTCTTGTCCATTAGATGCTTTGGTCTGCATTAAAGTGACAGCGGTTATCTTGAGATTTTACTGACCCGTGCCCTCCAGATGCCTCCTGGCTTCAAGCAGTTGGAAATGGAAACAGAAAGTTTATGAACTGGGCAACTGTATTATAAAGGTTTGAGCTGCTTTCCATGCTGGCTGTTCACTTTTTCTTTGTCATTATTCAAAGTAGGGCAGCTGGAAATGGTACTGGTCAAATCTGAAAGCTGTTATCACTGGAGGGGATGAAATGTGACTTGGGTAGGGTCCTTTGCCAGGATGAGTTTGGTCCCATCACTGCCTTCAGGGAGCACAACTCCTGGGGCACTTGGGTAGCTCAGCGGTTGAGCATCTGCCTTCGGCTCATGTCATGATCCAGGGTCCTGGGATGGAGTCCCGCATCGGGCTTCCCTCAGGGAGCCTGCTTCTCTGTCTGCCTATGTCTCTGCCTCTCTCTCTGTGCCTCTCATGAATAAATAAAATCTTTCTTTAAAAAAGAGCACAGCTCCTAACTGATGGAAGCCAAAGTGCTAGCAGGAGAAAAGAGAGCAAGCAAGAGGGAGCCCAGGCAAGGAGATGAGGGAAGGGTTGACATGCAAGACAAAAGAAAACAGAAGCAAGAAAGTGCTATCTATTATTTATACTCAGTTTTCCAGTTATTTTGAAATAACATGTTTTGTTTTGAGAGTGAACGTTTGTGGAACACCCAGCACGGTGAAAACAGTCAATAAGTATTTGCTGAATCAATAAATGGATGAGTGAATCTTCAGAGATTGGAGCTTTTAACATTTTAATTTCTCCCTCATTTTCCATCAACCTAACTAGGCTAGCATTGACGATGAGCAAAACAAGTCGAGAAGCATAGCCAGGCTCCAGCTGCTTAACTATATGCATGTGTGTGTCTGTAATTGTGTGTGTGAGGTCATCTCACGTGGCCCACTGAAATGACCAAAAGCCAGTTACTTAACATTTTACAGTTATTACCTGTTTCACAGGAAAATCAGCATGTTTGATCCTTAAGGAGCTTCACTTAGTCTTTATGATCATCTGGGTCCCAAGCATAGTCTGACACCTGCCACAGAAGGTCCTTATGTTGAACCCTCTCTTCTCAAGATCTGCTGCAGGAAGAATCAGAACTAAGCCACAGGAGGATTTTATTGTTTAGTATTTGATATTTATAACATACCTAATGGGTGGTATGTACCATGAGGGAGAGAAGTACAAAACAAGGTCACTGCCCCTATGGCATTGCCCTAGTCAGCTGCTCAGGGGAATTCAAGAATTGCCAGGTAACCAAATGCAGACTACCAGCACAATAAGATCTCAGAGCCGAGCGAAATGAGTAGAGAGAGGCTTTGTGGAATGGATGGTTTTATGGGGATACACTGAAATTTGGATCTCATAAAGGTATCCTATGTCCCAAAATATTATTTTGGATTCTTAAACCATTTAACAATATAAAACTCAATCTTAGCTTGAGGGCTATGTGAAAACCATGGTGCACATGGGCCATAGTTCGCAGACCCTGCTGTAGAAGAAAGGGCAGGATGGCAAAACAAAATAAACAAATAAAAAAAAAACCAACCAAACAAAAGCAAAACACAAAAGCAAAGAAACAAAAACCCCAGTCAGTTCAGGCTATCTCTGTGCAGGAACCAGAGCTCATTCTGTTCCTAGTCTGGGTCCTCTGTGTTCGTGGCTCATCAATAATCAGAGAAAGCCATGTTCTCTCTTTCTTCCCTCCTTGAAGTCCCACCCAAACTAAGCTTTGAACAGTCTTGGTCAAAATAAGATGAAGAAAGTCGTAGTCATCTAAGCTTCTAATTGCTCTTCTTTGTAGGAGAAACTATATCCCATCCTCCTTTTCTTCTTCAAATGTCTCTTTTACTGAATTTTCCAACTTACTTCTCTGGTCCTTCCCTCCACCAGACTCCTGGCTTCTCATTTCATCCAGTGTTGCTTTGGAAGCCATTCATCCACTCCCTCTGCTAAAGAGGCATGTGTGAGCAATCAATTTATGTTTAAGAGAAACAAAACATTTTTAATTCCTACATAACAGAGACATACTTTCAGGAGCAGACAGTCTATTACTTTTCCCCATAGTATGTGCCTTGAAGAATTTGCTGTGGCTCTGGTTTTAGAGCTCAATTTCATATTCTACGACTGAATTCCTACAGTTGTTGATACTCTTGGCCCTGTGACTTTTCTAAGTGGTCATAAGTTAAGACTGTAGAATGCCAGTGTAAGGGAAAACATTTGCTATTTGACCTCAAAATATTATCAACTCATGTATTTTGTTAAGTTCTCATGACTCCTTGTATTCCCTGTCTGGGAAACGCAGAGCCTGGTTTCTCACAGTTAAATTTTGTTAGTGGTGAATGATTTTTCTTATGTAAAACATGCACAGAACAAATTTTAAGTAAATTAAATTTAAAATTGGGTTTTTATTATTGTTGTTTTCATATTTTGGTGGTGGAAGGGGTGTACAGTAAGGAGAGAGCCAATTTTCTAAAATTAATAGCGTGCTTTGCTTTTTCCCTTGAGTTTTTTTCGGGACAACAGTGCCACCTCTTGGTCTTCAGAAGAACCAACTGCTCTCCTTGTGCAGAAATTGTTAGGTGTATAAAATTTAGTACACTTTGTTACATTATCTAGATTAAGTTAAGGATTTTCCAATAGGAATGAATCAGTAAATGGATGGTGAGACCTGACAAAATGTGATAGTGAAGTCAAGCTGTATTTGATATTATAGATACAAAAGGAGATGTCAGGTTCTGAGAATCTCCATAATTTGAGTTAATGGGATAGCCAGGGTTAGCAAGCTCATCCTGGAGTCAGGAGGATGCTAGAAGGAACAAGCCTCCCCTCGGCTGCCCTTCCTCTCTCCTTCCACTATGTGTTACATTCCTGCACCCACCCCCTGCCCTGCATGTGTTCCCCCAAAATCTTCATGCATGGGTTTGCTCTGCCACAAATGTCCTGCTCCCCTGTAACTCATAACTCATGCAATCCTACCCCCCACCCTCACTTCCATAAACTCATTGATGAAATTCTGTAAACTATAAACTAAAACTACTCAAAAACTTCTCCACTGACCCAGAGAGTCACTTCTCCCATAGCCATGGCATTTTCTTCTTATCTTTACTATGGTTCCTATCATTGAATGTTAAGTATTTTATCCGTATGTTCTACTAATCTCCTCTACTAATCGTGTCCTTCTTAAAGAATGGGACACTGTCTTATACATTGTTGAGGGTTCAACTTTATAGAGTACTCAATATATAATTTATTGGTTAGTTGCTTAGCTGACAGGTTGGCAGGATCAAAAGTAGGATGGATGGATGGATGGATGGATCGATTGATGGATGGTTGGATGGTGACGGATGGATGGATGGATGGATATTAAAAGTGCCAGTGCATTGCACAGTTTCAATGTATTTCACCTTATTCACCCGGGAGCTTTTTCTCCAGCGGTGTACTTCTACATTATATTAAAATCAGAAAAATAAGATTTAAGACACTTTGCATCCCATAAATTCAAGGCTACTGGTAGCACTTTTTTGCATAAAGTTTTATTTTTAATGAGTTGCTTTTATCATTGTGAGAAATCATTGGAAAAAATGAAATGCCCCCGCTAACATCTATAAAAATGTTATTCAACTGCTATTAGAATGAAGCATTTTTTTTCCCAAAAAGCCTAATGTTGTTTATTAATACTGCACGAGTCCCAGGACTGTCCTGGCCAGAAAAGAGCCACTAACACCTCAGAAGACTCTAGGGAACACTGAAGCACACCAGCCTGGGGGAGCTGAGGTCTCATAGATTCCTTGGCTGCCCTGACCAGGGCAGAAGATGGACCCCTTTGGCATGTGTGTGCTTTGGCACAGGCAGTCATATACAAAGATTTTACTAATTGCTGATTTTGGTGGGTGATAAGTGCCAGTAAGTGCCAGAGGCAATTTCTCCCCTGGAGCTGGGTGTCATAAGGAGTCAACAGATAATTGCTGACTTACATAGAACATGTGATTTGAGTGATACAGTGTCAGTAAAATATAATGTCTGATTTAGTAGCTTTAGTTTTAGCAAAGGGAAGTTCCTAGCTTTGAAGAGAAAAAGGATTTTATTAAAGGCTACTGACCTTCCTGTTTCATATGTATCCATCAGTTTTTCTGGCCTTGTTTCCGTCATTCCCCCCTTGGCCTAACAAAGGTTTCACAGGAGCCTCAGCCCTGAGGAGCCATGCCCTAGTCTCGATCTACTCGTGTCCCTATCTTCCACATTCAAGGCAAATTAAGTTCAGCAGTAGGCTTGACAGCTGTCTGTTAGAAAGCCAGGCCAAGCAGGAGGTGAAGAGTTCACAGTTCCTAGTTACCTTTCTTACTTGATCCTATTACACATGTAATATGTAGTTAAAACACTGTGGGGAAATTTTGTTAGATAACATGGTCTATCTGTACTCATATAAATATGTCCTAAAGGGCAATAGCATGTGCTTTGGGGGGGGGGGGGGAGTTGTCTTGAAATGTAATTATTTTGCCACTGATTTGCATTATTTCAGAGGTATTTTTATTCCATTTCTGTCTGGTCTTTAATTTGCCTCCAGAACTTTGTATATCTTCACTCTTTATCGTTTTCCATTTGTTCTCTCCAAATCTCACTCTCAAATACCTCCTAAGTAGTTTTCTTCCAGCAGAATTACTGGGCACAACACCCTATTACTCTTACACACACTCTGGTGCTTTTACTCACTAAGCAACATAGGCTGAGAAACCTTGTATATATATATATATATATACATATATACAAATTTGTGTATATATATATATATACATTGTGTATATATGTATATATACAAATATATATGTATATTTTTTTTAAAGATTGTATTTATTTAATTGTGACAGACACAGAGAGAGAGAGGCAGAGACACAGGCAGAGGGAGAAGCAGGCAGGGAGGGAGCCTGACCTGGGACTCGATCCCGAGACTCTGGGGTCACGACCTGAGCCGAAGGCAGATGCTCAATCACTGAGCCAGCCAGGCATCCCAAAACATTGTTTATAAACAGCAAGCATGTGTGGCTGAGAAACATTGTTTATAAGCTGCAAATATTAACTGGGTTTTCTTTTTTAATTCCTAGATTGAAGAGCGAGCAGAATTTTTGAATAAATCTGTGCAGAAAAGGTAAATATGGTTGGTTGTTCAAATGAGAATCATCAGCTGTTATATATGGAATGATTCTCTCTTGTATTTTTACGTGTGTGTGTGTGTGTGTTTATTCACTTAACAGTGGTGTCAAATCAACTCATCAAGCAGCAGTCGTCTCCAAGATTGACAGCAGATTGGAGCAATACACCAGTGCAATTGAGGTGAGGTGGCCTAGGAGTCGGGGACAAACAGAAATTGACTCTGTGGATGAGGGATCGTAGAGGCTTAGGACAGTAATCAGGTCCAGGAACCACATTACTGTGTTAGAATATAAGTGATGCTTCATTATACTTTGAACTAGTTCTACAGAAGAGCAGTAACAAAGATAAATTATAGAAGGTTTTAAATAAATTTTCGTATTCTGCTTTCAGCCAGAATATTCTTTAATGAAGCTGTTACTCTTTTAATGAATGGGCTCATTGGTATAGAACTATATTACTTGTACATTCATAAGCATATCTAAAATTTCCTTAACGACTTTTAAAATATGTTCCCATATGTAGTTTTAACAGTTGCAACCTTGGTTAATCCTTTTTTTTTTTTATCTATAAAAACATTTAGTAACAAATAAAAGTAGTAGTATAAATTAATAGAAATGTGATAGCCAGACCAAGGTTAATCATCATCAATTTCAAACTGATTGCTTTGGGCTTGAAAGGCCACAGTTGTGTTTTTTGTTTTTTAAGATTTTATTGACTTATTCATGAGAGACACAGAGAGAGAGAGGCAGAGACACAGGCAGAGGAGAAGCAGGCTCCATGCAGGGAGCCTGATGTAGGACTTGATCCAGGATCTCCAGGATCACGCCCTGGGCTGAAGGCGGCGCTAAACTGCTGAACTACCTGGGCTGCCCTTTATGCTTCTTTCTGATCCAACTTTTTCCCACCACTTTCCCCCAAAAAAGGGGATGGATTCTACACTATTTGGATATAAAGTATATTTCCAAGTACCAAAGCATTTGGTACCTTGCCATTGATCAAGATGTATTTTTTTTCTCCTGTTATAGTTTTAGTCAATGGTTTTAGCCTTCAGATGTATATTGGAATACCTGCTATAAATTAATTGGCTCAGCTTGGTTTGATTTTTCTCCTCTTCTTTGAACTGCAGAGCAGAGATAGCTATACAATAGTTCACAAACAAATGATAAGAGGGCATAAGGAAGAAAGAGGTCTGGATGATTTATCAAATGAATACTCAAGTCCCAGCACTCAAGAGTTGCTTTTTCACAAGATTGAATGTCCAATAAAATGTAAGACAGATTGCAGATAGTGATTATCTGTGGTTGAGTCGACCAGAGCTCTAGCAGGCCTCGCAGCACGTGCCCCAGGCCACAGAGCAGGACCACCAGAGAAATGCATGATTCTGGTTATGCCCATCACTACTGCTGGAAACAGGTCTTGAATGCACAGCTTTCATTTTTACATCTGTTCTTTCCTCCTCCTGGTATATTCTCCATACACAGGTCTCTCAGGTTTCCAACACGTCCTGTCGTCGGTCCTTTGTATGTAGAATGGCATTGCTCCTTCTTTTCGCCTCACCATTTCCAAACCTTCTGTTGTCTCTCAGTTTAAATGTCACTTCTTCAGAGCAGCCTTCTTTCTTCCCTAAACTAAGTATTATTCCCCTCATGTATGTTCTCTGGGCATGCTTTATAGCACATTTGTCTTTCAGAACACTTACCACGATGTGAAATAAATACTTGTATAACTAGTTACTGTCTTTCCCTCCTATTAAGATGTTAAGTCCCCTGGAGACTACAGAGCAGACTGTCTTGAGTAGCTCTATAGCCCCAGAGCCTAGCACAGTGCCCTGCACACATAAAGCACTTATCTATTGGAGAAATGACATGAAATATCCCCTCCACAATCATTGGTGTCCCAGTAAAAGGTATCATTTCATTTTTGAAAGATCCTCAGCTGTAGGTATTATGGTTTATGTGAGGTCTGTATACCGTCCAAATGTAGCTTTACAACAACTTTTGGTGAAGGTGAACTTTTTAAAATATCATAATGAATTTTGAATGATAATGTTGAGGAAGACAAGCTCACCATAATTTTATGAGAGCAAACTTATCAGCACCCACCCTAAAAATAATTCACACATTTCAGGGAACAAAAACCACAAAACCTGTAAAGCCAGCAGCCTCAGATCTTCCCGTTCCTGCTGAAGGTGTACGCAATATCAAGAGCATGTGGGAGAAAGGGAATGTATTTTCGTCCCCCACTGTGTCAGGCACACCAAATAAGGTCAGTATAGGATTCTGGTCTTTTAATTTTAGAGGTTGGGTTTGTTTTTTCCTTTTTTTTTTTTTTTTTTTTAAGGAATCACACTACTTAATTATAAAAGCAGTGAAGAAGATGTTAATTCTTTCAGAGACAATGTGTTCAGGAGCCTAGACTGTGTACTATGCTCTGGCCACAGTATTCCAAATGAGGTGCCTGAAATTAATCGCCCACCCCTGGAGTTGGGAAGGGGGTGAGGTACAGGGGAAAGAAAACCAGATAACATGGTCTTTTTTTTTTTAAGATTTTGTTTATTTGTTTGTTTGGGAGAGGGAGAGAGAGCACAAATGAGGGGAGGGGCAGCGGGAGAGAGAGAAGCAAACTCCCCACTGAACAGGGAGCTCGATGCAGGGCTCCATCCTAGGACCCTGGGATCATGACCTGAGCTGAAGGTAGATGCTTAGTGACTGAGCCTCCCAGGCACCCCTAACATAGTCTTTAAATATCAAGCTTAAGGCTCATTTTATTCAAACTATAAAATATAGAGATCAATAATTGATTAGTGTCACATGATGGTTATGCAAAGTAATACCTAATAATAGTATTTTGAGGTTACTTATTTTGAGTCTTTTCCAAGTAAAGTTTTTTTTTTTTTCTGTAATAATGAATTATTGACTTTGTAGGAGACTGCTGGCTTGAAGGTGGGGGTTTCCAGCCGCATCAACGAATGGCTAACTAAAACCCCAGATGGAAATAAGTCACCCGCTCCCAAACCTTCTGTAAGTAGCTTCGAGTTATTCTGAAGTTTTTTGATCTCCCAGTTTCCAACACCAGAAGAAAACAAGCTGTTCGTCTATTTGCCTAGGAAAGACAATGCTCCTATTCTTTGCTGTCACCCTGAATAACAAACGAGGAGGGTCTCAGATTTAGAGAGCACATCTAGAGCAGCCCATACCCTTTGCCCCAGAGGGTAAAATGGAACCACAGTCACCTCTACACCCTGAGTGGAGTAGCTCGCTGGAGCTCGACGCTGTTCACATTTACACTCTTAACCGGTTTGTTTAGCTTCCATTTTATAAATCACAGTTAGGAATCTGAAAGTGAAAATGTCAAATTATCTTGGCCACGTCTCAGTCAAGAGCACTCCTAGACTTATTCCCAAAAGAATGTGTATGTTGGCTATTTTGAACACATATTTTCTAATTTGCCTAATTTCTGTAACTTAACACAAAAATATAGTTATTGGGCAGTTGTTGAAATGATTGCTTTGATTTTATTGTCAACACCTCCAAAGGAAAGTCATTTGGAGAAAAAGAGCAAACAACACAGTAAAACTGGAAACCATAAAAACGGTTATGAATGTTATTTTTGGAAATCTAACATTTTCTTATTAAGTGTGGCTATCTTACTATAAAAATGTCCTCTTAAATTTTTCATTGAATGTCTGTGATAATTGCCTTGCATTTATCATTATAATCAAAAGCCTTATGAAGCTCCCTACTATATATTTGTGGACTTTCTCTATTAAGTTGCTTTTATACCTTTGTTGGTGCCCAAGGGAGCACAGCTTCCATTGGTATAAACTACTCCAAGCTAGAGGTAAAAGAAAAGCCTTGCTAAATCATCAACCGCTGCATTGCTGACCATTTAATTGCATCGTTGGGCTCCATATTTAATCTCCAAAATCATCAGTACAGTTTATCACTTTTCCAATTTAAAACGAAAAAAAAAATGGCATTATTTCCATACATTTTGTGGGCATGACTCCATGTAGTCACTTGATTACCATTCAGCCTGAGATTTTTTTGCATGAGGGCTTTCAGGAAGTATAAAACTAATGTAAACCTAAGCTAAAATTGGAAAGTCTACATATTGAAAAAAAAAATTCTTTACCTCATCCAAATAGATACAGAAAGAGGGGCCTTTACCTAGAGAGAGTTTAGGCAATGGATCATACCCAAAAGGTCCGTTCTCTTTAGTGCTTCAAATTTCCCCCAGCATCCAGGGTAACCTAAGGAGTAGAAATTTCTTTTATAATGGTAACTTATATAGGTTTTGTGTGTCCAGACCAGTGATTATTATCCCTTCTGAATCTTGGACCTCTTGAAACCTAATAAAATTTAAGGACCCTCTCCTCTACAAACATGAATTTGATACAAATTTATCAAGTTCATGGACCCACTGAAGATCTCACAAGATAGAAAGGCTAAAGAGAAAAAGGTATATGCTTTCCTATTTGATGAGTAGGGCACATCACTAAATGAGATGATTACTTTTTCACATTTACAGTATTAACAATCTTGTTCATTTTTATACCATACTATATTCTTGTATTTGGCCCAGGACTTGACCTCTACTCTGTTAGCAGCACCTTAACTGATGAGTTTGTCATCAACTGTGTTATCCTAATGGGGAGGTTAAGAGATTTAACTTAGTTATTAACACAGCAGGTATAATAACTGTGCAGGTTTCCATTCAAGAAAAGCCCACTTTCTGGTAGGACCAAAAATTATTATAAGGAAATTAGAAAAACCATTGCCTGCCTTACCTGTGATTTAGGAAGCAATTCACTAGACCATCTCCTAGAGGAGGGAGAGGAAAGGAAAGAAGGAAGCAACAATTAGTATAGATTGTGGTGACATATTTTTTCCCATGTCCCATTGGATTTGGCAGGCTAGTGTGGGTCCTTGGATGAAGGTCTGATCAGAAGGAAACATATGTAATGATGTTGTAAATAAAAGCTCGTTTGAGTGTGCTTGGTAAGCAGATTTAAGCTTCATGCACATCCCAGGCTTGCTACCCCCAGTGCCATGTTAAAGTCTCAATAAACAACATGGCAGTCTCTTTGCAGGAGGACATGACTTGGACCCCAGCAAGGGCAAGAGGGTAACCCATAGACACCCTGGGTCTGGCAGAAAAGAGACAAGATTTCTGAAATGAAGAACAGGCTGAAAGGATCCTGCAGATGCATAAAACTTGTTAGGAAAAGGTTAAGTCTGGAATGGCAGCTTAGAAAGACAGGCTAGTGTGGCTCCTTGGATGAAGGTCTGATCGGAAGGAAACAAATGTAATGATGTTGTAAATAAAAGCTCGTTTGAGTGTGCCCAAGGATCTTGTGCAGGTCTTGTTCAGGAGGTCTCACGCTGGTGGCCTGCAGCTAAGATCTGTGTAGTTTGGGGGCTGGTGTGTTTTATTTCCCTTTATAAATTTGTAATTTGAACATGTTTTTGAGGTGTGGAGGCATACATTCTTGAATTCCCTGATTCCTTTCTTTCTTTCTTTCTTTCTTTCTTTCTTTCTTTCTTTCTTTCTTTCTTTCTTTCTTTTTTAAGTCTCCTTACACCAGGCCTCTTTAGGCACTTGTGTTTCCAGCCTGGCCCTTGACAGCAGGCATCTAAATTTGACACCCTTGGGATTTTAGGCAGCCTGAGCTTGAGCCCAGGATGTCAGAGGATTACCTAAAGATAACAGCGAATAGGAGGCCCCCCAACTGCGCCTTCTGGTTTGGGATCAGAGAGGATTTATCCTCAGCTCCTTGTTAATATTCCTTGGTATACATGGGTGGAAGGGAAAGCCTGAGTTTGTTTTGGCAAATGTGTGACATGTGGCCACTAAGGAAAAATTAGAGGAAAATTCTTTCACCAAAATAGTCCTCACCCAGTGAAACCTCAAGAAGGAAAGAAATAATCCATGAGACTCATGTTCTGTTCTAAAATTCCCTGAAGAGAAAAACCACCCTCTACCACTAGTTATGTAATAATTTTAATATGTGCTAAAAATTAAAAGTGTTCAAGGTAGTTTGTCAAATTAATATTTTTTAGGGTGCCTGGAAATTATTCAGAGTGAAACCCTGATCTACACCTGATTCTTTACTGGGACATCTACTGGGATTTGTGGGCAGAATTTACAGGATTTTGGTGTAACTTTGTAACTGGAATTCAGTTCTGAGTATGTCTGCTTTATCTGGTTTGACTGTTTTTTTCTGTCTAACCTACATGTTATATACAGCATTTTAAGTGCTAATTTGTCTTTCTTTTTGTTTAAACAAACCTCCAACAATGTCTTTCTCAGCTGAATTCTCTTCTTCATTTTCTGATCTCTGGTTGATTGGAAACCTGCTTCTCCTGCCTTCATTTCTCCCTCTTCTTCTGGAGTGGGTCTTTCTCTAGAATGTAGTCTGGTCAGGTAATTCCATTTATTTTTCCCCTTTGATTAAAAATGCCAACTTACCACTTGGATGCGAATATTTTCTTAAGATGGACTCCTTAGACTGTGTGAATGCTCTCAAAAGATTAAAGGGCAGGAGTTAAGGGAAATACAATTCACTTTCTTCAGTAGAACATTCATGTGAAAGAATTATAATTGTTTTATATGAATCAAATAAATAAAGTAATACTAGCCATAATAGCCACTTTCCAGAGCTTCCATTAGTATGTTCCTAATTATAGTTTCCCCAATTTTAAAAGTCTTCCAGACAATTTGGCAACTTCTACCTATATTGGCAAATGTAGTGGAATTCTTCAAAACAATTTGATTTGTTGCTTACTGGTTCCAAGTTAAATAGGTGTAACTCTCTAAAAGAATATCAGGAATCCATGCCACAACAGAAATCCAGAAACTCGGTAAGATTAAGGTAAATCTAAAATGCTTCACATGGTACCATTTAACCAGTGCGTTCTCAGTGTCAAGATTTCAATAGTATCTATCAAAAATATGTCCATTTAGACCAGTGTCTGTGGATAAATGCAATTGTTATTGGCTTTGCCTTCCTAATGAGAAAAGGTTTTGCCAAAATAAACATTACTATTTCAGTAAAACACATTTATTTTCTACGAACCACCTTTGCCAAGTACTAATGTAAGCAAATGCTGGAAGAAAAGTAAATGGAAACAGAAATTTGGATCCTTATCCAAACCAGATTAATTATGAGGTAGTAAATAACCAATCAAAGCTATGTAACTGTTGCCAATCGTATTTTAGGGTTTTCTTCCCAAGATTTCCACATGCTCTCACACATGTGATCAACTCAACCTCTCTTGTGGGTACAACTTGTGGTAAATCTTCCCTTTTGTAGGGCTAGGCTCTACTGATCCACTTCTGAATTACCCACTTACTCCTCAGGAAACCCAAAATGATTTTAATCTGAGGAAAGTGCAATTAGAAAAGTGTCTTAGATTGAGCTGCCCAGAGGCAGACCCTAATAGTAATTCAAGTATAAGTAATTTACTTGGGAGGCAAAGAAAACATTCCAGGAAGTGAGTCAGGGAAAAGAAGGTAGCCAATAAGACTATTAAGCAACTCACCACACGGGCTATGAAAACCTAACCCCACCGGGGCGACCCTGGAAGCCTCCATAGAACACATGCTTCACAGTTCTACCTGGGGCGTGAGTGAGCCTGAGAAATATTCTTGCACCAGATCTCATCAGTGAGTGATTGAGGACTGCTCCTGGGTATGTTAACTCTCTGAACTTCCAGTCTGCCTCCTGGGTGAGCAAAGTGGACATCTGTAGCCAGAGAAAGTCCTCACGCAAAGAAATGGAGTGTTGGCGTTTGGAAGGCAGGCTAGTATGCACTGAAATCCTAAGGGTTTAGGGGATACAGCAGGATGCTGAAAGAAAGTTCATCTGCAAGAGGTGAAAGAAATGCTTATCCGACCCCAAAAGAATTATTTAAAAGGAACGTATGTTCTATTCACTTCTAAGAGCATAGAAAGTTAAAAATGACTACATTATGTGAAGTGTGCTTGCATTCCAGTTCTGCTGATCAGCAAACTGTAAGTCTTTGGTGGAGGACGGGAACTGCATGCTGGTTAATTCCAGCCCATTCTCATATTATAACATAGATCCAAACATCATAAAAAGCAAACAGTGGCTAATGATCCTTTTGATTCTACCCATTTTGAATCACTAGGATCAAGTGTATCAAACAAGAAGCTGATTCAAACAAACAACAGAAGTGATGATTTATTTGTATCTGGCCAGAAAATATGAACGGCCACCTATCAACTTTTTCTGCTTTTTCTTCATTAGGATTTGAGGCCAGGAGACGTATCTGGCAAGCGGAACCTCTGGGAAAAGCAATCTGTGGATAAGGTCACTTCTCCCACTAAGGTAATCTACTGGGAAGATTTACTTTTCATAGGTTCTTCTCCTGCCATATCCTCCAGTGTGACATCCCAGGATCAAATGAGAAATATCACTGATCCACATAGCCTTTTCTAGGCAACCATCAGCTTCTAAAAACTTATATATGGTGCAATGAGAAATGAAGTCACGGGGCCTTCAGAATTGTAGGCTTGACAGTCATAACAACGTAAAAAGTCTGGACCTGTAGAGTGGTTCACAATAAGACATTCTAGAAGCACCACAGTGGTAGGAGTGTTGAGAACAGAGGTTTGTAGGGTATATACTTCCTTACACGGTCCAGGCTTGGAGCCACAGCCATTTGAAGATCACCTAGGGAGAAACCTCTATCTCCCTAAGTGGCTCCAGAGCTGCTTTCTGGAACCATTACACTGTCAGAAGCCTAGGACCCAAGGTTGCTATGGCAAAAAATTAATATAAGTCAGGCAAAACTTGCCCCCCTATAGAAACTCATGGCTAAGAATGCTTGGATTTGTTTGTGTGTGTGTGTGTGTGTGTGTGTGTGTGTGTGTGTGTGTCCTCTGGTCAATGGCTATGCTTATTCTTCATAAAGGAGGCTCTGAACAATATCTGAATGATGCTCAGACTGACCGTAGGACTCCTTGTTGTCCAAAGAGCTAATTCATTTTGGCTGTAGCCCTTCCCCATTTTGAGCAGTTAGCCCAGTCTCCTCCTTTCATAGAGGGAAAGTGGGAGAGAAATCAGAGAGCAACCAGAAGCAGGGTTAGGCCAGTCTGCTTAGGGGACGATTTAGAAGCACTTTTCAAGCAAACCCAGAACTGAGGAACCCCTCGAACACAACCAGAGGATCCCTACTGTTCCCTGAAGCAACAGAATCTCACTTCCCTTCTCCTCCCTTCTACATGCTCCTATGTCTGGCCTAACGTGCTGTTCCATCTCTCGATTCGTTGATTGCTCTTACATTCCAGCAAAATCCACTGGCCCAGTCTCTCTATTTAAGGCGGTTTTTACATAACTTTTCTAAGTCATTGCTAAACATATTAAAAGTATCTAGTAATAATTATCACCACTACTCACCACTATGTCCACTCTGCAAGGCGCTGCTCTACCTTCTCAATCTATGTTATCTCATCTGATGCTCCCACCACCCTGTGGAGTGGGTCTTTTTATTACTCCCCCCGTTTAGAGCTGAGGAAAACAAAGCACAGAGAGGTGAACTTCCCCAAAACCACACAATGAATAAGTTAGCAAAGCCTGCGTCAAAACTCAGGCAGTTTGGTCTGAACCTGCGTTCTTAACCACTATGCATGCTGCTTTCCTTTGAGGGTTGCATAGTCAGCAGAAAAGAGAAAGCTTAAAGTTCCTAGCACAATTTTCTCCTGGTGGAGGGGGGTGGGGGGTAGAGGAATGGAATCATTTATTAGTTTCTATTTTAAGACAAAGGATGAACTTCTATTGGCCTAAGCCATCAACGGCCCCTCTAGCATCCATGTCCGACCTCTCGGAAATGGCAGTCCAAATGTCTATATGGGCTGCTTTCTGAGAAGAGGGCGCCAGCTATTCATAGCCTATCAGCACGGGTTTCATGAAGCCTCTCTGAGTAATATTCCGCTGAGCCAGAGTTCTGGGAAATGGAGTATGGAGACCATCTGGAATGGTAACCACTCAAGAGAACACCACTCACATTCAACACCTGAATGGTTCTGCTTGGAACTGTGCAGTGTGGTGGTACAAGGTGGAAAGGTGACAGGGTGAGTCTTCACCTACACTGCCCACTCATCCTCGGTCTATACCAAGAAGCTCTCTGTACAGTGATCATGATCATGATCATGATCATAATAATATAACCGTGAGACCCAGAGCTGATTTTATGAAGTAGCAGAGTAGGTGACTCCTTCACTCCAAAATGTCAGGCTCACTACACCTCATGCAGTCACTCCTTTGAGATGGAAGTGCACATTCGAAAATGCAGACTCCCCACACTGGTATTCGTGAATATGTCAGCAAGGATTTCTAGCAACTAGCTGAAGAAAAGAAATGGTATGCAAATAAGAGTGTGGCCCAGATAAGTTTCAAGGGTCAGGGTGTAAGAATAGGAGGGAAGAAATAAAAAACAGGAGAAGAGGAAAGATAAACACATTCTACTTCTCCATTGTCCTTGACGTGGCCAAGACTGAGCCATTCATCATGTGTGCCTGTTCCAGAAAGCATGCTACAGATTACTGGCCCTTCGAGTAAAGTTTTAAAAAGAAAACACACACACACACACACACAACTCCTTGACTGTGAATGCCACAAGCAAGGCTAATGATCAAGATAAGGAAGGGGAATATAAAGAAGAAAGAGAGAGAAGTAAAAAAAAAATCAGCCAAAGAGAGGGTAGACTGGAAGGTGAGGAGCATATTTGAATAGAATACCAACAGTAATCCTCCCTTTCATAAATATTTATTCCTACCATATTTCAATTATTTTTTTTCTTCCTCTGACACAAAACATCTGGCTGGAACACCATGGCCTGTGAATTTAAAGCTCTCTTCTCTTAGCAGGTTTGAGACAGTGCAAGAAAGAACCCAAAGTAGCCGCTCAAGATGCTGGACCAGCTCAGTTGAAGAGGGGCTAGTTTGCTCTGTTTTATATTTATGTTGATTTACTAAATTGAGTTCATTTCCTCTTGTTTTATTTTTCATTATCCCAGTAAACCCATGTATATTGTCACTATATTTAATAATCACAGTCTAGAGATGTTCATGGTAAAAGTACTGCCTTTGCACAGGAGCCTGTTTCTAAAGAAACCCATGCTGTGAAATAGAGACTTTCCTACTGATCATCATAACTCTGTGTCTGAACAGTGATATCAACCACACCGGAAGTCAACAAAAGGAGCTTCAAGTTGAAAATTGCCTGAGGAATGTGTGCAGTGCCCAGAAAAACAAAACCATGAGTGGTTTTGTTTTGTTTTGCTTTGTTTTGTTTTAAATACAGAAGTCATGTTGTTTCTGCACTTTAGGATAAAGCATGGAAGAAATTATCTTAGAAGGCAATTCTAACACTTTCTGAAAGTAGACCATTTCAGATTTGAGATACTGCAATAGTGATTGTCTTAAAAAAAAAAAAAGAAAAAGATGTACTGTTAAGGTATTACTTTTTTCATGCTGATGAATATCTAAATTGGATTATGATGTTAGCTGACATTGGTACTGATTCTTTAGGTTGGTTGCTTGTGGATTTCTTTGGTAGCAATAGCAAACCACATTTTAGATGACCTGATCATGTATGTATGTGCATACACATATGCAAACACACTAATGGTAGAAAGCTTTTTTATGTGCTAGACTATTATATTTAGCAATATGTCCTTGTAACTAGCCAATATCACAGCTTTTTAAAAATTAAAAATCACAATATTATATTAATATTTCATATTTGCCAATAGATTCATGGCAGGATAGGTATTGATATGTTTCCAGTGTCCAATAACCTGTAAGAAGAGAGATTAGAAGTGTCAAAAGTAGTTGACATTTTCTATAAAGCATAGTATTTAGTTTATAATTAAAAACAATCTTGAAGTCCAGTGTGTATTGTACTAAATCTGCCATCTGGGTCAAACTCAAAGCTGGCTCAGAACTCTTTTCTTAAAATCAAGTCCACAGTAGGTTGGCTTAGATGGTAAATGAGGTCTCTTCCTTCTCTAAAATTGGAAGACAAGAATTTTTGTCACAAAACTGTACAGATTGGAATTACACGTGTGGGTAATCCACTGAGACCAACTTTGGCTAATGTCTGGAAGCAGAGAAGAAAAGTAAGCAAAAGCCAACATGGAGGAGCCATGACAGTGTTTCCATTCTTAATAGACTGAACTATCTTTTAAATTAAACTTTTCTATTTTTATTCGTCATTGGTACTCATCATAAGTTGATACCACATTGAATTTTCAAAAAATATGTGTAACTTTTATTACTTTGACCATTTCCCCTAGAGTCTATCGACTTTCATTTTTAGATTTTACACACACAGTCTAGATATCACATCTTATTTTAGCGTGTAAGTATTCATCTGTTCTCCACAATAAGTGATTAAAGAGAACTCCAGTGTCTTGGCAATACCTTCTAGCATAGAAATATAAATGCAGTGTAATTCTA
Organism: Vulpes vulpes; assembly: GCF_048418805.1. Classification (NCBI taxonomy): domain Eukaryota; kingdom Metazoa; phylum Chordata; class Mammalia; order Carnivora; family Canidae; genus Vulpes; species Vulpes vulpes. The sequence goes on along the minus strand of NC_132786.1, from coordinate 13,539,695 downwards.
TAAACTTATACCTCATTTGACTTAACCAAAATTGTCTTAGTCTCAATTCCTACCACGTTGAGGGAGCCTCTCAAATGACTCTTATAATCTACAGTATTGCCCTAGAAGAGCTAGCCAGGGCAAGGCTGGCATGAGGAGTGACCACTGCCTTCCAAAGTCTGTTTTCCTCATAAATCAGTAAAGAGTTGCTGAATCCTCTAGCTTTAGCACACCTGGGCCAAAGGAGGGAAAGCCAACAAGACTGCACAGGTCATCCACCCATGACAAAGTAGACGTGAGTCTATGATAAAACGAACTAGAATTCACATGCAGTGCCTGATTTCAGCATTGACTCCCATAATTGGAGTGAAATGGATCAAAATTTGAATTAAGGCCCATGGTGAGGGAACATCGCTTTGTTGTACTTTTGAATAAGAGCTTCTCCTGATCACTATTATATATTTTTTTAGAAAGTCTAAAGTTGAGAAGAGAGTATATCAGTCCTGACTTTTATTCCAATATTGGATGGAATAAGTTTTAGGGTAGAATTTTGTTCAGTTTGGATTTAATCTTTTGAAAAATAAATTCCTTGTTTACTTGTTTGATTACCATTCTCTGTTATCTTTAAGAGGTAAGACTGCAAGGTGACTAGCATGTTCTGTGAATCTGCCATTCCTAAAAGTTTTATAAACACTTGATATTTTTCACTGATAATTGATCGCTGCAATAAATATATATTGTGAAAATGCATCCACAATAAATGGAATTCCTCCAATGTCTGCCTTGCTTATTTTTATGCACTGTATTGATTACAAACAAGAGTTATATCTGTTTTAATAAAGATGGTGGCATAACAAAATATGTATTTCAGATCGAGTCTCAGTTTCCCTCTTTAAAAAAGAAAAGCCACTTCATGTTTTTTAAATAATTCTTAGTCCAGGCACTTTTCTAATGAAATAGTGAAACTTGCTCTAGTAGGGACAACTGATCAAACATGTATGGAGAAGGTTAAAAGGGGGTATTAAAAAAAATTTCTCCTTCCGGGGGATCCCTGGGTGGCTTAGCGGTTTGGCACCTGCCTTTGGCCCAGGGCGCAATCTTGGAGTCCCGGGATCGAGTCCCGCGTCAGGCTCCTGGCATGGAGCCTGCTTCTCCCTCTGCCCGTATCTCTGCCTCTCTCTCTCTCTATGTCTATCATGAATAAATAAATAAATAAAATCTTTAAAAAAAAATCCTCCTTCCAAAAAAAGCATCTTGCTCCATCCTTCCTTTCATTCCCCACCTTGTTACACACCACCCCCTCACTCCTAAGATAGAAGTACTGTTTTCCAAAGGTAGTGTCTTTTATAGTAGAAATGGCCATTTAATATTTACCCTTCATTTGCAGAATACTGACTATTTAAATGTATAAACTACACTTAAATCCAGAGATTTTTTTATTGTAATTTTGCATATTTATGTAACATTGGTCAAATATATGAGGTTTTTCTGATAATGGTTTAAACTGTGAGCCTGGAGCCCCTGAGCAATCCTCTACATCTTGCCCATAAGATTGGGTGGAATTCAATGAGTTACTGTAGCTTAAGAAATAATTAGTACTTTTGAGTTCTACGTCCTAACAAAATGGTGATCAGTTTAGACAACATGATAATTGTCATCAAGGTCAATTCCCAGCACTAAATAATGAAAAGAATACCATCTACAGTACTGGTACCAGACTGATAGGATTAGGGATGGATGAAATTTAATTTTACAACATGCATATTCAGGTTATAAGTGTAAAGACGTTATAGTCTCTTGTATGATGTGGCAACAGGTCTGTATCACAGGTGTTTTCCTGCTCTTGCTTGCTTGTGTACTCCAAATGGAAGAACGGATTTCTAAAAATCTCATGACCCTAAATATGTGTTCTTCTCCAGGACCAAAGAGACCTAACAATATCTTGATTTGAGTGTTATGTTTGTTTGTATCAAGCTTATTAATCATGTTGTCCAAACATTCTGTACCCTTACTGATTTTTCTTTTATTCCACATCTATTATTAAGAAACACATGTGAAAATCTCCCTGTGTCATTATGGATGTGTCTAATTTTCCTTGTAATTCTGTTAATTTTGCTTTCCATATTTTAACATCATATTTTCGGTGCACATGCAAATCTAAAATCATTAAAGCTTCCTAGTAAAGTATTTTAACTTTATGAAGTAATCCTCTATTTGCATAACAAACATTTTTTGCCTTACAGTTTATTTTTTCTATTCTTAAAATTGCTATAGTGGCTTTCTTTTGATTAACATTGCATGAGTTAACTTGTTCCACCCTTTTGCTTTCCACCTTGAATTTTAGATGCGTGTCTCTGAAAATCGGAGACCTCATAAAATCAGAATCATTAGGTTTTAGTGCAGACTGATCATTTCTGAGTTTTACCTGGAGTATTTTAGTCCTTTTACATTTAATGTAATTACTGATATTTTCTCATTATTATTTTTTGGTTTAGTATATTTATAGATTTTAGCTCTGAAAGCCATAGAAATCACTTATCCCAGTTTTTTTTCCTATAAAAGACCCATTTTCCCAAAAGCATTATGCACAATTTTAATTAGAATATAATGACAATGATATTTCATAATTTTTTAAATATGAAATGAAGTCAATGACTCAAAAAGTTATCTGCTGCAATGAGTTTGAGGGGAAATCTCACAATCTATATCATTACAGACAAAGTATAATGGTTCAACTTACAGTGTTTGACAGGGAGGAATCATGATAAAAAGGTGAGTATGAAATCATTTGATTATAGCAACAATATCTAACATTTGGAATGCATCCATACTCTTGTGTAATCATATTAGAGTCAACTATATTTATTTTCACATCTGTTACAACTTCTATTGGAAAGGAGAAATACTATGGTCTTATTTTCCAAGAGATATACATAGAACAATTTTTTTTCAGGGGATTTGTGCAAATCAGTATAAAATTTAACTTCCTCACATAATATATAAAATAGAAGATGCCTCTTCAGGTTTAATTTTTTTTAAGATTTTATTTATTTTTGCAAGAGAGAGTGAGCATGAGTAGGGGTTGTGGCAGAGGGAGAAGCAGACCCCTCCCTGAGCAGGGAATCCAACTGGAGACTCAATCCCAGGACCCCAGGATCATGATCTGAGCCAAAGACAGACATTAACCCACTGAGCCATCCAGGCACCCCTAGATTTAATTTTTAAAGTCCAGAATGCTGGCACTTCTCAATTAGGCATTCCTGCAATCTGGCTGAGATCTGCTCCAGCAGACATAATTTCTTTTTAGGCTTCTTATCACTGCTATTTTTCTATCTATCCATCTGATCGGGTCATAAAATATCTCATTAACGTTGATCTTTGACTCTTGCTAAATTTTGACCCTATTCTTTGCCAGCTACTCGCTCATCTTCTAGCTCACATTTATTGCCAACCAAAGTCATTGGAACATGTTCTGTGTCCCTAACCCATAAAATGTGTTCCCTCGGGTCCTATAAGTCATTAAACGTGGACTGAGCTGTAATAGAATATACCAGAGCAAACCCTTGGCCATTCTTCATAGACAAGTCCCTCACCACTGTCAGTTGCTGTTCCTGCTGTGTCCAGGATTCCAAGCATACACTGCTGGCAATGCACTTCAGCTTGCCTTGTGTAGGACTCTGACATCGTTGGGTCGTATTTAAAAAAACAAAACAAAACAAAAAAAAACCTCCCTGAACAAACCGAACTGTCAGAGCAGACTTCCCCACGCCTCCTGAACCAAGGACCACCAGTAGCTTGTACTCATGTGTGATGTGGTCTATTTAAATACTGACAATCTCCCTCACCTCCCTCCCCACTCACTGGTCTGGCACCTCCTCCACCTGCTCCATCTCCTCCTCTACCTCCTCTACCTCCTCCACCTCCTTCACCTCCTCCATCCTCTGGGCAGTGGCTCCTCTCCAGCTCTGCACTGTGGCAACAATGGTGGGGGCACTTCCAGAATGCACACATGGATATTTTCTCATTTAACTAGCATCCTAGTTATGTGCCACCTGTTTGATGTACTTTTCTGTTTGATGTACTTTTCCTCACTTGCTTTTACACCAGGGCTACCTGTGCTTCAGAGCATACAGTGATCTTCAGGAGGCAGCTGAGTGGCAGAGCTAGACTTTTGGCAACCCAGTGAGGCTGGAGGGAAAAAGACTAGTCTGTCAAAGGTGAGGATTTGTCAAACGACTTACAGGTCTACAAAGAGCTGACTCCTGAAAGTTAAGGGCGAGCTTGAAGTAATCTGGTCCCTACACAGATTGACACCTTCCTTAATGTGAAGAACAACTGCATTATTCTAGTGGAGAGGTACATGACAGACAGGAAAAGCTACAAAATACGGAGTAACAATTCAAGGATTTAAGAGAAAATATCACAAGCCTCTAGTACATAACTGTCAAAGAATTGCAAGGTATATGATGGGCTCAGTGTTTAGAGGGAGGAGAAAATACTTCATCTAGGGGTAATCAGAAAAAAAATAAAAGTATTTGCCTCAGATTCCTTTGTTCCCCCAGCAGGATACCCGGTGCACCACATGGAATGGTGCTTGATAAGTGATACGATTTCACAAACAACCCAATTTATAAACTCTGTGCTGAATGTACTGCTATCAAGTTTTGTGGTAAAGCTTTCAGAGCACTGAGAGGCCAATTTGTTTTATAACATTTTTGTTCCCAGATTTATAATTACTGTTCTCACCTCAGCCCTGCATTTCAACTCCAGGGCCTCTTGGATGGTTGGCCTCTTGCTTTACTCTACTGCAGATTTGACAGCAGAGTTTTGCCAAGGCATGGTTTTAGTGAGGTTGGCTTTTGCTCCCTTGAAATAGGATTTCCAACAAACGTCTCCATAAAAATAGGTTGTAGAAGGCCCAACCTTCTACATTTCTGCCTGGATAAAGAACACTCATTCAATAAACTCTTACAGGATGCACTAATATGAGCTATGTGAAAGAACCGCAAATAATACAGAACACAGGATTAATTTCTTAGCTACTTGTTAATCACACTCAGCATTCTTCCACACGAACCTACTTTTCTTAGAACAAATGCTGTCTTTTGTAGGTCGAGTGCCTGCCAAGTTGAGCAACACAGGTGCTTTGAGTTTTTTCAAAGGATGGAAATCAGCTGTCCTAAGTGCACTAGGGTTTCTAAATCCTCGGTGAGCAACAGAATCAATGGTAGAAATCATTGCAAGTTGTAAGTTCCAGTCCCAGGAGATTCTTAGTTAACAAAGAATTTTAGTGCGCCAAAAGCTGAGTTATCTAATACCCCATTTGCTATTCAAATACCTATTTGGTTTTTGTTTTTTTTTTTTTTAAGATTTTATTTATTCAGACAGAGAGAGAGAGAGAGAGGGAGAGGCAGAGACACAGGCAGAGGGAGAAGCAGGCTCCATGCAAGGAGTCCGATGTGGGACTCGATCCCGGGTCTCCAGGATCAGGCCCTGGGCTGAAGGCGGCGTTAAACCGCTGGGCCACCCGGGCTGCCCCTCAAATACCTATTTGTAAAATGCAGATTCTGGTGCAAAAGGACGGGGAGGGCCAGAGATTTCTCTTAGGTTCCCAGGTAACGCTTCAGTGGCTGCTGCTCTTTGGGGAAAACATTTCAAGGAGCAAGGGTTCACTCTAGGCTCCGTGTGGGAATGTGTGCTCCAAAGATTTCACTGAAAACAACAGAATAAGATCACTTGCTACAATATAACACTTGATATATCAACTGCCTTAATCTTTACATCAATTTTAGCAGATAGGTGTTGTTACTATCTCCATTGTCTAAGGAAACTGAGACCCAGAGAGGTTAAGTACCTTACCCGAGGTCATACAGCTCAGTACTCTGGTTTCACAGTCTATACTCTTAACCCACTACTGTAGCGGTTCCCAAACTTTAGGGTGCATCAGGATCATCTGGAGGGCTTGTTAGAGCACAGATTGCTCCAACCCAGGGTTTCTGACTGAGGCCTAAGAATTTGCATTTTCTAACAAACCCTCACATGATGCTAATGCTGCTGGTCCCCTGGCTCACCTGAAAACCACCCCCTTTCACCAGACCAGGTTCCAAGCCTCCTAAGAATGCACCTTAGAAACTGACGTCCTTCATGACCACAGGGCCTATGTTAACTGGCTGTACCAGTAAATTAACCAAGCTCAGAAACCCAACATTCTCTATAAAGTCAGTGGCGGTGCACTAGTTTGCAATGAGAAATTGCCCTCATGAGAACACTGAGCTTCTGTGAGCAGCATGATTTTTCTGCAAACTAAGGTGCTACTTCCAAGAAAGGGGGCTTCCAAGAGAGTCACTAAGGACAAGAGGTGTCTGACTGAAGGGGAGGCTGGCATTCTGTGTCCTGTTGGATGTGGCTACTTTGTCTCTCTGCTACCTGAACTCATAGAAAAGGGAATTGAAAAGAACAGGCCAAATAGGACAGCACTGTGCCTGTGTATAGAGGATGGATAGTTCCCATATGTGCCCACCTGTCCTAGAGCTGCTTGGGAAGATGACACTGGTTCAGGGGCGATACTCTATTGTCATGTAGGGATCACCATAACCAGGCAAGTAGATGCCGAGGAATCAGAGTGATATGGTGTCATTGTCACCAATTGGAGATCTGCTGGTCAAATGAGAATGACAGCTAATATTTCATTGGGTCCTTACCATTTCATATTCCCAGCATTTTCCAAGCATTTCGCATGTTACTCACTCATTTAAACCTCACAACAGCCCTACAAGACAGGCGCTACATATCTCTCTCGACCTATGATAGGCTCACAAGGCAATAAATCCACTGTCAGTTGAAAAGATCCTAGGTCAAAAATTCATTTAATACACCTAACCAACCAAACATCATAGCTTAGCCTAGCCTGCTGTTAGCCCAGTGTTAGGCAAATTATCTAACACAAAGCCTATTTGATAAAGTGTTGAATATCTCATGTAATTTATTGAATATTGCACTGAAAGTGAAAAAACAGAATGGTTATAAGTATACTGGTTGTTTATCCTCATGATTCCATGGCTTCCTGGGCGCTGTGGCTCCCTGCCAATGCCTAGCACTATGAGAGAGGACCGACCTATATATGGTGAAGCCAGGAAAAGATCCAAATTCAGAATTCCAAGTATGGTTTCTACGGAATTCATATCGCTTTCATACCATTGTAAAGTTGAAAAATCATAAGTTGAACCATCATAAGTCGGGGACTTTCTGTACTATATTATCCACACCCTACATGTAAATTAATTGAGGCAGAGAGAAGTTAAACAATTTGCTCAAGGGGCACCTGGGTGGCTCCGTTGGTTAAACATCTGACCCTTGATTTGGGCTCAGGTCATGATCTCAGGATCATGGGCTTGAGCTCTGCTTGGGATTCTCCTCTCCCTTTCAATCTGCCACCCCCACCCTGTGCAGTGCTCATTCATGCTCTCTCTCTCTCTCTCTCTCAAAATAAGTAAGTAAATCTTTAAGAAAAATCTCAAGGTTTGAACTTGGAAGCAGTCAGAGAGGCTTGGCCCTATAACAGGACATTCCAGATCCAGATAGTCTGAGGAAGGCCAAGATGGGTACTAGAGGACCCCAGGGCTTCCAGGACCTAGTATGGCTTCCCAAACTGTGATAAGACCTCTACAGCCATATAACCACTAACTTCTGTGATGCATTAATAACTCCAATTGCCTTAGTTGCTGCATTTAAGTCTCTGCCCAACAAATTCAAAGTGATCTACTTACACAAACTAAATTACATCCCTAACACAACTTACATTTGGATGTCTTGCTAAAGTGAATTTTCCTCCTGATTTCCACACTAGTAATTATGCTCTTTGGAGGATTGTTTTGGTTTTTCTTTTCCTCTTTTCATATTCTTATTATATTGCCTGTTATACTGCAGGCTTAGACTAGATAAATTCACCAAAAAATAGGAGGAGGAAAAGTTGCTGCAGGAGTAAAGTTGCCTTGCCAAGAAGCCAAAGCTGACTATAAAAGGAGTCTGTCCTGTGAGCTTCTGAGAGAAGATCATAGGGAAGGAGAACAAAAAATCAGACTGACAAAGTCCCTAGGAGAAGCTTATTCCAGGCCTTACTTCCACTCTAACTTACAAAGAATTTCCACTATACAGTACGTCTGAAATGGAGTATGTTTAAATAAAAAGAAAAAGAAAGAAAAAAGTTAAAAGGAAGCAAGTACTTAGAAAACTATTTAAAGTTTCCTTAAGAAGGATGGGCAGCCCAGGTGGCTCAGCGGTTTAGCACCGCCTTCAGCCCTGGGCCTTATCCTGGAGACCGGGGATTGAGTCCCACGTCGGGCCTTCCTGCACAGAGCCTGCTTCTCTCTCTCTCTAATAAATAAATATTTTCTTTATATAAATAAATAAAATTTACTTAAGAAGGAAATCCCAATGAAATCTCTTTCCTAAAAATGATACCGACTCCAGTTAAGCCTCACCTAGAGAGTACAGCCTAGTACTAATTCATAGCTCAGCCTTCTCTCACAACCTTTGTACTTACTGCTTTCTTCCCTGAACATCAACTTGGCCCAACCCTTCACTTCTGGTCTTCTGGTCTCAGAGGCTTCCCTGGACACACTATCAAAAGAGCTACCCCAGCTAGCTCAGTGGGTAAAGCACGTGACTCTTGATCTCAGGGTCATGAGTTCAAGGCCAATATTGGGTATAGAGTTTACTTTAAAAAGAGATTGTGGGGGATCCCTGGGTGGCGCAGCGGTTTGGCGCCTGCCTTTGGCCCAGGGCGCGATCCTGGAGACCTGGGATCGAATCCCACATCGGGCTCCCAGTGCATGGAGCCTGCTTCTCCCTCTGCCTGTGTCTCTGCCTCTCTCTCTCTCTCTGTGACTATCATAAATAAATAAAAATTTTTTAAAAAATTTAAAAAATATTTAAAAAAAAAAAAGAGATTGTGGGGGGGGGGGTGCGGGGGGGGGGGGTGGTGCCTGAGTAGCACAGTCAGGTTAAGCTTCTGACTCTTGGTTTTAGCTCAGGCCACAATCTCAAGGTCGTGGAATTGAAACCTCCATAGGATTCTGCACTCTGCACAGAGTCTGCTTGAGTTTCTCTCTCTCTCTCTCTCTCTCTCTCTCTCTCCCCCCTCCCCTGCCTCTCAAAAAAGAGAGAGAAAATGAGCACTATCCCTACCAAGGCCCACCCACCTGCAGTACTTGCAGGGCGGCTCTTAATTTTTCCCTCCTTCACTTCTCTCCATAGCAATGATCATCACCTGAATGGTTTTGTTCATTTGTTTTTTATTGGCTTGTCTGTCTTCCCCCATAACCTCCCTGAGGAATGTGTGTTTGGTTTCCTCCCATAGCCTTACTTGACAACAATCCCTGATGAGCAGTAGGCATTCAATATAAATTAGTGGAATTAATGAAAGAATAAATGATTATGATTTTTTTTACCGTTTTTATTTTTATTTTTTAATTTATTTTTTATTGGTGTTCAATTTGCCAACATATAGAATAACACCCGGTGCTCATCCCACCAAGTGCCCCCCTCAGTGCCCATCACCCAGTCACCCCCACCCCCCACCCATCTCCCTTCCACCACCCCTATTTTGTTTCCCAGAGTTAGGAGTCTCTCATGTTCTGTCTCCCTTTCTGATTATGATTTTCAAAGTTTTGTTGAATTCTTAAGTATTTATGCACTAAAATAATCTTCTCCATAGGACTACTTGAAATATGTCTATGTAAATATTTAGACTACAAACCACGAGACTCAAGCCCCCAACTCGGCCTTTAATTGCTTATGTAACCCGATTAGATCATTTCTTGGAGCTTCTTCACCTTGTATATCTGACATCCTATGGTTTGCAACCATGACTCTAAAATCCAACAGAAAAATAGATTCCGTATTTAAATATTCTCTGGGTGCATCACCTTTAGTTGAGTATGTATGGCATAAAACAAAGTACAGTGGGCATCCCTGGGGGGCTCAGTGGTTTAGCGCCTGTCTTCAGCCCAGGGCATGATCCTGGAGACCCAGGATCGAGTCCTACGTCAGGCTCCCTGCAAGGAATGGAGCCTGCTTCTCCCTCTGCCTGTGTCTCTGCCTCTCTTGCTCTCTGTCGCTCATGAGTAAATAAATAAAATCTTAAAAAAAAAAAAAGTGCAGCTATAAAGGCACCTGGTGGGGTTCAGAACAAGCATCTATGACATATGCCACTGGGCATGCAGAATATTTTAAGCTGAAGACAATCTGGGCCCAGCTTTTTGTCCCCCCCTTAACTGCCTCTAAGAGTTTGGAAAGAGGGCCTGCTGCAGGAAAACAGCTCTCACCAGAGGTGACTAGGAGGAGGCTGGGCTAGGTGTAGTAGGCCTGAGGAGCTTGGCAGGGCCTGTTTGTTCAGATTCCTCTCTGTGTCCCGCTGTTCCTGCTCCACAAGGCACACGTTTGCTCTTCCCATCTTCCTGTGAATCGTGGACCTTCCCTCTGAAGCCCCAGACCCCACCTTTTCCTTCATTCAGGATGCCATATGGGCCTCCATTGCCCCCCACGGAGCCTCTCAGGTCAGGGCGAGGTACCCATACCTAAGACATGAAACCCAATTTTCTATTAATCTCCTATCAATGCAATTAATACAGCAGCCCAAAGAACTTAGAACATTTTCCCTCCCATACACATCAAACATCTTGAAGGCTTTTTCAGCTGCACCTGGAAAATTGTTTCAGATATATTAAATGGTCCCCCAGAACTAAGAGCAGGGGGGACATCAAGATGATTTCAGGAACGACGTCTTTAGGGCTCCGAGGTCCCAGAGTGTCGGTCTGTTCCCGGAAGACCCTTATGTCCTTAGATAATGCGGGGCAAGCATTTGCGGTAGCGCCTGGTAAGGCAGTAGGCGATCAACACATCCGCCAACCATGGGGATCCTGGGAAGCCCCCGGCTCGTGAGCAATCTGTGCATGCATCGCGCCTCCGTCAAGTACTGAAAGCGAAGTCCCGTTTTCTGAACGAAGATGAGGAGTCACGTGGTCGTGCCAGATGCAGCTCTCATGGGTACAGGTAAAGGCCACCCAAGCCCAAGTCTTTTTTTTTTTTTTTAAGATTTTATTTATTTATTCATGAGAGAGGCAGAGACACAGGCAGAGGGAGAAGCAGGCTCCATGCACCGGGAGCCTGACGTGGGATTCGATCCCGGGTCTCCAGGATCGCGCCCTGGGCCAAAGGCAGGCGCCAAACCGCTGAGCCACCCAGGGCTCCCCTGAAGCCCAAGTCGTAAGGAGCACGCTCGGCGGGGCCCCTCAGAAAGGACGAGGCCAAGACCCACGTGCAGAGCCGCAGGGACAAGTCGCCGCGGAGGCCCCACGCGTCCGCCTCCCAGCGCCGCAGCGGCCTCGCTCTGCCCGGCCCGGCCCGGCCCCGCCCCCAGCTCCCATCATGCCCCGGGCTCTCCGCTTCCTCCGCCCAAATCGCTCGTGCGCGGGCCGCTAGGCGGTTGCCGAGAACTGTGGGAAGTCTCGCGAGGGGGAGGCTGTGTGTGTGGGCGGGTGGGGGGGAAGCGTCCCGTCGCCCTGGAAACGAGCGGCCTCGCCTCCGGGGGCTGAGGCGGGGCGGGGCTGCTGAACCACAGCTGCGCTCCTTCCAGCCGCTAGGGCTTAGGCGTGGCGGGGCAGGACGGCTGCACCCCGCAAGGAAGGCACCAGCAGCCTGGCCAGAGGACTGCGGGGCGGGGCTGGGGGGGCTGGGGGGGACGAGGGGGTCGGGCCAGGGCGGCCGAAAGGGAAACAGCGTGGCAGACGAGACCCGCCCCCGGCCCTGCGGGAAGCCCGCGCGCCCCGGGGCATGAGCCCCTCGGCGCACCGCGCCGTCCAGACGCGAGGGTGGCAGGAGCGCCTGGCCCACGCGACTCGCGGCCGATGAAACCCTCCGCGCCGGGGAAGTGACGGTGCCTGCCCCCGCCCCCCGCGGGCGCCCGGGCGAGGACCTGAGCGTGTGGCTTTCCCGAGGCTCCGGGTTCGCGGTGCCGCCGGTCAGCGCCCAGGTGGGCTCCTCGGAGCGCGGCAGGGCGCACGGGTTCCCGGATCTGCAGCCGCGGCGGCGCCCAGACCGGGACGTCCTCCCTGTGGCGTTCGTGGTTGTTTAATGGTCAACTGCTTTGGTCCTCGCAAAAGTGACAGCATCTTAGGACGGAGGTGCTGTTACTCGGTTGTCTTCGTGACCCCGGGGCGGGGCGGGGCGGGGCGGGGGGCGGCGCTTGCGTGGGAGGAGGAGCGATCGCGGCAGGTAGAACCTGCTGAGAGCTACTGCGGTTCAGCCGAGAGCAGTGGAGTATTTCCAGGGTATCTGCAGTATCCCAGACCATCGCACAGAGAGAGCATCATCTATAGAAGAGGAAAGTGTAGGGCATTGGAGCTCTTGGTCAATGGAAAATTAAGCAAAAATTAAAAAAAAATTTTTTTTGACCATATTGTTAGATTTCATTGAGTAACTATGATTTTTTCTTTGATTCGTGATCTTTTTCAGTACCCTCAGGATTATTCTGAACCTGCTCTGCCGGGTGTTGAACTAAATACAGGATGTGAGTGTTGAACTAAATACAGGGCTGCGTGCCCTGGGGATTTCCTTCTCAATTAAATTATTCTCTTGATTCGTCTTTTACTGCGGTTTTGGTCTCTTTTCCATGGCAATGGAAGATTTCTTCAAATGTTCGAAGTTGAATGTTTGATTAGCTGCGTCCTAATTAATTTAGGTTTTAGAGAAGCCTGTTGTCACTGTTAATTACATACAGTTGGCTCTATCCGGGGGTTAGTCATTAATGTAATGAACACCTTCAAATTCAGCAGAAAACTGCCCAGTAAGTTCCCTAGAAATTGTTTTACAGCCTGCCTACGTAATAAAAGAGATTTCAAGCCAGTTATTGGAAGAAATGTCAGAAGATTCAGAAAAAGAAGACTATTCAGATGGAACAATCAGTGATGAAGATGAGTCAGTATGTTTTTCTCGACTTTATTCCTACTTAATTTCAAATAAAACTTGTGTTATAAATTCCCAGGAAAAAAATACTATAAACTCAACTGGATGCAGAAATCAATTAGATGTTTAAATCACCTGTCACTGAATTTGGAAAATAATTTGAAAGCCAAGCTATTACCATGTGCAGTATACCCCATCTCAGAAGAGATCTCATTACTAAAGTTTTATTTTTATAAATCATGTTCACTTATATGTATTAATTCTGTTACATCGTAGTATGTATCATAATACTGGATCCCGTCTGTTCTAGACCTACTTTGTATCCCCATAATAGGTTTAATGTGGCTCTGATGTAACAAAGGAAAGGACACTGAGGAAGAAAAAAGGACAAAACAAAACACAATATTTCAAAATAGTTTGGATCTACTACATATTTCTGAGCGATTTCCTTCACATTTTAGTAAAATCATCACATATAGAGGTTAAGGTCCCAGAACAAGCTCCCTTCAAATAACGTATCACCCTTTGAGTCCATGGCTTTCTGTGCTTCTTTTTCTTTTTCTTCTTTTTGCTCATTTTATTCATAGTTTAAACTGTTCTGCCAAGTTTACCAAGAATCTTTAAAATTTATTCCCTCCGTACATTCATTAATATGACTTCAACCAATTAAAGATAAAAACTTAAAGGTTTCAGGATTTTTGAAGTGTTGGGCACTTTGAGACCAGTAGCCCATAATAATCCTTTGGGTTTTTTTCATTCATTAAAGATTAGATGCACTCAATTCTAAGTACTCAAATAGATGTAAAAAAATTTCTGGATTTGGAAACTATTGGTATTAAAAAAACATTATAAAATTCTCTTGTTTTAGGATGAGGATAACTTCATGAAATTTGTAAGCGAAGATATCCACTCGTGTGCACTTTTAACAGGTTTGAACTTGTCCATATAATCTCCCTTCTCTTTAGGATAAAACCTTGAATATTCACTCAAGGTCAATGAAAAGTAAGAAAGTGTAGAAACTAGAAAAAAGATTGATTAATATAGAAGTGCATTCTGATATTGGATGAGGAAAGAAAATGTATCCACTTTTATAAGCATGTCTTGGAGTTCAGACTTTAAAGGTTTTAGGTAAACCTGATATTTAATGAAACTAAAAGTAGTCATTATTTATAAAAGGCTACACTTAACATAAGGAATTACATAGGCATTTCTTTAAATAACTAGCTCTATAATTTACAGTATGACTCGAGTTATAATGGACACTGTTTTTGAAGTACATCTTTATTCAAATGAACTATGCCCATGTAAAGAGTTTCCTTAATAAAACCATTTATTTGCAAGTGTACATATATGTGGGATCTTGATGTATAGTTGATTTTTTAAAATTTATACATTTAGTATTAGTTTTCAAATAAACTAAAATATTCTAAACATTCTCATCACAGATTATCTGAAATTGAAGATAAGATTTTAATTTTTTCTTTTTTCTTCTTTTTCCTTTTTTTTTTCTTTTCCTTTTTTTTAAACCATCATCCTAAAACAAATCTTTTGAGATACCTACTCTTCTCAGTTTGGTATGTATCCTTATAGGCCTTTTCCTTTGCATTTATGCACATATCTATACTCATAGAAAATTTGTAGTACTGGTTTATGGACTTGTACTACTACTTGTACTTGCCACTCTTTTTCTTTTTAAAATTTTGATAATTTGTGGAAGAAAGGAGGCAACTCACCATTTTAACTAACATTTCCTTTATTGCTGAAGAAATTGAGAATTATTTTATGTTTGTCTATAGTCACTCTTATAATGAATTGCCTGTTTATACTAATCCTTTGTGAATGTTGCTTATATTATTTAGAATTATTTTGATGTTAAATTTATCATTATTTATTTGTGGCTCTCTGTTTATATCTGTTTTAAGCTACAATGGCCTTCCCTACCCCCAAGGTCACCAATATAATCATCTAGCTTTTCTCTAAAGACTTTGAATTTTGGTATTTAATTTCTCCATAATTTACATTTACAAATAGTATGAGATATGGATCTAGTTTTATTTACTAATTCATAGCTGCCTTGCCATTTTTGAGTCATACTGTAAATTAGGCAAAATGTATCTATTCACATAATGAAATACTAGATGCTTAAAAACTGTTGAATAAATGGATCTAAATACCAAACCTGAGAAATACAAGGGAAGGTATTATTATTCCTCATTTACATATGGTAAAATTTATGTTCAAAGAGGCTGCATTAGCCAAGCAAAATCATATAGAAACAAAGTGATAGAACTTTGCTTCTAGTCCAACTTGCTATATCTGCTCTTTTAAAGAAATAGCTCAAAACTAAATCTGGGTAAAAAGCCACATTTTGGTGGTGGGAAAGCAAGAGGAGTCAGTGAGACAAATGGAGAACCACGTATGTGAAAGGTAGGGAGAAAACCAGAAAGTGTTGCATCATAAAAGACAAGGAACATGAGCTTAGGGAGGAGTGATTATCCACATCAAATTGATGCCCCAAGCTATCCCATAAAAAAGACAGGGCCCCTACACTGCAAGTAGGTAGTGAAAACACAAGAGGCAATGCCATTGTGTTCTATGTGAATTATGCTCTTCGAGTTGTGTTACACAGTGATCCTAGAATGAGAACAGAGAAAAAGTTGTGACTGAGAGTTTACTAGCAACCTTTGAGAATATAATAATGCCAGTGGGTGGTGAGGAATTATGCTGATGGAGTGTATTTAACCCATTGGACAAATAGTTGCCTCAGTGTGATTAAGTTTAAGAAGACTCTACAGTAGGGGCATCTGGGTGGCTCAGTCAGTTAAGCATCTGACTTCGACTCAGGTCATGATCCCAGGGGTCTTGGGATCAAGCCCCACATCAGGCTCTGTGCTGAGCAGGGAGTCTGTTTGTCCATCTCCTTCTCCCTCTCCCCAGTTTGTGCTCTCTCTGTCTCTCAAATAAATAAATAAAATCTTAAAAAAAAAAAAAAAGACTTGGGTTGCCTGGGTAGCTCAGTTAGTTAAGCATCTGCTTTCCGTTCAGGTCATCATCCCAGCGTCTTGGGATTGAACCCAGCTTGGACTCCTGCTCAACAGGGAGCCTGCTTCTCCCTATTCCTCTGCCTGCCATTCCCCTTGCTTGTGTCAAATAAGTAAAATCTTAAAAAAAAAAAAAAGACTCAAAAGTAGACAATTTGCTAGAAAAGCTGCAAGAAACAAATGTTTTTGGAATAACACTGAGAATTCAGCATCAATAGTATCTGAGTTCAACAAATACTTTTTTTTAGCTATTGTGAAGATCAGTTGTTATAAAATTTCAATAGTGATTTTTTAAATGGCATGAATTATAAGATGATATCCACAAATATTCACAAATTAATGGTATTGGAAGGGAAAAAAGAATATATTACAAAATTATAGGAATTGAGATTTTGCTGCTTATCACTCATGATTGTGTTTGAATCTTTTTTCAGGTGACTCTATTAGTGACCCATTTATCCCCCGAACTACCCAGATACTGTTGGAATATCAACTAGGGAGATGGGTGCCACGTCTTCGTGAACCACGAGATTTATATGGTGTCTCTTCTTCTGGTCCACTGAGCCCAACACGGTGGCCGTACCACTGTGAAGTCATTGATGAAAAGGTCCAGCATATTGGTATGTTCTTAATTTTTGGAATTCAAATTTTAGCAAACTTACTTTGCCAACCTTAATTTTAATGAGGAAACTCATGGTCTTAGATTAGTACGTTCCAATAGGAACGTGGGATCCAAAGCCCCAAGTAGACAGATGACTCTTATCAAGCAACCTATGGAACAGGAAAATATTTGCCAACCACATATATGATAAGAGGTTAATCTCTAAAATACATGAAGAATTTCTATAACTCAGTAGCAAAAACAGTAATAACTAAATTTAAAAACAGACTGAGGACTTAAATAGACATTTCTCCAAAGAAGACATACAAACGGCCAACAGGTGCATTTATTGGCTTTTTATGTCAACTGTCTGGTAAAATCCTTCGCACATTTTATGATTTGTTGTACTTATTGTCATCTTCTTGATCAGTGTTTTCTATGTAGTCAGATCAGCTTACTGTGTTATATATATTGCATACTTTTTTTCAGTTTGTCATTTGCCTTTTATCTTTAGCATGCAGAATTTTTAAATTTTTATGTAATCATTTTGTCTATCACTTTTTGTGGCTTCTGGGTTTTGAAATTCTCATGTTTCTCTTAGTTCTATTCGAATTGTATTTTTTGTGATTAAAGTTTTCATCCATCCCCAGGACATTTTGATACAAGAAGCAAGCTCTCAATCCAGTTCTGTTAACCATCTGGCCACTTGTTTAAAATATATTATTTTCTGTAAGCTGGTTGGAAATGCCACAATTAGTGCTAAACTTTTAGGTCTAATTTTGAATTTTATTCTATTCTGTTAACTTATCAATATTATGGCATGAATTTTAAAGCTTTAAGCTAAAGCTTTAAAACTACAAACTTTGTTATATAATAAACTTCACACTATTACTTTATTTTTTTCAAAAATTTTCCATTTTTTAGGCTACTTCTACCAAGATGTTTCTCCAAAGATAAATGTGGCCAATAAACACATGAAAAGAGGGGATCCCTGGGTGGCTTAGCGGTTTGGCGCCTGCCTTTGGCCCAGGGTGCGATCCTGGAGTCCTGGGATCGAGTCCCGCTTCAGGCTCCCAGTGTGGAGCCTGCTTCTCCCTCTGCCTGTGTCTCTGCCTCTCTCTCTCTCTCTCTCTCTCTCTCTCTATGTCTATCATAAATAAATAAATCTTTAAAAAAAACACATGAAAAGATATTCAATATCTTTAGTCATCAGAGAAATGCTAATTAATACCACATTGAAATAACACTTTACAGCCACTGGGATGACTGGGATCAAGGTCTGATAACATGTGTTGATGAGAAATAAAACATGCCCTCCAAAAAACTTATGTGTACTTGTTAATATGGCAACATTGTTCACAATAGCCAAAAGGAGACAACCCAAATGTCCCTCAGTGGATGAGTACTATGCCGTGGAAGTCAGAGGAGACTACATTTTACATTTTAACTTAAACCAAGCATTGTTGACTGTATGGAGCATAACCTGCTGGTGGGTGTATATACATTGGTTGACAGCTTTGCATTGTCAACTAAAAGTTAAGTAATATATGTCCTAAAATTTAGAATTCTTACCTCAGGATTTATACCCAAGAGATTTGTGGGCACATGGGCTCCAAGGAACATGTATAAAGCTTTTCATAGCAACACTGTTCTAAATAGCCCCAACCTGAAACAACCTGATGCCCATTATAAGTAGAAATGGATAAATTGGAGGACTTTTATGTAGCATTTTAATGTATTCTATAGCAATAGAAAAGAACACATCACAGCAACACACCACAAGATGGATTGATTTCACAAATATGTGAAAAGCAGAGAAGAATATTTGTTATGTAATTCAACTTATGTAAGTATAAAAATAGGCAAAACAAAGCTATAGTTTCATATCAATAATTATGTAGATATATTTATGAATATATATATGAATACTCAGATTATAAAATTATAAAGGCAAATGAAGAAGTAATTACATTATAGTAAGGTCAATGGTTATATTTCAAAGGGAAGAAGAAATAAATGATTAGAAGGGGGTATGAGTGGAGATCCGAGGGGCTGGCAATGTAATAGATCTTGATCTAAGTGATATATGCTTTGTGATAAAGCACAGAACTGTATTTCTTTGGTTTTGTACTTCTCATAAGTATGATTCCTCATAAAGGTTTTGTTTAAATACTTGGTTTATTTCAGGCCATGTGAGTTATGGGTAGAAGTATGTTTCAGTAGATTTTAAAAATGAGCACAAATAATTGGCAAAAAAGTATTTCATAATAGAATCTGGAAATAGACTAGCACATTTAGACCAAATTATTTTTTATAAAGTCACCAAAGCAATCCAGTGGAGATAAGTCTTTTTAATAATTAATACTGTAACAACCTGGTGTCCATGTAGCAAAACAATAAACCTTGACCTGTACCCCTCTCAGCACACAAAAAATTAATTCAAGATAGATCATAGGTCTGGGCAGCCCGGGTGGCTCAACGGTTTAATGCTGCCTTCGGCCCAGGGTGTGATCCTGGAGACCTGGGATTGAGTCCCACGTTGGGCTCCATGCATGGAGCCTGCTTCTCCCTCTGCCTGTGTCTCTGCCTCTGTGTGTGTGTGTCATGAATAAATAAATAAAAATTTTTTTAAAAGTTGAAAAAAATAAGATAAATCACAGGCCTAAATGTCAAAGTTAACATCGTAATACTCCCTGAAGAAAACATAGGACAGTATCTTCATAATCATAGGATATGAACAGTTCTAGAGAGGACCCAGAAAGGAAAAAGAAACAATAAAAATAAGTTAGACTTCATCAAAATTTAAAACTTTTCATCAAAAGACATATTTAACAAAATAAAAAAAGCAAGCCACAGTCTAAGAAAATATTACTGGCACATACCTGACAACATGGGTGCAAACTATACGAAAAATCCCTACAAACCAATAATAAAATGAAAACTAATTAAAAATGAGCAAAAGAGTTGAATAGATATTGCTCAAAGGGGAAGACATATAATGGCTGATAAATGTGGAAAAAGTATTAAACATGGGAAATGAAAATGAAAATCGCAGTGAGATACCACTTTACACAAGGATGGCAGAGTTTTTAAAAATTTTAAAGGCTGACAACTCCAAATATTAGAATGTAGAACTGGAACTAGAGTTGGTATGAGTGTAAAATTGTGCAACCACTTTGAAAAAAGATTCAGCAGTTTGTTTCCTTTCTAATAAAAGAGAATGGACATCTATGTATTTGTCAAAACTCATTGAACATACAATAAAGATTTGTACATTGCATTATATGTAATATGTAAATTTTAGAGCAATAGCATACAAGTATTGACCTAGGTCTCAAAAGTCTTTGTGTACTTCTGCTCTCTCTTAAACCCTATCCAGCTACCATGGAACAATCCATAGCTAGCTTGCTGGATAGTTGAAAGAAAGAAAGCCTGGATAGTTAAGCCCTGCGTGAAACACTAAATTTTAGCCTAGCTATACCATTGAATAGTTTGAAAATATACAATAAAAATTTCCCATTTTATTTTGAAGTAGTATTCAAACAAAGTTTTCTCTTTTCTCCCCAGATTGGACTCCTTCTTATCCTGAGCCAGTGTACACCCCAACAGGCCTAGAGATGGAACCCCTTTATCCAAATTCCAAGGAAGATACTGTGGTTTATCTAGCTGAAGATGGTGGGTACATAATGAGACATGTTGCTATAAAATATAATTTGGTACCTGGATTCATCCCTTAATTATATTTGCTTTACTATTTATAATGGAAACTACAGATTACCAGGAAGTCCTGATCTCTATCAAGATGTTTAGTTACAGATTGATTCAGATGTGGATTTAGTGCTAATTGTATTCTTGAAGGTGTACTGCAGTTTATGCAGACTTACTTTAAAATAAAATATATTGCTCACTACAATGGAGGATTATATTTAGAAGGAATTATGCTTCATGTCAGTTTCCAAAGATAAATCCAGGGTAGTGTTCTACAACTATCGTTGCCTCTCTATTCATAGGTCACATTCATGAAATCTTCCAGATGACTTTTTGTTTTGTGCTAGTTTGATGCTTTCTTGAGATTGCACCTTTAAAAGGGTTTCAAAAATACCCCACCCTGCAAGTAATATCTAAGATTATATTTCAGGACAGTGTTCTTAACAGCCAGGATCAATATTTGTACTTTGAGAACTCTAGTAATGCAAAATCTCATATCTGTTTTATGATAGTATGTAATAATCAAACATAGGTGTCTCAGCCTATACTCTAAAAGTGTTTTATACTCTCAAACACTCTAGGAGTGTTGCTCCTAAAGCACCTATGTAAGGAAGTAAGGGACTCTTGCACCATTTCACCATCAGAGTTCTATATCTTAGCAAGAACTTCCAGAGAATGAATATATATATATATAATATAATATAATATAATATATAATATAATATAATAATATATAATATAATATAATTATAATATAATATATAATTATTATTATTATAATAATATATAATATAATATATATAATAATATATATATATTATTTAAAGGGATGGCAAAACAGAAAATTTTAGCAGGATTGTTTCCTATGTAGTAAGCAATTCTATAAATTATATACTCACATATTTTTTAACAAGTAGAATAAAGACAAGCATCCCTGATTTTTTAATTTAATTTCAAATATTTACATGGCTAACCTGCCTTAGAACTTCCATATGTAACTTAAATAAGATCTGATAAAATATTAAAATAGTTGAGGTGAGTCAGTCAGGGTCTTGTCAAGAATGGGATGGCATACTTGGAGTAATTTAAGAAAGTTTAATGGGAGTATAACTTACCAAAGTGGACAGAATTAAGGCAGACTAACAAGGGTTGGTAAAGCAGCATAGGACTGTCTATAGAGCAAAATCATTGTGTTTCCTAGGTCTGAGAGAGCCAGATGTGTAGTATTAGGAGAGGGAAGTCCCCAAACAACTGAATGTATAGAATTTTGGGTTCCTATTATTTTTTCTAAAGATTTTTTCTTTTTTAAAGATTTATTTATTTATTTGAGAGAGAGTGAGTGTGTGCACAAGTAGGGAGAAGGGCAGAGGAAGGGAGGGGGAGCAGACTCCCTATTGAGAAGGGAGCCCAACACAGGGCTTGATCTCAGGACCCTGAGATGATGACCGGAGCCAAACCCCAGAGTCGGATGCTTAACCAACTGAGCCACACAGGTACCCCTAAAGATTTTTTTCCTTAAAGATGTTCCATTGTCTTGTGACATTTACTGTCTTTATTAAAAAGACAACCATAATTTTTATCATTGTTCCCTCTTTGTATGATGTGTCTTTTTCTCTCTGGCTGTTTTCAGCAATTTGACTATGATCTGCCTAGATTTGGATACCTTTATGTTTATCCTGCTTGATGTTTGCTGAACTTCGTAGGTCCATGGTTAATAGAGTTGAGATTTTTTTCAAATTTGAGACCTTTTCAGTCATTATTTCTTTTTTTCCATATTATTTGTTCTCTTCTGTCCTTTGTAATTCCAATTACACAGATGTGGGTTTCTAGCTATGTTCTACATGTCAGTGTATCTTTTTTTTTTCCTTCTCTGTCCTTGAGTTTGGATTAATTGTATTTAATTTTTCTTTTAGTTCAGAGAGTCTTTCTTTTGCAATATCCAATTTTTCTTAAAACCATCTAATTCATCTTTAATTTCAGTTATTGTATATTTTATTTCTAGAATTTTCATTTGGTTCTTTTTTTGTAGTTTGGGAGGTTTTTTGAGACTATCTGCTTATTCATTATCTTTATCTTTTCCTTTAAGTCTTTAAATATATGTATATATATTCAAAGTCCTTTGTTAATCCCAACATCTGGATTATCTTGGGGGTGTGTTGAAAGTGTGTGTGTGTGTGTGTGTGTGTGTGTGTCTGAACATGGATCATTTTTTCCTTGCTTTTCTTTGTGTTTCATAATTTTTCTCAATCATATGCAGGACATTGTGAAAGATACCTAGTTGGAATCTGTTCTTTTTAAAAATTATGCTGAATTTTGTTCCAGTAAGTAGCTAAATTGCTGGCAGATCATTTTACTACCTTCAGCCTTTGTTTTGTTTTATTTTATTTTATATTATACTATTATATATTTAATTTTATTTTATTTATGTATCTGATCTGAAGGCAGTTGCGTAACCAACTGAACCACCCAGGCATCTTGGTTTTATTTTTATTTTTTTTATAAGGGCCTATCTATTTTCCTTTTGTCTTAGTCATTTAGTTCTAGGTCATGGTCCTTACCCTTGGATGTGGTACTTATACCTAAAATGCAGCCTTTCTGGAGTCGTGATTGAATGCCTGAGGTAGTCAACGAAGCCTTTCCATTCTGGATAGTTTAGAAGTACAGTATATTTTCTAGAATTGCATATCTAATATCTCAGTCCCACAGTAACACACTCTTATCTTGCTGAGTCTTATCCTGTGTTTATATAGCCAAGCCCTTAGCCAAGGACCAGGGAACCACCACTGTAGACTGTTGAGGCCCTATGTAGCTTTCTTATCTCTGGTGTCCTGCCTCGTAAATTTCAGCAGCCTTAAGCAACAATCTTGCCTCCTCAGCTCAGTAAGACTGCTCTACTATTTTTAAGTGCCACTTTTTAAAGATGTAGTTAGATGGTATTTCCAGGAAGAAAGGCTAGGGTTAGACATGGCCTTATTTCATGTATTTATTTTTTTCAAATATTCTTTTTTTTTTTTAATTTTATTTACTTATGATAGTCATACAGAGAGAGAGAGAGGCAGAGACACAGGCAGAGGGAGAAGCAGGCTCCATGCACCGGGAGCCCGATGTGGGATTTGATCCTGGGTCTCGAGGATCACGCCCTGGGCCAAAGGCAGGCGCCAAACCGCTGCGCCACCCAGGGATCCCTCAAACATTCTATATAGTTCTAGTCTGTGTGTTATCCATATATATGAAAACAATTCATTTTCTTTGGTCTAGCTTTATAGATATTTATAGTGAAAGGGCAAGTTCAGGACCAATTACTCCACAATAATCAGAAGCAGAATAAACATTTTTAATATGAGAAATACATGAAATTATTTGGGGCATTACTTTTCTAGTCTGAATACTCTTAGACTTTTGTATTTAAATAGATCTGTATGTTAGTGTCAAATTACTTTAAAATTTAAAATCTTTAGTGATACTTCAGTTATATTGTGGCTTCAAGCTCTCTATATATAGAATATATACTTTAGACATGGCTTGATATCTTTATGGTATCTTCTTCTATCATCAGCTTACAAGGAACCCTGTTTTGTGTATTCCCGAGTAGGGGGCAATCGAACACCCCTGAAGCAACCTGTGGATAACTATGACAATACTTTGACGTTTGAAGCAAGGTTTGAGAGTGGAAATCTACAGAAGGTAGTCAAAGTGTAGGTTTTAATTATTTTTATTTGAGGAGCTAGACCAACTACTTATTATTTTCTGTATTAGGTACATTAAAGTTTTAGTATTCACAAATGAACTGCAGTTCCTTGAAGTATGATGCAAATTAGAGACAGGTTCGAATTCTGGACTCAAATACTCTGAACCGGTTTCTATACTGTACATTTTTAATTTGCCAGTGTGAACTGTTATACAGACACACGCACTGCTTCTCAAACCTTTTAATGGAATGGTGTTTGGGATGAATGTTCCGTAAAATATGTTTAGGAACATGTGTACTATCCAAGGTCATTCTTTAAAAAATTTTTACTATAAAAATATTTAAGTACAGAAAATAATACAGTTCTCCATTAACCATCATATACCCTTCACTAGATGCAACAGCTATGGTTTTGCATTATTCATTTCATCTATTCTTAGGTCACTGTTGATAACACACAGTACACACAAAGGAAGTACATAGTGCTGATGGAATAGAAGGTTACTTGGTAAAGAAAAAGTCACAACTAACCCAGTAAGACCGTGTGTGTATACATGTATTAAACAAATGTATCAATAAAACTATTTTCACCTTTATTTAAGTATCCTCAGTGACTAAGTTTGGAGAATGCAAATAGTTACCAAATACAGTCCTTGAAGAGTTTCAAATTTTTAAATGTATGTGGTTATATTAATTTATATGTTTTCAACCTTTCTCAGTGATAGTGTTTCAGATCCTGAGACTATGAATCCAATAGAAAACAGTAATATATATTTGAAGTAAAAAAAACAAAACAAAACAAAACAAAACAAAACATTGGACTTTGAGTTTCAAGAGCTCTTTAATCATTTCTTTTATAGGAAACATAATTGGGCTGAAATAACGAATTTTTCATCAAATGCTCATTTTAATGTGCTCTCTTGAATTACAAAAAAATTAAAAGGCCTTTAGAAAATTAGCATAGAAGCAGTTTCACATCCAATAGAAGAGAAAATTTCAAAACTTTTATTACTTGCTATTGGATGCTGCCTAAATAAGCAGTTTCAGGGGAAAAAAGGCTTTCTGCGAATAGGTAAAAGTAAAATAATCTTCCTTATTTAATTTAAATGTCATTTTTACATTTTTATGTGTTCTTTTTCCTTCTTTTTTTGTGTATTAGGGCTGAATATGAATACCAGTTGACTGTGCGCCCTGACCTCTTCACAAATAAACATACCCAGTGGTACTATTTCCAAGTCACTAATACCCAAGCAGGAATAGTCTACAGATTCACTATAATCAATTTCACTAAGCCTGCTAGCCTTTACAATCGGGGTATGCGCCCACTGTTTTATTCTGAAAAGGATGCCAAGACTCATAATATTGGCTGGCAGAGAATAGGAGATCAAATCAAGTATTATAGGAACAACCAGGGACAAGATGGGCGCCATTATTTCTCTCTTACATGGACATTTCAGTTTCCACACAACAAAGATACCTGCTACTTTGCTCACTGCTATCCGTATACTTATACCAACTTGCAAGAATATCTTTCCAGTATCAATCATGACTCAGCACGGTCAAAGTTTTGTAAAATACGTGTCTTGTGCCACACAATTGCTAGGAACATGGTGTATGTCTTAACAATCACTACTCCCTTGAAGAACACTGACTCAAGAAAGCGAAAGGCTGTGATTTTGACTGCCAGGGTACATCCAGGAGAAACCAACAGCTCTTGGATCATGAAAGGCTTCCTAGATTATATTTTAGGAGACTCAAGCGATGCGCAGTTGCTTCGGGACACTTTCATCTTCAAGGTGGTACCCATGCTGAATCCAGATGGTGTGATTGTGGGAAATTATCGTTGTTCCTTAGCTGGACGAGATTTAAATCGTAATTATACATCTCTCCTAAAGGAATCATTTCCTTCTGTTTGGTATACCCGGAACATGATCCGTAGGTAAAATAAGCCTCAGATTACCTCTCTGTTTATTTAGTAAACTCGGTAGTTAGATTTTTGCTTCCACAGCTCATTCATTTTACTCTAGCTTTTAAGATGGCTTAACTGATAATTAAACTCTGGCTACTTAATTCTTTGCTCATTCGTTCCACTCTTCTTTCTGGCATTATGCCACTGGATTCACTAGCCTTTTCTTAAATAATGAATAAATTTCTAGAACATTTTAATGCTTTGTGAAACTAATAGTTAAATTTGCATATCCCAAATGTGATTTCTTGCTAAAGCTAAATGTAGCACTAATGTTTACTTTGGGATGCTTGAGTCTCTTACATGTAAAAATTAATTCTGTCTCACTGGGTCTGCTGGCACTATGTTGATCATACCTTGGTCTATGATGAGCATTTTTTTTATTAAGTTTTTAATTTTAAGTCCAGTATAGTTAACATACAATGTGAAATTAGTTTCAGATATACAATATAGTGATTCAGCAATTCTGTATATTATTCAGGGCTCATCATGATAAGTCTACTCTTTAACATGATAAGTCTTTTGACCATTAGGTTATATAGTTATTAAAACTTTGATGAATAATAGTCTTATATTCCCCCAGAAAAATTGAAGCTTTAAATTTTCCAAAGAATCTAGAACAGCAAATGCACATAATATATAAATATTTGTTGAATGGTTGAACTCTTTAATAGATTAAGATAATAACAATCAGGAATAGGCATGTGCTAGAACAAAAAGATTTATTAGAGTCACAGAACCCCATTCCAAGTTCAAAGCCTCAACTTTTTTGCTTAAGAGTGTGGAATGGAGTTAAAATATCAGATTGGAATCCTTCTATATCATTTGCTAACTGTGACCTTGAGCAATTTAAAAACAATCTAAACCCCAGTTTTCTCATCTATAAAATGGTAATAATGATACTTAACACACAGGATTAAATCAGAATATTATTAATAAAGTACCCCAAATAAAATATGGAACATTGAAAGTTCTAAATGTATTCAGGTCAGGGTTAGCTCAAATATAAAAAGAAAACAATGTTAATGAATCAGATACAGATATAAAGACTCTTTGTAAACTATTTAGGATTATTCACATATTTACAAAAATAAGCACTATAATAGAGATTGTTTATAGCTGATCCCATTTTGTTACCAGGGCCCCCAGTGCAAGTACAAGAACTCCGTTTCAGGGCTGAGGCCCTCTAGGATACCTCCAGTCCCTCATCCCTCAGAGAAGTTGACAGGCTTCAGAAACATGGAGAAGCATGACTCCATGCTTCTCAGTTCAGCCTCAACTTTCACTTCCATGTTAATCCTTTTATCTGCTTAGGCACAGAGGGAGTGAAGTACAGATCTCCACAGGAAACACTGAAAACTCTTGCTTTCATAAGCCTCATAAATTTGGACTCCAGGATTCCCGGCAGTTATCTGAGAAATGTTAAGTGATAAGAAACAAAAACAAAACAAAAAAAAACTAACAAAACGTGACTTCCTTATTTTCCTGGGGTTGGCAAACAATAACCAAGAAGGCAAAATGCAATGTGATATCCTAAGTTGGATTCTGGGACAGATAATAAGACGTTAGTAGCAAACTAGTGAAATCCGTAAGATTGGGAGTTTAGTTACTAGTGGTGTACCAATGTTGGTTTCTTTGTTTTTGAACACTGTACCATGGTTATGTGATATGTTAACGGTAGGGGAAACTGGGCAAGGGGTATATGTTTATGCTCTACTACCTTTGCAAAGTTTGTGTACTCTAAAATTCCAAAATAAAAAAAAAATTATAAGAAAGGGAGCTGATTAGAATATCTATAATGTCTACTTAGTGCTCTTTGACATTAAGGGTTTCTGGTCCAACAGAAGATGGATTATAGGCCAAGGCCCTTTGGCTTGTCTCTATGGAAAATACTTTAAATGTCTCCATTCTTCTCAGATTACCTTGTAAGGTTAAGGCAGAAATCTATTCAGTAAGTTTCAGAAAGACTTCCAAGAAAGAAAACTACCTTAATGCAATGAATCATAGGTAGGTAAGCAGAATAAGAAGTCACATATATGTGGGAAGGAAAGCAGCTGTAGGTATATCTAAGATTTAGTATATTTAAAGAATATGAGAATAAGAAAGTTTCAGTAAGTTTTAGTATAGGATGCTTAGTATAAGATACTTAGAATATCTTAACCTGTGGGTAAGAAAAAAGACCCAAGCCATTTCTCAAGTGATTTAAAATTCATGTAAAATTATAGAGACCCTTTGGAAGGATGTAATGACATATCTTTGGGAGTTACTCAGAAGTTTATTTGGACTTAAATTTAAGAAATTGAAAGATCATTTAAATTGGGGAAATACTGGTTTTAAAATGTTCAGCATATTTCATATTTAAGGTCCTAACTTGATAATCTTGCTTTATAATCCACTCATTTTTCTAAAAACTTGTAATGATCATTTAGTGGCTTTATGTCAGTTTTAGGTTATCAATTAGAATTTATTGGGGGATCCCTGGGTGGCGCAGTGGTGTGGCGCCTGCCTTTGGCCCCGGGCGCGATCCTGGAGACCCGGGATCGAGTCCCACATCGGGCTCCCGGTGCATGGAGCCTGCTTCTCCCTCTGGCTGTGTCTCTGCTTCTCTCTCTCTCTCTCTCTCTCTCTCTCTCTCTCTCTCTGTGACTATCATAAATAAATAAAGAAAAAAAAAAGATTTATTGGGCACCAGATGAGAAAAGGGTAATCAATTAATACATGTAACAGACCTCATGCTGGGATTTCACTGTAGTTTAGAGGAGTATTATTCCTAATCAAAAACTATGCTTTGAATGTTTTGATTTTAGGTTTTAATATTTTTGTTTTAAAAGTAATACATTTCATATTACTACAAACACCATTGCTAACCTTTTGGTATTTATCCTTCCAGGCATAACAAATAGTATGTGTAATATTGATTATTTAAGTAATATAATACATAAAGTTTATAAATATGAAAAAAGGGGGGCAAAAAATGCCCATCATCCTACCACCTTAACACCACTACTTTTTAAAAAAAATAAATTTATTTTTTATTGGTGTTCAATTGGTCAACATACAGAATAACACCCAGTGCTCATCCCGTCAAGTGCCCACCTCAGTGCCCACCACCCAGTCACCCCCACCCCCCGCCCACCTCCCCTTCCACCACCCCTAGTTCATTTCCCAGAGTTAGGAGTCTTTCATGTTCTGTCTGCCTCCCTGGTATTTCCCACTTATTTTTTCTCCTTTCCCCTTTATTCCCTTTCACTATTTTTTATATTCCCCAAATGAATGAGACCATACAATGTTTGTCCTTCTCCAATTGACTTATTTCACTCAGCATAATACCCTCCAGTTCCATCCACGTTGAAGCAAATGGTGGGTATTTGTTGTTTCTAATGGCTGAGTAATATTCCATTGTATACATAAACCATCTTCTTTATAACACACCACTTTTTAAAAATCTTTTTAAAGCCTCTCAAAGTTACTTAATCAATTTTGAGTTAGTTAATTAATCAGTCAGTTTGGGGGGCTATTTTTATTGCTTTAATTTTCTTTGAATGCCTAAGCTATGCAGGCTAAGAAATGTATAATAATTTCCTTATTTATTAGAAATTTACCAGAAAAAATCCAAACTTTGTTACCATTTTTCTGAGTGGTATTTACCACTTTAATTAAGGGTTATATAATAATTGGCTTCAGCACCAAGTTGTCAGGTAGCCAATTTTTAACAAATATTTGGGTACTTGTGTGCATAGCACTGTTCTAGGTGATTTAAAGCATTACTTATCCTTAACAAGATTAAATGTCAAAAATATGAAAACTTTCCAAGGCAAGTGTCAAGGAAATCATAACACCAATACTATGTGCTCCAAGAATACAAAAAAAAAAAAAAAAAAAAAAAAGAAAGAAAGAAAGAAAGAGAAAGAAAAACAATAGTGAAAGGGAATAAAGGGGAAAGGAGAAAAAATGAGTGGGAAATATCAGAAAGGGAGACAGAACATAAAGACTCCTAACTCTGGGAAACGAACTAGGGGTGGTGGAAGGGGAGGTGGGCGGGGCGTAGGGGTGACTGGGTGACAGGCACAGAGGGGGACACTTGATGGGATGAGCACTGGGTGTTATTCTATATGTTGGCAAATTGAACACCAATAAAAAATAAATTTATTGAAAAAAAAAAGAAAAATCTGTGGTCTTAACTACTTAGAAAGTGAGACATGAAGTCAGCCTTGAGGGCTGAGGGGCAGTATTTGAACTCACAGAGATGAATAAAGAAGATATTCTAGTCAGAAAGAATCTCTGTGAAAGCTAATGGGCCAAGTAGGAGAGAGCTGTTTTCTGTGTATAGTGGAAACCAGAATAATAAAGCAGAGGGATCCTGTTGGAGAGTCTTGGGAGTAAGGTAAATTTTGTCCTTATAATAGAAGGTAAGCATTCATGTTTTATGTATGGCTAATAGGAAATTATTGTAGATGTCTTAAAATTGTTAATAATATGCAGTGTGGATAAGAGAAAGAAGTTGAAAGCAATGATATAAGAAATTCTGTTTATTTGGATATTAGACTTGTAAATCCATAGTTATACGCATAGAAAAATGCAGAGGTAAAATTTATTACCTTGCTCCTTTTTTTTCTCGGTAGATTGATGGAGAAACGAGAGGTTATTTTATATTGTGACCTTCATGGCCATAGTAGAAAAAAGAACATCTTTATGTACGGCTGTGAAGGTAGTGATAGATGTAAAGCATTATACTTACAGCAGCGAATCTTTCCACTTATGCTAAGCAAAAATTGTCCAGATAAAGTAAGTACCATTTAAGATGATTAACCTTTCTTTTATTACATGTTGCCCATGTGAGACTGCAGGATAGATCACCTTATTCCGTAAACTGCTTTTTTAATGTATTTTGACTGGCTTATACAATTGACCATAAAAAAGCAACTATGTGGAATGTTTAATGACCAATAATTTGAAAATGTTAAGAAAAATATGTGCCTTGTCCTACCACCATACCTAATGATGGAAGACTGTTTTCCTCCTAAGGTCAGAAATAAGGCCAGTATAGCCACCCTAACCCCTTCAGTTTAGCCTTGTGCTGGAGGTTCAAGTGCTGAAAGGCAACAGAAAGAAATAATAGACAGACACTCTGGAATAAAGATGGTATGATTTTCTTCGTAGGAAACCCAAAGCAATGCACCAGAAAAACCTCCTAGAACTAATAAGTAGGTTTAGCAATATCCTACACAACAAGGTCCACCCTCAGAAACGAACTACATTTCTATATACACACTGAACAACTAGAAACCAAAACTGAAAAAAAATATAATTTACTGTAGCTTTAAAATAAATTAAATACTTGTGACTGCAAAGGAATAACACAGGGAGTTTTTTTTAGAGGTGATGGAATTGTCCTATATCCTGAGTGTGATAGTAGTTACACAAATCTACGCATGTGTCAGACACATAGAGTAAAACACAAGCTAATTTTATTGTAAATAAAATTGCAAAACTTTATAGATACTGACATTCTAACAATCTTTCAGGACAGCTTTCCAATGATTTAAGCTTGTGAAAATAAAACATCCTTATTCTATTCAAAACATCTACATTAATCTTTATTCCTAACCATTTAAGCCCTTTCATATAAGTTTTTTAAAGTATAAGAGCTTATCCCAACAGTATCAAGAATTAATCAGTGGGGTTTGAATGCATATGTCATATATAAAAAGTAAAACGTATTGCTGGCATTCAGATCTGTACTTCTGAGAAATGTAAATATGTCATCCTCAAAATGAGTGATTTCCACTGGTTTGGAAATAAAAGCAGCCCCCGAAGCTTTAGAGAGAATTACTGCTTTTGTACTACTTTCTCATTTTCAACCCTACTTCCTGAGGAAGACCTTGTACTCAGAAAAACACGTTTTCTCATTTTTATTCGCTTCTTTTTAGTTTTCGTTCTCAGCTTGCAAGTTTAATGTTCAGAAGAGCAAAGAGGGAACAGGCAGGGTAGTAATGTGGAAAATGGGAATCAAAAACAGCTTTACCATGGAGGCTACTTTTTGTGGATCTACCCTGGGTAAGACCAAGTGTTCTCATTCATGGCTCTCAGAGCTTTACACCAAAGAAACATTTTTAATGTGAGGTTAATAATGTGGACAGTGTGATAGTGAGCACTTTCCTCCTACTTAAATGCATGCTGGTGTCCAATCACATGTTTATATATAAGGTAGGATGAATAAACAAACTACCATTCTGTGTATCTCCAGCTCATCATTTCCCTTGGTTTAGAAAAGGAAACATTAGCATATGGAGAATACCTAACTGGTTATACCATGAACTAATCTTTAGTTACTTGTTTTCGTTTTGTTTTTAAGAAGGAGTCCTTACAGATGACTTGTGATTTCAAGAAAAAGCAATGCTCACTCATACGTAAAACATCAGAAATGTTTGGCCTTTTTTTTTTAAGATTTTATTTTATTTATTCGACAGAGAGAGAGAGAGAGCACAAATAAGGGGAGCAGGCAAAGGGAGAGGGAGAAGCAGGCTTCTCTCCCAGCAGGGAGCCTAATGCAGTACTTCATTCCAGTCCTGGGATCCTGACCTGAGCC
Organism: Vulpes vulpes; assembly: GCF_048418805.1. NCBI lineage: Eukaryota > Metazoa > Chordata > Mammalia > Carnivora > Canidae > Vulpes > Vulpes vulpes. Next base: position 13,507,160 of record NC_132786.1, on the reverse strand, counting down.
AAAAGCAGACACTCAAGCTCAACCTACTGAGCCACCCAGATGCCTCAGTTTAGAAATGTTTTTAGTGGATTTGCTATTTGCAAGTCAGATTTGCTATTTGTTGGTGGTTCTTTGAGAGAGCCAGTTTATATTTTAACAGAAGCACTCAGTTCTTTTAACTAAAAATAAAAATGTGCTGTTTCCATTTGAGAAATCTTTTAGTCACATCCAGTTTACCCTTAGAATATTCCATATTAAGATATTGTTATATTTTTAGAAAATTTATTGACTCAAAGGCAAGTGCTAGTAATCCACATATATAATTTGTTTTTTAAAGCACCTGAAACTGGGCAGTCCCGGTGGCTCAACAGTTTAGTGCCGCCTTCAGCCCAGGGCATGATCCTGGAGACCTGGGATCGAGTCCCATGTCTGGCTCCCTGCCTGGAGCCTGCTTCTCCCTCTGCCTGTGTCTCTGCCTCTCTCTGTGTGTCTCTCATGAATAAATAAATAAAGTCTTTAAAAAAATTAAAATAAAGCACCTGAAACTGATAAAACATTATCTATGATGATGAAAACATTAAAATATTTACCCAAGTTTTTCACTAAGTGATTATGAGTGAGTTTATAGCTGGTAACCAAGTATTCCATAATTCCTGATTAAATTTTCTTCTGCCTTACAACATAAACTAATCAGCTTTGATCCAGGCATGGAGAGGGAATGAGAGAAAGCAATAAGCTGCTAAATGACCTGACCTAGGGAAGAAAATCCAAAGGACAGGATACAGAATCATATTAGATGTTTTGTTTATTTATACTCTCTGTTGTACAACTTAGGCCTACCTGTTAAGGACAAATGATTAACTCATTCTCAGTGGTGGATAAACCTATTGATGTTTTAGGTAATAAACGGGGCACTCATTTCAACACAAAAGACTTGGAGTCAATGGGATATCATTTTTGTGATTCTCTCTTGGACTATTGTGATCCAGACCGAACCAAGGTAAGCAAAGTCCATTTGCTAAAGCATCAAACTCCAGTTTATCAGATAACATAACCTAACTCTAAAGGGCCAATGGCAGTTTTTTCTTTTAATATCCGAACAGTGTTTGGGGTTTCTGGTACTTGATAGCCTCCTAGCTATGATTCCAGATATCTAGAAATATTCAATTAGTTTAATTAGGAAATGGAGTTAATTTATAATTAATTTATCATTTTCCCCTAGTATTATCAGTGCCTGAAAGAATTAGAAGAAATGGAAAAACACATAAGCTTGGAAAAAATCCTTGAGGATTCAGATACTTCTCTAAAAGAAATTACATTGGATATAGAGTCTAGGTAAGTCAAGATGGTGAATGTAATATAACTTGTGCTCTTTTACTGTGCTCTTTATAACAGTAGGACATAAAATTCTCAGTCTCAATGAAAATCCCAACTATAGCTGGAGGAAAATTTTTTCCATGCAGTTTACTTTGGCCTGACTTCATCAAGACTTCAGTTATTTAGTCAAGTAATATTAATTGAGCACCTATTATGTACTGTATGTGAAATACATACTCCAATTTTTAAATTTTTATGTTTAAAATATTTTTTAATAAAAATTTATTTATTCATGAGAGACATAGAGAGAGAGAGAGGCAGAGACATAGGCAGAAGAAGAAGCAGGCTCCATGCAGGGAGTCCAATGTGGGACTCGATCCCAGGACTCCAGGATCATGCCCTGGGCCAAAGGCAGATGCTCAACTGCTGAGCCACCCAGGCATCCCAAGAGATTTTTAATTATATGAGTGGGAGAGTGAGCAAGCAAGAGAGAGTGCATGAACTGAGGGAGGGGCAAAGGGAGAGGGAGAAGCAGGCTCCCTGCTCAGCTTGATCCCAGGACCCCAGGATCACAACCTGAGCCAAAGGTGGATGATTTACCAAAAGAGCCACCCAGGCACCCCCTCAAATTGTTTTTTTTTTTTTTTTTTTTTTTTTTAATTTTTATTTATTTATGATAGTCACACACAGAGAGAGAGAGAGAGGCAGAGACACAGGCAGAGGGAGAAGCAGGCTCCATGCACCGGGAGCCTGACGTGGGATTCGATCCCGGGTCTCCAGGATCGCGCCCTGGGCCAAAGGCAGGCGCCAAACCGCTGCGCCACCCAGGGATCCCAACCTCAAATTGTTTTTAATGCTGACATTACTCACAGAGAATTGACACATTTATAGAGATGCCACTACATACTCTAAATTAGTGAATAATAAATGCAAAATGTAATTCTAAGGGAATGTTGTTGGAAAAATGAAGGTACTAATTTCATACAGTTTCCTGTAGGAAAGACAAAACAAATATTTGATTCTTTTCCTCTCCTTATAAATTTTTCAGACTTTGAATTAGTGCCCCTGCAACCCCCAGAAGTGACTAATAAGTGTGTTTGCAGATGGAAAGTATCATTTTGAACTCATGGATTTGTTTATTTTGATGTGTTCCAACTTCAGTTGTTCTTCTAATACTCTAAGATGCCTAGAACTATCAGACATTTACCCTTTATAATATTTACAAATTCATCTGTAATGTTTACCTTTGTAAACATTCTTTTTATAATTAGAACCATTTCTACCATTCCAATAATAGGATAAAAGTTACAGCTGAAATTTTAAAATGCCACCAAAATATTGCTGTCTGTTTTTTATACTTATCGAATTAAATTGATAAATAAAATTGTAAATATAAATAAAATATAATTATAAATAATAATTAAAACAATTTGATAATTATTACATCAAAATTATTTATTATTATTTTTTTGTAGTAGCCGAGGCTCTGACAGTTCAGAATCCAATGAGTCTCAGAATTATCTTCTCAAGTTAACTTCTCAGGTATGATTGAAAATTTCTGCCTATTATATGGATATACTAAGGTACTTATTGTGACTAGCAATCTGACAAAAGAAATGCTTGCAGTTGTGTAATTATTGTATAGCAAGAATTATTAGTTTTTGATTATGGAATATATCTTTAAGTCATAGAATTTTCTAACCTTAGGATTTTTAACACCCTTACTCTAAAGATCCAGAAGATTATTTCTCAAAAGCCACACCACTTGTTAATGAGAGGTGGTAGCATAACATACATCACCTTACTGCAAATCCAATGTTCATTTATTCATTTATTTAATGACTATATATTGAGCTTCAGCTGTGCTGGGGATATAGCAGTGAACAACAAAATGAGACAAAAATCCTCTTTCATTGCTTATGTTCTAATTGGTAGAAATAAAAAATAATGAGAAATAAGTAAAATATATGATGTGTCAGGTAATGATAAGTGCCTAATGAGGAAATTAGGAGTAGGGATTGCAGGCGGTGTTAGGTAACCGAATGTTTATGCCCTCACCAAATACGTATGTTGAAACCCTAACATACAACATGATGGTATTAGGAGGTGACCAAGACAAACTAGGGTGCTGCTCTCTCAGTACCAAGTGTGTGGTGCTGCTGTAACAAATACCTAAAACTGTGGAACTGGCTTTGGAACTGGATAATGGGTAGAGGCTGGCAGAGTTTTGAAGTGCGTGTTAGAAAATGCTGATATTGCCACGAAGGGACTTCTAAAGGTGATTCTGGCAAGAGCTCCCAAAGAAGAGGGGGAGCAAGTTTCCATCTTAAAGAATACACAAATAATCGTGTACTGAACATTGGCATGAATATGAATATTAAGGGTGATTTTCATGAGGTCTCAGATGGAAATGAACATGTTATTGGCTGATGGAGAAAATTTCAATCCTCACCACAAAATTGTAAAGAATTTGGCTGAATTGTGTTCTAGTGCCTTATGGAAGGTAGAACTTGTGAGTGATAAAAGTGAATATTTAGCTGAGAAGATTTCTTTGTAAAGTGTTGAAGAGCAACTTGATTCCTCCCAACTGCTGATAGTAAAAGTACAAGGAGAGATAAAGGAAGAAGGAATTGTTGGGCAGAGAGGAACCAGAAAGTGAAGCTTTAAACAATTCTCATGCTGCCATATTACAAAAAATAAGAATGTGTTTTCAGAACATGAGAGACTCATAACTCTGGGAAACGAACTAGGGGGGGTGGAAGGGGAGGTGGGCGGGGGGTGGGGGTGACTGGGTGACGGGCACTGAGGGGGACACTTGATAGGATGAGCACTGGGGAGTTATGCTTTATGTTGGCAAATTGAACACCTATAAAAAAATAAATTTATATTAAAAATATAAATAAATTAATTAATTAATTAATAATAAATAAATAATAAATAAATAAATAAAAGAATGTGTTTTCAGAAGAGAAGAATATAGAGGATCAACTATTTGTTAAGGAAGTCAGTGTGTGTGTGAACCACAGAACCAATCAGCCACCCCATCAGGAAAACTGCCAGTTTGCACTAAAGGGCTTGGAGAGAGGACAGAGTGAAGGAAGGCTGTCATGCTCCTTGAATTTTACCGGACAGTATCATAGATCCATTTCCAAAAGTGCAATGTTCTGCAAGACAATAAAAAAGAAGGCCTCAGAGGTAGCTTAGAGGTTATCAGGGCCACTACCACCTAGATTTCAACAGGATAGATGGCCTGCAGTGGAGGCCAACAGGATATGATGGCAGGCTGCCTGGAGCCATGAGCTACATTGTGGGCAGTGCCCCTGGCAGAGAGCCAGGCATGAGCAGCACCCTGTCAAGCTGTGAGGGTGACATTGACACCCCAATAGGTCCAGAAGGCAGAGCATTGAGCTAGTGAGGATTATTGTTGAGCCTTGAGATCTTGTCGAGTTTGTCTTGCCAGGTTTTAATTTATTTGGGACCCATCACTTCATCCTTACTTTTCTTTTTCTCCCTTTGGGAATGTCTGTCCTATACCTGTCCCACCACTGTATTTTGGGAAGCACATAACTTGTTGGAATGGAATGGGGTGGAATGAATGCATTTTTCGTGAGAGAAGAACTTGAATTTGAGGGCCCAGGAACAGAATGCTATGCCTGAATATTTCTGTCTCCCCTAATTCATATGTTGAAGTTATCATGCCCAATATGATGGTACTAGAAGGTGGGCCCCTTGGGAGGTGATTAGGTCATGTGGGCAGAGCCCTCTAATTGGGATTAGTACCTTATAAAAGAGGCTTCAGAGAGACCCCTCATCCCTTCTGCCATGTGAGGATACAATGAGAAGTCTGCAGCCCAAAAGAGAGCACTCACCTGACCATACTGACACACTGATCTCAACCTTTTCCCAGTAGAACTATGAGAAAGAAATTTCCATTATTTCCAGCCAACCAGTCTGTGGTATTTTGTTATAGCAGCTGAATGGAATAAGACAGATGTATTAGTTTTCTATTGCTGAGTAACAAATTACCCCCAAGCAGCAGCTTCAAACAACAAATACTTATTATCACACCATTTCTGTGATACAGGGGTTTAGGAGTGGCTTTGCTGGCTGCTTCTGTCTAAGGTGTCTCAAAAGATTGCAGTGAAGTTGTTGGTTAGGCTCTGGTCTCATCTGAAGGCTTGAGTGAAGAAGTGGATCTGCTTTTAATCTCACATACATAATTGTTGACAAAATTCAGTTCTCTGGAGGCCATTGGGATGAAGACCTCAGTCCCTGATTGGCTGTTGGCCTTTAGTAGAATATCCAATAAGTCACTGCCACATTCAGTGTTGCCAAATTTTGTTCTATGTTTTTTCTAGGAGTTCTATCCTTTTAGGTCTTACTTACAATTTTGAGTTAATTTCTTTAATTGTATTTATTTATTCATGAGAGGCAGAGAAGCAGAGACACAGGCAGAGGGAGAAGCAGGCTCCATGCAGGGAGCCCAGTATGGGATTCGATCCCAGGACCCTGAGATCACACCCTGAGCGGAAGGCAGACTCTCAACCGCTGAGCCACCCAGGTGTCCCATGAGTTAATTTTTATATTTAGTATTGGACAAGGGTCCAATTTCATTCTTTTGCAAGTGAATATCCAGTTTCCTGAGCACCATCTGTTGAGAAGACTGTCCTTTCACCCATTGAATGGTTTTGGCACCCTTGTCAAAAATCATTTGACCATGGGCAGCCCAGGTGGCTCAGTGGTTTAGCGCCACCTTCAGCCAAGGGCATGATCCTGGAGCCCCGGGATCGAGTCCCACATCAGGCTCCCTGCATAGAGCCTGCTTCTCCCTCTGCCTGTGTCTGTTCCATTCTCTCTCTCTCTCTCTCTCTCTCTCTGTCTCTCATGAATAAATAAATAAAATCTTTTCAGAAAATCATTTGACTATTTTTGCAGGGACTTATTTATGGGCTCTTTATTCCTTTTCATTGATCTGTATATGTCTGTCTTTATGCCAATACCACACTGATTTGATTACTATAGCTATGTAGTAAATTTTGAAATCAGAAAATACAAACCTTCCAGTTTTGTTGCTTTTTTTTTTCAAGATTATTTTGGCTATTTGGGGATTCATATATTAGAATATTAGAATGGATTTTTCTCTCTGCAAAAAAAGTGTCATTGGGATTTTATTTCATTAAATCTATAGGTTTCTTTGGGTAGTACTAATATTTTAATACAATTAAGGCTTCCACTTCACGAACAAGAGATACACTTTATTTATGTCTTTTTTCTTTCAGTAGTATTTTGTAGTTTTCATTGTATAATTATTTCACCTCCTTGATTAATTCTTAAGTATTTTATTCTTTTTGATGCTATTGTACATGTGATATTTTTGTAATTTCTTTTTTCAAATTATTTTGTGTATAGAAATGCAATTGATTTTTGAGTGTTGACTTTGTATCCTGCTACATTGCTGATTTAACTTATTAGTTCAGATAGATTTTTTGTGGAATCTTTAGGGTTTTTAAAATATAAGATCATGTCATCTACAGAGATCATTTTCTTATTTTCCCATTTCAATGCCTTTTATAAAGTTTTCATGATTAATTGCTCTGGCTAGAATTTCCAGCATTGTGTTGAATAGAAGTGATAAAAACAAACATCCCTACCTTGTTCCTGACCTCAAAAGAAATGCTTTCATCCTTCATCATTGAACGTAATGCTAGCAGTAGGTTTTTCATACATGGCTTTTATTGTGTTGAGGTAGTTTCTTTCTATGACTTGTTTGAGTTTTTAAGATTTTATTTATTTATTCATAAGAGACACAGAAAGAGAGAGAGACAGAGACAGAGACAGAGTCACAGGCAAAGGAAGAATCAGGCTCCATGAAGGGAGCCTGATGTGGGACTCGATCCCAGATCTCCAGGATCAGGCCCTGGGTTGGAGGTGGCACTAAACCACTGAGCCACCTGGGCTGCCTGTGTTTGGGATTTTTTAATCATGAAAGGGTGTTGGATTTTGTCAAATACGTTTTTTCCATCAATTGAGATAGTCATATGGGTTTTTTTTTTCCTTCATTCTGTTGATGTGGTGTTTGACATTGATCAATTTGGTATATTGAGCCATCCTTGCATTCCAGGAATAAATCCTATTTGGTCAGTATGTACATCCTTTTAATATGCTGCTGAATTTAATTTGCTAGTATTTTGTTGAGGATTTTTTACATTAATGTTCATAAGAGAGACTTGTCTATAATTTTTTTTCTTGTAGTGTCTGTCTGGCTTTGGTAGTAGAATAATGCTGACCTCATAGAATGAGTTATAGGAAGTGTTCCATCCTCTTCAGTTTTTTTTCCCTAAGATTTTATTTATTTATTCATGAGAGAAAGGGGTGGCAAAGACACAGGCAGAGGGAGAAGCAGGCTCCATGCAGGGATCCCAACATGGGACTCGATCCCGGGACCCCAGGATCACGCCCCAGGCCGAAGGCAGGCATTAAACCACTGAGCCACCCTGGGACCCCCCATCCTCTTAGTTTTTTTAGAGAATTTTGAGAAGGACTGGTATTAGTTCTTCTTTAAATGTTTGGTAGAATTCTCCCATGAAGTCATCAAGTCTAGGGTTTGTTGTTGTTGGGAGATTTTTGATTACTGATTCAAATTTTCTTTCTTTGTGATGTAGTCTTACTAGGTTTTGTATTTCTAAGAATTTGTCCATTTCATCTAGGTTATCTAATTGTTGGCATATAATTGTTAATAGTAAGTCTTAATAGATTTTTAAGGATAGCTATCTTACAAATACCTTCTCTGATCACAACAGGATGAAACTGCATTAATAACTGGTTCCTTTCTTTTACATATATTAGTCTCTTAAATTATATGGAAAACAAAAACTACTCTTAAAACCATTGTTACAAAAATATACTAGCTTTTATAATGCCCTGTGTTGTTACCTTGAGATCTTTATTTCACTCTATAGTTTCAAGTTAGTGTCCATTGTCTTTTCATTTCACCTTGCATGACACCCTTGAGCATTTCTTGCAGAATGTGTCTAGTGGCCACAAACAAAAGCTGAGTGAGTTCATCTGGGAATGTGTTAATTTCTTCTTAACCTTTGAAGGACAATTATGCCATTGTTGAACACTTTGAATATGTTGGTGCCCTATCTTCTGGGCTCCAAAGTTTCTGATGAGAAATCTACTAATAATCTTTAAGATTTATCTTAGAGAGAAAGAGAATGTGTGCCAGAGGAGGGGCAAAGGAAGAGAATCTTCAAGCAGACTCTGCACTGAGCACAGAGCCTGATGCAGGGCTTAATCTCATGATCCTAAGATCATGACCTGAGCTGAAACCAAGAGTCTGAGGCTTAACCAACTGAGCTATCCAGGCACCTGGAGAAACCTATTAATAATTTTATTAGGATTCTTGAATGTAACAATTTGCTTTTCTCTTGCTATTTTCAAGATTCTCTATCTTTGAAAGTTTGGTTATAATGTGTTTCATCATAGGTTTTTGAATTCATCTTACTTGGAGTTCATTGAGCTACTTGGATATTTACATTTATGTCTTTCATCAAATTGGGAAGTTTTCAGACATTATTTCCTCACTCATTAGTACTTCTTTTTTTTTAAGATTTTATTTATTTATTCATGAGAGAGAGGCAGAGACACAAGCAGAGGGAGAAGCAGTCTCCACGCAAAGAGCCTGATGTGGGACCCAAACCCAGAACTCCGGGATCACGACCTAAGCCAAAGGCAGATGCTTAACTGCTAAGCCACCCAGGTGCCCCTCGTTAGCACTTCTGGGTTGCTGGTTCTCCAGCTCAAAAGCTGGGATATATGAAGTGAAAACAAAACACAGGATCTACTTACCATCCTGCTTCTCCTCTGTTCCTGATGAGGTCCCTTACCAGTCTGCCTTCTTCTTTCTACTTTTTAAAGTTTCTTATGTTTATTTTGTATATAATACCTGGGGTTTTTAGTTGTACATAGTGAGAAGAATAGAAAAAGTACTTTGTCTTCCTAGAACTAGAAGTCTCAAGATAGTTTTATGTCTGCAATATATACCATCTTTGATGTGTTAAATATTGATTTTAAATATTATTATTTTATTTAGATAAAAAACAAGAAAAAGCACCTGAAAACAAAGAAGGAAAGAAATTCTACTGTAGCAAGTCCTCAAAACAACAGAGAAGAGCAAGAGGTATTCATTGATCTGTTTATTAACAGTTCTTGAAACAGTGGTTGCCAGAGAATGTCAAGTCCTTTCTTGTTACACTTCCTATACCTTAATTTTTCCCCCAGGAAAAGCCAATTATTAAAACTTTGCTCATATTATTTGCTGTTTATAAAAACACCAAAGAACCTTGACAGATGAGAGGTGAGTTGTATTAAGGTGCTATATTTAAATTTCATTTATACTTACTTTACTCCGAAAAGTATTTGAGGCATCTTACAAAGATACATCTAGGATAGCAAGAAGAAATAAATTGAAACTAAGAAAAATTCAATGGCAGTACAAGAGTCTAAGAAGAGATGGTGCTGAGATATTGACTTCCATCGTGACAGCATGAGGAGCTCTGCAAGTCCATTCACCTAGCAAAAATTGATGATATTAAAAAAAAACCCACAACCATTTAAAATTTCTGGAAATTGTCCTAAGGGCAGATAGCAAATGAAAAACAAAACAAAACAAAACATGTATTTGTGAAAATCTACTAAAACTCAGTAAAAAGAAAACAGCAAGAGCCTATGGTATTAAATCAAGATTCCCCACACACACACACCTCCCAGTTCAATGAAACAAACTCCACTCCAGACTAGTGTGGCCAGGAACACAGGGCCCCCTTGCTCCACAGATGCCAGTCAGCGGGCTATCGGCCTAAGAAGGTCAGGGCATCAGTATATCATATCCTGCCTCCAGCTACCTACTATTGAGGCTAAGTTCCAGGTGAGTGCAGCCAAGGGGTAGGGGCTCCCTTCTTCTACCCAAGCCCCATGCATGAGACAGATACTCTGCCACGAGTGCTACATTACATATTTTGGCCCCATTTGCCCTCACCCTAGCTTATAAAATAATAGAGAAGACCTGGGACTACTGCCCTCTTTCCACCTACAGCTCCCCTCCTTAAATGGGTGTCACTAAAAGAAGAGTGCCATGTCCCCACCCCCAACTCCAGAGACACTCAAGTCAGAAACTTTGCCTTTGGGGAGAACCAGACAAAAAGATAGCTTTTTTTAAAGAACTTTTGAAAGAATTACATATTCACAGGAAGTTGTAAAGAAATACATGTACAGGAACTCTGTTGCATTTTCTTCTCCTTCCAGTGTTAACATCTTGCGTATTGTTATACCATATCAACGCCATAAGACTGATGTTGATGCAATCCACAGAGCTTATTCAGATTTGACCAGTATGCATGCATTCATTTGGTGCAGTATTCCTCATAAATTGTTAAGTCTGGTCTTTAAAGCACATTGTTATAGCAACATTGCATATTTTTACATTGATACCTGATTTCATGTTTGTAAATTGTGCAATCTAAGCAACATGAATATGCTTGGGAAAGGGCCAAAATTATAAAAAAAAAAAATCAGTAAACAAACTCTCTAATCAACCTCAGTATGTGAAGTCATTTGCAGAACCCAGTAACCAAAGTAGATTTTGTTGGGGGGATTGGTTTTTTTATTGTTTTGTATGTAGATTTTATGAGACCCATATTTATTTACTTCTCATAAACATATCCACCTAGTGGTTTTTCTCCTCTACCCAAGCTATATTTCATGTAAAATATAATAAATTCCTTTATATTAAATGTTTATATATTTTCCTCTTCCTTGATTGGAGCTTCAAAATTTTTAGGAAATCATAATCTGTATTTAATGTTGGATTTTCCAGATGGAAATCTGTCATCAATTGGTCATTTGAAAAGGCTGCATATATTATAAATACGCTTATAAACTAGTAGGAGTTCTTAACCTTCGATCTTGAAATTTATTTTCGAATAATCTTTGGCAAGAGGAGTGAACAGTGTCATCTTAACTGAGTTCAATGCCTGAGGACAACTTAAATGCATGCTCTGAACTATTTGTTTGTAAGATATCCATACATCCCCCAAATAATATTTTTAAGTTATTTTCAAGTATCTTATTTAACTTTATTTCCTACCAGGACATTCTCAATAATTGATTGTAAAGGCTTTCAGCAAAAACAAACAATTACAGATGGCATGGTTAGAATTAGGAGATCATATTTAGAAGGACACTGGTCTAGTGATTTTCTATAGGATGAATGTAATAATTTATTGTGGCTTACAGCATCATTTCAACCAAGGGAAGAGGGTGAAAAATGACTGTGTTCATCAAATTAAGTCTTATCACAAGTGAATTTCTCCAGCCTAATCTCACCTCTCTAAATTGTAGTGGTTATATAATATTGCTACTTTTAACTTTGTATAATTTTTTCTAGAGTATTTTTCCTTTATCTCTGCCTTCAGTTATTAAGGTTTGATTTTTATACTTTCATTTTCATAATGGTTATATCAATTTTTGCTGCCAAATTTATCTGCAGAGATTTTAGTTTTTAATTCATAGTCCACTTTTCATCATGAGTTGATATGCATAACATGTTGGCAAAAAAAATATTGTTTTCATTTTTTTCCTTTCTTTTGCCCTTTTGGAAAACTCTTTATAATATCCACATACCACAGATGCAGAAACAAAAGTTTAGAAACAAACTTTTTAAACAAAAGTTTAAAATGTTTTAATGGTCACATGATTTTTAGACTAGTCAGGATTTGTTGTCATAATTCAACGGTGCTTTATGTCCCATTTAGTCTACCTGGGACATTATTGGCAACTCCTTTTTCAAAGTAGAAAGCAGCATCATGTGTATGCTCTTACTTACTCTGGACTTTCACAAGATATGAGAAAATGCTTTTCATCTTTTTTATATAAATACAGTTTTGTAATCAATTATACTTTTTCACACAATTGTATATATTTTTTTCATTTCATAGTCTTATCTTCTTACATCTTTATTCTCATTTAATAAGTGGGATTGTAAGCATACATTTTTGTCTTTCTCATTGTAAATAAATTCTATATGAAGTAAAAAAATGTTTTTAACTCCCTTTAGTAGTGTCAAAATACAAAATCAATATTTTCTTTCACTCATTGCTGCCGGAGAAAAACAGTGTTATGAAAGATACTAGGAGGCCCTGATTTAAGAGATATTTTTGTCCACTCTAAGCCTGTAATGATAAAATGAGAAATGTTGAAAACTATACCAAATGTGATACAGGAAATATATGACATTTTCATGTTTATAATATACTATTATTTTCCTTTTTGTTCTGTGTTCCATTAGACATGTGATAAAGGACACTTAGTGCAAAGACACAGAGAACCAAATTCTGATGTGAAAGGTAATGTTCTGCTTCTACCCTCTCTAAACAATTTATTCAATACACACTTTTTTGTGCCACATCTTTGAGGTTGCCAGAGTGTGCTTGGTGCTAGGGATATTAAGAAGTATGCTATACCATTTCTTGCCCTCAGGAGCTCAACTTTTAACAGGGGGAGAGAAACAAGTAAACAAATTAAGTGCAGCGTTATAGGTGCAATGCCCGTATTCTAGACTGGATTCTCAAAGAGCATAGAGAAAGGAGTGGTCAGCTACACTGGAGGGTTGGAGTGAATGGTCCATGTACTTGATGAATATCTCTGATTTGAGAGGTTTTCCCCTAAACAGAATTTAGGCATTTTATGTTTTATAAACCAACTTGGTCCTCTCATTTCTTAACTTAACAGAGGATGAGCCCAGGAGAGAAAATTATGAAGTATTCATTTGCTTCCACTAGAATCTGCTAGATTGGATATGAATTTGCCTATTTGTACTACTATACATTTATACCACACTTATTTACAAAAAGGAATTGAGATAACCTAATTAAAAATATATGTGTGTATATAGATCCATTTAATTTATGATCTAGCAGGCTAATTAGAAATAGAAATGGTAATAAGAACCACACCTCAGTGGTTGAGCATCTGCCTTTGGCTCAGGTCATGATCCTGGGGTCCTGGGATTGAGTCCCACATCGGGCTCCTACTTCTCCCTCTGGCTATGTGTCTGCCTCTCTGTATGTCTCTCATGAATAAATAAATAAAATCTTTAAAAGAGAAAAAAAAAGAACCACACCAAAGAAAGGGGAAAATTCTAACCATAACTAATATGGTTAATTGACTTGAAATTTAACTACTCTTTCTCATAGTGATCATCCAAGAAAATCACTTTTTATATATCTTTAACATATTCTTCTGTTATTAAAACTGAAAAGCACATTTTAGAATATTTATTTTAGACCTTTTCTACATCTGAGCATATATACTCCTTGTTAATCACAGAATATTCATGTTATTTTGCAACCTATGTTTTCATTTAAAATTACAGTGTATTATAAATTTCTTTACATGTTAATAAATGGTGGCAAAGTATTCCATTGTATTAGTGAACCTTAAATTTAACGACCTCCATTATTAAACTTGGATTTTGCTTATTTTTTTCTGTTAGGAACAATAATGAAGACCTTATAACTCTGTATATATTCTTATTTATGATAGATTCCTAGAAAGGAAATGCTGTTCCAGAGGGTATGAACATTTTTTAGATTTTTGCAATAAATGGCAAAAATGCAACACAAATTCATATTTGAGGACTGTTGGTTTTAATTCATTTGAGCTAAACTATTTACATGCTATCTTCTAGCCATTTTTGTTTAGAAAATATAAAAAATAGGAAGTATAAAAGCCTCAAATTATTTTCATGCTACTAATGATCTTTTATCATCTTTTCTAGATATAAAGCCAAATATATCAGATGATTGTATATTTGACTATTTCAGAAGACCATTCCCTAATCAAGGTTTGGGTGAGTAAACTAGGAATATAGACAGTAATGAGCGCTCACAAGTCACCTAAATGTGAGTTACTTAACCTTATGTATCTGATCAAGATCTGCATGTAAGAAACTAGATTATCTTCAAACTGATAGCCAAGGAGCATATTCACCTTCCCAGAAATTGTGAATCCCAAATTTTTATTTTTCTCTCTAGCTCTAGAAATTCATATAGGAAGCCAGTAGAAATTATTTATATATCAAATTGCTTTCTTGTCATTTTATCTAGTAAAAAAAAAAAAAGAGTACCCATCTCATTGTCTAATCTCTTCATTTTCATCTCATGAATTCTAAAAAAGAGAGAAACTTTGATGAGAGTCCTCTAGCCTCACCTATATTATAGGATCCAGCCTCATTCAACCTTAGATTGACTATACTTGGTGACAAGTAGTTTACTTTAATTGCCAGACAGTTCATTCCATTGACAGAGCTTTAGCATTAAAAATGTTCTTTTTATGTTGAGTTAAAAACATTTGTGTCTGTAAATTTCATCCACTTCTTTAATTACACAAAACAAAAAATGAAATAACCTGAAAAGTAAACATTTTTGACAGACTCCTTTTCCCTGATTCTCCTTGAAAAAAATGAGAACAAATGTAATGCCCCTTCCACATGATAGATCTGAAGTATTTTTTTAAAGCTATTGTGTATTCCCTGAAACTTTCCTTCCGTTTCTTTCAATCACCCACAGTACAGGGTGAGTCAAGTCCTTTACCACCCGATTCATTCTTTTCTGTCACTGTTCAAGCTTGAGTGAAACCAAACACAGTATTACGGATGTCAGCTAGTGAGCGTACAATAAATCATCACTCTCATTTGCTTCTTTCTTGATACTAGATTTCCATTAATGCAGCCTAAGGTTGCATTTGTTCTCTTGGAAACTATCCTAAAATATTGATAAATTGGGTTTATGTATACTCAAACCCATAAAGTTTTGTTTTCATTGTGCTGCTGCTACAGGGTGTCTCCATCTTCTACTGGTTCAATTGGTATTTTGGTTCAATGTCTTGGGCCTTAAATTTATTCCTGTTAAATCATCTTAGATTCAGCCTTTCATGAACTGTTTACCTTAAGTATGAAGTATTGTTGTGCTCTATTTTATGTGTATGCATATTCAGATGGAAATATCTGTAATATACAGTTGACCTTTTGTCAAAGCTTTAGACTTATATGTAATTATCTCCTAAACATTTCCACAGATATGTCCCACATATCCAAATTCAATTTCACCTAATTCTACACTAAATGCTGTTCCTCCTGTATTCTCTCTATAACCTTGGTATCAGTACTATCTACATAACCATCCATTTCAAGCTATAAACATGAGTTAACATATTTTTCTCCTTCCATTTCCATCCCTGAGATCCAGTCAACCACTGAATCCAGTGGATTTTACCTCATAATCTCTTTATCTCCATTTTAACTGTCATCATCCTTTTCAGACTCTTATGTGTTTACAGGGAAATTTCTAATTGCCTTCCTTGCCACCAATATTGTCATCCTAATTTCACCTTTCATACTACCACAAAAGTGATCGAAAACACCAATCAGATTAGGTAAAACAACTACCCAAAACCTTTCAGTAATTCCTAGTTTCCTAACAGTGGTTGAAGTTGGCATGGTCCTAAAACTTAAAAAGAAAAAGCCTATAAAAGTTTAACTTCTAGTTTTGAAATAATTTCAGGAATAGTATGAAGAACTCTATCTGCCTATCTAATATTTCCCCCAATCCATTTTTTTTTTGCAGACATCATATATCCTTATTCCTCAGCAACTTCAACATACATTTTCCAAAATATATATATATATATATATATATATATATATATATATATTCCAAGAATAAGAACACTGTCTTACATTAAAACCAGGAAATTCAACTTTGATACAATACTATTTTATATCATATTACAGTAATGTAACAATAATGTCCTTTAAAGCAAAAATCACATTTAAATACCATATCTCTTTATTGTCTTTCAATTTGGAATAGCCACTCAGCCTTCATCATGCACAGGCTTGGCATTTTTGAAGATCATGGGCCCCATTGTCTTGTAGAATGTTTGATTTTAAAGTTTTAATACACAGGAGAATTACCTGGGAAGTTTATGGCAACCCCAGCTTCTGATTCTGAGCTAGTCTTTGTTGTCAGCTTCTGAATCTACATTTTTTGTAAGTTATTTCAGACAGTTCTGATGTTGGCCATTTGCAGACCATCCTTAGTGACTCACCACTTAGGGAGCTCTAGTGAGAGATGGTAAAATGCCAAACAGAGCCTAGCCCATCAAACCCTTCTTCATATTGAATAGTTTTCTTTCTTTCCATAATGTTGTTAGTTCAAATGAAAAAGATCTTTTGGCAACCGCTTTCTACAACATAGAAACCAAGTTCTATAACATGATGTGCATTTCAATAAGAGTTAGATAGATTGAGTGATAATGATATGCACAAACTTCTCTGATTGTTCAGAGAACAGGATCAAATCCAGCCTGGAAGTCTCGGGGAATGTTTTCTTGAAGGAATTGATCCTTAAATTATGATGCAGTCTTAAATGACAAGTTAGGCAAGTAGAGAGAGCAGAGAGTCACTTCCTTGAATTCTTAAAAAAAAAATTTTTGCCAGTGGTTTTCTGATCTTATATGTAAATTCTTTCCTTACTTGAGATGTAATATGTCTGGAGCTAGAAATAACTCATTCAGAGCCTTTTGACTTCTGTCTTCTCTTACCAATATTTATTCTCCCCTTTCTAGAGAGAAGCAAACTATTTGATAGAAAGACAGAAGCAACTTAAGAACTGAGAGATTCTGCTCTTTGTCATCCATCAGGATGATTGTTAGTAATATAATCCCAGAAGAACAGATTTAAACATTCTGTGATATATTTTCATTTTGAGTATAGCGAAGTAAAAGTTACGTCTTGTTATCAATATTGATTCATATCTTAACTCGATATTTTAACCTCCCTGACACTATTCTTCTATGTTGCAGCCACTCTCTTATAATCAATCTTTGTTATATAATATCTTTTTCATGTTTGTTCATGTTCTTTTAAAAAAATCTGTTGGTTATCTGTTTCTCAGAAGTCTCAAGCTATACTAGTCAAGGATTGTGCTGGATACTAACATACGGTGGAAATACAGTCTATTCTCAGTAAGCAGACAGAGTGACAAACATAATGGGATAAATGCTCCCTGCTGTGTTATGGGATTACATTGGAGTCGTTGGGGATAGAGAAGTACCAGAGAAATTATCTCAAGAAAGGCAACTGTTTGGATTCCAGGGGCCAAATAAATATTTTTTTAACCAAGATCTGAATCTATTAAGAATTAAGACACAAAAACAAAATACTAGCAAACTGAATCCTGTAACATACTAAGAGGATTATGCACAGTGACCAAATAGAATTCATCCCAGAAATGCAAGACTGATTTACCATATGAGAAAATTAAGCACTGTAGACTTCCAGGGAAGATGGTGGAGTAGGAGGCTCCCATGATCACCTCATGCCATGGATACAACTAGATAACACCCACATCAGTGTAAATAACCCAGAAAACCACCCAAAAACTGGCAGGACAGAACTCTTCATAGCTAAATGTAGAGGCGGAAAAATCCTTCCCTACCCCACAACACAAGTAGGCAAGGCAGAGACAAGGTCAGGAGCTATAGGAAGGAAGGCCATGAATGTGGAGAGGAAAGAGTACCAGACCCTCACACCAAGCACTCCAGGCCTGGAGAACCTGCAAGAAAACAAGAGGGGCATAATTTTGAGAGTTCTTCCAATCAGCAGGGCTTAATACCTGGAACTTTAAAAATCAATGGCTCAACTTTGGGAGAGTCAGGAGGGCAATGGGGAACTTCAGTCCCCACACTTAAAGAGACAGCACAACAGCAGCCCCACTGGGATACAGCATGAAAACAGCAGTTTGAAAACACACAGGGTATACAGGAGGGAGATTTGTTTACTCATCTCAAAGCGTGTTCTTGAGGGGCAGGAATCTCTGGGAGACTTCTCCAGGAATAAGAAAGCTGGCAGGTGCCATTTTCCTACCCCACCCCCAGCCTAGACACACAGACACCTGTGGGAAACAGTACGGTGCCAACACTCCCTACCTAACTTGCTAACAGTGTGCCCCACCCCCACACTTTCCTTCAGACACAACCCTCCAAGCAGGCCTCAGTTCCAGGTCATCTCCCACAGCAGACCTGCACAAACCTTGCTAACACCACATGAACTGCCCCTCCAATATGCCATTGGCAGAAACCCACCTAAAGCAGTTCCACAGGCCTAAAAGGGTGCATGCAGCCACGACAGAGACCAGCACCAGCACCACTCTAGAGTGACTCCCACCCAAGGGAGATTGGAAATAACCACACACACCAGTCCACCTGCAGCCCTACCAGTGGAGCTGGGTCAGACATGTAGTCTGAAAATAGGCCCCACCCACCAATCAAAACTTCTCAGAGGACAACACACGGAAAGTGTCCAGTAGTTTGGTACTACAGTATCTCTGGCAAATGCGTAGTTTACTCCGGCTCCAGCCCAAAGCGGTCCAGACTGGCACACTAACAACACAGGATCAAAACCCTACGTACAGGGCAGCCTGGGTGGCTCAGCGGTTTAGCACTGCCTTCAGCCCAGGTTGTGATCCTGGAGACCTGGGATTGAGTCCCACATCGGGCTCCATGCATGGACCCTGCTTCTCCCTCTGCCTGTGTCTCTGCCTCTCTCTCTTCTCTCTCTCTCTCTCTCTCTCTCTCTCTCTCTCCCTCTCTCTCTCTCTCTCTCACTGTGTCTCATGAATAAATAAATAAAATCTTTAAAAAAAAAACCTACCTACAACAGGCAAAGAGAGCCAATGCAGATGACTGGACTAGAGGCAAAAGTGGCTCAACCATAATAGTAGGGTTCACAAAGTACAAAAATGAGATACCTCTTAATTAAGCAGCAGGTTCTGGTGAACAAAGGACACGCACTGCAGGGCACTACAGAACCTCATCTTCATGAGCCACACTACTTTGAAGAGCAGGAGACATAGCTGGCTTTCCTAACACTGGAAACAGACACAGAGAATTATGTTCCAAATGAAAGAAAAAGACAAAAATCACAGCAAGAGAGCTAAACAAAATGGACATAAGTAAATGCTTGATAGAAAATTTAAAGTAATGGTCACAAAGATACTGGACTTGTGAAAAGAGTGGAGAACTTCAGTGATACCTTCAACAAAAGACAGAAAGCCAATCAGAGATGAACAACTCAATAACTCAAAATTAAAAATACACTAGTTGGAATAAATCGTGGACTAGAGGAAGCAGAAGAATGGATCAGCAACCTGGAGAACACAAATGAAAACTAATCAACCTGAACAGGGGAGAAAAACATAATAAAAATTGAAATTAGACTATAAGAGAACTCAGAGACATCATTAAGTGTAATAACATTTGCATTATAGGGACCCATCAAGAAGAAGAGTGAGAAATGAGAGCAGAAAATATATTTGAAGAAATAGCTGAAACTTCCCAAATCCAGGGAAGGAAACAGAAATCCAAGTCCACGAGGCACAGAAAGACCCCAACAAAATCAACCCAAGAGACAGAGTAATTAAAATGACAAAAAGTTGTGATAACAAGAGAATTTTAAAAGCAACAAGAGAAAAGAAAACAATTATATACAAAGGAAAGCCCATAGGACTATCAGCTGATTTTTCAGCAGAAACTTCACAGGCCAGAGAAGGGGGCCATGATACATTCAAAGTGCTGAGAGGAAAATATAATATTCTAGCAGCCAATAATACTCTACTCAGCAAGGCCATCATTCAGAAAAGAGGGAAAGATAAGAATTTCCCAAATAAAAGTTTAAGGAATACATTACCCCAAAGCCAGCCTTACAAGAAATGTTAAAGGGGAGTCGTTGAGGAAAAGGAAAGACCATAAGCAGGAGTAAAAAAAGTAGGAAGCATAGAAGCAATAAAATTATATCTATAAAAAAATCAGTCAAGGATTTCACTAAATTTGTTGGGGCACCTGGGGGCTGAGTTGGTTAAGCATCTGCCTTCAACTCAGGTCATGATCCCTGAGTCCTGAGATCAAGCCCCACATCAGGCTCTCTGCTCCACAGGGAGCCTGCTTTTCTCTCTCTCTCTCTCTCTCTCTCTCTCTCTCATAAATTTTTTAAAAAAGAAATGTGTTCCATTTCTATACACTAATAATAAAGCAACAGAAAAAGAAATTAAAACAATCCCACTTACAACTTCAACAAAAATAATAGAATGCCGAGGAATAAACTTAACCAAGAAGGTGAAAGACTTGTATTCTGAAAACTATAAATCACTGATGAAAGAAATTGAAGATAATACAAATGGAAAGATATTCCATGCTCATGAATTGGGAGAGCAAATATGGTTACAATGTACATACTACCCAAAGCAACCTACAGATTTGATGCAATCCCTATCAAAATACCAAGTGTTTTTTATAGAACTAGAAGAAATAACGTAAAATCTGTGCAGAACCACAAAAGATCCCGAACGGCCAAAGTATCTTGAAAAAGAAGAATGAAAGTGAAGGCATCACAATCCCTATTTCAAGATATACTACAAAACTGTAGTAATCAAAACAATATGATACTGGCACAAAAGTAGACACAGAGGTTAATAGAACAGAATAGAGAGCCCTGAAATAAACCCAAAGGAGGCAAGAATAGGCAATGAGAAAAAGGCAGTCTCTTCAACAAATGGTGTTGGGAAAAGTGGATAGCTACATGCAAAAGAATGAAACTGGACCAGTTGCTTATACACTATGCAAGAAAATAAACTCAAAATGGATTAAGAACTTAAATGTGAGACCAGAAACCATAAAAAGCCTACACTAAAAGAGCATAGGCAGTAATTTCTTTGATAGTGGCTGTGGCAACATTATGCTAGATATGTCTCCTAAAGCAAAGTAAACAAAAGCAAAGAAAACAAAAAACTTTTGAGACTACATCAAAATAAAAAGCTTTGCACAAAAAAGGAAACAATCCACAAAACTAAAAGACAACCTACCAAATGAGAGAAGATATTTGCCAATGACATAGCTGATAAACAGTATCTCGAATATATAAAGAACTGATACAACTCAACATCCAAGAAACAAATAATCCAAATAAAAATGGGCAGAAGATGTGAACAGACATTTCTTCAAAGACAATATGCAGATGGCCAACTGACACATGAAAAGATGCTCAACATCACTCATCATCAGGGAAATACAACTTAAAACCACATGGAGTTATCACTTCACACCTGTCAGAATGGCTAAAATCAACAACATAAAAAACAACATGTGTTGACAAGGATGTGGAGAAAGGGGAACCCTCATGCACTGTTGGTGGGAATGTGAACTGGTGTGACCACTATGGAAAAGAGTATGGAGAGCCTCAAAAAATTAAAAAGAGAATTATCATATTTTCTAATAACTCTACTACTGAGTATTTACCCAAAGAATTCAAGAACACTAACTCAAAGATATATGCACTCCCATGTTTATTGCAGCATTATTTATGATAGATAAGATATGGAAGCAACCCAAGCATCCATCGACAAATGAAAGGATAAAGAAGATGTGATACATACATATATATGTGATATGTATATACATATATACATACATATGCACACAATGGAATATAGCCAAAAAAATAATGAAATCTTGGCATTTGCAACAACATGGATAGAGGTAGAGGGTATAATGCTAAGAGAAAGAAGTCAGAGAAAGACAAACACTATGTGATTTCACTGACATGTGGAATTTAAGAAACAAATGAACAAAGAGGCAACACAAACTCTTAAATATACAGAACCAGAGGGGAGGTGGGTGGGGGAAATGGCCAAAATAGGTGAAGGGGATTAAGAGTATACTTATCGGGAGACAGAACATGAAAGAACTAGGAAACGAACTAGGGGTGGTGGAAGGGGAGGTGGGCAGGGGGTGAGGGTAACACCCTCACCCCAGTCGGGTGGTGGCACTGAGGTGGGCACTTGACGGGATGAGCACTGGGTGTTATTCTGTATGTTGACCAATTGAATACCAATAAAAAATAAATTTATTAAAAAATAAATTAATTAAATAAAATAAAAAATAAAAAAGTATACTTATCATGAAGAGCACTTAGTAACGTATACACCTGAAGCTAAAAGAACATTGTATGTTAATTGTGCTGGAATTGAAAACAAATTTTTTAAAAAGCAAAAAAACTACGATTAGTATGTTAAGCACTCTAATGGGAAAGGTAACCAACATGTAAAAACAGGTGGGCAATATAAGCAAAGATCTGGAAGCGTTTAAGGAAGGATCCAAACGAAATGCTAAAAGCCAAAAACACTTAACAGAAATGAAGAATGTCTTTGATGGCCTCATCAGTAGCAGCGTGGAAGTGGCTGAGGAAAGAAATCAGTGAGCCTGAGGATAGGTAAGACCCGCTTCCCAAACTGAGATGCAAAGACCAACCAGAAGGAGGAAAACGAACAGAACATCAAAGGTCTGTGGAACAATTTTAGAAGATGTCACACATAATACACATACACACCAGGAGAAGAGGAAAAAAGAACAGAACCACAGAAAACCTAAAGATGTGTATTGTTAATGTGTTGTCCAAATCTCAGTGATACTTCGCTCGTGTATCTGAATGGTTGGCAGTGAAAAGGTAAAATTTGGCAAATTTCATTCAGTCTATAAACTTCTCATCAAAGAAAATGAAAAGATCTTACCTGGTACATGTCTTCACACGTTGCACTAAAAACGTGATTTCCTATCTGTAATTTTGAGGCGTTCACAATGTAAGTTTTTGGTCACTCTTTAGTTTCCTCAAAATTTGCAGAAACACTTAATGAAATTTTTGACCTTATAGAAAGGAAGAAGATAAACTCCTTAGACCTGAGCCTGCAAGATCACTGTTGCCAGCCATAGAAAATCCATCAAAATGTTTGTCTGCCATGAAATTACCTTTTTGACATGTGACACAAGAACGTCCTCTAATTTGGAAATAGTCTGAAGATGAGAATACAGGGAAGCACTACAGTAAAATAATTTATATGCTGTTTCTCTAAAACTGAAGATCTTTGAAGAAGCACCAAGGACTATGGAAAAGGATTCATTGCATGTAAGCTGTCTGGTCTTGTGTGTAGCCTGTGACAAAAACTCACACAGTGATAAGACATTTAGGGGAAAGACTGACTCAGAACTCAAAGATAGGGGCAGCCAAATGAAACGGCCGTGAAAACTGTGATTTGTTTCCACAGTGCACCGGACTCTGTTCATCATATATTCTCAACTCCTACTCCTTCTGCTTGGAACACTCCCCTCCCAAATCTTTTCCTAAGTAACCCTTACACAACCTTTACATTTTACTATCAAATGGCACCTGCCTGGCTTGCACCTGCTGTGCGCACCAATAATGCACTCTGATCCACTCTCTCACCGTGTTAACTGTATTCTGCTGTAATTACCTGATTCCTTATTGTAATCCTCACTAGGCGATAAGGCCTTTAAGGGCATGAATGATGTTTCATTTGACATGTTGTCCTCCAGTGACCTCTGTACCTCTTCATCTGAACATTCCCACGGTAACAACTGCTATCACTGAAAATACTCCAGCTTTGACATTTTAAAGTCAGATATCTAATTTGCTGATCAAAACACATTATCCCACTATAGCTGCCAAAAAAAAGTATGCAAAAGATAAAATTAGGAGGATACCACATTGATTCTGAGAAAATAAGAATTTTTCTGTTTGCACCTTGGAGAGAGTTGTGTAAGATCATGTGAATCCTATAAATTATTTGCATGGAAATCAAGAGGAATAGACTTGTGTTAAGTACAAAAAGATTGAAAATTTTCTAAGTTAATCAAAGTAAGTGGTTAGTTCACTTTTAGCTCTAATAAAACTATTCATTTATAAACCTAAAAAAAAAAAAAGAAAGAAAGAAAACTGTAATTTATTTGAAATCCACCTTCAGGTTAAGTTCAGCTTAACCTGTGCTTTATAAACATTTTCCTTGAGAAAAAGAAGTTTAACATATGGTGACATCCAGTGTCACCAGAGTATCCAAAACAATGAGTATCTAAAAACAATGGACATTTCAGACATGCAGAACCTACCTGACGAATTTAAAGATGCATATTGCCTGCATGCCAAAAATCTAGTCTACCAAAAACAAGCCTGTAGATACCAAGGGGGTGACGTTTTTAGAGAGAAGGAAACTAATTGCTTAGAAGTCCAAAAACCTACTGCTGCTAAAAAGTAAAATCCTTTTCCATGCTCAGATTTGTCTATTGGTGGGATATCTAACAATGTCATTGCGCTGGACTGCCACCAGGGACCAGTGTAAAAATCGGCTTGGTAAGAGGAGACCAGCAAGTCGGGTCTTGGAATGTGTTTAGTGTTACCATTACATTAAAGAGGGCCATCCTAAAGCTAGAGGCACTTCAGAGAAGAAAACACAAAGTGCAAAATTCCCTACTTTATCATGGGACATAAACCCACCATTGTTAATTTTTATTAAATATAGGAAGTATCTGTTAACCTCATTATATTTACATTCAGCTTTTATAAGTTTTATATTTATGTATCTTAAGAATGCACAAGGGGGACACCCGAGTGGCTCAACCTTCAGCTCAGGGTGTGATCCTGGGTTCAGGGATCGAGTCCCACATCGGGCTTCCTATGAGGAGCCTGCTTCTCCTGCTTTGTCTCTGCCTCTCTCTGTGTGTCTCTCATGGATAAAAAAATAAAATCTAAAAAACAAAAATTCACAAGAAGGACACCTGGGTGGCTTAGTGGTGGAGCGTCTGCCTTTGGCTCAGGTTGTGATCCTGGAGACCCAGGATCGAGTCCCACGTTGGGCTCCCCACATTGAGCCTGCTTCTCCCTCTGCCTGTGTCTCTGCCTCTCTCTGTGTCTCTCATGTCCAAAACAGAGTAATTGAAGATAAGCTCAGTTAAGCTAGCCATTAATGTATACATGAGGTAATTGTCAAGAAATAAAAATACTAAGTTTTGTTCATCTTTAAAATCTGCATTCAGAACTTTTATGGTATATTCTCTTTTTTAGTGAAAATAACTGGACAAGCTCCTGCTTGGCTTCTAAAAAGATATTTGAGGTAAGAGAACCAGAATTCTTCTACTACCTTATTCCTTTTCCTCTGACTTCTTTGATTTTGATTTTGAATTAAAGCAACAGGTAAAAGTAGCTTTTTTATAACAATTGCTAGTTGATGTCTCCATAGTATCTGTGACTAGGCCAGTGTTCTACATAGCAGTGCTTATATAATATATGTTAAAGGATTTTGAGATTTCAGTATTCTCAAACTATCCCCAATGAATGCCTTAAAATTTACAATTAGATATTTCTACGCATTTGTCATTGCATTATCTGAGTTTCTCTTTTTAAAAAAAATTCTGGCATAAGAGAATTATTTAGTATCCAATAATAATAACTGGATGACTATCAAATTATGACCTGTAATAGCAATTGGAACATTGGTCACATAGGGCTAATACTTGTACCTAAAAATTGGAAGACTAGAAAATGAATTCAGGGGACGCCTGAGTAGCTCAGTGGTTGAGCATCTGCCTTTGGCTCAGGGCATGATCCCGGGTCCTGGCACTGAGTCCCACATCAGGCTCCCCAGCAGGGAGCCTGCTTCTCCCTCTGCCTGTGTCTCTGCCTCTCTTCTCTGTGTCTTTCATGAATAAATAAATAAAATCTTAAGAAAGAGGAAGAAAATAAATAAATTCACGGATAACATAGGTAAACTTTGTCTAAACCAGTCATTATATCACTAGCACCCTTGGCAAGTTTTCCTGTTCTTAGGAATAATGACATGGACAACCATCTGAACCATGGAATACTAAGTATCTGAGGATAGACTGAATTTGTCCAACAGAGAAAATGCTTTTTTCCTTCCTTGGCTCTTGAGCTTCCTTGGCTCTTGGCTCTAAGAGCTTTGTTTCTATTCAGTATAATGGGTTGTGTGGAAACATGTAGACTCTCCTGCCCCAGAAACCTACAGAATAGGTAAGAAGCCATCTTTAGGCATGCCTGTACTTGGATCTAGGATTGATCAAACTAATACAGTTTTTAAAAATATATTATTTATCATACCTATGGAAATAAACCAAACAATATATCAAAATAAGAGAAAATAGAAAAAGTATTAAAGTCACAAGATGTGAATTCTAGACCTGTCCCTCACCTGCGTGATCTTGAGCAAATAGCTTAACCATTCTGATTCCTTAACATTCCCTCTCTGATGTAAGATAGGGATAACATAGGCCATCTTGCCTTTATTTTAGGACTGGTGAGATCTCTAAGTAAGATAATATCTGTAAGTCTCCTTTACATACTGTGAGGTGTAATATACAAATATGACATTACATTACTCTTGATTAGATAGTTCACTATTGACATTGAAATCAGAGTACCCAATTTCTTTCAGCTCCCAAAATATGATTCAGAGGCTCAGCAAAAACCAACACAGACAGTTGGAAACCAGTGAGAAGCCAATCCATGAAATAATTCAGCCCAAGAGCACAAACTTGTATGGAAGCTGTTTCAAAGTGACATCCTTCAAGTGTCCTATAAGCACACCAACTCCCAGCTGGACTGAGAAGACACAGATACCAACAGAAGGTATTTTTTTATTGCTTAGGATTTTAATAAATACAAAGGTTGCTTTCACTATATCATCATTAATAAATCCTATGAAATTTGGCTAATGGGAACCCTCTTATAAACAGAGAGGATTAATAGCCATTTTATTCCTGATTTTGAAAAATACTTGCCTCCTTTAATTTCTATATGAGTTTTAAAAATAGTATTTAATACAGCTTTGAAAAAAAAATCTATTGACATATTCCCAATACCTTGTCATTGATACCTTCTCCATACCGTAGAATAAAAAAAGAAATGAACTGATACACATGACAGGGATGAATCTCAAAATCATTGTGCTGAGTACAAGAAGCCACACACAGAAGAGTAAATGCTATGTGAAATTCCACATATATAAAATGCAAACTAATATATAGAGATAACAATAAAACAGATAAAGCTTTCCTAATAGGAGAAGGGATAGAGTAGGAGATGAAGGGAAGAATGGACTAGAAAGGAACACAAGGAATCTCTTAACAATGATCTTTTCTAGATCTTGAATGTGGTGATAATTTCACAATTGTTTATGACTGTTGAATTGCCAGAGTTTTAGTTTCCAGAGCAACTAGCTAGGTGGAGTTATCCTCTACTGAGATAGTAAAGGCTGAGGGCAGAGCAGCAATTGGGTTTAGACTTGTTTTTGAAATGCCTTTCAGACACTGAAGCAGAGGTAACTGAATAAGCAGTTGGATATATGAGTCTGGAGTTCCAGGAAGAGGCCTTGGCTGGATATACATTTAGGATATATCTTTTCAGATAAAGATAGGATTTTAGGGCAAGAACCTGGATGAGACTCTTAAGTGAGGATGGGTATAGAAGAGGGTTAAGGAGCAAATCCTTAGAAATTCCAGTACTGATGGATCAGGAAAAGAATAAGAACCAACAAAGAAGCAGAAGGAGCATCTTGTGGGTTAGGAGGAAAACTAAGAGGATGTGTTGTCCTGGAAGCTAAGTTAAGAAGATATATCAAGGAGAGGGTAATAATCAACTAAGTCTAGTGCTTCTGAATAAGTGAGATGAATTTACTATTGGATTTTAGAGCATGGAAGTTTTATTCAGGATCTTGATCAGAGAAATTTCAGTAGAATGACAGAGGTACAGATCTAATTAAAGTGTATTTTAAAATAGGAAAGAGGGCAGCCCAGGGGGCTCAGCGCTTTAGCTCCTGCCTTCAGCCCAGGGCATGATCCTGGAGTCCCAGGATCGAGTCCCACGTCAGGCTCCAGGCATGGAGCCTGCTTTTCCCTCTGCCTGTGTCTCTGCCTCTCTCCCTCTCTCTCCCATGAATAAATAAAATCTTTGAAAAAAAAAAATAAAATAGGAAAGAGATTGGAGACAGGTAGTCTTCATGGAATTTTGTTGAAAAGGGAGATTTCTTTTTCAGTGTCCCCCCACAGCTACTAAAAATTATGTTTCTCAACCTTTTCCAGCCTGTTCTGAGCTTTTTCATTGCTTCTTGATTACATTATCTTACAGGCATATGCCCCGGTGAATCTTAATGACGTATTAATAAAAACTCTTTTTTTTTTTTTTTTTTTTTTTTTTTTTTACTGAACTAAGTCACTTCAAAAGGAGTTATCTTTTCCTAGTCTTGTGCGTTGTCCCTTTATTTACAGTATATGCAGTTAGGGCTCTACATTTTCCTCTAAAATGTCCTAGCTCTGTTAGCACTCAGTTTATTAGAGAAGAAATCCTGTCCTTTCCGATTACTGAACTTACCAAGTATGAACTGAGATGGATTCTATCAGAGATTAATGAAAGGTCCAGTCAGGCGTCTCCAGTTCTGGAAGAGTTTATATTTACTGATGAGCTATGGTACAGATACAGAGATTCAACTGACTGGGGAGAGCAGGGGAGGAGTCATAAATCCTAGCAGACAGATTTATATCCGAGTCATTTCTTCTTTAGGTTTGGTAAACACAAACACAGTACTCTTGTAGTACCCAGTCTTCTATTTAGCTAGACCAGCAGCACCCGGAAGTGAGTCATGGCATTCCAGGCATCATTACTATGTCCTCGGAACAGGCTTTACAGGCACAGGTAACCATTATAACCATTTCACCCAGCCAGTGATGGGTTCCAAATATTGAGCAAGAAGAAATCCAGTTATCGAAGCTGAATGATGGGTTTAAGACGGAGTTTCTTATACTGTTCTCTCTTTTTTATGGAGCAGATATTGAAGTTTTTAAAATGAAGTCCAAATGAGTACTCTCCCAACTATCAGTGGTGCCCTAGATGTCCGGCCCAATCTCCTCAGTGACATAATTCTGATCACTACCCTCTGTCTCACTTTCTCAAAATATAGTCAACATTCACTTTTAATAATGGACAATTCCTTTTATAAAAAGCCTTACTGTGGAAAATTCAAACATAAACAAAAGTAGAGAGAATAAGCTGATCCACTGGGACCCATGACCCACCCTTAATAGTTATCAGCATCTTCCTATTCTTCTATCTATATTCCCACTACTCTTTTATTTTTTTTGCTAAAGTATTTAAAGCAAGTTCAGCAAATCATATTTTGTCCATAAATAGTTCAGTGTATAACTAAACATTTTTTTTTTTTACTAATCATAATCTGTTTCATGGTTTTATTCTAAATATATTCTTTTTCTTATGTTGTCTCCATACCACCTCAGGCATAGTAATCCCACCACATCCTTTAAGATGTCTACTAGGCTTCCTTCGGGCTTTACTCAGGGTTTCTTTTTATCCCTCTTCTCTCTTCCTTAGTATATTGGATTTTTAAGAATTGTGTTAAAATACACGTGAAATAAAATTTACCATCTTAACTAATTTTAAGCGTAAAGTTCAGTGTTGTTAAGTATACTCACATTGTTGTGCACACAATCTCCAAAACTGAAACTCTATACCCATTAAACAACTCCCATTCCTCCTTTCTCCTAGCTCTTGGCAAATATCTACTTTGAATCTCTCTGACTTTAACTATTCTAGGTATCTCATATAAGTGGAATTAAATATTTGAAAGACAAATACATTATTTGTATTTGTCAAAATGTGACTGGAGATATTTTTCATTTCTAGGAAAAAGAAATAGATGCAACTTCTAGCTCTTAGATTTATATTGATCTTTTTTACTGACTATAGAAAAAATGTATAACATGTAACTGAGTACATATTTATAGAATAAACAAGTAGGTTTTTAGAGAGAAGCAGAATTTTAGAGAACATTTACTTTAACTAGGTGTATAGATAAGGCAAATAAATAATGTATTTGTCTTTCCGTGACTTGTTTATTTCACTGAGCATAATGTCCTCAAGTTTTATCTATGGTAGAGGCGGAGTCAGAATTTCCTTCCTTGTTAAGGCTTCCACCTTTTTTGGCTCCTGTGAATTGAATAATGCTACTTTTATGAATGTATACAAATAACTCTTTGAAACTCTGCTTTCAACTCTTTGGGGCATATACCTAGACATAGAATAACTATAGGATTCCAAAAATTCTATTTTCAATTTTTTGAGGAACCACCATACTGTTTTTCATAGTCACTGCACCATTTTACATTCTCACCAACAGTGCACCAGGGTTGTAATTTCTCCACATCCTTACCAACATTTGTTATCTTTTGTTTTTTTTTTTATAGTAGTCTTACTAATGGAAGGGAGAGATAAACACTCTCTTTAGATGTTATTATAATAATTATCACAATTAACAAAAAGTAATTCTTTCATATCTTGTAGTAAAGAAGGGATTTCCAACATGCATTTCCCATGGTTTTTCCCATATCTCCATCATTCTGTTTCCCAAGATCAGAAGCTTTGGAGTCACCACTGATTCCTTTCTTCTCTCTTCCCACACTAATTCATTAGAACAATCTCAAAATACAGGATTATATAACAGCAGATTCCTGCTAAAACAAATCTTGGATCGTAACACTCCTCTGCTCAAAATCTTTCAGTAGCTCCCCATTTCACACTCAGTAAAATCAGTCTTTACAATGGCCTGCGTGAACTGAGTCCAGATTACCTATCTGAGCTGATATCTTAGCTCTTTCCAGTTAATTCAATCTGCTTTAGGCACTTGTGCCATATTTTTTTGCATTATTATTGGAGTTCAATTTGCCAACATATAGCATATCACCCAGTGCTCATCCCATCACCCAGTGCCCCCCTCAGTGCCCATCACCCAGTCACTCCAACCCCCCACCCACCTCCCTTTCCACCACTCCTTGTTCGTTTCCCAGAGTTAGGAGTCCACCTTGATGATTCTTCAATACACTACCAGGCTCCTAGCTCAGGGCCTTTGCACTTACCTATTTTTCTTGCCTAGAATGCTCCTTTCCTCTGGTATCTGCTTGACTCACTCCCTAATTCCTTTGAAATGTCAGCTTCCCAGGGACGCCTTGCCTAAACACCTTTAAAAAAAATAGAAATCACTACCCCCCCCCAAGAATTCTTTGTTCCCCTCCCCAGCTTTATTTTAGCCTGTAAACTTTATCATTATCTGACATATGTTTTTATTTGCTATTTTCTGATCCTATAATTAAAATATAAGCTTCAAATGGATAAGAATTTTTAGATAGATCCTTGACATATGATGTTCAATAAATAATTGTTGAGCCAATTCAATTCATATATATATACATATTTTGTGGTTGCTCTCCAGATCTGCGTCACAACTTTAAAAGCAAAATGAAAGAAAGTACTCCCTTCCAGAGCAAGAAGACTGGCATAAATTGGACAGATGATGAAAAAAGAATCTACAGGGATAAAGGAATAGCTCAAACTCAAGAAATATTGCAGTAAGTGCTCCCTAGCATGGAAAGCACTAAAAATGTGCAAACCCCTCAGATAAAACAAATACTCAATCCAAGAACCAACTTCCAAATTCAACATCAGTAAGTCAATACAATTTTATCATTCTCAGCTATGTAATGCCTTTTTTATTACTTCATTATCCTAAGAAACAAAACATTTGCTCTTAAAATGGTGGCAGCTGTACCACATTTGACAAAGTGACAAAAACCCAAAAGCCATCAGAAAACACTGGATATGTGAAGGGAATAGGTTATCAGGCCTTATTTGATTGTTTATTTGCATGAAATCACTCATTAACTTGGATCTGTGAGTAAAGTAGGCATGAATAAAAGTATAACTGTATCATGACTTCAGATTTCTCTGATGTGTTTAAGCCGTATAATCCTAGGGAGCTTAGGATTTATAACTTATTATAAGATTTATTTACTTACTTTAGAGAGAGAGAGTGAGGGTCGGGGGGGGGGAGAGGGAGCGAGAATCTGAAGCAGACTCCCCACTGAGTGCAGAGCCTAAAGCAGGGCTCCACCACACAACCCTGAGATCATGATCTGAGCTGAAACCAAGAGTCTAATTGACCATCCAGGTGCCCTGATGTTCATTTTGGTATTATTCATAAGAATCAAAGAGAGGGACGCCTGGGTGGCTCAGCAGTTGAGCATCTGCCTCTGGCTCAGGGCGTGATCCCAGAGTCCCGGGATCCAGTCCCACATTGGGCTCCCTGCACGGAGCCTGCTTCTCCCCCTGCCTGTGTCCTTGCCTCTCTCTCTGTGTGTCTCTCATGAATAAATAAATAAAATCTTAAAAAAAAAAAAAGAGTCAAAGAGAAAGGAAAAGAAATGAACCTAAGTGTTCAACAATAGAAAATTGCTTAAATTATAGTACGTCCATAAAATGAAATATTACATAGCTATGAAATATTATAAATACAGATTAATGTGAGATAATATTCACAATGCGTAAGTGAACAAAAGCTATAGAACAACTTTGGTATAGTTGTATTTATAGACTATGTAAATATATAATGTGTGCATATTATACACATTCAAACACATACACACCTAGAAAAATCCCTGGTAGCACATAATCCCAACAATGATTATCTCTGGATAAAACACTGGCAGAGGATAATATTCCTCTTTATGCTTTTTCCCCTAAGTTTTGATTAACGCCTATTTTTTATAGTATAATCAGCAAAGTCAATAAAATTACAAGAATAGGTAATTGGTGACAGTTTCTAGTTAGAAGGGATAGCTATCATGCTGGAGAAGGCAGTGCCTTCCTAGTATCTACTAGGTCAACTAATATGGACAAAACAGATAAGCATAGGTCCAGGCAAACAAGGAATCAATCACACATGACAGTATCAGTAGACTCAAAACTCAGGAAACTAAAAACAAAATACAGTGGACCTAGGCAAAGGTGACAATTAAGACCTAGCCTGATTTTTAATCATTATTTTCGTGAGAGATTTCTTAGGGGCTGGAACTTAAATTGTTCTGTTCTTAACCAAAATGAATGAATCTAATGAACACTAATCAATATATTATCAAGATGACTTACATCTCTTTATCTCTGTCAAGCATTGGTCAGAATCAGATATTAAGGAATAAATCTCATATTTGGCATTCCATCTGTTAATGATAAAAATTCTTGAGAAGGACTATGCAGATCAAAATGTGACTGGAGAGATTTTTCATTTCTAGGAAAAAGAAATAGATGCAACTTCTAGCTCTTAGATTTATATTGATCTTTTTTACTGACTATAGAAAAAATGTGTAACATGTAACTGAGTACATTTTTATAGAATAAACAAGTAGGTTTTTAGAGAGAGGTGGAACTTTAGAGAACATTTACTTTAACTAGGTGTATAGATAAGGCACTGAGCCCCAGAGTGGCCATTGTATCAGGAAACTGGGGGGTATCTCAATAAACATAGACTCTCAGCATTCAGAAGTACAGGATTGGGGTACTTCTGAAAAATCATGTCTAGAAATTGAAGGCTTAGACCATTCTCATAGAAATAATGGTAAAAGTCCTAAAGGAAGATGAATTCACCAAAGGATTTAAAAATCTGACTTAAACTATGACAGATACCTAAGGACTACAAATACCTAGAGTACATGACAAAAACTCATGTATTTCATTTCTTTCCTAGATTAAAGCCAGCTACTTACATAAATATAAGGAGATACAGCACATCCTGGATAGCACCCAGAAATCACCTTTTTATAAACCAAAGAAATCTAATGGTAAGCTCTCCGGAGTGGTTCCAGTCTATGTCCCAGAAGTCATTTGAAAGCCTTTCACCGCTCAAAGCACCCAAGAAGAAGAGAAAAAATTCTCAAATCAAGGCCACAAAGACTAAAGACATGAAACCTCTCAGCTTCAAACAGGAGACTACTCCCTCAAATTTTAAAAAGGATGTGGATATTATCAAAGAAAAGAGTCTTCAAGCTGAAGAATCCAATAAGCAAAACTCTATGCAAATAGCTCCACATCCAACTGAAAATAGGGATGAACAACCAAATAAGAATCATGGACAACGCACCTTCTATTTGAAGTTCCAAACGGACAAATAATTTAACTTTATGCTGCTCTGAAAACTGTGGATGAAAAATACCATATGCTTACATAGTAAAAAGAAGAGGAAAAGAGAAAAGAGAAACGCCTTCCCCATCCCTCTATCTCTCCCCTTACACATACATATGCATATACTAACCTACAAATTCTAGATAACCCATCTTCTTTAGTGGCAACATCTTTGAGAGATTTAAAAAGAAATCCAGAGAAAATACAGAAAATTTCAAATCACTTATTTATATTTAATTTTTGTCAAGATGGAAAAAATCTATGAACTTTTGAATTCTCTCAAAACAACTTGTACATAGAACACCAAACAACTAAGAACTCAAGGACGGAATGATATGTACTATCAATTACTTTAACATCCCTGGTAGGAACTTAATGAATCAGTCAACAAACATCTTTTCTTGAATTTGTTTTATCTTTAGTGTGCTAGAAACTATCAATGATATAAAAGACATTTGACATTTCTCCCCACTAGAAGACTACTGTTTAATTGTATATAAAACACACAAGACTAAAATAATTACAGAATAAGATGGTGCATAAAGTGCTAAGTTGTACACCTTCAACAATTAAAATGCTATATACTGTTCATTGCACAGAACAAAAGTGTCACAAAATAGCACTGAAATGCATAATTATGGTTTACAAGGGTCATTTTACTTTTCAAAATGTAGCAACAATGTAAAAGATTAGATGTGCGGTTTGCTTTTGAGCTGTTGAATGTACATCTGCAGCCATTTATTCATGCGAAAGCAAATGGAGCATCTCACGGTCTGTCATTCATAATGAATTCCAGAATCCATTATGAATGGAATTCCAGAATTCCACCATTATGGAATTCCTCAAAGACACTGCAGAGAAATTGGTATGTCAGTCAAACAAAACAAGATGGATGTGATAAGTGAGAAAACAAGTCACAGGTCAACAGTGGTGTCCATTATAGGATAAGGCTAAGCAGAGAGAGAATCAGGTAGAGGAGGAGGCACATGAAAGTTACAGGCTACAACTGTAGTTAGGCCATGGTAGCAGGATGGAACTGGGAAAATCTAAGGTTGGGTAGTCTACTCTCAATAATTCCAATTGAAGCCCCAAAGAGGATTCAAGGAGAGCTCAGTGGGGTGGTATTAAAAAAGTAACTGGCATGTTTTTGGTTTTGTTTTATTTTGGGTTTTAATAAAGTTTAGTTTTTAGAGAAGGTTCACAGCAAGACTGAGTAGAAAGTACAGAGATTTCCCATAAACTCCTTGACACTCACATATACATAGCCTCCCCGTTATCACCATCGCCCACCATTTGTTAAACTAATGAACTTACACTGATACATCCTTACCATCCAAAGCCTGTAGTTTACAGTAGAGTTTACTCTTAATGTACATTCTGTGGGTTTGGACAAATGTCTAATGAAATATATCCATCATTAAAGTATCATACAGAGTAGTTTTATTTTATTCTGCATATACATATTTCTCTCCCCACTAAGCCCTGGCAACTCAGTTTGTTACTGTCTCTACAGTTTAACCTTCTCCAAAATATCACATAGTTGGAATCACAATATGTGTAGCCTTTTCAGACTGGCGTATTTCACTAGTAATATGCATGTAAATTCCATCATATCTTTTCATGGCTTAATAGTTCATTTGTTTATAATGTTGAATAATTATAATTTATAATGTCATTGTCAATAAAATGTATAAACTTCTGGCAGTGTTAACTAAGAAAAAAAAGACAAATTAATATCAAATAAAAGAGAGACCATCAGTGCTGATTCCATAGACATTAAAAGATTAATAAAAGAATATTCCAAACAACTCTCTACCCACAAATTGGTTAACCTATATGAAACGGACCAATTCTCTGAAAGACACAACCTGCCAGAATTCATACAAGAAGAAATAGACTAGCTTAATAGGCATATGTCAACTAAAGAAATTGAATCAATAAGTTGCCAAAAGGGAAATCATCAGACCCCCAATGGGTTGACTGAATTCTACAAAAATTTTAAGACATTACACCAAATCTCTACAATTCTAACAGAAGATAGAAGCAGAGAGGATGATTTCCGAATAGTGTATGGAATTTAAAAATGATGTGGCCACTTTGAAAGACAGTTTGGCAGTTTCTTACAAAACTAAACATACTCTTCATGTAGGATCCAGCAGTCACAGTCCTTGGTCAGAGTAAAGGATTTGAAACCTATGTCCACAGAAAAACTTGCACGTGGATGTCATTAGCAGATCTATTCATAAGTGCCAAAACCTGAAAGAAACCAAGATACCCTTTAGTAGTGGAATGGCAAATAAACTGTGGTGCATCCAGACAATGGATTATTTAGCACTAGAAAGAAATGAGCTATCAAGTCATGAAAAGACATTTGTATTGCTGCCCATTTATAAAAATGAATGAAGGTGTCCAATTCCATCCGTTATCAAAAACCTGGTAATGGACTAACCTACCCTCTATAAAACCAAATCATCTACATAAAATAATTGATTTCAGGCAATAGATGGTGAATAGCGCAGGACAGCGATGCTTGTGAGAAGGCATATATGGGATAAACTCCACATTCACTCCCACCTTTCTCTTTAGAGGCATTTTTTCCAAACCCTTGTTCTGAGAAGTGGAACCCAACAATCTTACTGGCCAGAAAAAATAAAGATCAGAGTTTGAATCTGCTATTATAACTGAAATTTGGAGGCAGAGTACTGAAAAAGAATGAACCACAGAAAAGTAGCCCCTAAACTATGTAGAAGTTACCATCAGGTTCTTGACCATATCCTAAGATGTTTATGTAAAGAAAGGCAAGAGTATGGTAAACAGAGTAGAAAAGAGTCCTGGCAGACACTGAAGTTCCAACCCAGAATATAGAGACCTTGGTGAAAATCCTCAACATTGAATTGAAACCCAGAAAAACCATGTCCTGTGAGTAAAGACCATGCATAGGAGCAAGGGCTATATCCTAGGACTAAGGACAAAATTGGAATAGAACACTCTAACAAAGATTAAAATAAAGATAATCTGCTAGTAATACAAATTCTTCCAGAAAAAAACTAAACATTCTTTGAAGATAACATAATCCAGCCCTTCTACAATGTATCAAAACACCTTGTCTGGCATGTAAAATTAGGAGATAGGAAAAAAAAAAAAGTGACCAATAGTCAAGAGAGAAAGCAGACAGAAGCAGACCCAGAGATAATTCAGTAAATGGAGTTAACAGAAAAAGACTTCCAAATGATCATTATGTTAAAAATTACATGACATTAAAGGTAAAATCAATGAAAACATGGAGTATTTCAACACAGAATTAGGCTTTATTTTTATTTAAACTAAACATATTATTGGTTTCAGAGGTAGAGGTCAGTATTTCATCAGTCTTATATAACACCCAATGCTCATTACATCATGTGCCCTAAGGCT
Source organism: Vulpes vulpes (assembly GCF_048418805.1). NCBI lineage: Eukaryota > Metazoa > Chordata > Mammalia > Carnivora > Canidae > Vulpes > Vulpes vulpes. The sequence goes on along the minus strand of NC_132786.1, from coordinate 13,469,455 downwards.
TAATGCCCCTCACCCAGTACCTTGTCCTCCCACCCTCCCCTCCAGCAACACTGAGTTTGTTTCCTATGATTAAGAGTCTCTTATGGTTTGTCTACCTCTCTGATTTTGTCTTATTTTTTCCCCTCTTCCTCTATGATCCTGTTTCCTAGTTCCACGTATAAATGAGATCATATGATAATTGTCTTTCTCTGATTGATTTATTTTGCTTAGCATAATATCCTCTAGTTCCTGTCACATCATTGCAAATGACAAGATTTTTTTTTTTTTTTTGGTGGCTAATAGTAGTATTCCATTGTATTTCTATAGCAAATCTTTATCCATTCATCTGTCAATGGACGTTTGGGCTCTTTACATAGTTGGCTATCGTGGACATTGCTGCTATAAACATTGGGATGCAGGTGCCCCTTTGAATGACTAAATGTGTATCTTTGTGGTAAATACCTAGTAGTGCAATTGCTGAATCATAAGGTAGTTCTATTTTCAACTTTTTGAGGAACCTCCATACTGTTTTTTGGAGTGGCTGCACCAGCGTGCATTTCCACCAATAGTGTATGAGGGTTCCCTTTTCTCTGCATCCTCACCAACATCTGTCATTTCCTGGCTTGTTAATTTAGCCATTCTGACAGGTGTGAGGTGGTATCTCATCATGGTTTTGATTTATATTTCCTTGATGCCGAGTGATGTTGAGCATTTTTTCATGTGTCTGTTGTCCGTTAGTATGTCTTCTTTGGAGAAATGGCTATTCATGTCTTCTGCCCATTTCTTGATTGGATTATTCTTTGGTGATTGAGTCTGATAAGTCATTTGCAAATATCTTCTCCCATTCTGTCGGTTGACTTTGTTTCGTCAACTGTTTCCATTGCTGTGCAAAAGCTGCTTATGTTGATGAAGTCCCAATAGTTCATTTTTGCCTTTGTTTCCCTTGCTTTTGGAGATGTGTCTAGCAGAAGTTGCTAGTAATACAAATTACTTACTTACAGCAAGAAGTTGCTGTAGTCAGGTCATAAAGGTTGCTGCCTGAGTTCTCCTCTAGGATTTTGATGGATTCCTGTCTCACATATAAGTCTTTCATCCATGTTGAGTCTATTTTTGTGTATGGTGTGAGGAAATAGTACGGTTTCACTCTTCTGCATGTGGCTGTCCAATTTTCCCAACACTGTTTATTGAAGAGACTTTTTTAGGATACTCTTTCCTGCTTTGTCAGAGATTACTTGACCATAGAGCTGAGGATCCATTTCTGGGTTCTATATTGATCTATGTGTCTGTTTTTGTGCCAGTACCACATTGTCTTGATGATTACAGAGCTCGAAGTCTGGAATTGTGATGCCACTGGTTTTGGTTTTCTTTTTCAACATTCCTTTGGTTATTCAGGGTCTTTTCTGGTTCCATACAAATTTTAGGATTATTTGTTCCAACTCTGTGAAATAAGTTGATGGTATTTTGATAGAGATCGCATTGAACATATAGATTGCTCTAGGTAGCAAAGACATTTTAACAATTTTGTTCTTCCAATGAGAATTAGGCTTTAAGAAAGAATCAAATTGACATACTATATCTGAAATTAATCATTCATTACATAGGTTTAACAACAGGCTAGAAAGAACAGAAGACCAAATAAGTTTTAAGACTGGTCAACTGGAGCTATCTAGAATAAAACTTAGAAACTTTAAAAAAAAAAAAAAAAAGGCCAGAATAGAGGGTAAGAGACACTCAGGATATGGAGTCTCTAACTCTTAATGTGTAACAGTTCCAGAAGGAGAAAAGTAAAGAGAATGAGGTAAGCAATATTTGAAGAAATCTGAAGTGAAGCTCAGCAGAGTTTAAGCAGGATAAATACAAAGAAAACCATACCTAAACACATCATAGTCAAGCTGGTAAAAACCAAAGATAAAAGAAAAATTGTAACAGCAGCTAGAGGGTGGGGGGAAGCTACATTTCATACAAGTGAAAAACTGTAAGAATTGGATCTGATTTCTTTACAGAAACTATTGAAACCAGAGGAAAATGGAATTGCAAACTGAAAGGAAACTGACAACCTGAAATTCTAGGTAAAAAAAAAAAAAAAAATCCTTTAGGGACGCCTGGGTGCCTCAGCAGTTCAGCATCTGCCTTAGGCTCAGGGCGTGATCCCAGGGTTCAGGTATCGAGTCCCACATGGGGTTCCCTGCAGGGAGCCTGAGTCTCCCTCTGCCTGTGTCTCTGCCTCTCTCTGTGTCCCTCATGAATAAATAAATAAAATCTTTTTTTAAAAAATCCTTTAAAAAATCGAGGCCACTATGAAAGAGGAGGGCTGAGTATCTACTGTGACACCATCCTCTTGGCAAACATGACCCAGATTCTATATCATCTTTGAGTCCCCATACAGGGCAGCAGTGACATCTGAAGGAGCTGGGGTCCTGAAGTTGTCACCAATCTAGCTCAGGCAAAGGGCTTTCTAAGATGAAACAAACCATGAGAGACCCCTAACTCTGGGAAACGAACAAGGGGTAGCAGAAGGGGAGGTGGGTGGGGGGATGGGGTGACTGGGTGATGGGTGCTGAGGGGGGCACTTGGCGGGATGAGCCCTGGGTGTTATTCTATATGCTGGCAAATTGAACACCAATAAAAAATAAATTTATATTAAAAAAAAACACCCAGTGCTCATCACAAGTGCCCTCCTTAATGGCCATCACCTATTTAACCCACGCCCCACCTCCCCATCAGCAACCTCAGCTTGTTCTCTATAGTCAAGAGCCTGTTTCCTGGTTTCAAATAAATTATAAACAATTATCACTTGACTAAACATTGGCCATCTTCACCCCCTCACCTTTAAGCCTGGCAAGCGCCTCTATTCTCCACAATAACAGGTGGGCCAAACTCTGCCACCTGCAGGATCCCCCCACCGGTCTCTGCTGATTGTTCCTCCTAGAGCTAAAGGCTGTGTGGAGAAAATTGCTCATGGCAGCATCCTGGGTGATGGACAAGAGCGGCTCTGGGCCTCAGTCTGCTGGAGAGATACTAGGACAGTGAGATTCTGTAGAGGGAAACAGAGGATGGCAAATGCAGCTGAGAGAACAATATGCTTCCTCCAAAGAGGTAACCACAGGTCTTAAGATGACTCTGCGCTGACGATGGCAGCATGTGACAGAAGGAGCCTGGGTCGATGAGTCACCTCACCAAGAGCGCTTGGACTCCACTGCAGCAGAGCTCCACTGAAAAAAAACAGGAAATGTTAAGATACGAGCAGTTCTCCTGGATTCTTAACAGTGCAGACTCACCCCTCTGGTGAGTCCCTTCGCCCCTCCGACCCAGCTTGTCTGCACTGACCAGACACAGGCTCACACAAGCCTACAGGGAAGGGAGATCCTTGTGACCTTGACAAGTATTATCTGGCTTCGAACCTGCAGAAGGAAACTAACTCAGAAGAAGGAGGCTCACCCCAGAATATGGGCCCAGGAGTCCCGTACTACACACGTCTCCCCATGCATGCCGAGGAGGTAGGTTATAGCGCGCCGCTACTTGGATCCTCTAGGTTTTGCATAGTGTCAGGTGGGGCCTACAGTGGCCAGAGCTTGTGGGTTAGTCTCCTCTAGCTGCGATTAGCGTGTTTATATTTCCCTCAGTGCACAATACAAAATGGACTGTGTGTGTGTGTGTGTGTGTGTGTGTGTAGCAGCAAAGTTGGGGTGTAGCATTTTAATCAACCAGGCCTCCCTTCTCTGCTTTACTGCTAGTCTGGCTTGGGTTGGAAGGCTCTAGTCTGTTTTAGACAGATAGTTGTGGTCCACCAGACACCAATAACAAGCAACAAGCTTCAGTGGCCCTGCAGCCATGAGCATCTCTGGACTACCACAAAAATATCTTTCCAGCTTGGTCCTAGAGCAGGGCTTGGTGGAAGTATCTGACTACTTGAGACCAAGCCCTTTGGGGTTTCCCTTCAGTATACGCTGCTCCGATTTTTTAAAAATTTTTAATAAGAAGCCACCATACTTTAAAGAATATGAAAGAGGTAGCCAAATGCTCTTCTGTCCTAGTTGAAGAACATTGTTATGTCAGTGAAAAGATTAAATGAGTTTATACAAGGCTGTGGATCTCTTGAATCACCTCTCGTAGAGGCCAGTCCTCTGAAGGTACAAACTGTTTGGCAGCACTTAAGAGAAATGTGAATAGGATGACCTCTTCACTTGAGGACCCAGGAGACCTCTCAAAAATGAATCAAAGAGTGAGCTCTCCAAACTGCCATGTTATTATGTGATAATGTCTGTTCTTTAAGAACAGACAAGATCCTGGCACCTGGGTGGCTGAGTTGATTAAGCATCTAACTCTTGGTTTCAGTTCAGGTCATGATCTCAGGATTGTGGGATCGAGCCCTGTGGCAGGCTTCGCACTCAGTGGGGAATCTGCTGGAGATTCTCTCTCTCCCTCTCCCTCTGCGCCTCCTCCACTTACTCCTGTGCGCAAACACAATATTCATTCTCAAATGAATAAACAAATAAATAAATGAACATATATGCTCAAAGAGGGATTGAAACCCTTCCAAGGAGCCCATAAAATCTCTGTGCTCAGGTGGTAAGTTTACCTACTCTTTAGAGAAAATCCCTCAGATGATGGCAACTCCTTTTTCCCAAAGGAAAAGAGGACAGTTAGGCCATGAATTCACAGGGACCCAGGGTCACATGCAGGTCTAACTCAGACATCAATGCAGCTGACCCCTGAACATCCACACCCACGGCAGGACATCTGCTTTTTTTCTCTTCAAAAGTAATTTAGATTTCAAGTCCACAATACATAACTATTATCTATAATCACCATGCTGTCCATTAGTCTCCAGAATCATCTGATAAACTGAAAGACTATATCATTTGATCAAATCTCCCCTTTTTCCCCTCAACCCAGCCTCTGATAAACTCAGCTATATTCTATGTTATTGTGGGTTTGATTTTTTTTTTTTTTTTTAGATTTCATACATGAGATCCTGCAGTATTAGTCTGTGTCTGGTTTATTTCACTTAGTATAATGTCCTCCAGTTTCATCCATGTTATTGCAAAAGCAGGATTTCTTTCTCATGGCTGAGTGATATCCCAATATATATAAGAATATAGATTATATAATATAGAATCATTTTCTTAATTAATCTGTCAGTTTGCTTAGAAAGTAGATCTCAAGTGTTACCACCCCGCAAAACATAAGTCAAGTGATGGATATATTAACTAACTTGATTGTAGTAATCATTCCACAATGTATATGTATATTCAATTATGTTATATACTTTAAATATATGCAAGATTTGTCAATCAGTACAGCTGGAAAAAAAAACATTAAAAAAGCAATTTAGATTTACCTCTGTTGAACACTTTAATTGCTGCTATTTTTTGTTTGCTCTTAATTGATGTTTAATAGAATTATAATGCCTGAGAGCATTTTTTAAATATAGGTGGGTTTAACTTAATTATGATACATTATTTTTCTTTCATTGAGTCCCCTAGAATGAAAGGATGTAAATATTGCATCTTTACTATTATTTAAACCATCATTGACAGTTTATAAAACCAGGCAGGCTATTTGAGGGAGGGGGTGGAGATTATTTCAATACATCATTAGAAATCTGTAAAAGTAGCTTAATATTTACCCAAGAAACTTTATTGGTAATATTAGTTTTAACACAATGAAAAACTGGAACAGTAAAGACATCAGAGTTAAACCTATCAGTATTTTTTATCAGTTCTAAATTCATAGATTAAGGGACTTGCAAGTTACAACCCTTTGTTTCTTATTTTGTAATTTTCTGAAATTTGTAATTTCTGATTTGTTCATGTATTCAACACTTAAATGTCCTTAGACTTTATTCAGTTAATTTGCAGGTTGGATTGGTGTTAAGTACATAGAAGTCCAAGCAAACAAAGAATTAAGGCAATTATCATCTTCAGGGAAGATTAACAGTTACATGGGGAAGGAAAAAAAAAAGTCACAATTTTTTAAGTAGGTTCCCCTACTGTGTGTTATATTTGCAGACCTTGAATACTGGTTTAAACAAAATCTTCAGGGGATCCCTGGGTGGCTCAGCGGTTTAGCACCTGCCTTTGGCCCAGGGTGCGAACCTGGAGTCCCAGGATCGAGTCCCACGTCAGGCTCCCGGCATGGAGCCTGCTTCTCTCTCTATCATAAAAAAATAAATCTTTAAAAATATAAATAAACAAAATCTTCATATACCCAGTTTGGAAGGAGGAGGAAGATAAGACCCGTTTGAGGCACATGGAGTCTGGGAGAAGAAATTAAATCTTCATCTGTTACAGTTGAGAGTCAATAGATTATGCCTGAAACTGGAAAACCAGGAGGGCCGGATACAAGCAGGTTAATTTTGAGAACTGACCTAAGGGATCCCGCTCAAACAGGTGCAACTATTTGCCTCTGGAGGAGAAGGGAGAGCTTGCGATTGCGGCTTTTCATGAGGAACTGCAGAGAACTGTGGGGTTCTTTTGAAACTATGGGCGTTATATTCAAACACATTTTTTAAAATGTTTTTCTGTCTCTTGTAGACTACATCACTGTGCTCACGGGCACTCCATTTTCACAGGAACTATTTTATCTAGATGTGCCAGAAAGTTAATTTTGTGTCTGCCTTGAAGGGCAGTATCACTAAGTATTTAGAAATCCTGCTTTTAATCTCCACGGGGGCCATCACTGTGCACCCAGCACCGGCACCCAGCACTCGGCACCCAGCACTCAGCACCCGCACATTAGCTCCAGTTTGCACTGTTTCCGTTTCACAGGTGGGACTCCGGCGCCGATGCTCAGCTCGGCGAGCTACTGTGCTGCCTGTAGCAGGGAGGCCCGACCCCAGAGCCTGCCTCTCTCCTAGCAGACCTCGGCTTTCTAGGGTCTGGGTTCAAGGGAACTGCACGGGGGAAGACATGGCCTGGGGAGGTGGGGGCTCCGGTTCGGCGCCCCGAGCCAGCTCTGCTCCCACCTGGACCTCGCGGCCGCGCCCGTGCGCCAGGACGCCCGCGGGGACGGGGGGGGGCCCCCAGCAGCGGCCCCGCGCCCACCTCCAGGGGGCCGAGCAGGTGCAGCGGGGCGCGGGGCGCGGGGCGGGCGTCGGGCTCGGCCGCAGCCTCAGGACGGCCCCTCCTCTGCGAAGTCACGAGCCCCCGGCGGCGGGGAAATGAAAGTGAAATCGGCGGGGGGCGGGGGCAGCGGCGGCACCACCGCTCCGGCTCGAGCGCCCCGAGCTCCCGCGGCGCACCGGCCCCCCCGCCGCCCCCGGCAGCGCGGCCCCGACCCCGCCCGGCCTCCTCGGAGCGTAAGTACCGGCCCCGCGGCCGCTCCGCCCCCCGCCCCCCCGCCCCGGGGCGCCGGGCCCCACCGCAGCCCCCGCAGCAGCGCCCACGGGCCGCCCCAGGCACAGGACGCGCCCCCCATCTCCCCGCTCGAGTCCGGCTGCTGCTTCTGTTTCCTGGATGGCTGACGGGGGCTCCCTCGGGGCGCACAGGCACAGGCGCACGCAGGGCTGCTGTGCTCCTCGCCGCTCCATCCCGCTCCATCCCCCCCCAGGCCGCGCCCAAGCCGAGCTGCAGCGGGTAGGACGACCCCGGGCCGCCCGCCCCTCTCCCCGGCCGGCGTCCCCCGCAGCCACGCCTGCCCTATCTTACCTCCCCGTGAAGGCCGTTTGCTGCGTTTCACTTTTGCAGAAACACGTGATTCTGGAACTATTTCTCACGCAGAAAGAGAACAACTGTCCATGGTGCCACCCCCCGGGGATGGGTGTCGCGGCCTCCCGCCGAGGCTCGACCATGCTTCCTTGGCTCTTCTCCAGTCCTGCCACCCAGGGCGGGTCTGGCCCGGCCTTCCTAGAGTCTGCAAGACTCCCATCGCCTTGACCTGCCGTAGTTGCCCTCCCGGTGGCAGGCACTCAAGTCCCTTCACACCTTTTGCCAGATTCTGTGCTGCGCATTCCTGTACAGGAATCATGGATCGCATCTCCGTGAACTCCTAAGTGGACTGAGTAGGCCGACAAGACAGGACCATGTTGAGGGGCTGCTGTGCGTATTGCCAGATGCCTCCTGGAAAGCTTGCATGAGTGTTTGACCACCATCTGTGCCACCCCCCCCACCCCCCCACCCCTCCCACCCCCCCACCCCCCCCACCCGTGACCGTGACCATAGGAACACGCCGGCTTCCCGCACACTCGCTGTCAGCCACTTTCACCTGCAGTTTGATAGGAAAACTCAGAGGTTATTTGACTTGGCATATCTTTGCTTATATTACCAAAGGTATAGACTTTTTTCATGTTAGCTCATGAGATCTAGTGATTTGTGCAAGAAGGTTCTGTATTTGGCCTTTCTCCTCTTGGCACGGAGCTCCCCAAACCCTTGGAATTTCCCAAGTGATAATAGAGAGACAACAGTGTCTTTAGTCATAACAAACTCCTTTCAACCATATCTGGATTTAGGTTGATGAGCTGAATTTTGACAAGTCCCTGCAGGCAGGGTTTGGTCACCAGGGGAGGCCACCTTAGGATTAGAGGGGAACTTCCTAGAGCCTCACCCCACAACCCTTGGGGAGGCAGGCTGGCTGGACATTTAGTCACCCACGCCCAGTGATGTCATCCTTCGAGCCAGGTCATGAAGCCTCCTCTGGAGGTGGGGAGGTGGCTCTCTTGGGACTAAGCCCTTTGCCCTTGGGACCTGGCACTCTCTTCGAGTGGATAGTGTCAGAATTCAGGTAAATAGGACACCAGCTAGTGTCACAGAGAATCACTCGGTGGAGGGAAGCTCCCACACATCTGGTAAAAGGTACCTACTTTGGCAGACCTCTTCTGAAACGTCTTCACATCTTTGTCCGTTTCTATGGGGGTTAATGTTTTCCTTATCTATTTGTATGAACAGCAGGTGTATTAGTAATATGGATCATTTCATGTTTATTGCAGATATTTGCCACACTCACCGACTTGTAACTTTATTATATTGCCTTTGCTATATGGAAATGTATCTTTGTAAGCAGTTAAATCTGTACTTTTGTCACTTTTTTGTGACTTCAGTTTGCTCTTAAGTTCAAAGTGCTCTTTCCCGTTTGCAAGTCAGATCTTGATTTTTTTCCAGATCTTTCCTTTCTGTCCTCAGTTCACATTTCACGCTTGGATTCACGTGAAATTTACTTTGATATGTGGCGTGAGATGAGGACTTAAACTAGTTTTGTTTTCAGTTAGCTCATCGATTGCTTTCGCACGGGTTAATGGAAAACCTTCCACTGGACTAGAATGCCACTTTTATCACATATTAACTATGAAGTTAGCATAGTTATGAACTATGTGTGGCTTTTCTGAGATCTTCTACTCTTGAGCTGTCCATCCTAGTACCCCGGGTCGGGGGGCAGATTACTACCATTCTGGAGGTTTGGGCCCAGTTTCCCCCATCTTTTCTAGGAATCTACCTGGGATCTGTATTACTTTAGTTCAGTTACTCTGGCCTGCTGTCGGCCTCAGAATGGTATATTTTCAAGTGATTTAATAAGTGTGACAGATACCTGCAAATTTAATCATCGAATACATGGACAGCACGTTCTCTTTAGCAACTGAGCTTGACGGGTGCTGTGCAGGCAGGGAACCAGGCCTTGGGCTGGGCCCCATGCAGCCCCACGTGTGGTGGCAGTCCACAGGGAATTCGGTTTGTCAGCCCAAACCTAGACTTCAACAGACTTTGGGAGGTGATCCCGAGATGCCCAGCGCTTTTGTGAGGAGAGTCACCTTCCATGTGGGTGGCAGCAGTAGGGGTGTGGGGGTGCTAACCGGGCAGAGGGCGGGAAGGAACAGCCCACGCCAGCCCTGAGACTGACGTTTCCTGAGCTTCCCAAATACTGGCCCCGAAGGCTGGAGGGGGAGGCCGCACAGCATCAGGACTCCATTTGGCAGGATTTGCTTTCTTGGAGTTCCTTGGGTGCATCTTGGAGCCCTTTTGGATGCATTACAAACTCGCCATGGAGCAACCGTGTGCTCCTGTGTGAGGATAGAGGTCAGGTTCCTGGGAACCTGGATCATCTCTCCAGCCAACTGTCTACAAACCTCTTGCAAAATTTAAGATCTAGGTCTTAGTGACTGTTCCTCTCTACCTCCTCCTCCTCTTGGGTGCAGCTACCTCCATTAAGGGAGGCCTTGGTGCTTCCCGCAGGGCTAGTTGGCAGCATGGGAGTGAGGTCACCCCAGGCCTCTGCCCTGCCTATGCCCTCAGCCTGCTGCCTGGGAGCCCAGCTCCCTGTGTGCACAGCGACAGGCGTTAACAGGACACTCAGAAGATTATACTCCGCACCTCTCACCCTGACCTACAAGGCCCTCAGTGACCTGGGTCCACTCACCCGCCAGGCCTCATCTCAGTCATGGGGCTGCAGCCACCCCGGCCCTGGAAATCGGCTCCTCTCCCAACCGTGTGTTTATGACAACTGCTATCTCTTCCTGGAAGGCTCTGCCCCTGGCCCCACTCAGGGTGGCTCTTTCTCACCCCTCAGGCCTCAAACCCAACATCTCCTCCACGTGCAGGCCTTCCCTGATCCACTGAGGGAGATGAATGGCTTCCTCCTGTCACCTTCACCTTTACTTCATCCTGTTTATTTCCTTCCCACATCGTTTTTAAAAATCACAATTATCTTTTTAAAAGTATACCATTGGCATTGGTCTCCCCAACGAGAAAGAAGGCAGGCTCGGTGAAGCCAGGCCCCTGGTTTGCCCCGATTGCCAGATTCCAGAAGGCCTACAGCAGAGGGAACCATCCAGAAGGTGCCATTAATGGGGTCAGAAGGTGGAACCCCGGGCCTCCTCAGTAGGAGGAGGGTGTGACTCTCCCTGGGGATTCGGGGAGAGGGCCCGGCAGGAGGACCACGAGCAGCCCTAGTCTCCAGGACTACTTGCCTCCAGACTGTGCCTCAGGTCCTGTGAACCCCAACCTCGGCCTCCCGCCAACTAGACTAGCAGGGGAGCGTCACCACAAGGACCAGATGGGAGGGGTCCGAGGTGCAGGCATGGACTCAGGGAGAAGAACCGTGTCTCCCTCTGAATTATTTTCCAGCCCTGCCTGCAGCTGGATCACCTGCTTGTGAGGGCTAGTACCTGGCAAAACAAATGAGCAGAAAGCAAATGAACATCAACAGAGCCACTGAGACGGGCCCTCTCGGTGTCACGGGGCTCTAGGGGCCCATGATTTTGACCCTACGGGGGGGTGGGGGGGTGGGGGGCAGCCTCGTGGTGTCCTAGTGTTTCTGCTGGTGAAGCTGCTTTTGTTTATGTGCAGAATCGAGCTGGCCTGGGGCCTGGAACCTGGGCGCTGCCCCCGCCCCCTCTGAACAGTAGGAACCCGGGCTCATATTTCAGCCAAAGGAAATATGACACATTTCCCCTTCTTCTTCCCTTTTATTTGTGTCAGAGCCACACCCAGACCATGACCACACTGCTCCTGTGTCCGGCCAGGGAGAGGAACCCGGCCGAGGCCTCTGCTCACCGCACAGTGCTCAGCTCGCCCAACCCTGTCCCACCCGTCCTCTGGCTCTATTCCCCCTGCAGGTCCTCCCCCTCTCTCTGCTCCTGCTGCACTCCCAGCCCCCTTCCTCCGCCTGCCCCCACCTTCCTTTTCACCCCAATCCCACGTAGGGACAGGATTCCCGCTCCCACCCCAGGCACAGGCCCGCGGCGCCTTCCAGAAGGGATGCAGGGGGGTGGGGGGGGGTGGGGGGGGTGGCGGCCGGCTCCGAGGCCCATGCGGACCCCACGACCCCAGCCCTGGCCTTCCCTTCTCTGACTTCCAGTTTCCTCTCAGTGATGACAGTGATGGAGCTAGTTCTTCCTAGATAACGCTCCCCGAGCCACACATCATCATCTCACTCAGTTCCTAGGACGCCTCCAGAACCGGTTCCAGTGGACTCGCTTTACGCTGACAATGCTGGGCCCTGGGAAGTGAAGTGAAGGACCGCAGCAGGTAAAGGGCAGACCTGGGACTTGAACCCAGAGCGCTGATTCCACATGTCTCCGGATGGCAGTGCCTGGCAGGCCTGCTGGCGGCTCCATGGACACAGGTCCGTAGTTGTTACAGCCTCCTGCCGGACGGGTGTCACTGTCCACTGGCCACGGGGGCTTGGGGACCTTCCCTGTGTGCTCCTCTGGAAAACAGAGATGAGAACCCTAAGAACCCAATGAGGCAGCACCTAGTACAGGCCCAGCCCAGGCCCGGCTCTCAGGGAACACCCAGGAGGGCTGCGGCCTGGTGTCAACTATGAATGAGCCTGCGATCCGGTTAGAGCTGGTGCTCAAGGCCTTCCACTGCCCAGAGAATTCCTGAAGCTTGCCCTCCTGCCCTCCCACTGCTGCCCCCTCCAGATGTCTGAAGCCATTAATGAAAAGGCCCCCGGAGGTGAACTTAGAACTGACAGCAACCTAGGGACCCACCTGTTTTCTCTTCCAAGCTTCTGTTCCGACACCAAAATGATACGATCCGGCCTCCACCAGGCAGCCCTGTAGGCCCTGGTGGCGACGGCTCGTGGCCGAGCCCTTGGCCTCCAAGGGCCCCGTACCTCGTGTGCTCTCACTGTGCGGCTCAGGTGACACATCCGAGAGAGAGGAGCATCTTGTAGAGGGCTCCCATCACATGGAAGAATGAGGGGCCAGAAGGAGGATGACCACCAGGACAGAGATGTAGATGGGGGAAAAAATAAAACACGGGAGGAGTCTGAGCAAGTCTGTGTGCCATTGGCAACATCCATCCAGTCATCCACATGTCACTGAAGAGACCTCGAGTGCCTACCGGGTGCCTGGTGCCGGGGCCAGAGCAGTAAAAGACAGATTTCTGGTAGATAAACGGCCAGCCGGCCGCAGACACCTAGGAATGGGCAGCGGATCAAATTCCTTGCCTCCACCCCACTGGGGCGAGTGAGGGGGGACAAGGAAAGGCTAAGGATGGTAGGTGGCAAAAGAGCTGTGGAGAGAGATCGGGAAGGGGGCCCCAGGGGTGCTGGCCACTGGGCCTGTTAAGGTTGAGGTGCTAACCAGGGCTGCACACGGAGCTCGGCAACACGTTCCAAGGGGACTAGAAGCCCCGCGTCTGGTGGACGAGCCACCGTCTGGCCTAAAGAGGTGCAGGGTTGCTCTGCGAGGCCACCGCGGGGCACGGCACGTGACAGGGGCATGCAGGGATGAATGAGGCACCTGGCAAGAGAGGTGCCAGGCTCTGGAGACCCTCTGGGTGCTGGATGTCATCAGACCCAGGGCAGGAAGAACAAATTGAAAAGAATGGACCAACGGAGGGGGGGTGGTGGGCTTGGTTGTTCTTACAGAAGACGGAGTAGAGGAGAAGGGGGTTTTGTGGGAGTCCCAGTCACTGGGACACGAGGAAAGGGTAGCATGGAAGGAAGGCTGTGATCTGCACAGTGATGGACGAGAATTCGTGCATGGGCGTGTGATGGATGCGTGTGTACGAGGGTCACAGAGGGAGGCAGCGAGCAGGGGAACAAGCGTACTAGGACAGCGTGGAAAGTGCCCTGGGATTCCGTGACCCGGCAGTGTGAGGCCCCCTCGGGCATCCTGAGAAGCAAGTGTCAGTGGCAAGAAATGAGGATCCACAACATCGAGCAAGAAATGAGGATCCACAATGTCCAGCGCAGTTACTTCTAGTCTTGCCGAATAAGGTCGGACAGCGGACCGCGTGCATTGGGCACCTGCGGAGTGGGATGCAAACACAGACTTCTGTGAGCCCGGCTGCGTCAAACAACGCTATGGAAGGAAGCGTGATGTCCGCAGTGGTGATTCCTACCGCCATCCAAAGTTATAGACGATTTTTAGTCATTCACAAATTTTTCTGTTTTTTTTTTGTTGTTGTTTGTTTGTTTGTTTACAATCAGCATCTACTGCTTTATTATAAACCGGAAAAAAGTTCAGCTAAAAAATAGCAGCGATTGAACAGCCTTCCCGGTTACCGTCCCAAGGATTGGAAAGCTCCCAGTGGCCAGAACGGGATTACTAGGATTGTTCAAAGCCACAAGAGCCAGGGCCAGGCCCTGAGGGCAGCAGAGAAGAGCGCCACGGGGCTTTCCAGCCAAACACCCGTTGGCTTCCAACGTTTAGACAAAGGAGCCACGACTGGCCTCCAGCCCTGTCCGCTGGTCCCAAGTCTCTCCAGGGGTCCGCAGCCACAGCTTTGCTGGCTTGTCAGGGTGGGTGTGTGACAAGGAGCAGGAGTGACTACAGGATGCCACAGGGCATTTTTCCTTCCTTCCCTCCCTCCCTCCCTCCCAAGCTCATTCATTCAAAAAAAGTTCCTAGTGTGTCTCAGGCACCATCCTGGGGATAAGGTGGATGGCAGAGGTGGTTGGGGGAAGTCAGCAGCATTGGAGCCAGACAGCAGGTGGGACCCCACAGTGGGTGGGCTGGGGAGCAGGCTCAGGGATGGGGCCACCCGCACCTTGCCGCTGAACAGAGCAGGGGTTCAGCACAGGGAGCAGGTGCATGTGGTGCCAGGTGGCCTTGACTGCAAGCTCCAGACCCCAGGAGCTGGTCCTGAACTCTCTGCCTGTAAGGACCAGGGAGAAGGGACACTAGGGGCGACCTCCTCCTCCCCCTGCGCCGCTCCCCGCTCCCGGGCTTCCCAGCTCCATCTTTCTTTAGTGCAGCCTCCACTGAAGACCTCCCAAAGGGCAGCTGGGAGAAAGAGAGGAAACCCCAGACAAAGGCCAGGAGCCCGCAAAGGGAGCCTCGGCCAGAGGCAGCTGCCACGGTCCCCCCTCTGGGGCCCCAAGCCTTTTGCATGGGGTGGGGGTGGGGGGCTCTGTCTTCAAGTCAAAAGTGCTTAATAATAGCGAGTTTTGGAACCCAGGTGGAATAGGCTTGGAACAGGGGCGATGAGAGGGAGCGTTCCTAGGAAGCCAGCCCGGCTCCTGCTCTGTCAGGCATAAGCAGCGGGGCCTAGTCAAACCTCGTTTCCTATCAAACCCTTGTTCAAATGGGGGTTCCAGCCTGGAAACCTGTTCCACACCCTGATACCTAAATCCACTAAAAACCACAGATACGGGTTCTTACAGGTGTTGGTTAAATATGCAGAACCATACAAACCCCTCCCTGCGGGGTCCGGGGGACACTGAAGACCCCTGAGGACCTGGGAGGCCTTGCTGTGCAGCACCAGCTCTCCAAGAACCTCCCGGCTACATTCAGACAGGGCCTCAGGCCTCCTGGGCTTCATTAATTCAGGCCTCCAAAGGGGGCAGTGAGGGGGCGGGGAGGACAGGCCCCTCACACTTCCACTGCAGGGCCTCCCTGCCCAGCTCCCCTGAAGAAGCCATGGGCCCTGGTCGTCGCAGCCTGCGTCCCCATGTGTCCACATCCTCATGAATCCGAAACCTCCTAAGGGGGCTCCGGCCTGGCCCCCAGGCAGCGTCCCCAGCTCTCTGCCTAAGGAGTTACTGAGAAATCTCATTGTTTGCACTTACTCAGGTCTCTGACGAGCCACCTGCTGAAGGGTGAAGGATTGTCCTCTGTGTGATGGTGTTAGGAGGTGCGGTCTCTGGGCGGTGACCAGGTTGACAGTTCCTTGTGAATGAAACCAGTGGCCCTGTTAGGCCCCAGGCTGCTCCCCTGTCCCTGCCACCAGGGGAGGACAATCCAAAGCTGTCCAGCTATGAAGCAAGGGTGGGTCTCCCAGCCACGCCGTGGGCTTGCCAGCCTTGGGAGCTGTCCCCTGCCGTCTGCAGCCTCTGGCTTGGTGGCCCCGGCGGCCCACATCCTGTCCCCTCATGAGTGTTCTTCTTCCCCGCCTGGGTACTTTGTTTGTGCAGAACAAATGAGGGATGTGGCCAGACGGCCCTTTCTTCCAGGCACCTGAGGGACAGGGAGGGGGCTGCTCCTTCCCGGGGTCCCTTCCGAGGGAGCCTCCCACCCCTGCTCACCCCAGGCCAGGACACCACTCTAGATTTTGTCCCCTGCACCTGGTGTCTAGTGAGGCTGGCAGCCGGGAGTTCCTGAGCATTCCAGAATGTCGGTGGCTGTTTTACTCCCATATTTTACAAATATGCAGACGACTGTTGTAGGGGCCAATTTAGGGAAGTCCTAGGAGTAAAAATGGAGTGAAAAGATTTTTCAGGTTTGATGAGGAAGGTGTATGCTATATGAGAGGGGCTACAGTTAAGTTTTCTGCAGACCGATTGGGCAATATGCAGTAAAATCACTAAAAAAATATTTCTACCTTGGACTCAGTGACCATACTCGTGGACACCTGGCCTAAGGCAAAGTCAGAACCGTAGGGCAGGACTGTGTTTATAATGGTGAAGAATGGAAACAAGTCAATCATGTGCTCATGAGCTATTATGCGGCCATTAATGTTTTTGAAGACCATTTAACAGCTTTGAGAAAGTTTCAGAATATTCAGTGAGAAAATCCTTGCGGTCAACCCTATAATTATTTAATGAAAACATCAGCACATAGGAAAAAACTACCGGTAGGGAATTAATAGTGGTTTTATGTATGTGGTGGGATAAGAGGCTCTTTTTTGTATTTCTTCTTTTAAAAAGTATTTTCCGAGATCCTGATAATTACCATCGTCCTCAGGGACACTTAAGAAAGTAGTGAGTATGACTGTGTGATTTCATGACCAAGTGGCGTCTTGTCTTCAGCGAGTCCTGACTCCCAGAGCAGGGCAGGTGAGCTCAGAGAGCAGTCTGCAGAGCTCCTCAACCCCAGCTCCTGTGAGCATGAGCTTCTGAGCTTCTAGAACCACCAGGGCCTGGCCCTAACCCTAGAAGGTCTGATTTGACTGCCTGGGTCCCATTGACGGTGGTTCTCACAGCCCCCGGGGGGCATGGCTGTGGCCCTGAGAACTGGGGACCCCTGTGCCTTCGGCCGTCCCCCAGCTCCTGGCCCCCAGGGACCAAGAGGCTCCTCCTTCACCCCTGACAAGCCCATCCTCGGAAGGACCTGAGAGACTCCCTCACGGATGTTTGCAGGGGCCTGCGGTTGAAAGGGCAGCGAGGTCTTTGTTCAGAGGGCAGGGGTCAGCCACAGGCACCCCCATCTGCCCCGGGCTGGACAGCGGAGGCCTCACTTTCCCGGACTCCCTGCTCCCTGCGCCTGGGAGGGCGGTCCACAGGCTCCTGGAATTCCAGAAGGGAGAACCTGAGCTTGTGAGGAGGCTGGGGGAGAGCCCGGGCGCTCACTGATGTGACTTCCCGCAGGTCCCCAGGAGGCAGCGGAGCACAGGGCAGGAGAAAATGGCCCTCCCGAGGCCCAGGAGGGGCAACCAGCTGCTCTTCCTGGGCATCATGTTAGTCACGGTGGTGGTCATCTCCCTGCTGTTCTACACTCTCCTCTGGAAGGCCGGCAACCTCACGGATTTGCCCAACCTCAGAATCGGCTTCTACAACTTCTGCCTGTGGAACGAGGGCACCGGCTCCCTCCAGTGTCACCAGTTCCCCGAGCTGGAGGCCCTGGGCGTGCCGCGGGCCGGCCTGGCCCTGGCCAGGCTGGGTGCATATGGGGCCCTGGTCTTCTCTCTCTTTGTCCCCCTGCCTCTGTTCCTGGCCTGGTGCAACGGTAACGACGGAGAATGGCAGCTGGCAGTGGGCTTCCTGGCCATGGCATCTGTGCTGCTGGCCAGTGGCCTGGGCCTCTTCCTCACCTATACGTGGAAGTGGGTCAGGCTCTCCCTCCTGGGGCCTGGGTTCCTGGCTCTGGGTGCTGCCCAGGCCTTGCTCGTCCTCCTGCTGATGGCCACGGTTGTGTTCCCTCGGAGGGCAGAGGACAAGAGCAAGCTTGACAGCTGCTAGTTCTGTCAAAAACATGATTGCCAGAGTTCAGTCTGAATCTCGCTCAGAGAAGGTGCCAGAAAACCGAGGGGCTGGTATGTCTTCTCAGCCTGTTTCATAGCAAATGCCGATCTCAAGCTCTAGCAGACGGGGCCCCTCCAGGGTGAAGGTGGGGTACCCCGGGTCAAGAAAGCCAGGAGGCAGCAATGGCAGGACAACCTGAGTGCAGGGTTGTCCGTCCTACGGGGCTTCTAGGGCTCTCAAGGACACCTCAAACCCGCATAGCTCACGGTCACAAGAAGTCCTGCTTCAATGCACTGATCTGAGCAGGCCGTTCTTACGTCATCCTCAGAATGACAGGAGATTCCTGTCACGAGGTCTGATTTCCAGGATAATCTGCCAAATGTCGAAGTTGAACCCAGTGAGGATTCATGGCTACAAATGGGGAACATTCTGAGAGAGAGAGAACAAGAGAGAGGGCCAAGAGTGCCTCGGCGTCTCCCTTGGGCCCTGGTGAGCAAGCTCCCCCTCTCCATGGTGGGTGTCATGGGATGGGCCCAGGGGTGACCCCTTGAGGGATTCACTCAAGACAGAAGCCATGGGCACAAACTGAGGCCTTGGTGGCTTTGAGGGTCTCCTGGACCTGAAACCAGACAAATCAGGGGGTCGGAGGGCAACTCCCTACTTGCACGTGACCCAGGCGAGCAGAACAGTCCCAGTGCACACGGAGACCGCATCCCTTCCCTTCTCCACCCAGAACTGGAAAGGACAGAAACACAACCTTGGCCTTGGGGAACTGTTTGTATTTCTCCACGCAGCGCACTGATGACCCCACACAGCAAAGGACTGCCTCGTCCCACGCCTGTCAAAAGCCGCACTGAATAAAGACAGAAATATGGACTCTGGGTGTCTGGTCCTTAAGAGTTTCCCGTGGGCTGCAGCCCCACTCGGGTTTCACGACTGCCCAGGGACCCAGGCGGAGCCAGCCAGGGAAGGAAGTGGGGGCGCGGGCCGGAGACCGGAGGCCTTCCAGTCAGGGCCCCAGGCAGAGGAGAGCATAGTGGCGCTGGGTGGGCAGCTGCCTCCAGGGCCGCTCGAGTCATGGAAACTAGGTCTAAAATAGGCCTCCTCCTTAAGCGGTAGGAATTCCAGTGAACTTCACCACCATACTCTCCCTCCTTTCAAGATTAGTAAGTTAACCCCTTGTTTCCAGTGGGTTTGACCCCATGTCTGCCTTTTCCCCAGGGCTGACCCTCCAGGTGGAGGAGGCGCAGTACAGAGTCCAGGGGAAGCGCATCCCAACAGGACAGCGCCCAGGGCTCAGAGCATCCGGGGCCTGCCTTCCAAGGAGGTCGGGGGAGGGAGGCCCCGACAGGCAGGGCCGGTGAGCCGGCTTCCCTCAGGCCCCAGCAGAAAGTCCTGGGAAGTGTGTCCTTTAGCTGAAAAATATTTCCCTGACATACTTCAGCATGTCCTCATCCTCGTCCTGGTCAGGGCTCGAGCGGCACGCAGAGTCAGGCCCCGCGGGTCCCTGCTGGGGGCCGAGGTCCTGAGTAGGGGCCTCCTTCCCATTGTCCTCATCCTCACTTCTACTCCCAGGGGAACTCGGGGCCCACGCTAAGCGGGCTGGGAACAGCTCTGGCTTATCGGCACCAGCCGGAGTCGCTGACTCCCAGGGCTCTTCCTGTTTCCGGGCCTGTGGAGTAGAAGAGACAACAGTGAAAACAGACATTGTGTTGTTTCCCGAAGGAATGTGCGGGTTTATCCATCATCAGCGAAGCAGAGCATGTGCAGAAGCCACCGTGAAGCCAGCGTGTGACCAGGTCAAGTGACCAGGTCAAGCGGCGCTCCTAAATCAGAGCCTCCCGTCCCCTCCCCTCCCCACCCCTGAGGAATACCAGGGTGGAAAAGAACACTAGGAAAACCGTATCTGGAAAGGCAGGGGTGACAGGAAGGAGCACGGGACACAAAACTTGAGTGCGGGCCTTGGGTCTGTCACTTGCTGGCTGTGTCACTATGGGAAAAGGCCTGGGCCTCAATTCCTTTATCTGTAAAATGGGGATAATATCTGAAATAACCATCGCCAGGTGACGGCAAGGATTCAGTGAGCCAATATATACAGAAGTACCCAGTCAACATACACACAACGCTACAGTGGTACAACCACTATTTGCTTCAGGAGCCAAGAAACCTGGGTGGGGGCATTCGGCTAAGGAGTCACCTCACCCAACTGAGACCCCACCAAGAACATAAGCATCTAAAGGCTCCCCATTGCCTCCAGCTACCAGCCCAGTCACGCCAGGGACAGCTGCCCTCCCTCCCACGGCCACTCCCGCCCCAGGTGTCCCACCCAAACACTGAGTCACATCTCACACAGGGAGAGGCCAAGGGGAGTGGGACCATGAGAGATGTGCTAGACACGGGACAGGTGGAAGACATGGGATGACAGGGGACGGGGTTCCCCGAGGCCACCTGAGAACGCAGGGCGTCTCTTTTGGTGCCATTAACCGAGGGCCCAGCGCAGTTTCTGGTCATGACTAAGAGCCACAGTGGACTTTACCTCAATCAGGATCCCCAGAGCAACGTCTACCATCTCGGCCTCACTCATGCAGTACGTAGTCCTCACTGCAGACAGTCTGAAAGGAAGGTATGGTGCTCAGATGGGGACAGGCGGGTCTCAGGTCTCACAAGGGGAAAGAGAAGGAGAGCAAGAGTCCCAGCCCAGGGCCCTCCCACCTGCCGCCACTGGAACAGGGTATGAGGGCCGCTCCTTGGAGCCCCTGGCCCCACACAACGGACTCCAGCGGGTCAGATGACAGGTTATCAGGCCGAGTCATGACCAAAACCCACCTGCACCCATGGCCACTATAAAGCAGGACCCAGCAGGTCTGAAGGAAGGTGGGTCAGTAAGAAGAGCCAGGGAGAGGAGCACTGAGTGCCGGGCCTAGGAGGATGTAGGGACGCTCCCTCCCCGGTGGGCTGAGGACTCCCCCAAACCACTATCATTCAGCTGATTTCATGCTGCTCCAGTGACTGCTGCTCATCTGTTCCCGATCTTCCTGCAGGCAGACTGGCCCCTGGTCCACTGAACTTGACCACTTAACGGTCACAATGCTTGTTGCAAATGAAGATACCAGCATCTTGGACAACTGGTATCTGAGAGTTTGGCTACTGCGCATTAGCCAGAAAGGGAGTGTTGCCTGGGAGCTGACATCTGAGGCCTGGCCGGGGAGCTGCACCAGCACCCTGCGGAGGCATCTGGGGCCTGGGACCCTGGAACACCCACCACCTCCTGCTCCCCCAGCACCGGAAGGTTCAGCCCCAGCAAGTGTGATGCCCACAAAACCTCCCTCCTCCTGTTTCCCCAGGTCCCCAACCAGAAGTTGCCCCACCTTGCTGCAGCAGCTCCCTGCACTGCCCTCTTTGGCTTGGGGGTCTCCTGGGTTGTCATCCATGCGGGAAGGACCCTCTTCTTATCCCCGGATTTTACAGCTTCCATCTCTCTTTTCTTTCCTGAAGTCAGAGCCCAGGCTTAATGACTTGCTTTTCTAAATCAGGACAGCAAACCCCATTCTCATCACACCAGGAATTCCAGGTTTGTCCTGCATGGGAGTCATATCTTAATTCCTACAAAGAACAAAGTTTAGCGAATTCTAGTAAGTCAGAGTACTCCCAGCCATCAACTGTAATTACTGGTCAGGACAGGCCAGAGGTTAGCTGGGCAAAGAGCAGGGCCCAGATGCTGGCTGTTCCTGGGTGCCCAGCCTGCCCCACCCTTAAAGTATCTTCCATCCTCTCTCCCTCACCTCCCCAACTCCAGACCTGTCATTTCCTCGACCTTGGTGCAGTTACAGGGAACCCCAGGACCACTTTAATTCACCCACACTCCCTTAATCCAAAAGATTCATCTGACAGGCCAGATTCTAGCCCGCAGCAGGGATGGGGAGGAGGACAGGGATCCGGGAGAGGGGCAGGGATGGGGGAGGGGCAAAAGGGATGGGGGAGGGGTGGCAGGGACGGGAGGAGGGCCGGGGGAGGGGGTGGGGCCTGGGGAGGCCTGGCGTGGCCTCGGGGCACCCCCAAGCCCGGCCCCCGCACTCCCTGCGGCCTCTCCTCCCCCCCCCAAGACTCAGTCCCCGCCCCGGGCTCTCCCGGGTCCCAGGCTCCGCCTCCCACCCGCAGCGCAGGGCTCCGCCCAGGACCGCACTGGGGCAGAGGTCAGCCGAGACGGGCCGGAGCCCTCTCCCCGTCGTCACCGTTTATCGCTCACCTGGAAGGCGGGGTACCCCGTCAGGGGCTGCGAAGTGCGCAAGGTCGCAAGGAGGTTGGGCGCAGCCAGCGGGGCCCCGCAGCCTCTCGGCCGGCCCGACCCCGGCCTCACCCCGCCGGTCGGCGGCCGCGAGCCCGGGCTCCAGCGGCAGAGGCGAGCGAGCCCGCGCCCCGATCCCCGCGGACCCGCGCCGCCCGCCACGCCGGGGCCGGGAGCGGAGGGACGCGCGGGCACCTCCACCTCCACCGGGCGGGCGGAGGGAGGGCTGCCGGGCCGGGCTCGGGGACCGCGCGCTCCTCGGGCTCGGCCTCCCCGCCCCCGGGCTTCCGGGGCCTCCGGGCTTCCGGGCGGCGGGACCCGGGCGGCGGGACCCGGCCGGCCCTGCGCGCGCCCCCGCCGCCCCCCCGCCCCGGCCGCCCCTGCGCGCGCCCCCGCCGCCCCCCCGCCCCGGCCGCCCCGGCCGCCCCTGCGCGCGCCCCCCCGCCCCGGCCGCCCCCGCGCGCGCCCCCGCCGCCCCCGCGCGCCCCAGTCCCGGCCCCGCTTCGCCCGCGCGGGGACCTGCTCGCCGCCCGCAGGCAGCCGCCCCGCCCTGCCCCGGACTCCTGCGATTCGGGCGGACCCTACTCAGGCGGACCCTACCCGGGGCCCCTCTGAGCTCCTCGCTGGGCCCGGCCCTGGGGCTCCCCCGCCCCTCTGGGCCCCGGCGCAGCAGCCAGCGTCCAGCCGTTGGACCGGGACCCCAGCCCCCAACCCCGAGCGCCCTCACAGCGGGCGGCTCTCCTCACTCCCCGCCTTCCAGGGCGCGCGTGGTCACCCAGGTGGCCTTCAGCAGGCCTCCCGGAGCAGAGTGGAACCAGAGCCGCCCCCCTTGACCAGGCAACCCCCTTCTCCCTGCTGCGTTCACTGTCAAGCCCCATGGCTCTCCCCGACCAGGAGCCTATGGTATCTGACCCTGAAAAGAGCCTGCCTTGATGTTTTCAACAAGTGTCAAGAATAATGTTCTACTTAGTGGAATATTTTTTATAGTCCCCAAACATGGCTCCATTTGAGGTTTGCCAGTCAGACTTTACTGGAGTGTCAACTCCTGGGCCACCCCCACCCCCGAGTCGGAAATTAGGGTGAGAGGAAGAGGGTCTGCATTTTAAAAAAAAAGGAAAAAAAAAGCTCGGGATTCCCACAGGGACCAAGTCTGACTCTCCTTGCTGGGGGTACACATCCCAGGGAGAGAGGGCCCAGGGTAAGCCCCTTGGGTGCAGTAAAAGAAACGAAAGCCTCTGCTTAGATTTGCTATCTTAAAAGTAGGTGCCACTAACACTGAACATTCAGATCGGTGCAGGTGTTCCCTCGGCGGCTCCACAAAGCTCCCCAGGTGTCCTCGGTGCTTTGCGGTCAAGTTCAGCCTGGCCCCGGGACCTGCAGTGGACGCGTGGAGCTCGCATCCAGTTTAAGACGCACACTCAGCTTAGAGCAGGCTAAGGGGCCGGCAAAGGAGCCCCAGGGCAAGGCCGTGACAAGACATGTGAGCACAAGCTGTCACAGGTCAACCTTCCCCTGCTGCACTTGGAGCTGAAAGTATGATCAGAACCGACCGTCCAGCCCCCAAATGTGAGACCAGCCACTTGAAATGTGATTTCTAACACATCAGCCACGGGGATAATGACCCTCCAGCGGCTGGAGGCGCACAACAGGGGGGCTTGCAGACCCTGACCAGATGCTCTCCTCCCACTGTATGTGCAGCACTTTCACCCACTGGGCCGGGAAGGTTTAGCCCAGTCGAGGCTTCACGAGATCAATGGTTTCAAGTCACAGGGCCAAGCCGCGGCGCCCGGGGTCGTCTAGCTGCAGGCTGAACCTGGACTCCGCTTCATCTTTTCAGGAGGGCAGCACCCCGGGGGGCCTGCTGGTCTGGCTCCAGGGGCCTCTGCTCCCAAGCTGAGGCAGGACAAACCCAAGTCTAACCCAGGAAGCAGCATTTTGTTTTGTGAATAAAGGAACAGAAGACGCTTGTTCTTAGTGGAATCTCTCCTCCTCTCCGTGTCTGCCTAAAACCTCTTCCCAGGAGAGAGGAGGAACAGGAAGCCTTTGTACCTGAGTAGCTGCAGGGAGAGAAGCCCACGCAGGGGTAGGAACCCCAGGCTGTGGGACGCACACAGGCTGGAGTCAACTGCTTAAGTGCTTTGAAAGCCGTGCTCCCAAGTGCAGCGGAGCCGGCAAGCACAAAAAGCACAGACAGGTTGGGGGGCTGGTGAGGGGGCCCTCAGGCCGGGCTCTCAGGCAGCTGTGGCCAGAGGACCGAGGCACACCCACACCCAGCCCGTGGGCTTGGTACCTGAGGCTGCACCGGCTTGATGGCTTCCCCATGAGCTGCCCTTGCCCAAAAGAAGTGGGAGGAGTCTTGCTGGGGTCCCGGGCAGGTGCCCCGGCCAGCTCTTGTGAAGGACAGGGAAGTCTAAGTCTTGACGTGTTCTCCTGGAGGTCAAGAGCTCCTCCTGGAGGGGGGACAGGTGACAAAGGGGGGAGCACCAGGCGGCACTCAGGATGGAGTGAAGGCTGAGGAGAGACAGGCAGACAGGGGCAGGTCTGGCCACCTCCTTTTGCCAATTTCAAAAGATCAGAGGTTCCTGGGGTTTGGGGGCTTCTGTGTGTTTTGGGGCAGTGTCATGGTTTTGTGTCTTTAGGCAGGGCCGTGGAGCCCTTCAATCTCAAGCCAAGGTCAAAACAAAAGGGAGGTGGTAGGTGTTCAGCCCAGACCATAAAGGAAGAGAGAGAAGACACAGCTTTTCAAGGGTTCTTTGTTTCTCTGTGATCCTTAGACATCTCGGTAGCTGCGGAGACCATATTGAGAAGAGAGAAGGGGTAAGAAGAGAAACTGAAACAAAACTTTGAGGCTAAACAGTGAATTCTGTCACACAAATGAAACACGTGACGACGGCTCCTTAAATGCCCTACTGAATCACTAGGGGAGATACTTTGCTGTTTCACTGCGGAAGACAGGGAAAACTGTGAATGGAGACGTCTTGGTTTTCCTCACTTGAAGAGAGGGTTACCAAGGCAGAAACAAGTAAAAATGTGCAAGGAGTTACTTACCAGCCTCTGGTGTTCTCTTATAGCTGAGAACTGAGCTGGGCCACCTCAATTACCTACTTTTCCTCCCAGATCCCAGCGGACGGGAGCCGAGGCCTGAGGACTGACTTCATGATTTTCCACAAGTAGGTAACTGGGAGCACCCCCACTCCAGACATGCACCACCAGAACTGGGCTGGAGCCCAGAGGCCTGACGACTGCCCAAGTGTCTGGGCACCAAGGCCATCTCTGTCCCACGTCTGCAGCCGGAGAGCCCCACCTCCCCCACCTCAGATGGCCAAGCAAGCTTGGCCCCCTGGCCCCAGTCCTCTCGCCAACCATCAGCACACGGCACTGGTGGCCAGCTCCGGTCCGCCTCAAGGATGTGAAGGTGACAGAGAGGAACCCCAGTGGCAGAGGGAGGAGACACCCACGTGGAGCAGGCAGGACCAGAGCCTCAGACCCTAACCTCATCCCAAGAAGCTCTAGCAATGCAGGGAAGAAAAGGAACGCTATGGCCTCCCTGACTGGAGCCCAAAGAAACAGCGACAGCACAACCATCAGCTCGCCAGCGGAGTGAGACGGGCCATCTTAGCTCTACGGCAAAGCAACAAGCAAACCTGCCACACTGCTCAGCCCCACAGCTGGCACAGCTGGCACGGAAGGCCTAGGCTCAAAGCCGACCGGCTGCCTCTGGCAACACCTGCCTCTTCAAGGGCAAAGGGTGAAGGGAGACGCTCTGTTGCACACACATGTTCCAGAAAGACATACCAGCTGACCGTGAGAGCATTCTTTTTTTAAAAAAAGATGAAAAATGAGCAAATATATACACAATCCCTGTCAGCCCGTCCTGGCCCAACAGGGCAGCCATCACACTGCATCTCTTGCTTCCTGAACTTTCCTCCCCACCGCCTGGAGCATGCCTCTTGCACTACCCAGCATGCTGGTCTCTAGGACACACGTGCCACCACCCCATGTGGATCCCATGTGCTCACTGCAGCCCGGCAGTGCCCGATTCCCAGGACAATCTTTCCCTGAGGAGTCCCCACACTGGCCAGGGGTGGGAAGCAGAGTGCCCTGTCTTCCTGTCCTGTTTCTCCACTTCCCTCAGGATAATACTGCTTCCATGGTGTCCCTCAGGGTGGGTCCCCTCAGAGTTTATGAGCCAGGAGGGTGGTCAGCTTGATCTTGCCATCCATGGAGGCAGTGAGGCACGTCCCGCAGTCCATGGCCGTGCTCCAAGCCACTGTGACCACAGGGGCTCGGTGGCCGCCCAGGCTCACGCAGCTCTCCAGAACCTTCTCATCCCCGCCCAGCTGCAAGACAGGAGAGAGGAGGTGTCACAAACACGGCCACTATAGTTACTCCTTTGTCTTAGGTGGAAAACCATATCACACACCTGAAAAGACTAGAGAATTTCCTCTGCCACCTTTAACTCGCTGTGGCCGGTGCCTTCTGCACCCACCCCGACCTACACCCAGTTCTTTCCCTACATGGCTCCCTGCTACCCAGCATTAGATCGGGTTTCTGCTGGTTGGTTTCCCATTTGCTTCCCCCAGGAGTGCAAGCTGCAGGTCATCCACCGCGGGACCCAGCACAGCGGCGCCCAGGAAGGCCCTGAGGACCCCGGAGGAGCCCGGCCTCTCTCCCACTAGCACCAGCCACCAGGACTCAGCCCACAGCATGAGGAGTAGGAAGGTATCAAGGAAGGGGAAGCCAGGAGCATGCATAATGACCAATCCAGCTACAGACAACACCCATGAATAAGAACCGGAAGTCGTTGGCCTTTGTAATTTAAAAATCATAGCTTGTTTAAAGTCTGTAAAAATAGAATCAAAAATTCATTATATTCCTTAAGTAAGTAGACCCCGTATCTAGCATTTCAAAAATTATACAGAGGGAAATCCTGCAACCTACCAACTGGTCACAGAGCAAGTCTGACTGCAAATCATCAGCCCACAGTAGCCACCCTGGCTCAAGCAGAATTCCAGAACCTTCTCATCCCTACCCAGCCGCAAGAGAACAGGAGGCATTCCAGACAAATGACAAAGGCTAACGGGAACAAATGACAAAGGCTGACTGGGACAAAACACAAGTGACAAAGGCTCATGATTAAAAATACACAAACATCCATACAACACACATAAAACCATACACAAAGTACAGCATAACTGAAACTCAGTTTCTAGCCAATAAAATCCAGGTAGGCTTGCAAACCAAAAGCTTTGTACAGCATCTTCTAACAGCAATTACAAGATATTACAGAGCTAATTTTAAGAAGGCAAGAGCCACTCAACGCATCATCTGTGGAAAAGAGGAGCCTCACTGATGGTAAACCCAGATTACCTGGGGCCGTGCTCTGGATCAATGGTCTAGACGGCTCCTGATGCCACCTCCTCTGCACTCCCCTCCGCCTCCCCCAACTCCAGTGCTCTCACTTGCCTCTGTCCCTGTGGGGCCCCAAGGCCTGCCTCACTCCCAGTCCTCCCAACAACTCCTCCTCCACCTCCTTCGAAGGCCTCACATTCACAGACCACCGCCCACCCCCACCACCCTGCAGGGGTCTCCCCTCAGCACTCAGCCCCTGCCCAGCTTCCTGGGCTCAGTACCCTGCCCTGTCTAGGATGTGGGTGTTTTACGCGTGAGCCCCACAAGAGCAGGATCACACGGTCTCCCCTGCGTCCACCCAAAGAGCTTAGGCCAATGCCTGTACACAACTGCCATCCACAGCATGTGCTGTCCACAGACAAATGACCCATGGCAATGGGGGCGTGGAGAGCCCCCAACCAGAGAACACTATACCTGTGGCTCTGTACCTACACACTGAACACTACCAGTAGGCAGAGTTACCACTGAGGCTAAGAACAGGTTGGCATGGTTACCAAACACATATGCCGAGGGGCGCCTGGGCAGCTCAGCCGGTGAAGCATCTGCCTTCAGCTCAGGTCATGATACCAGGGTCCTGGGATGGAGCCCCGAGCTGGACTTCCTGCTCAGCATGAAATCTGCTTCTCCCTCCCCCACTGCTCATCACCCTCTCTTGCTCTCAAAATCTCAAAAAAAAAAAACAACAAACATATGCTTAGACTACAACTCAAATCCTCCTCACTGGTCTGTTTGACAATACCAATAAAACAGAAGAGGTTTATAATTTCAGACAACTGTACCAGAAAAGTACACGAATCAGAGCTCGGATGTGAGAATTAAAGCAAGCACATCAACTGAGGGACAAAACCAAAGTGGACAACTGACATCATGGTGTGATAAACCACAGCCCCGAATTTCGCCTTGGCCATGGACTGGAATGTCCGTAACCCACGGCACCTCCGATAAACTAATATATCTATACCAGATGAGTCACAAAGCAGACCACCTCCCCATGTGCGGCATGCTCCCCGCCCCAACCCAACACACTTCCCAATGTCTCTCCCTACTTTTTCACACTTTCTCTAACAGGTATTATTCCCAAGGAACAAAAGCAGAAAAGGGCCAGAATCTTGTCAAAGGACAGCAGATGGACAAGCAAAGAAAAGGACGAGCATGCCATGCCACATCCCCATCCCGAGCAGGGGGGCCAGCCCCCTGCCAGGCCTGTAGCCAGGGGGCCCCAGGTGCTATCCATCCTGGGTCAGGGGCTTCCCTGCACTCAGCTGGGCCCAGACCTCCAGGGAGGAAGCCCCCTGCCCACCATGACAACCCCACTCACCCCCATACCTTGTAGATGACGCCCCCTGTGGCCGAACACGTCAGCATGTAATTTCCCTCCGAGTCAAAGGCGAAGAGTCGGCCCCGGGGCACTTGAACCTGCTTATAGCCACTGTAGCCAGACAGCACAAAGGGGCCTGTGGCGTCGGCAGGGAGGCCGTACTCAGACACCTTCAGGCCACTCTTGTGGATGTTCCACTGGATGAACTGCAACCACAAAACACAACCTGAACGCTCTTTCAGCGGGGCTGGCCACGGCTCTCCAGGGCCAGGCCCGGGCGGGGGAAGGACGGATTCCAGGGTAGAGGGGGTGGGTCTACAGGCCACAAGGAAAGCTAGTGGGACGACTCCCCAGTCTGTCTTTCCCTAACACAAGTTAAACAATTTTCTAGAGAAGAACATCTTAGAAAGAGTCCGCAACTTCACAGCAGAGCCTGAACTTTCTCTCTGGCCTGACTCCCGGAGAAGAAGCGGGAAGGCAACTACCCATGTTTGGATTCCCATCGCTCAAGCAGGGGGAATGCTCCAAGGGATTGTTACTGTTGTTGTTGTTGTTTCTAGGGTTAGAACCCAAGTGGATTTTTCTGACTTAGAAGCAAAGAGAGGATAAATTCCAAATATCCTCCCCCTGTCTCAGGAGTGTAATCCACTGAACACGAGCAGTATGGTTACAAACTGGCTTCATGTACTGTAGTGTACATAATCCTTTCGTCTACACCATGGACCGGCTGCCTGTGTGACAACCTCTTAACTGAGAATCCTACTCAAATAGGAAGTCAAGCTTTAATTTAAAAATTCTTTCCCATAGTTTTCAAAAGAAGAATTCACTTTGTAATTACAGTTTTCAATGAATAATACAGGTACATGGTGTAAAATCCAAAGTACAGGGGGGTATACGGGAAAAACAAGTCTTCCTCCCACCTCGGCCTGCCTGCCTCCCAACCGCAGCTTCCTTTCCAGAAATCCTAACGTGTCCTTCCAGAAAGAACACATAAGGGGGCACTTACCTTCACTTTTTATCTCCTGACTTCCTTTTTACGTTTCTTGACTCCTCCCTGGCCTATACACACTGTCTCGAGGAAGCACATCTACACATCACACTGTGACCACCCTCACAACCTGGGCCCTAATCTGGACCCCACTGATCCACCTAGAGTGGGAAGAGTCACTTCTGCTACAACAATGAGGAAGGCTGGGTTCTCCCCTTTTCTGATTGCCAATTCCCACTACACTTGTTCAAACCTCACCAGAGACTGGTTACTATCACTACCCCTAACATACTGATGACGCGCTAAGGCAGAGAGGGGCCCGAGGTCACGGAGCTAGTAAAGGGCACGGCCAGGATTAATCTCAGCTCCTCGTGCCATTCTGGTGCTCTCTGGAATCTCAGATGCCTGAGCCAGAGGAAGAGGAGTTTCCGATCAAAATCCTGCTCCCACCTACCTTCCCATCCTCACCGATGCTGTACACGGTATTCTCATCGTAACTGAACTCCACAGAGTAGACCTCCCCGCAGTGGGCCTTCCAGCTCATGGCGCACTCATGCTGCTGCATATCTGAGGCAAGGAGAGAACACTAAGAACCCCATCCAGACCCTGGGGAGGGATCCACCCACAACAGGAAGCACCTCTTGCCCTATGCCCAAAGGCAGGAACGGTTGTGGGGCCAAGGGCCTCCTGGGACCTACAGCTATCACAGAGCTGACCCTTGCCCGAAAGGTCTTTCAGTTTGCTCATTCTCTCCTCCAGTGTATTCATCATCGATTTAACATATCTAAAATGAAGCTTTCTTCCCTGGGTTGAAAATGAGGTTCAGGAATCCCCAGGGGAGCCTGAGCTCATCTGGGCAGCCCGCAAGTCTAGGGAGACAAACAAATCCTTCCCAAGCAGCCTCTGTAAGGTCCCCCCAGGGCACCTGGGGGGTCTGCTAGACACGGTCCCTAGTTCCCTCCCAGACTCTGCTTCTCCTGGGGGCAGGCCTGCATAGGGCTCCTGAGACAGTGTGCCGGATAACTCAGAAGCACACTGTTCTGATGCTTTTACCAGGAGAACGAACTAGCCACACCAGGCAGACAGCACGGCATTACTCATGTGTCCTCCTGGATCTCACGCAGGACTCGGATCAAACAGCTCCAGACTCAAGGACTGCTAAGCCCCACCACACTGACCACGTGCAAGGTGAACGATCACAGAGGTCTTGAAAGGAGCAGGCTTGGACCAAAGTTAAGCTCTACTTCGAGCATCCCAAATTGGGACTTCTGCAGTAGCTTCTAGTCTAGTCTTGCATTTTTGTGCAAGACTCCTTCTGTGGGACACTGAAGGAGGGGGCCAGACCTCCACGAGCATGCCTGCTGCGTACCAAATAGCCGGATGACACCATCAGCCGCCCCTGTGACCAGCAGGTTTCCGTTGTGATTGAAGGCCGTGCAGTTGATGGCAATGGGCTCTGGGTCCAGGGAGAACTGGAGCTAGCGAAAAAATAAAAAAATAAAAACCAACTAAATCTCAAACTGTAAGAGAACCACCACCCAATATTCAAGACAAGTTCTGTCTGCAAAGGGAAGGGACTAAGATTGAGGAGAGCGCACAAGAGCATGAAAAGCACTGGAAGGTACTACTTTCAAAATCCAACGGTACAAAGTTGCTTGTGTTACAGCTTCTCATTATAACTGCACACCTTTGACTGCAACACTCCTTTGTATATACTCGTATCTCATCAAAACTTTAAAGATCACAAGTAAACATGAAACTATTATATAAGTGCCTTTGAGGAAAAGAGAAAGATTAAGAAGGATCTAACTAACCTGGGCTGTACAAGGGAAAACACCTGAGAGGTGGAGGACAAAGGTGTGCCAGATGGGGTGGGGATGAGAAGTCTCCAGGGAGAGGACAGCACTCAGGGAAGCAGGGAAGACCTGCAGCCGCAGGACACACCACGAGGCAGGGGTAGTGGGGGGCAGATCTTGTAGGGCCCACAGTGGTGTGGATGGGAAATCCAGAAGGACAGGGAGCAGTGTGACATGCCAAGAGCCTGCCACTCCCTCCAGCGGGTCGGGGAGGTCCCCCCAGAGGTCCCCCCGGCAGGAGGTCATTCGGTGTCCAGAGAGGGGCACTAGAGAGCCAGTCGAGGGCAGGTTCCTGCAAGTGCAGAGCAGTGGGCGGAATGGAAACATCTTGCAGGTGGAGCTGAAGAGGTCTGCTCAGGGACTCTGCAGGGTGAGGGAGAAGGCTGGCTCCAGAAAGACACCCAGTTTCTCGGTGGGGCACGTTTGCCAAGACGAGGAACCCTCGGGAGGAAAAGAGACGCGGCAGGGCACGGTGGTTGCGAATTCCGGTGTGGCGCCGATCCCTGTGCCCCGGGGACACCCCGAGGTGGGAATGCACACCATCTCTAGAGGCGGATGTGGGGAGGTGCCAACTGAATGCTTGTGCCACAGCCTGGCTGTAGGATGGGCACCCTTCGTGCCATCCAGTGACCTCAGGAAGCTGTTGTTCAAGGCAAGAGCCACGCCATGTTTGCATGCCCAGACTGATTTTAATAAGAAACACTGCTGCCTTTTACATGTGTGAGCTCACACATCATCCCTCTTTCTCGGGGCTTAGGGTCCCAGCAGCAAGCTCCTGCTACGGCAGGTGGGTAGTCCTTGGCTCCTGAGGAAGGCGGGCCACATGGCTCATAAGCCAGCTTCTATGTGGCTTCTATGTGGCTGTCAATTCTCAAGAACATACACGTGTCCGCATCAGTTCCAGCTGCTGCTGGCATTTCCACACAATACTAGGTTAACGGGGAGTCAGAAAGAGACTCCACTTGTCTCCAAAAAAAAAATGAGCCACTGGATTGCATAATACCAAGTGAAAGAAGCCAATCTGACCATGCTATGAGATTCCAACTATGTGAGATGATGGAAAAAGCAAAGCTATGGAGATGGTATAAAGCTTGGCAGTGGCCAAGGCCTAAGGAGGTAAATGGGAGATCTCTGTACCCTCCTCCCAATTTTGATGTGAACCAGAACTCCTCCAATAAACTTTTTTAGAGCCTTTCAATATAAACGAAATGAAATTTAAAAATGCTAAAGACACCACAAGGGCCCTCTGATGGGCTATGTGTGACATCTAAGCTCGGGGCACAGGTCTCAATCTGCCCAACTGGCGTGTTACTACTTTCCCAACACTTCAACTTTGAACCTGCCTCACCAGTTGGAATCTGAGGAGCCCAGAGCAAGGAGAGGATGAGGCTCGGGAGAAGTCAGGGATGCGAATGCACAGCTACCCCAGGAGTGTGACCCCGCATGGACCCATGGGGAGACCCACAGGGCAGAACCTGCACCTGCTGCTTCATGGTTTTCGTGTCCCACAGTAGCAGCTTGCCAGGAACCTGATTAGTACCCTTGCTGCCGATATCCAGAGCAGAGAAGTCCATCTGGGAAGCGAGGCTCGGGGCTGCGGCCGAACAGACGAAAGAGGCGCCACTGGGGCTGCACGCAAGCGACAGGATTCTGCAATACACGTGGGGCTAGGTCAGCACTCTGCCTGACCCTCAGGCTTCGGCTCTGAGGGGGGCCACCCCCAGCCCCCAGGGGCCGGGGCCGAAGGCCCAGCAAGACCCAGGCCCCGCGGAGCATGGCGAGTGTGGGCAGTGGCAACTGCTCACCTAGGCATGTCATCGTTGATGTTGATCTCGCAGAGATTCTTCTTGGCTTCCGTGTCGTAGAGACGCACCGTCCCCACACCGCTGCCCAACAAGAGCTGGAACGAGAAGGGGCGGGAGATGCGAGGAAGAGCATGGGGCTCAGGCCCATCAGGGAGGACCGTGGGGGCGGGGCAGGCCCACTCCTGTGAGGTGAGGACAGCACCGCAGCCTGCGGCCTCTGCAGGCCTCCAACACACTCGGGAAATCTGGCTAAAATGGACCTCATTTAAAAGTTACAGTGAAGACATCACAGGTGACCCTGCACAGAAGCAAAACTTCAAAAGGAATCTATGGACTAGGAGAGAGGTATCCCCGGAGATACACCTGGAAATGTGCCGGCTGATTAAATGAGGCCCTCGACCTTCCCTCCATTTCTGCCAGTTTTAAATCCTGGCTGTTCCCGTCCTCCCTTCTCGCTCACCATCTAGCCGCCTATATTCTGACCTCAAATTAACCCTGGCAGGCTAATACTTGTACAGAGTAAGCTCGGAGATCCTAGTACCATAGGGTAATTCCTGCAGGTTATCAAAAACTTTTTAAAAACCAACGAGGTTTGCCTCTTGGGCTGCCTGGTATGATGTCCTTGAAATAGAATATAATGAAAGAAAACTCGGGCAGCCCGGGTGGCTCGGCGGTTTAGCGCCACCTTCAGCCTAGGGTGTGATCCTGGAGACCTGGGATCGAGTCCCATGCCCATGCCGGGCTCCCTGCATGGGGCCTGCTTCTCCCTCTGCCTTGTCTTTGCCTCTCTCTCTGTCTCTCATGAGTAAATAAATAAAATCTTAAAAAAAAAAAACCAAAAAACCTCTATAAATCAAGTTTACCTCATTAACTACAAATTCTTTCTCAAGTAGTAAAGTCCAGGAGGAAAGAGAACACTGTATTAATGGCACTTAGAGGACCCGAGGGGCCCCCATAGGCCACCAGCCCCACCAGCTTCTCCGGGAGCCTGCCACACAGGGATGGGTCTGGGCAGGAGCAGGGGCAGCTGAGAACACGGGTGGCGGGCTGTTAGAAACTGGAGAGATGACAGGAGCTGACAGAACAGGAGGCAAGCCGGTGTCTCCCCCAGGCAGAGCACCCCACCGCCAGACAGGAGTGTTTTCCAGGTCCCACTACCATCTGATTTCAATTCCTGTTAACCCAATAACCACCACCCCTGCCCCCCAAACACAATCCTGCAGAGACAGTCTGGGTGCATGTGGCCCCCCACCCCCAGTTAGAGAAAAGGGAGGGTTTGGTTTGGCTGCCTCAGGTCAGCCTGTGCTGCCAGATGCTGGGGGACGGCCTTGGGAGCTCCCCACTCAGACGGCAGCAAGATGGGTGTCACTCACCAGCCTGTCGCGCTTGGTGGCCCACTCTAGAGACAGGAGCGGCGACTTGGAAATGGAGGACGCTTTGGTCTGCATGATGGGGTTGAAAGACCACACTTTGATGACCCCGTCCACGTCTAAGCTGGCGACCCTCCTGCCCGAGCAGTCCACTCTAAGACAGAAGAGAGAAGGAGGCTCTTACCATCCTTGCCTGAGCCCACCATCCTCTCCAGCTAGCACCCAGAGGATTGCTTTGCTGACTCCTCAACGATTTCTCAAACTGCCTACACTCCAAGGATGGGTGAAAACTATTTCTAGAAGCATTCATCCATTCACTTGTCCGAGAACTACTTACAGGGGACCTATTGTGTGCTGAGCCCTATGGTAATAAGCAACAGGGACAGAGCAGCAAGCAAGGTGCACCAGCCCCATTCCTGGGCCCCTGATGCCTCCTGCGCCACAGCTCCAAACGATCTGCACCAGGAGAGGGAGCCCAACCACTCTCTGAAAACCACACTCCATGAGGGTTCCTCATAAAGGTCATGCTTTTCCCACATGTGGCTAGAAGCTTGTACACGATAAATATTTAGCTACAAGTAAAGCAACATAAAGTAAATTAAAATTAAGTCTTAGGGAGTTCAAATAAAAGGTAACTTGTTCCTAAAACTCAGAAACCCACAGTTGTAAAGGACAGAGAGGTTACCTGGGCCAAGAGCAGCTATCCAGCCCTCCTCTGATGCTAGAGGGATGGCTGTGGTCCAGCAGGGACCATCCCACCAGGTGTGCGTCCTGCCCGCCACACCTTCACATGCACAGCCTGATAAGCCAGGCTTCCTGGGGAGCGTGTTCCCTGCCCAGGCCTCCCCCCACAGACCCGAGCCCACCTGCAGTGCATGATGGAGGAGTGGTGTTCCCCGTACTCCTCCTGCCCCAGCACAATGAATGGCTGCTCAGGGCGGACCCCTCCGCCCTCGGGACCTGCTGCAGAAGCCCGCGTCAGCGTCTCCAGCGCCTCCACGTGGAGCTCTGGGAAGGGCTCAGCCTCTGGGCCACTAGCCTCGGGCTTCTTCTCTGCACTCTGTGACAAGCCAAGCGGGGACAAGTCAGTTGGCTTGGGTCCAGCCTTTCACATCCGGGGACCCGCTACAGGACAGCTAGGATGCCAGGCCACAGCATGCTACGGGAGGCCCTCGGGGGGTACAGGGTCTAGAAGGAAGCACCCGGTTTGTCGGAGAGGCAGGTTCCTGCTCTGCCAGTGGCCTGTCTCTAGAGACCTTCCCCTTCTCACAGGCCCTGCTAAGGGAGTAGTGGGCCATGGGCATCCTCTCCCTATCACAGCTGACATGACTCAGGACAGGCCAACAATAAAAATCAGTGAGCACCTAGTAAGTGCCAGGTTGTACCTGGGTGAATAGGTATTTGCGACTACGTTTGTTTCCCTCATTTAATCCTGCCCCAAACCTTCTGAGGTCCTACTACTAACCCAATTTTATAACTATGGAAACTAAGTCTGAAAGCAGAAAGTTAAATAACTTGCCCAAGGTCAAGAGCTGGCAAGGGGTAGATTTGGATGGGAAGCCAGGTCA
This sequence comes from Vulpes vulpes, assembly GCF_048418805.1. NCBI lineage: Eukaryota > Metazoa > Chordata > Mammalia > Carnivora > Canidae > Vulpes > Vulpes vulpes. The sequence goes on along the minus strand of NC_132786.1, from coordinate 13,433,090 downwards.
GTCAGAGGTAAGCCTAGCCCCCAGCCAGCATCTCACCATACCAACGAGCACGTCCACCTGGGAAGGGGTTGCCAAGAGACTGGGGCGACCAGCGAGACAGAACGATAGAGACCCCAGGAGAGCAGAGCCAGAACAAGGCCGGGCACCAGAGGGTACCCCCCACACCCTGCCGCTTGGTGAGAACACAGCCGCCCTGGTCTCTGCCTCCCTAGTGCACTGAATGTTGACCACCATGGCTACTACCCATTCACCCAGATATAACCCAGGCCAGGGGGCATCAGCCAGGGCGACCTCCACCACCCCGTATGGCTCCCAAGGCTCTTCTAAGTGCTCTCAGGGTCGCAGAAAGCACAGTTCTACAGCAAAAGAAATGTAACAGAGGGAGAGACCTCCAAGCTCAGACAGGTGCCCTCTGGGAGTGGCTGGGGGCAGGCATTTCCCTAATCCTACTGTCAGAAGAGGGCAATTCAAGATCAGAACCTTAAGGCCTATGCCATCAAACTACAACCAGCACAGGGCTGGTAACTGGCAGCAGTGCTTCCGAAAGAGGCGACGTAGCCCCAAGTAGGGGATAAATGACCAACAAGATGGCAAAGCCAGTAAATCCTTTGGGTGCTTCCCTTCAATCCTGAGTACGTGACAGAAAGAGAAGCAGCTTTACTGCCAGGAAGAGTAGACCCCGACCCATTTTCACTGGTGATGTGAGTCCCAGGGCTCAGCGAGGCAAGGGCTAGGGCCACAGCCCAGCCTTGCATGTCAGGGCAGCATCTCCAGCAGGGGATGCAGGACAAAGGGGTCCTGGGAAAGAGCAAGGCTAGGTGATCTGGGTTAAAGCAGGGGAAACGGGGCTCTCCTGCCAAGCCTCCCAGAATCTGACACGCTAATATTATCATGCAGAAATAAGGAGGTAAGAGCAGGCGCTGTACCAACCCCACCTATTTCCACAGCAGCCACACAACTGTCCTTGCAGGCACCCGCACAATGTCAAGACTGAGCCATACCTGCAAAGTCATAGAGAAAAGCTCCTTTCTCTCTTTGCCGTGATCCTGCAGACGCCGCTGCCGGTGCTGTGACCAGCTGGACTCCCCAGAGGCCAACCCACTGAAGAGGCTCTTCCCGTCCTTGGGCCCACATGCTGCATCCTTTCCCTTGGCAGGCTAGAGGGTGAGATACGGGGTTGTAAAAAGTCACTTCCTGCCTGAGTCCACATCATGACACCTCTGCCGGGGGTGGGGGGGAATGGGGGGGTGGAGGAAGCGGAAGCCGGTGGGGGGGGTGGGGGCAGCTTCCTTACCCTACGGTTCCCTGGGTAAGGTTCATGCCCAGCTGTGTAGAGAGGTAGTCAGAACATTACCACCTCAGCCTAGGGGCAAAGTCAAGAAGGGACCTAAGCAGTCTGGACCCCCTCCTTGCTGTTGTCCACTCCCCTGTTTTAAGAGGCAGGTCACCAGCACTCCTCAGCCGGCCCTATCCCTCACCTACAGGCAGACACATATACCTCCTTTATCTAGCTAGGACAATTAACTCCAGGTAAGGAGGAGGAGACCAGCACTTACCAAGCATGACTGGGGGGGGGGTGGGGGGTCAGGCCCTAGGCTAGGTGTCAGAAACATCTACGACCAACTATATATTTGGGCAATATAAAAAAAGGTTTATGCAACATACAATCACCTCTCTGGAGGCAAAAGGAACACAATACCCTCTCCTATTTTGGGACAAGTGTATGACTAAGCCAACTAAGGTTAACAAGTACTGAGGTATTTGTCTTTTTTTTTTTTTCCAAGATTTTATGTATTTGAGACAGAGAGAGCGAGCAAGCAAGCAAGCAAGCAAACATGAGTGGAGGGCAGAGGGAGAAACAGGCTCCCTGGGGAGCAAGGACCCAATGTGGGGCTCAATCCCAAGACCCTGTGATCATGACTTGGGCCAAAAGCAGATGCTTAACTGTCAGAGCCACCCAGGCACCCCAAAACTGAAGTATTTGGAAATGGTTACTAGGCAACCAGAAATCATTAACAGAAACTGCCGGAAACTCAAGGACCTTTGAGCAAGATACAATGGGCAGGAAAGAAATTGGCATCTTCTGGCCCCTTTTCATGACAAGAGTGATAAAGTAGGCCAAGGTTACAGCAGATGAATTAATAAAATCCCCACCCCACTCCCATGGAGAAAAGATTCTTAATCTAGAGCCATTTTTTAAAAATTTTAAAGATTTATTTATTCATGAGAGAGCAAGCAAGCAGGAGGTAGGGCAGAGAGAGAGAGAGAGAGAGAGAGAGAGAGAGAGAGAGAACCCCAAGCAGATTCCCTACTGGGCACAGAGCCCAACTCAGGGCTCAATCCCGTGACCCCAAGATCATGACCTGAGCCAAAACCAAGAGTCGGACACTCAACTGACTGAGCCACCCTGGCACCACCAGAGCCTTTTGAAAAGGAGAGGTCACCTCATCCTTTCCAGATTATCTCACTGGGCTGTTTCCAACCTTATTCCCACAGACTGTGATGGCCAACACTGCTCCCCTCTCCCCACCTTATTTTACACTCTTAGCAAAGGAATACATATGCCAACAGCCACTCAGGTCTGAGGCCAATCTCTTGGCAAGTCATCAGCATGTAAGACATAAATCAAGAGAATAAACTCAACCAAAGTCTGCTCGCTTTCTACTTCTACTTATTATTTTTTATGTTAACGCAAAACAACTTAAAATGATTAACAGATTCCTTTAGACCCTGAAACCATGGGACGAGTTCAAAAGGAAATTTTAAAGGACTCTTGAGTTCACATAGAGCCTAACTAGCTGACCTTCAGGGTTATTTGTTTTTCTGAGGTGCTCTCCAGGGTATCGACTTATGCTTGTATCAGAGGTTTCTTCTAGGCAAAGTATTTGATGCTCCACATTCTGGCTTATCTTGGGAGAAGTAGGATTCCTGGCCAAGATAACCTTAGAAAGAATACCAACAACAATAACAGCACCAAAATATATTACTCATTGAATGCTGACCACATGCAAGGCACCACGCTAAGAACTTTACAAATGTGCCCTTAAAATAAAGATGAGGACATTATTTTACTAGGAAGAACTGAGGCTTAGGTCAAGTTACTGCTCCCATAGGGACCACTGGACAGAAGTCGAATTCCCACCCAAATCTGACAGCAAACTCCACGCTCTGAGAAACCTCATAAAAGCAGTAGCATGAAAAGAACAAAGAGAAGAAAGTGACAGTGAATAGAAAAGATAAGAAGAAATGTCAGGTTCCCAGAGCTAAATCACATAACAAGGACAAGGCCCTTCTCACAGCACTTCTGGCCATTTTTGAGAAGTAAGTAACCCATGGTTCATGGAACACTGAAGAGGTTCCACAGTTTTAGAAAGTGGAAAAAGACTTCTCTTACTTACCCAGAAGAGGTGGTCAAGATATACAAGGAAGTCCTGAAACCATGGCATACCTCACATGATCCCCACGGAGGTAGTGCTCACTCCCTGGGTTGCAATCCCAGAGTGCCAGCCCTGATTATATGAATCTATGGATTCCTCCCCATATCTCTGATCACGGGGGCAAATCAGACTAAAGACTTCCACAAGGGTAGCTATACTCGTGTCAGACAAAATAGACTTTAAGCCAAAGACTGCAATAAGAAACAAAGTCATTAGGTGATGATGAAGGGGTCCATCCAATAAGAGGATATGACACTTGTAAGTATTTATGCACCCAGACATAGGAGCACCCAAATACACACAGCAAATACCAAGGAGAAATAGGCAGCAATGCCATAATAATTAGGGACTGCAATACCCCACTTTCAACAATAAAGAGACCATCCAGACAGAAAATCAAGGAACTACTGCACTTGAACTACACTTCAGACTAGATGGACCTAAAGGACAAATACAAAACACTCCATCCAAAAGCAGCAGCATACACATTCTGCTTAAGCACGTGGAACATTTCCAGGATAGATCATATGTTAGGCCACAAAACAAGTCTTAATAAATTTGGTAAGACTGAAATCATATCAAGCATCACAATTATACCAAACTACAAATCCATTAAAAGAAGAAAATTTAAACATTCACAAATATGTGGAGGTTAAATAACATGTTTCTGAACAACCAATGGATCAAAGCAGAAATCAAAAAAGAGTACCAAAAAATACCTTGAGACAAATGAAAACGTAAATACAACACACCAAAACTCATGAGATGCAGCAGGTGCAGTTCTAAGAGGGATATTCATAGCAATAAATGCCTGCACCAAGAAACAAAAAAGAGCTCACATGAACAACCTCCTCAAGGAACTAGAAAAACAAATGAAGCCCAAAGTTAGAAAAAATGGAAATAACAAGGACCAGAATGAAAATTAATGAAATAGAGACTAAAGAGACAATATAAATGACCACTAGGATTAACATCCAGTTTTTAAAAAAATGAAACAGACAAACCTTAACCAGCAGAGGACTCAAAAAAAAAAAAAAAAAAAAAGGAAAGGAAAGGAAAGAATTCCAAAAAATCTCTTCAAAAGCCCTCACATTCTAATAAAAAAAAAAAGACAAAAAAACAAACAAACAAAACGGTGGTAGAGGCCATGTTTTCTGATTAAACATGGCCACAGCAACTCTACAACCAGCTACATACATAGTTGGGGAAAGAAAGAAGATCACTTCCTGGGTTGACAGTTATTTTCCAAAATAATAATCCAGACAAGTGAGAAAGTCTCAAAAAGCCTGGACCAACTATTATGCAGTTGTGACAGATTTATCAGCATGACCCAGAAATTTTTACTCTGGACCCTTGAGAAGAAAAGGGAAAAGAACCCACATGATATTGCATTCACACCCTGGAAGTACGTAGACCACAGGGGATCCAGCCTGGAGCCAGCCCTAGGTGGGGAATGCTACAGAGGGCAGACAGGTGCTCTGTGGCATTCTAATTCTCCTGCTCACTGCTACACTTAAGACATGGTGTGTCTTCTATACCTATGGAAGAGAGAGGCTTGGGATGGACTTCCAATTCCTCTGACACAAAAGTCCCCTGTAGCACTTTCCTGGACAGGACAGTAAATATGACACAAAAAAGTACAAAGGCAGGTGGTTCCCTCCAAGTCAAGATGAGAAGGAAGTTGTCCAGTAGGTGGTCAGGTAAGGGCTGGACCATCCTCCAAAAGGAAAATTCAAACAGTGTTAAAAGAAGGCACCACAATGAACTGAAAAACTGTCTTTATAATGACAGGGTAGTTTATGCCAAGAGAGCTAGGGACCTACACGTGACCTCATCAGATCCACTTTCAGAGAGCTTCTCCTTCAACTGCATCTCATTATTTACTAAAGAATGGTGAACAACAAAACAATAATGTGCTAAAAACTGGTGAATGCAGCACTTCACAAAACACTTTAATAAATAGGTTAAGGTAAACGTGTGTCTAGCTACAACTGTACATAACCTAAATAAATGTTTACTGTGATAATACTGGTAATTTACAGTTTTGAAAGCAAACCTCATAAAAGTCTTAACTACCAGATTCATAAAACATTCCAAGTGGTCCAAATTATATTCTTTACCAGGCAGTCATCCAAAAGAGGCAGGAAACAAGTCCCAGTAATCTGGTCTCACCTGAAGTAATACAAAGCTACCCAGAGGACAGGCCCTCATCACATGTAAAATTATAGAACAAAAGGCATGGAAGAGGGCTCCCATTTCCTCTGTCCCATTAAAATCCATGGAAACAGCCCCAAGGGCAGCTGTTCTTACCACTGATGTCTCAGTAGCTATGAAGTAATTTGATACTAATAAGAGTTACAAATGCAGAAGTTTGCTTTCTTTACAGCCAATTAGAGGTTATCTCTATAATACCTGGCAGCCCCATAGCTTCCTGAGTGGGAGTGGAAGGAGTGGCATTATAAGGCTGGAGGGAAAGACCGAGAAAAAGTGGAGGCTGGGTGAGCCAGCAGTGCAGGTGCCCTCAGGCACTACTGTAACAGAGATCCTAGAAGAGCTCAGGAGCTGTGGTCTTCGAGTTACTTCCATTTGTTTCTTAAATTTTGCCTCCAGATGTCTATAAAGCCCAGAGTGTACATCACCATATATTGTGCCATGTACAATGCCATGAACGTTTCAGTAGTAATGACCAGGTTACAATGATCCATCACAAGTGGGCAAGATGCTCATGTGATTGAAATGTCCAATGCTATACATAAATCAGATTTAAAACAGGAAGGCCTGATTATTTTATTTATTGCTAATGTAATAGCAATAATGTAATGTAATAAACCTTATGTTTTTTTTGTTTGCTTACTCATTAAAAATAAAGAGAGGGGCAGCCCCGGTGGCTCAGCGGTTTAGTGCCACCTTCAGCCCAGGGCCTGGTCCTAGAGACCCGGGATCGAGTTCCACGTTGGGCTCCCTCAGTCTGTGTCTCTGCCTCTCTCTCTCTCTCTCTGAGCCACCTGGACTGCCCAATAAATAAAATCTTTAAAAAACAAAGAAAGAAAGAGAGGGGCACCTGGGTGGCTCAGTGGTCAAGCATCTGCCTTTGGCTCAGGGTGTGACCCCAGGGTCCTGGGATTGAGTCCTATATCAGGCTCCCTGCAGGCAGCCTGCTTCTCCCTCAGCCTATGTCTCTGCCTCTCTCTGTGTGTGTCTCTCATGAATAAATAAATAAAATCTTAAAATAAAATGAGAAAGAGAGCTCCATTGAGTCAAAAGTGAAAAAAAGACTTTGTGCTTCATACGTGCTAACAAAGCAAGGTGGCTCATTAAAAAGCAAATGTCATTTTCTACTAAGTTAAAAGCAATGTATCAAAAAAATAAAAAATAAATTAAAAAATAAAAGCAATGTATCATTAAAGTCATAAGAAGCGATCATACAACTAACTGCATTTGATATTGGTAAGAGAGCACTCAAATTTTAATACACTCAAATTTGGTGTATTAATTATAACAGAAGAATTAAAAACTTAGAATGTCCCCCAGAGGAGGGAGGCAGGATGGTGAGAGGTCTAGAAGGTCATGTCATACAGGAAAACACTGGAGAGAAGAGGGAAGAATGAACAGAGTGCTCATCATGGCAAGATAGGAAGTGTCCAAGTAGCTTAAAGGGCAAAGCTACAATCAACAAGTAAAACTTTTAGAGGTTTCTACAAATAGCTAAGAGGCAACTATCCCCATATTAACAAGTAGTGAGCTCCACATCACAGGAAGCAATCAATCAGAGGACGTGCTCCTCTACCCAACAGGAGGGGGGGGGGGGGGGGGCAGATAACCTTTAAGCTTCCTGTAACTCTGAAATGCTCTGATTTTCCTCAACCTCAAATATACTAGTTATTTTCAGAATTGAAGTATCAAGGCTGAGTCTAATTAACAAATTAATAAAACCACAAGTGACCTAAACATTGGATTTTTCAGATGGCAGATATCTATCACCCCCATTCGTGAAATGGAAAGAGAGCTACCTTTGCTCTGTTAACATACCTCACGGTGACCCAAGTTCTGTTGGAACAGATTTTAGAGGCAATTGCTTACTGCGAATTACATTCTAATCCTCATCCCATGAACATGAACTGCACAGAAAATTTCCAATCCCATGCGAATCTCACTATGTAACACTTAGTTCCTGGACACATAAAGAACAAAGCTACAGGCTTAACCCCAAAGAACCCATCTCGTGTTTTCTTTAAGTCAATGAAATTGAATTTCAGAATTTCCTGCATTTTTTTTTTCAAGAGACTTAGCACCCCAAACATCAACTATTACACTTATAAAATATTCAACTGTGACAGAGATCTGCAATGCAAACAATATAACTTATTCAGCCACATTCCACAGAGCTGGAATTTGAATTTTCAGGTTCAGGATTCAGAAAAACTGCCATGGCAATCACCAGGTTTGGTTTGGGACTGCCCTGGGACCTCATGAATGCCAGGGGACAGTCGTACTGCGTTGCTAGCACCTCGGGTTTCAGAGCTGAGTCGAGGACTCCAGTAGGCCAGTACCTTCCCAAATGCGACCAGCACTGCTACCACGTACTGGGTGTGTACAGTCTGTCAGGCATGCGTATACCAAGGGCTCTTACAGCAGTTCAGGAACTTCTCCTGAGCAATAAATGTTAGTATCATCCCAAGTAAATTGGGGTGACTTTAAAGCAATCTGAGCAAGGATGATAAACAAGGACCTGGGGCTGAAAGTACACGGCCTGACTCCGAAGCCTGCACTCTTCACTCCCCAGCGTCCTGCTCAGCACCTGCACTTCAACAGCAAAATAGCACGGGCTGTGCTAAAAGCCCTGCCACCCCTTGGGCAGCCCCCCGCTTCCCTGCGGCAGGGAGCAGCCCCAAACTTCTGCATCACTTGCAGCTCTTCTCAGGCCAAGGGTCGTAAGAGAGGAGGGCAGCGATTATGATGACTTACTTTATCTGTAGCTCGTAAAAACACATTAAAAGAGAAAGGATCCCTGACCAAGCAGCAACGTGTAACTGTGGGCCTGTTAAACTTTCACTCTGGAAAGTGAAAGTGCCACACTGCTGTGGGCAACGCTGACCATCTCTGCCAGGAAAACCACTCATGGGACCCATGGCCGTTTTGGACATGACCTGGCATAAAAGAAATTCTCTTACGAGCTTCCATAAAAGTGAAGAACAGCCAAAGTCCTTTGAGGAATCAGTGAATACCAACTTGTACAAGCAACACATTGATTTAGAAGTCACTCTAATTTACTCCTCCTCTACACACTGCTTTAGATCACCAGACATTCAAACTTCCACAGTGGCCTGAATTCACCCTCCAGCCACCAACTCCCCATCACAAGCTCTCACGAGTTCACAGGAATTTAATGAGAAAAAGGGAAGAGATTCAAAGCTCACTTCTCCCTGCCAGGCACCCGCTCCCCTGCAGGGGGTCACAGGCTTAAAGGCAGGACCCAGGAGTGCAGGCAATGTAGTGGCAAGGGGCCAAGTGAGAGGTCCCTCCAAGCTAGACGCAGTCTGAGACCCGGCTCCACCCCTGGCCAGCAGCACCCACCGGCCTACCATCTCAGGGTGCCCACGACACCTGCAGCGCTGGCCAGCAGGGTGGGCGAAGGCTGTGGGAAGTGGATTTCCTCCTCACTGCCTCCACTCTCTTAGCTTTTCCCTCCCCCTGCAGCACCATCACTTATGTGTGAGGGAAAGGCAGGGAGGAAGGAAGAAAGGGAGTGAGATGTGAACTTAGGATCTCATCAGGACACCAGAGAGAGCAGTCCTAAGGAGAGAACAAACGACACCTGGCTTGACTCCACGTAGGTTGAAAGTACAGTCGGATGTCAGGGGCCTCTTGGCAGGAGTTAAAAGGGCAGGCCTTGCGCTCACCTGACCGCTGAAGGGCTCCTTCTTGGCCGAGTTTAGAGCCTGGGACGCGCCCTGCGCAGGCGATAACCTTGAGGGGCTCTTCTTACTCTGAGGCAGCAGCGAGGACAGGAAACCCACTCGAGGCGACTGGGACAGGGACGTGTTCCGCTGGCTGCACACCATGGCCCTGGACAAGCAGACACACAAGGTCACGGGGCTGGAGGGGGACGTGAGGGAACCCAGAGCACGGGCCCCCTGGGCTCCGGGTCCAGGCCCCCACGTTGGGGCAAGCATTACCCCTGGCACTGTTTCTTCTACCACAGGGAGCATCTCTGCACCACGGTAAGGCCTGCGGCTCTCTGCCGTCCAAGAGCCACTGGCCACACGTGCCGCTGAGCACCTGAAACGGGCTGGTCCGAAGCCAGGCGCGCCAGCGGCGTAAGACCCACACCAGAAGCCAAGCCTCAGCACAAAAATGGTCCCAAGATCTCAGGAATACTTGGTTTATAGTCATCACGGGCAGAAATGGTATTTTGGATACACTGTGCTCTAACAAATTCATCATAAAATTAACTGCACCTGTTTGTTTTTACTTAGTTTAAGCCAAGATTTTTTTAAGTTACGGGTCTGGCTTGCTTTTGATCCCCGCCCCCGCCCCGACCCCCACCATGCTAGCTCGGAAACCAGAGCTGTTTCACCTGGTAGCGCACGCGACCCCACCTAGGTCCAGACTCTGCCGGCCTGCCTTGGCATCCTGCCTCACCTGCCACTAGCTGCGGGGCCACTCTGTGCCTCGGTCTCTTCAACTGCTACCATCACTACCATCGGCTGGGGCCTCCGCTTTAACTGGCTGTGTTTTAAGGTGGCCTCTTTCACCAGTTGCCTACCTCTTTGGACCCTCGGGTAGGAGCACACTTCCACCAGACTGCATCCAACCTGCTGGGTGCCAACCTTTTCATCCATGAGGCACCACTCTCAACACAGACTGCCCAGGGCTTTACGAGGGCTCTGTGTTTATTACTTACTCAGATGCGCACATCTGGTCGTGCAGGGCCCCTCCTCCCTCGGGGCAGGTTCAGAGGCCCGGCACCTTGCTCAGAAAGCTTAGATGGGAACAGCAAGGGCCAAGGAGGCTCCCTGGCAATTCCATGTCAGCAGGGTCAGGGGAAGACGACGCGGAACAGATGAGAGGAGGGGCTGCCCTCACATGCCCCCCTCATGCCCTGAAGCCCGCACACACTCACAGTTCCGAGTCCCCCAGACGGTCCATGTTGGAGACGTAAGGAGGCAATTTGTGCTGGACCAAAGTCTCCTCCTCCTCTGGTTGCAGCTCCTCTTTCTTCAGGCGGTGGATTTCAGCTTGCAAGGCAAAGAGCTGTGGGGGGGGGGGGGGGGGGGGGGCGAATGAGATGGTGGCCTCACCTCATCTTCTCACCTTCCCTCTGCTAAGGAGGAGACACATCACCATCACCTCCAATACCCAACCTCACCGGCTCTAGGGGCTCCTGGGTCTGCGCCTTGGGGAGCCGGCCTCAGCCTCTGCTCCCCATGGAGTGGGTAAACAGGCCAGTGGCAGCTGTCCCTGGACTACAGTGAGGTGAGAGACCAACACAAATCCCACTTTTTTTCTTTTCCTCATTTGACTTGCTTCTTCCTGAATTCATTGAGGAAAAACAGCTCTACCCGGTCCTCCACCCTATGGAATCGACAAAATCAGGCCCTGGGACTCTCATGGAAAATTATTTTTAAATAAAGTTCAGCATTTTTGACCTCATGCCTGAAATAAAAATATATCCGCCCCCAAAATGCAAACAGCTTTTGATCTCCCTTTTTCCAAATATATGACCTGCAGTGGCCTCAATGTCAATGACAGAGACATGTAAAGGCAAATGTGGGTCCCCTGGCTCTATCATTTTCCCCAATTAGAGGGTCATGGAGCTGAGCAGAATAACAAAATTATATCTGGTTTGTAAGCAACAGAGATGTGGATATATTTGGAAAGGGACTGGGGTATGAAAGAGACCCAGGAAAGCACATAGTCTTCCTCCTCTCAAACTTCACTGCCATTACGGTGCTGTTCCTGCTAAACATGAAGCTGGCGTCTGGTTTTCAGAGACTGTGACAGCCCCCAAATCACCAGTACTGACTTGCTGGTGACTCACTTGCATCTGAGATTAGTGCTTTCCTATTTTTAACCAGCCCTCCACCACCACTACCTAATTTCACATGTGAAAAGCGGAAGTTCTTCCCACCCAAGAAGCAAGAGTGTTCAGAACAAACCTTCTGGCGAAGAACTTCGTTTTCTTCTTGAACCTGGTTGGTCCTCTGGCATTCTGCATCAAAGTTCAGGATCACGGGAACTGGTGCACAAAGTTAAAGAAAAAGCCTGCCTGGGAAATGATTTAAAAGCCCTTCCCACACTCTTGACCCAGCAGCAAAACCCTTGAGCCTAAGTCATAGGGCACAGAGGACAGACTTCATCCTGCGGGCTCTCCACACCTGTAGGGAAGAGTCTCTCCCTTGGCGCTGGATCTGGCCTGACTTTCTCCGGACAGACTCATGGACACACGTGACAATCTGGCTGGTCAGCCCAGAAAGAGGATGTAAATCTAGACCTGAGCATTTTCTCCCCAACACCAGCAGCAAAGAGTTAGCACTCAGTGGGCTTTGCAGCCAACACAAACTGTAGCCAGGTCAGTGCAGACACTCAGGAGTGACACCAAGGGCCTGCCGGTCTACTATCTGGGCAGAAGGCTCAGTCTCCTGGCCTTCCCCTCTCCAGACTGCACCTCTCCCTAGCAAAGGTGTAGACTGAGCAGAGAGCTTCCAGCAGACTGGACAATCTCATACATGCTATGAATACCCACATCCTGGGTCAGGGAGTCAGCCTTTCCCCCTTAAACAGCTTCAGTCAGGCACAAATCAGGTAGGGCTCCAGTCCTAGGGAAGGGAACTGGGGCTCAAATGTGTGTGTGACCTAGTTTGCAGGGCACTATCTTGCACTGAAAAGACCTTCACTGACGTTTCCAATTTCCTTAGAGGGTCCATATGGTCAGTCATAACCACTACTGGCCTAAGCCCACTGCTAGTTTAGCCTGAAAGCCCTCAGGAGGAGGAGGGGCTTTTATACCTGGCCAGAGTGGAATTCCCACTCAGACCCACAACACAAAAGGAAAGGGCACCCTTCCTACCTCCACAGATGTCCCTCCCAGAGGCCATCTAGTTTGCAGGGCACTATCTTGCACTGAAAAGACCTTCACTGACGTTTCCAATTTCCTTAGAGGGTCCATATGGTCAGTCATAACCACTACTGGCCTAAGCCCACTGCTAGTTTAGCCTGAAAGCCCTCAGGGGAGGAGGGGCTTTTATACCTGGCCAGAGTGGAATTCCCACTCAGACCCACAACACAAAAGGAAAGGGCACCCTTCCTACCTCCACAGATGTCCCTCCCAGAGGCCAAATGGCCACCCGTGGTGGGGGGGGGGGGGCTCTACAACACCCAATTTATCAGTGACTCACCAGGCAGATCCATTCAAACCCAATTCCCTTCTCTTCCTCTAGAATTCCAGCCTAAAGAGCATAAGCCTTGGGGGATGTCCTGGGCCTCATGAATGCCAGCTTTCCATGACAAAATGGTCAACACGGTAGGCTACAAATTACGTACATTCTCCTTCTCTTAAATAGCCATACACATATTCTTAAAGCTGCTCCATTTTCTGGCAAGTTGAGGAACACTGAGGTCACTGTCAGAGTGACCCAAACGGTAACACAGGAAGGAAGCTGTGGCCCAAGAAATATTCTGACCTGCTATCTAATCTCAAGAAAGCCAAGGAATAACCTGGGGTGGGGGACCGGGGAGGAGGGCACCGGGCATGCACAGAGAGGGTATTCTCAAGGCTGGCCAGCTGCAATGAGCAGCAGCCACCTCTCGACCCCCTGTACCTGCCCAGCACTACTTGAGGGCTCCCGGCAGAGCCAGGCGCTTGTACCCCACTGCTACTACCGTCCCGGCTCATGCATGTCAGCTATTACTTCGGCAGCGTCACAACAAAGATGTAGGATTTCCTGGCCAGCTGGCAAAAATAACCACAATCTGTCCAGCCCCCTCACAGAACACATGACAACGGTCCATGGGCATTTTGGAGAAGAAACAATCGCCTCAAGAGCAAGCGGCAGACTCGGCCCATAGCCCCGGGCAGTGGAGAGGATATGCATGCATTGAAACAGTACGCTGAGGAAGTTGTGCAGGGACACAATGAACGTATCAGCCCACTGTCGAGAGAAGTAGGTAGCAAAGGTGGGGTTGGTGTCTGGGGATGGGAGGAAGGGCAGGACAAACCAATCCTTCCACTCAGCCTGGTTCTGGAGCTCTGTGGCCTGCTTTGCAAAGAACTCTTGAGCTTTGTCATTTCTGTTTGTCTGCCAAGATAAAGAGGAGGTAGCAAAGGGGGGGGGGGAGGGGGACAGACACAGAAGTCCAGAAGTAAGATTCTTCATTACTGCACAACAGAGAGCCTCTGGATGCCAGCCTGCCAGGTAAGAGGCCAAATATAATCTACAAATGCCATAAAGGACATCACTCTTTTCTCAAATTCCTTGTAATTTCCAAGAAGCTGGTTTAAACTGAAATCCTGAAGATAAATGCCATCCTAAAAATTCCTAGTTGATTTTCAAATAATCTAAGTGGCTTATTTGCCCAGGTCAGCTATAAGCTTTATTACTCAAACTAACCCAGCTACTTCTATTCGTTGAAACACCACCCAGGCTTATGTGCTTAAAACGAGAGGAAATAGGAATGAGGAAGACAAGTCAGATGATCTAGAGGTGAGAAGGAGGGGGAAAAGTAGGAAAACAGTCAAAAATAATTTGCACTGTGACTGTTCCACCCTTTCCCAGAGGAACATAAAGAGTCCTCCCTAGAAATTAAAAAGAAAATCTATTTTGGGGTCAAAGAACTCTCTCCAAGGAGTCTGTGAGCTAACAAGCACCTGGATGGTGTAGACGAGATAAAAGCGGAACAGACTGGTTTTCAGCTTGTTGATGGTGGGTCTATATATATCCTCCAAGCGGCTGAAGAGCCGCCGCTCCAGGTAGCTCCAATAATCCCGAAGCGCGGCCAAGTCATACATCTGCATTAACTGCTGCAGCTGGTCCACAATCTTGTCCACCTGGTGGAGAAAGATGGGATGGAGGAGCTGGTGATGGACAAAAGGCAATGTTCCCATCATTTCGCAAAGCTCATACAGCCTTTTCCTCTTGCTGTGGCTTCTGAATGTTATTTTTTTAAGTTAGCAATCTAAAGCGTTCAAAACATAGGCATGTGGTAGTTAGAGTTATTTTCTGATGTTAGATCTGTGGTTCGACCCTTTAGCAAGCACGTAAATTTCCCATGTAAAAGCACAAAGCAGGAGACCTGAGTCTAGGTCTCAGACCTGTGTCTGGTTTACTCAACCAACTCGACAATGTCACTTTGATTCTCTGCTCTCAGGTGCCTACGATTTCAAAAAACAAAAGAAGAGAGAGACAATCTCTGTAGTCACCCCACACACACAACTCCACCATTCCAGGAGTCCTAGACTCACGGACAGATGCACTGACTGATTCAAGTCATGGAAGCACCACTCCCGTCCTGGCAGCTGCTCAGATGTCAGCCAAAGAAGTCACCTCCATGTGAAAAAATCACACCAGAGTTACACAGTCTGGAGGAGAAGGTTTTAGATACCAATCCAACACCCACATCGGAGGTGGGGGGGGGGGGGGCACGGAGGCTTGGACAGCTGAAAATACTTGCTTTTGCCTCTAAGTTCCACTAACTTTGGCAAGACAAGGACCCAGGTCCCCTAACTTGCCCAGGGCTCTTGGGCTACTAGCTCCCTGCCTCTCTCACTTCACCCGCCAACACCAACCAAGAGTCAGCAAAAACACACAAGTCACACACATGTAAATTCCAAGAACTTCTAGGGCAGCCCGCGGGGCTCAGCGGTTTAGTGCCTGCCTTCCGCCCAGGCGGTGACCCCGGGGTCCCAGGTTCGAGTACCACGTCGGGCTCCCTGCATGGAGCCTGCTTCTCCCTCTCTCTCTCTCTCTCTCTCTGTGTCTCTCATGAATAAATAAACAAAAAAATTTTTTAATTCCAGAAAATCATGTTTGAACAGGGGAAATACAAGGTTTTAAAATGTTCACCGGCTTCCCCAACTGAGGCGGCCAGTAAGTCACCTGCAAAGCCATTTTAAAACAAACACAAAAAGACATCTGAACCCAGCTAACATTTTGGGCTGCACAGCCCTTTGCCCCCAGGGCCATCGGAAGCCAACTTGGAGTATTTCTGTTGCCCAAACTCAACGGTCGACCCAACCGTAGCTCCTAAAACCTCCATCTCCATCCAGGCCAATTGGCCAGCACCTGCCTGGAGGCGGCAGCGTGCAGGACCGAGAGCTGGACCAGGAGTCAGGGCAGCTGGGCTCCAGCCTCGCGAGGCTGCGGGCTCGCCGGGCACCCTCTGGCAAGTCACGGCCCCTCGCAGGACCTCAGTCCGTCGTGCGTCCAGCGAGGGCCCCGGACGCGCGGCTGCCGACGGTCCCCCCGGCGCCGTGACAGCGCCGCTCCCGCCCCGGAGGGCAGTGCTGGGGGAGGGGGGCCCGCGCCCGGCTCCCTCGGGGCCGCCTCTGCCCGCGCCGCCCTCACCCGGAACCCTTTCTCCTTGTCCGCCTTGATCTCGGCGTCCAGCTGCCGCAGCGTGTGTGTGAAGCCGCGGAAGAGCAGGTACTCCCGGACCAGCTCGTCTGTGCGCTCCACCGCCTCCGCCATCGCTGCGCCGGCGCCCTGAGCGGCCGCGGCGGGCGGGGACGGGAGGGGCGGGGCCTGGGCCGCGAGGGGCGGGCCCGGGCGCCGGCGCCAAGCACGTCACGCCGCCGCCCGCCTACCAGCGCGCACGCTTCGCGCGCCGCGCGCCTGCGGCCCCGCCTCCAGCCACAGCCCTGGCCCCGCCCCGCCCTGGCCCTAGCCCTAGCCCTGGCCCCGCCCCCAGCCCTGGCCCCGCCCCCTCCAGCCCTGGCCCCGCCCAGCCCTGAGACCCCACCCCCGCCCCCAGCCCTGGCCCCGGCCCTGGGCCCGCAGCTTCCGTCCGCACCACCCTGCGGCAGGAGCGGCTGCGAAACCCTTTGCGCAAAAGCCCGGTCTTTTCGCGTCGCCGGCGCCCGCCTTGTGATCTGAGTTATTGCAAGTGGCGGCTGCCGGCCCCGTCTAGGAGGGCTGGGCCTTGGAGAACATCCCAGATGTCACGAGGCGGGCGGGGGCTGCGGTGCCCTGCTCGGTGGCGTTCCGTCGCGGGTTGCTCTATGCCCTGGCCTCGTTTTTACAAATAAGGGAAACTGGAGCCCCAGAGGTAAAGGGCCTTGCATGCAGTCGCACAAGCAGGTGTCATCAGAGTTCCCGAGAAAAGCCTTGCTTTCAGGAATAAAACTAATCAACTACTTCGGCAAGAGAGCCGAGGTAAAAGAGAAAGCAAATTTCAGAACAGTCTCCCTACTATGGCCCCAATGTCTTGTGTGTGTGTGGTTTTTTTTAGGATTTTATTTACTTATTCATGACAGACAGAGACAGAGACACAGGCAGAAGGAGAAGCAGGCTCCCTGCAGGGATGCTGATGCTTAAACCATCTCAGGCCCCCAGGATCACGACCTGAGCTGAAGGCAGATGCTCAACCACTGAGCCACCCAGGCGCCCCTGATTTCTACTCACTGCTTAGGGTTGTTTTCTCCAAGAGTTGAGGCTATGAGGTACTTTCGCTTTGTTTGTTTTTTTTTACTTTTGTTTGAACTATTTACAAACTAATTTTATATATTTATGAACATGTTTGTAAACAGGGAAATAACCAGGCTCTTTGAGCCTTCCGTTTCTCCTCCATACAATAGTGGCAATGACACCTACCTTGCAGAGTAATGAAAATTTAGTAAGATGACATATGTAAAAAGCTTTGCACAATGAATAGCCCGTCATTAAAATGCAGTATTTGTTCCCTTCTTTCCTCTAATGGTATGACTTTTTATCAAAGTATAACTCAGAATCATTACTGCCACTTTGTCCAGACCCCCCAAACCAAGTAAATAGGAATTTAATGCCACAGAGGCTCTGATCTGCACTAGAGAGCCCGCAAAGATAACAGGGAGCAAGCCGCAGGAAGCCAAGTTTCACCCTCTGCCTGCTTTAGCTGTCTTCACAGGTATCCCCCAGGCAAACAGCCTTGCCCCACAGGGCAGAGAAAGAGAGTTACCTCTGTGACTCCTGGAATGACCAGACCAAAATCCTGCTTTGGGATCTCAGATCGTCAAAAGGGAGTTTCGAAATCCCAAAACGGAGCAACGGCCAAGACCTTTGCCAACAGGAATGTTGCTAATTAGATTTTCCTAAGGCACCTGAAGTGCACAGCCACAGCTCCCACCTCCATCATCTATCAAATCAGCTAAGATTGGTGTCCTGGTCAGTGAAAGGCAGCTCCTCTGGGCCTTAGCACAAGCTCTTTCCTCTCTCAGGAATGTCTTCTCCCAGGTGCCCACATGGACAGCTCATGAAGGAGGCATCACGTGTTTGTGCTAATGCCACCCAAGAAAGGTAGTCTTTGACCATCGTGTACAAAAAAAGCAGTACTCTCACCTCCGGAATTCTTACCCTCCTTGTCCTGCTGTATCTTTCTCCTTAGCATAATTCATCACTGTCTGACAAACTAGATATTTTACTTATTTATTGTCTATCTCCCCTCTAGGCTAAGATACAAGCTAAATGAAAGTAGAGATGTTTGAATTATTTGCTACTATGTCCTCAGGACCAAGAACAGTGCCTGCCTTATAGTAGATGCCCAGTAAATATTTGTTGAATGTATGAATGAGGGCAATTTCAGTGAGGGCCCGGCTACCTTCAAGCAGGATAGCCCTGCTAGAGGGAATATAAACCCTTGGATCAGTCCTATGTGTAGGCTCTGTGGGCTTCTGACCAACCGGTTCCCCATCCAAAGCATCCCTCCTTCCCATCTTCTCTCCATACCCTTTTGCTCACTCTTTAAAGATTTTTGGAGACGTTCAGCTGAGTTGTCTTTATGTAACTGGAGAGGGTACTAGATTCTCCAGCTCACTCATTAGCCAGTTAGTTGATCCGATTAATCTTTTACTGCTTACGGCTGCTACAAAAGTAGCCTGGGGTTCCTTTAAGGAGGTGCTGTCAGGGGTCTACAGCAGTTCCATTATACAAAGAAAATTATGTGGGTACCCACAAGGTCAACCACGAATTATCTTTTCTTCCAGTCCAATCATCCTTCTTTGCCTTTGAGTTGGACAAGAAGGGAGGACAATGAACATAGCGCTGGGGGGACAGGAAACATTTCATGAGCTCCTCTACTCGATGCCAGGCAGGTGTCAGGAACATGAAAATAAGCAAGACCGGGGGCTCTGCCCTCAGGACTAGCTGCTAGGGGGCTGAAGAAGAAGCCAGACAACTGAAGCACACACACTCTGGTTGCAGAGTAGAGGCTGGATTGGATGGGGGCAGGGCTGGACGGAGGATGGAGGCCGGAGAGGAGGCTGTGGCATTCCCAGCAAGGGATGAGACCAGACCTGTAGCAGTGGGGATAAAGAGCAGGGGGAGGATTTGAGAATTCCAGAGAAGTGCAACCAGCACCAGGGCTTGGTGACTGGTGAAGGTGAGTAAGGACCTTGCGTGATCGGTGATCGGCAGGTTTCCAGCTTGGGCATCTGGGTGGATGATAATGCCAATATGAGCACAGAGAACTCAGGGAGAGGAGACTGTGGGACTTCCCAACATGCTGCTTTTGGTGGAAGCTAAAACAAACAGAGACTCAGAAACAGGAAATAATACTAAATCCCCAGAGCACGGCTGCCCCTTCCTCCCGTGGAAGCTTCAACTATTATCTGTACACTGAGGGCTCCTAAAGCTTACGTCCAGCCCAGCCCTTTCCCCTGAGCTCCTGCGCAAATACCTGCAGGCGTCTCAAACTTCACTGTACTCGTTCCGTTCAGAAGCATTTATGGAGGTCAAAATGGTAGATAAGGCTCTAGGACTGATATCGGACGGTAGGTGTCGGCCTCTGCTTCTCCAAAGTGTGATTCTGTTACCACCCACCTCAGAATGACCTCAGGGCCTTGTTAAATTACAAAACCTCGGGACCAACTCAGACCTACTCAGTCAGAACTGTCTGGGGCGGTACCTGGGAATGTACATTCGGAGCAAACTCCAGGTGACTCCTGGGGACACATGCTTGAGAATCATTTTAGGGGCACCTGGGTGGTTCAGTCGGGGTAAGTGGTTGACTCTTGATTTCTGCTCAGGTCATGATCTCAGGTCCTGGGATGGAGCCCTACAATGGGCTCCCACTGCCATGGGGAGTCCGCTTGAGAATTCATTCCCCCCCTCTCTCCCCCAACCCACTTGTACATGGGTATGCGCATGCGCATCCTCCCCCGTCTCCATGTGCTCCCTAAATAAATCTTTTTCTTGTTTTTAAAAATTTCTTTTCCTTATTTTAGAAATCGAAAACTGAAGTTCAGGAAGACTAAAGAATTTTATTCAACGTCTCAAGTTTACGTTTCTGATTCCAAGTCCACCAGCGCTCTGCCAAGAGCTTCACAGCAGCATCGTTCAATCAGTCAACTTGTGAGACAGTCACTTGGGTGAATGAAGACGATTTATCCCTCCTCCTGAAGAGTCTTAGAATTCCAACTAACCACACAAGCTCTCTTTGATAGCTGGAGCATTCTCCTGGGGCACAGATCAATCAGTTTAACCCCAGGTAGCCAAAGATAGCAGGTCAGAGAGCAAGAGTTCCTAGAGCTATCCTAAGTTCTGGGGTTACCCTAGAATTTTACCATCTGCCTTTCTAATCCTGAGGCTCTGGGGTGCCCTTTGTGTACCGCACACTTTCTGAGATTCCTTTTCACCCAATCCTGACTCTGCCCATGATTGTTCACTTGAACTACTATCATCCTTTTAGACTTAGCCCAGTTATCCTTTGTCCTTCCCCATTTGGTAGCACTGTCCCCACAGCATAGTACCCTGCATGTGGTTATCACATTGCTTGGTGGCCATCTGCCTGTCTTATCAACTTGGTTGTAAACTCCTGAGAGCAGAGAGTGTGTCTTGCTCATCCTAGTGTCTCCAGTGATGAGCACAGTCCTTTGAAAGTAGTTGCTCAGTATCTGTTTGTTGAATTAGTGAGGAAATAAAGGCCAGGTGACTGTACTGCCTGGAACTTTAGGTTCCATGTACAATACAAAGCATCCATCGCCAGTGCCAAAGGCAGAGAAATCTTTTCTACCTGTGGCCAGTGCTATAAAATCCATGAGCACTTCTGAAAACTGAAAGAGGCCCACCATGACCCATGTAGTGATTCACACGTTCCCTACTGATGCCCCTCAACCTTGCCTTAGAAGGCAGCCTATTTACCTGTTAGTGTTTAACTCATAAAAAATTAATGACATACACATTAAAATAAATGCCCTTTCCACCTATCAAAATTGCATTAAAAAATTCTTTTTAAGATTTTATTTGTTTATTCACAAGAGACACACACAGAGAGAGGCAGAGACAGAGGCAGAGGGAGAAGCAGGCTCCATGCACGGAGCCCCATATGGGGCTTGATTCTGGAACCCTGGGATCACGCCCTGAGCCAAAGGCAGATGCTCAACCACTGAGCCACCCAGGCATCCCCTCAAAATTGCATTTTTAAAAAAGTATTGTCCAATATTGATAAAAATAAAACGAAAGGGGCATTCTCAGAAAGCTTCAGAATGAGCTACTTTTCCAGGAATTAATTTAAAAATGATCAAGCACCCCAGAATGTCCTTACTCTGGAACCCAATGATTCTACTTCTAAAATTCCCCTTCAAGAAATAATTTAAAAATGGCAAGATTCCAATAGAGATTATCTGCAAGAGTGTGAATTATTTGTAACAGCAGTTATTTACACTAGTGGAAGTTGTAAGTACTCAGAGGCTCTATCACCCAACACCTAAATGAGGGAATTGCATCTCTCACTGAGTGGCAAACTGCAAAACCCACTCAAAGGATCAGATACCAAAAACGCAAAATCCGTGGACGGGGAAAAGCTCCTAGGCTCACAGGATTTGGTTGAAGGTCATCAACTCACAAAATAAATATGGTGTCAGTCAGAAGAGGTTTTATTTATCATTTTTAAAGAGTTTTTATTTATTTTTATCTATTTGACACAGAGAGAATGCACACGAGCAGGGGGAGAAGCAGGCTCCCTGATGCAGGAATCAATTCCAGGACCCCGGGCCCACGACCCAAACTGAAGACAGATGCTCAACTGACTGAGCCATCCAGGCGTCCCCAGTCAGAAGAGGTTTTAAACACAGAAATCGAGAGACTGACTGTGGGCAGAGCCAATCAAAGCCCTTATATCCAGCTCAGCCAACAGATAATGCCCTGTGATCTGTCCTCTGTCCTTCCCAAGACAAGGAAGCCATAGACCAGCCCCAACTGGGCCATTAAAAGCACCCCACTCCCCTTCCTGGTTCTAAGATCACCAAGGGACTATCTGATTCTCCTGGCACTTGGCTACATGAATGCTTATGGCATTCTAGTGTCTTTCTCCTGGCAAGCTAAAAGGGAATTCCCGATTACAACAGCCTTCCAACGCAGCTGGAAGAGGATGTCATTTATGTCAATGCTGCCATGAACCCTCCCTGTCCATGTGACAGTTGTGTTTCTCATTGAACAATGAAAAATGTGGCACTGAAATGTCTCCCTCAGGCCCTGTGCAGCCAAGTTACCATGAATCCATCTTTCAGAACCTGCTCACCCCTGGCCACCACGAGAACCAGGTCCAGCTGGCCTGTTTTTCACACCAATAGACTCCTTGTGCAGGAGTCCATTAATAATTTCCACAGGAAAAAAGAAACAATGTGAAACAATAAAAATCTTCAACATTCGGGAAAAGCTTAAATAAGTTATACTACATCTATCCCATGCCATATTATATAATTGTTAAAAATCATGTTTTTTTCAAAGACTAAGTAGAGAAATTGTCACACTGCATGTTAAAGATGTAAGATTCACACTGCAGAAAAAAAAAAAAAAAAACCTCTGGAAATTTCTTATAAATTAAGCCTGCAATTACTATAGGACTCAGTAATTGTTACTGTTGAGCATTTTTCCCAGAGAAATGAAAACCTGCCTTCACATGAAAACTTGTACATGAAAAATCATAGCAGCTTTATTCATAATAATAAAAAACTGGAAACCATTCAAATGTCCTTCGACTCTTTTTGATAGAAGCCAAAATAAATAAGGCCCACAGGCGATCCTGGGACCCAGAACAGAGCAGAGCCATCCTACCTCACCTGCTCTGGTTAAACAAATTGTGGTCCATTTATACCAGGGAATCCTATTCAGGAATAAAGAGAAATGCATCAGGAGCTTGCTTCAGTCACATATACACTAAAGAGAAATGAATTAGTATGACACACACAACCCGGATGGATCTCAAAGAAATGATGCTGGCGAAAAAAGCCAATCTCCGGGGTAACATACATACCAAAGATATGATTCCATTTGTATAATGCTTCAGGAAAGACAAAATTTAGAGAATTTGGAGACCAGACTAATGGCTGCCAGGGGTCAGGGATGAGTTGGCACATCGGTGAGGTAGCGGGTGTGATTATAGGAGAGTAAAATAAGGACTCATTGTGGTGATGGTGTGTTCTGTTCTGCGTCTTCACCATGCTCATTGGGGTATGAACCTACATGTGTGATAAAACCACAGAGAACGACACACACACATGCACGCATGCACAAATGTGTACAAGTAAGCCAGGGATCGCTGAATATTATTGCTAGATTATAAATTTCCATATCCTGGCTGCGATACTGTTCTATAGTTTTGCAAAATGCGACCATTGGGGAAAACTTGGTATGTGGATCTCTCTGTATCTCTGTATTATTTCTTACAACTGTTTATGTATCTACAAATGACCTCAAAATAAAAAGTTTAGTTTCGGGGCGACAGAATGGCCCAGTTAGTTAAGGTCCAACTCTTGATTTCGGCCCAAGTCATGCTTTCCGGGTGGTGAGGTCAAGCCCCCTGTGTTGGGCTCTGTGCTCTGCATGGAGTCAGGTTGGGGTTCTCTCCCTCTCTCTCTCCCTCTGCCCCTCCCCCTGCCCTGTTCTATTTCAGTGATTCATCATTTGCATACAACACCCAGTGCTCGATCCATCATGTGCCCTCCTTAATGCCTATCACCCAGTTACCCCATCCCCCCCACCCCTTCCCTCCAGCAACCCTCAGTTTGTTTCCTATGAACCCCTCAGTTTGTTTCCTATGAATCTGAAGAATATGATGGTTTGGAGTATCTGGATGGCTCAGTGGTTGAGCATCTGCCTTCCTCTCAGGTCGTAATCCCTGGGTCCCGGGATGGAGTCCTACATCGGGCTTCCCACAGAGACTGCTTCTCCCTCTGCCTGTGTCTCTGCTCTCTGTGTGTGTCTCATGAATAAATAAATAAATAAATAAAATCTTAAAAAAAAAAAAGCATCTTATGGTTTGCCTCCATCTCTGTTTTTATCTTATTTTTATTGCCAAAACCAATGTTATGAAGGTTTTCCCCCATACAATTTCTCTGAGGAATTTTATAGTTTCAAACCTCAACTTTCTTTATCAGTATTTGTGTGGGTCTTTCTACATGTCAAAACATTTTCATGTATATTAAACCCTTAAAACAGAAACCCCAGACGGAGGTCCCTTGAAAGTTGGTGTTGAGTCATGGTGACAGACTCTGAACCTTTGGGAATTTTACTCTGGAAGTCAGGAGAATTCTCATTCTAGGACATGTCTTGAGAATCCTTTATCTATCCTCTTACCAGAGAAGGTGCTGAGGCACACTGACCCAGCAATACCTGCTCCCATGAAGGAGCTTACTGTATCCACAGGCTCTCTTGGAAGCCAAAGTCTGGCAATACGCAAAGGAGATAGTAGCTAAGAGCCCATCCGGGATCGCCTCGCCTTCCAGGCTTCTTCTAGCAAAAAGGAGAGCCCCTACCTGGAGTCAGAAAGTTTGCCCCTCTGTTGACCTCTGCATTCTCCTCCCTCCCTAAGAGCCACTGTCCACAGACCTCAGTGCAAAGCTGCCAGGTTTTGTTCTGCAACTTATAAAATCACGTCAATTTATCTCTTGCGTAAGGTAGTTGATATTCATCTCACTAAACGTCACCCTAAAAGGCATACAGAACAAAGAACCCAAAAGAACCTTAGATGTTTAGACCTTAGGCGAATCACTGCCCTTCCTGGTGTCTGACTTCGCCATCTCTAAAATGGAGATAAGACTCTTCACAGGCTCGCCCATCAGGATTAGGAACACAGTGGACACGCAATACACAGTCCATCACTCTCATGTCATTTGAAGGATAAGAGGCTAGGGTCCAAGGCTCCGCCCTTTATCACACCAAGGGGATAAAAACCAACAATGGGGAACAAGCACAAAAGGTTGTTCTTCCAACTAGAAAGTCAGGGCCCAGAGGCACAGAACAGAGGTGGCCACACTGGGTTGGCACGACTGCAGGGACCTTAGAGGCTTGCTGGTGGACCTGTGCTGAGCTGAATCCAGGAGGAGGGAGTGCCCCTCCCCAACCCCGGGCAGGATCTATGCGGGTTGGGGGGATATTCCAGGGCAGGATCTATGCTACTGGGGAGAGATATTCCGGGGCAGGATCTATGCTACTGTGTAAGAGGGGATCTTTCAGGGCAGGATCTGTGCTACTGGGAGGGAGGGGTCAGGGTCAAAAGGTGAGAGAGTCTGGATGTTGCCGGGGAGAACTGCACCAGAAGCCCAAGGGAGCCACCCGGAGGTACCAGGGTTCAGGAGCAGAGCCTCCCTCCTCACAGCTGTGGAGGAGGCTGACTGACACAGAGATCTCCATTTGCAATAAAGAAGTCAGGCGGCAGGTAAGCAGTTTGCCCAGGAACGCCCCCTGGCCCCCAGACTGCTTCCTCTGGGGACAGATCCATGCCCCAGTGAGGCACATCCAGGGAGGCAGGTCTGTGTGGTGGTGGCTGAGGGGTGAGGTGGGGGGTGACTGGATGAAACCCCGGGGCAGGTGGGCTTCTGAACCTCTCTGCGTGGTCTCGGTGCCAAGGCGAGGCCGCAGGCCTCCCGTCTGCTCCCGGGCCAGGCAGCACTGCGGGTGGCTGCAGTGGGAGGCCAGGGCAGGGCCAGGGGAGAGACACCAGGGAGTGGGCGACAGGGGGGCCAACAGCTCCTCAGGGGCCCTCGCAGACCCTGCGTCAAAGGCTGCCCGAGAGCCCGAAGGGACGGGGCCTCAGCCTGAGCGGAATTCGGGTGGAAATGAACATTTTACATTTACCCTGAAGAGGAGGATAATGGATCCTCACCAGGTGCTTTCTGTGTGTTAGGTTCTTTAGACATAACACATAACTTAATGCTCCACCAAAATCCTTTCAAAGACGGTGTGCCACCCACCAGGCCTGAATTTCAGGAGCGGCGGTGGCACGCCGGGGCCCTGGGGGTGGCTTAGGTAGGGCCCACTTCCCGTCCTCACAGTCACCGCCAGGGTGCTCCTGGGTTAGAATCCAAATCCAGGGGCCCCCAAGCCCGCGATGCTTTTGCTGGGTGCGTGACCCCTGGGCAACCCCTGCCCCAGGGCAAGCAGTTCACCCGCCCTCGGGGAGCAGCAAGGGGGCGCCGGGTGGGGCCTCACTGTGCCATCGGGGCCATCAGGAAACATTCCTGGGTGCAGAGGATCAGGCAAAAAGAGGCCCAAAGACCAGAGTACATCTCTGTTTGGGGGTAAAAATTTTCCCCTAAACTGGAAGAGGAGCTGCTTCCTCCTGTCCCCAAGAGTGAGTCCTTTTTTCCCTCTTGCTATTTTAATCTGAGCTTTTAAAGGGTTCTTCTGTGCAACCCCTCTCATGCCCTGTCCCCAATTTCTTTTTCTTTCTTTCTTTCTTTCTTTCTTTCTTTCTTTCTTTCTTTCTTTCTCTTTTCTTTTCTTTTCTTTCTTTTTTTCTCTTTCTTTTTCTTTCTCATTTTTTCTTTCTTTTCTTTCTTTCTCTTTCTTTAAAGATTTTTATGTGTGAAAGAGCAGAAAAGCAAGCGCAAGCAAGGGCAGAGGGGGAGGGAGAAGCAGGCTCCCCGCTGAGCAGGGAGCCCAGTTGGGGACTCGATCCCAGGACCCTGGGGTCATGGCTGAGCCAAAGGCAGCAGCTTCACCCGCTGCACCACCCGGGCGCCCCCCTTCTTCCCTTCTTTGAAACATCCTTCCCCTGGCCCCCTTCCCGCGGTGCACGTCTGTTCCCTTCCCACTCACGAGTCTGCGTCCTTTCCCATGAGGTGGGGAGCCCCTGGTCCTCTGGACCCTTCATTCGCGGTGTTTCCTGTAAGCCTCAAGATGACTCTGGAAAGTGGGTGTCATAAACCCATGTGAGCGCGAGTGGAACCAGCCAGGGGACCGACCCCCATTTAGTCCTCCGTGGGCGCACACAGGCCGCGTGGGGCACCCGGGGGGGGGGGCAGAGGCGGTTCCCCCCCCCTCCCTGTCCCCGCGTGAGAAGGAGCCACCTGGCGAGGTGAGAAGTTCAGCCGCCTGCCCCTCGTGTGTCCCCGTGTGTCCTCCGGCCACTGGTTACATTGTTTCCTCCCCCGCCCGCCCCCTCATTGGCCCGCCGGCGAGCATCCTGATTGGCCGGGGCGGCGGCGGACACGCCGTGATTGGTCCCTGCAGCCGCGCGCAGGTCCGTCTCCAGGGGGCGGGGGCAGAAGCCGGAGCCCCGCCGGGCCGTGTGGTGGCTCGAGGCCAGTGACAGGTCAGGGCTGCCGGGCACCGCGGGAAGGGCGCCCCCGCCCCGCCATCCCCCGGCGGGGGTCCCGGCAGGGCGCCGGGGTCTGTGTCACCCCATGGACCCCCTCGGTCTGAGGATGGTTCTGGGTCTTCCTTGACATGATCTGATCCGGGCAGGGAATCAAAGGAAGCTGCCTGGGGTTGCAGAACCTCATCAGGGGTGTTTGGTGTTTTTTTTTTAAGAGTTTTTTTTTTTTTTTAAGATTTTATTTATTTATTCATGAGAGACACACAGAGAAAGGCAGAGACACAGGCAGAGGGAGAAGCAGGCTCCATGCAGGGAGCCCGATGCGGGACTCGATCCTGGGTCTCCAGGATCATGCCCTCGGCCAAAGGCAGGCGCTAACCGCTGAGCCACCTGGGCGATCCCCCTTTAAAATTTTTTTTTTAATTTATTCATGATAGACACAAAGAGAGAGAGAGAGAGAGAGGCAGAGACATAGGCAGAGGGAGAAGCAGGCTCCATGCAGGGAGCCCGAGGTGGGACTCGATCCCAGGACCCCAGGATCACGCCCTGGGCCAAAGGTGGAGCTAATCCACTGAGCCCCCCGCTGTCCTCATCCGGGGTGCTGGGTATGTTTGTCTAGGGTTTGCTGATGAGAACCTCACTCAAATGTTTTGCGGAGTGATGCTTAAAAATGGTGAAAATTTCTGAATCTCAGACAGGGGGAGGTCATATTTTTTTCCTAAGATTTTATGTGTTTATTCATGAGAGACACGGAGAGAGAGGCAGAGACACAGGCAGAGGGAGAAGCAGGCTCCATGCAGGGAGCCCGAGGCAGGACTGGATCCCGGATCCTGGGATCGCACCCTGAGGGAAGGCTGACCCTCAACCACTGAGCCACCCAGGCGTCCCTATTTTCTTTTCTTTTAATTTCGTCTACGGAGTTTGTAAAAATGTCAGCTCCCAGTGGGTATTAAGTGGTGTTTTAATAGGAAAATGTTTGGTAATGAAAGGAGACTTTGCTTTATAGGTGAGAAATAATAAAAATAAGGCCTGACAGTATGACTCCTCACCATGCCTTTCTAGAAAAATATGTCGATGAAGCTGTCCTCCGAAGTTGTCAGACTGAAGAGTGTGCTTAGCACGTTGACCTGATGAATGGGTCTGAACACACTGGCAAGCGTTTAAAAGAGAATGTGTATCGGAGCTGTGGCCATTCTGAAATGCCTGGTGTCTTTGGCCCCAGTTTCCTGCAGAATGAATGGAGTTTGCACAGAAAAAGTGCCGGTAAACATTTGTCCCTGGGGCTGCAGTGGCCAGAATTCCTTCAGATGCAGCTCCCCACACCACTGTGTGCTCTGCTTCTGCTGGGATGCGAGTGGCTGGTGCTGCGCGCCTCTGCTCCCGATAGTCACAGCATCGTGACCATGACCTTAGAGAGGCGGAAGAGTGTAGACTATAACCTGGTGAGGGACCTTCTCCCCTCCTTTCTACAGATAAAGGAACTAAGGCCTCGGGCTTCTTGGCTCGTGCAAGGTCACCTGGCTGGTGAACACGGTGCTGGAGTTACAACCCAGGTCTTGAGCCAGTCCTAACTCCAGCCCGCCTTTCCCTCCACCAGTTCATCCGCTGCCCGGGTACCATCCCTGGTACCTTAATCCCATCCCCGCTGTTACCCTTTTCTGACTCCCCCGGGGACGGACACTTTAGACGCTGAGTACGTGAATCCTGACCAAGGATCTTACTGATTTGTTGGCAAGACAAGATTAAGTTAGAAACCGGTGTGGACAGGGCTGGGCGGCTTCTTAGAGGAAGTGGCATCTACGCTAGGAATTGAAGGACAAGCTGACTCTCCATAGGTAAAGACTGGGGCAGGGAACAGAGAGGGCCAGTGTCCCAGGTTGGGGGGACAGGCAGCGGGCCACAGAAGAGAAGGTGGTGGCAGGAGGGCAAATGTTTCTGTTGTTGTTAGTGAGGGAAGGGACTGCTCTTAAAATATAGATTTCCAGGCCTGGGGGACCAAGTCTCAGACTCTACTGTCCACACTGCTCTAATTCCCTACACCGCTGGTGCAGTGTCCTCAATATGCTTGGTATCTGCACAGGACACATAGGAGAGGTTTGGTTTTGTTCTGTTTTATTATTTATTTACTTATTTATTTTTAAAGATTTTATTTATTTTTTCATGAGAAACACACAGAGAGCAAGGGGCAGAGATACAGGCAGAGGGAGAAGCAGGCCCCATGCAGGGAGCCCGACGAGGGACTCGATCCCGGGTCTCCAGGATCACGCCCTGAGCCGAAGGTGGCGCTAAACCGCTGAGCCACTCGGGCTGCCCCTGTTCTGTTTTAAATAAAAGATCCCTTCTCAATCTCATTTTTAGTCAGTTCTCCCTTTCCTAGCAGAAGAGCCCAGGGAAAAGGCGGGAGGAGGCTCCTGCCTCCCCTCCTCACCAGGACTGTGACTTCTGTGCCACTCATCCTGGGCGCACCAGCCCCTGACCCAGGTCACAGGTGCAGTCAGGACAGACTCGAGCAGCCCAGGTGGTGCAGCGGTTTGGTGCCTGCCTTTGGCCCAGGGCACGATCCTGGAGACCCAGGATCGAGTCCCGCGTCGGGCTCCCTGCATGGAGCCTGCTTCTCCCTCTTCCTGTGTCTCTGCCTCTCTCTCTCTCTCTCTCTCTCTCTCTCTGTCTCTAATAAATAAATAAAATCTTAAAAAAAAAAAAAAAGTCCAGACAGACCCACCTGTACGAGGTAACAGAAAGCTCTGTCTGAAAAATTACCCACCTCAGTTCCCGTCAGGTCCACAGCGCAAGTCACCAAGCGTACCTGGAGACCATAGCAAATCTTTGCTAGCGAGAGCAGGATGCGGCACTTAGGAGGAGGACATTTGCAATTGCACGAGGTCTTACCAGGTTTAATATCTGCTGGGCTTGAGAGAAGGCTCTTTGCCATCATCCCTAAACATGCCCCCCTCCTGCCTCAAGACGGAAGGTATCTCAGAGCCCTGAACCCGGGGCACCTGCAGAAGGTGGGATGAGGCCCACAGGTGGCCTGGGTGCTCTGGGACCACCTTCACCCCCAGTGGCAGACAGGGAAGGCTGTCCCCGGGTAGAGAAGCCATGGGAGGGCCTGTCCCCAATGGGAGAGGCAGCGGGCTGCACCCTTACCCCATGACTGAAGCCACACAGCCATCCGGGTATTGTGGGGAGCGTGTTTAGGTGGAGCCCTGGGACAAAACCCAAAATACCAACATTGGCACCACGGGAGCTCCAGCTTCCCCACAAGCCGAGGGGCCTTTGGTATCAGTATTCTGAGGCTCTTACAGAATTCTAGATCCTGAAAGAACCCTGGGGTTTTGACCTCCATTCATTGACTTAAATTTCCCAGTGTCCAGGGACGTTCATTTCTCCTGAATTTAAGCAAATAAAGAAAACCTATATTCTTAGAGTCAAAAGGGTCTCATTTTACTCCAGGCAGTTTGAAACCTTCCTTGTTTCACTTTGCCTCCTGTTGAAGACTTGCCAGGGTCCAGCTACACTTAGTTTTTCGCCCAGCCGTCGGGCTGGAGGGGCCTGGGCCGATTCCATGGCCGTCCTCCACGTGCTGCTGGTGGCATTCCTGGTCATACGTGGTCTTCGGGGGTCAGAGCAGGGACCCACTTACCATCTTCCTACCGTTGTTCTGAGAAGCAAAGCGAGGGAAAATACACCCGCTGATGGAAATTACATTGTTGGTGGGCGAGTCCACACTGGCTGGCTGGCTTTACTATCCCTGTGGCTGACCGTCCGGCCAGAACGTAGCAGGAAACCTTCCTTGGGGATCCCTGGGTGGCGCAGCAGTTTGGCGCCTGCCTTTGGCCCAGGGCGCGATTTTGGAGACCCGGGATCGAATCCCACATCGGGCTCTCGGTGCATGGAGCCTGCTTCTCCCTCTGCCTGTGTCTCTGCCTCTCTCTCTCTCTGTGACTATCATAAATAAATAAATAAATAAATAAATAAATAAATAAATAAATAAATTTAAAGAAAGCTTCCTCGAGCCTCCTTGAGGAAGGTGTCGCTGCATGTGCCCTAGTGGTGGCTCAAACCGTGACCATGTCAGCATCACCGGGGGCGCAGGCTGCCCCTCGGAGGCCAGGGCCCAGCCTCCCACTTGTAGATTCGGATCCAGTGTTGTTGCGGTGGGGCCTGGGCATGTAGATGTTCTACGGTGCCCCCAGGGGGTGCCGAGGCCACACCCTGTCCCTGTGCAGCCCTGGTCCCCAGCAGAGGGCTCCCATTCTAATTCACTCAAAACCCCAGCACTGAGCCCCTACTGGGGCCACAGAGATGATGAAGATGCAGCTCCTCTGTCCGAAGAGCTGCTGTCCTCTGCGTGCCGGGGTGAGCACCTGAAGGAGGGGTCCATGGCTCAGGCAAGAGACCTTGGTCCCTAGTCTTCTATTAAAACTGTTACATATTGGGCAGCCCGGGTGGCCCTTCAGCCCAGGGCATGATCCTGGAGACCTGGGATCGAGTCCCACGTTGGGCTCCCTGTATGGAGCCTGCTTCTCCCTCTGCCTGTGTCTCTGCCTCTCTCTGTGCCTCTCATGAATAAATAAATAAAATCTTTAAAAACAACAACAACAACAACTGTTACGTATCAGTCCCAGAATCGCCTCTCCTGGGGAAGGACTTCCGGTCTGTAAACTTGCATGTGACAAGAGACAACACAATGATCGTCCACGGAACCCACTAGAAGCAGGACAAGGCAAACGTGCTTCCACTTCTCTGTCATTATGTGACTTTTTGCTTTCACAGGTAGAAGGGTGCATTTCTTCTTTTTGCGATACTACGCATACCCATATATGTCCATATATATGATATTCTATGTGGAGAGGTCCATAAATCTAAGGAACACAACTTGCCCGACCTCTTTTTGCATATATACCTGTGTAACCAGCGTCCAGATCAAAGAGGCGTGCGTTGTCCTGGTGGGAAAGCCTGCAGAGTGGGACACGTGGCTGTCCAGCTTCTAACAGGCAGTGAGGAATGAGATCTTGGGCTCTAGCTTGCTCCCCTTGGCCGCAGCCCGTCAGTTAACAAGTGTCTAGTGACTACATGCAGTGTTCTAGAAACTTTTTTTTCCGTCAGTTAACAAGTGTCTAGTGACTACCTGCAGTGTTCTAGAAACTTTCTGGTGCAAAGCAGCAGCGCCCTTCCGCTGGTAAGTCAAATAGGAGTGGTTAATGTTTTTAGGCGTCTGGTTTATAGAACAGATTTTGCGTCATCTCTTATTTATTGCATGTCTGTTACTGATCATGTTCATTGGTTTGGGACCCGTTGCTTGGGAGTGGTACCCCCTTCCTTTCCACTTCACTCTGCCTTCATCTTTCTAAAATATTGTATCTTTATTACTTAGGGCCCCCCAAAAGGCATAATATTACGCTGCAGCTGAGAATGGCAACCCCCGCAGAAGGCAGTAACCCCAGTGACAGAGTGACACCCCGGCTGCTGACACAGCTGCGGGAGCTGGAGCCGCGAGTGGCCCGTCGACGCCTTTCCCAAGCCCGCCACCGAGCCACCCTGGCAGGGCTGTTCAGTGACCTCAGGAAGACCGTTTACTCCCACTCTGATCTCACAGCCTCAAAGGTATGGGGACCTGGGGGTGGGAGGGAGTGTCTCTACATGTCTAGGGACTGTGAGGTGGGTGGGGGACCAGCCAGGGGCTCCCACTCCTACTGCTCCCACGTGGAGGCCTACAGCCTGGGTGAGGTTGGGGATCCGATGTGGGCATCCAAGGTGCACTGTTTGTGGCCACCCAGGGGGAAAGCATGAGTTGGCCGTTCCCGACCTGTGGCAGACCAGCCTGGCCCGGAGGGAAGTACTAGGACCTGGTTAGCCCACGGCTCCTGTAGGGGTCCCACGAGCGGATGGGGGTGAGCCTCCAGCAGCTGCTCCCGGACCCTGCATCTCCACCCCAACACACACATGCACACACACACTCGTACGCACATACACATGCACATGTGTGCAACTTGGTCCTCTCCCAAGGCAACAGAGCTCTCCAGGTAAGCCTTCACCTTTTCCTGCCCTTGATTTCACCTCTCTCCTTCTGTGGCCTCCTTATTGCCTATTCATGCCCTTAGCAGAGCATGGAGGAAGGGTCGGGGCGCTTGGGGTGGTGCCAGAAAGAGCAGAGCTCCTGTCGCTGCAGGAGCATTATAGGAGGCCTCCAGTAGGGGTGGGGCCCTGACACGTTCCCCTTCCCCCTCCCCAGCTTCTTGAAACAGAGGACGGGCCAGAAAGGACCTGTCAGCCTGGGTGGTGGTGGCAAGACCAGGAGGAGGGCCTCCACTCCCGGCTCCAGACCTGGCGCTCTTTCCAGAGTCCAGCCCGTTGCCCTGTGACTGTTTTCAGCCAGTGGGTTTTCTCCCCTGGGCTGGTGCTTTCAGCGAAGCGACACTTAAGGAGGACAGGGACCATGAGCCCCCAACTCCTGCCGACAGAGCTAACACAGGACTCCCTCTGACTCACTGAGCACGCAGAGCTGCTCCTCAGTGGGCACAGAGCCAGAGCCTCTGTCAAGCTGTCATTGTATTTTATTTATTCTGTTTTATTATTATTTTTAATTTAAATTCAACTAATTAACACAGACCGTATTACTGGTTTCGGAGACAGAGGTCAGTGACTCATCAGTCTTGTATATCACCCAAGGGCTCATGGCATCACGTGCCCGCCTTAATGCCCATCACCCGGTTACCCCCTCCACCCCACTCTGCTTCCCTCCAGCAGCCCTCAGTTTGTTTCTCATGATTAAGAGTCTCCTGTGGTTTGCCTTCCTCTCCGATTTTGTCTTGATTTTTTCCCCCTTTTCCCTATGCTCCTCTGTTTTGCTACTATTCAGTCATCATCAAAAAGAAAAAAAAGAAAGAAAAGAAAAGAAAGAAATCTTGCCATTTGCAACAACGTGGATGGAACTGGAGGGTATTGTGCTAAGCGAAATAAGCCCATCAGAACAAGACAATTATCATACTCTCTCACTCGTGTGGAACGTGTGAATGTGCCTCGATTGAGCTGTGCCTCCGAGCACCTTTGTGCAAGGTGCCACGTAGGGCTGCGAGTGTTCTTAGCTGAAAGAATCAGAGCGGAGACCCCACCTGCTCCTGTAGAAGGGTGTGGAAGGCGAGAGGGGTGGGAGGGCTCTTCCTCCAGTGTCCACCGAGCCAGCCTCAGGGGCTCGGGGCAAAGAGCCTGCCCAGCAGAGCCCTGCATCCTGTCCCCTGGGTGCGCAGGCCTCTGCTGCTGTTCCAGGGGTACACTGGCAACCTCAAAGTCCCTGTCATTGGCCAGTGGGGAAGTGCGCACGGACTGGCGGCAAACCAGAGTGAGAAGGAAGGAAAGGAAGTAAATGTAGAGGAAAACTGTCTTGCACCCCCCAAAGTCTGCACCTCACGACATGGTGCCTGGGAGCCTGGTGGGTTGGCCTCCGTCACGTGAGACATGCTACCGGCCGGGCTTCGGTCACCATGTCTGTTAAACAGGGACAATAGTAACAGTGCCCTCAGAAGCCTCGGTGGCATTCCAACAAGGTCACTGCGTGGAAAGATGGGGTGCTGTCACAGTGGCTTAAGCGTTGCTATTGCTTCCAGTGTATTCGCTCCCCGAGTCCCCACGGTTCCATTCAGAGCGCCTCCCTTTACAGAGGAGGAAGCCGAGGGGCCAGGAAGCTAAGCCCATGTGCCTGCAATGGACAGCCAGGAGACAGCGGGTGGAGCAGGGCTCCTCTCCGGCCACCTCCTGTCTCTGTCCTGATGCGGGCAAAACTCGGAATTTTGCGTTTGTGGCATCCCTGAGGCCACACTCTGTTCTGTGGGAGTCATGGTGGACCAGAGTCCTTTCGGTGTCCGAGGGCAGTCACAGCAAAACCCCAGGCACTGGGTGGCTCAAAACAACAGAAAATTACCGTGCTGGACGTCTGGAGGCTCCAAGTCCAAAATCACGATATCCACAGGGCCACGCTCCCTCGGAAAACTCCAGGGGAGAAGCCTCGGCCGGCAATTCCTCGGTGTTCCTTGCCTTAGAGAGGCCTCACGGTGGTCACGTGGCCAACTTCTCCCCGTGTCTCCACCTTGTCCTGCCTCTGTGTGTGTTTGTCTCTGCATCCAAATGTCCCCACCTCATAAGGGCACCATCCTGTTGGATTAGGGCCTACTCTAAGGACCCCATTTTAGCTTGATTGCCTGCTAAAGGCCCTTTACAAAGGGCCTATTTCCAAACAGGGTCACCTTCACAGGTTCTGGGGCTTAGAACTTCAACATATCTTTTTCAGGGAGATATAATTTGGCCCAGAACGAAGGCCCTAATCAGCATGCCAAAAAAAAAAAAAAAAATTCCAGAAAGAGAATTTCCTTGAACCGCACCTGGTTTCCCTGGCTCTGTCCCCACTGAGCCAACACAGTGGCTCACTTGGGACCAGATGGCTGGAATGACCTCACTTCATCCCAATTGAGCTCCGCATCTTCTTGGCACCTCCCGCTGGAATCAGCCCCCCCTCCCGTGTGTTCCCATGGCCCTTTGCTCCCAGGCCCTTCAGCGCTTACTGGATTCCAGCTTGTATTACGTGTAGTTGGTTTCCACGCTTGTCTTGTCTTTCCTGCTGGAAAGCTGGGCCGTCCTACCTACTGTGAGCCCCCCAGCCCCGGGGGCTTAACACCTGTCTCTGCCTGTTACCTGTGCCCAATGAGCGGCTGTAACTCCGGACAGGTATCAGGTGCTGGCGTAATAAACAACATTTAGCATTTCTTGTTTTTGAACAATCCTGCAGTTACCGTTTGACTCCGTATGGAATACGGGGGAGAAGGAAGGAAAGAAGGAGAGGGGGAGGGCAGTGCTCGTGACTTAGTCCTGCAGCAACAGGACATTCAGAGTCTGAGTGGACGGAGCATTTGAGGAGCTTTCGGGTCACCCAGAGCGGACGCATTTCGCAGATAACCACCGTGGTCAGCACAGCACCTAGCATAGCACATAAGCAGCCGGTTGCTCATTGTGACAACTGAGCAGAAGTTAATCCTGGGGTCTTGGGGCCAGCCTGGGGCTGCTCTTCTCTCACATTGATTCCACTTTCAAGGAGTGTATGTAGCTGTTCCCTTCTGAAGCCCTAGTAGTTTGCCCAACACGGCTTGTTCCAAAATATTTGAAAATTTCTGTGAGAACCATTTCCAGAATACAAATGAAACTTCATGCCGCCTGAGTATCAGAACAAACTTCCCACCATTTTGATCGACAAATGTCAAGGAAGGTGACTTTGCATCCGAGAGAGCATGGCCTCAGACCGGGGAATGGACTCCCGTGGCCGAAAAACCCCGGTCTCTGCGGTGGAAGGCTGGCTTTTCAGCATTGCCCGTCTCTGTCCCCAGTGGCAGGTTTTGAATAAGGCGAAGAATCACATTCAGGAGTTGGAACAAACCTTGGATAATCTGCTGAAGCTGAAAGGTAATAGATCCTCATCTGCCACCCCCATCTCCTTCCCAGGGAAAGACTGGTTCGTTTTTCCATTGATAAAGAGGGATTAGGGGTGCTTGGGTAGCTCAGTGTTTGAGTATCTGCCTTTGGCTCAGGGTGTGACCCTGGTGTCCTGGGATTGAGTCCCGCATCAGGCTCCTTACAGGGAGCCTGTTTCTCCCTCTGCCTGTGTCTCTGCCTCTCTCTCTCTCTCTCTGTCTCTCATGAATAAATAAATAAAATCTTAAAAAAAGAAAAAGAAAACAGAGGGATTGGGTTCAGCCAAGTGAACAAATACTGCATGCCCAGCGTATGCCAGGCCCTACATCTGGGCCAGGGGTCCAGTAGGGTTCATGCCCCTGCACTCAGGGACTTTACATCTGGACAGATAGACAGACGCCATCAGGCACCTGATCCCATCTTGAGAGACCAGAGAGGAAGCAGACTGGGGTTTGTCACACTCAAAAGCAAAGGCAGGCATGGCTCCCTTTCTTGGCACTCAGTTTGGGAGAGGTGGTTGCCTGGGCATGTGGTGGAAACTAAACCTTAAAAGGGATATTTTGGTGTCTTGATTAAGAAGGGCCAGTTCTTTTCTTTTCTTTTTTTTTTTAGGTTTTATTTTATTTTATAAAAAAGATTTTATTAAGAGTCCCATGTGGGACTTGATCCCAGATCCCAGATCCCGGGATCCTGCCCTGAGCCAAAGGCAAACACTCAATGGCTGTTCCACCCAGGCGTCCTGAGATGGGGCCAATGCAAGGAGCTTGTCCCCTCACCTCTAGAAGGAGAGATGAAACTGGGCCCTTGACTCCCTAACACCAAACCTGGACGGGGTCAGGGACCCACTCATGGTCCACCTAGATCAGAAGGGCAGCAGAGACTCGACAAAGGCCAGACTTCCTCCTTTGAGACTCCGGCCTTCACCTCCCCAACAGAATCCTTCAACCTGGAGGATGGGAACGCAAACAGCTTAGAGGAAGTCAAGGCGGAGTATGCCAGCATGTACTCTGGAAATCCCAGGTAAGACCCCCAAGAACCACCTCACAATCAGCAAGGAGGGATGGTCTCAGCGAGATAGACAATCACGTTGGTGTTTCCTATATGATTAGCCTCTGACCCCAACCCCATTCATCACATAAGCCATCCTTTTCTTACCAATTTGAGATTCACACTTAGTCCCATACTAAAATCTTATCAATACCTCTATCATGTGCCCACATGAGAATGGCTAAATTTCTTTTAAAATGATAATAATTGGGACTTTTCATTAGACACATTATAAACCTGCAGCAATTAAAGTGTGGTTCTGAGCTCAGGAATAGATTAATTATATTTTATAATTGTTTTATTATGATTAATTACGAGTGAAATTCAGTGCCTTTGTTCAAGATCATTTGTATTTCCCTTCCTGGGAATTTTTTGTGACTATTCTTTGCCCATTTTCCTCTTGGGTTGGTGGTGTTTTCCTTACATAGTTGTAGAAGCTCTCTATACTGAGAAATTAGCTCTCTTTTAGGATATGACTTGCAAATAATTATCCCTTGGTCATTTGCTTTATTATTTTGCTTTTGATGTTTTTGTGTTTTGTTGTTGTTGTCTTGGCCACACAAAAATGAAGTCTAATCTGTCAATCTGCTATTGTTACTTAGGTTTGCAAGAATACAAGGCTTCCTCTGCTCTGAAATTAAAAAAAAAAGAAAAAAGGAAAAAAAAAAAGAATCCTCCTATGTTTTCTTCTGGTGCACTTGTTTTTAAACTCAACATGAAAAAAAAAACCAAACTCAACATGATACCTCCTAGGGATTACTACTATCAGGATGAAGAGGTTCTGGGGTACAAATCCCAGTTTTCCAGCTTGTGTCATGTTCTACTCTTAAAAAAAAAAAAAAGATTTATTTATTTGAGAGAGAGAGAAGGCACGGGGGTGGAACAGAGAAATCCGGAGAGAGATTCTGAAGCGGACATCTCGCAGAGTGAGGCAGGGCTGGACCTCACTACCCCAGATCACAACCTGAGCCAAAACCGAGAGTAGGACGGTTAACCAACAGCGCCACCAGGCGTCCTTGTTCCACTCCCTTAAAACCGCCTTTCAAAGAGCAGAATTTTAAAATCTTGAAACAGTCTAACTTTTCCATTTTTTTCTTTTTTAGGTGGAGCTTTTGGGTTAAACCTAAGTATTTTGTGTTTTGCGGTGCTATTGTACATGGTACTTTATAAAATTTCCATTTCCAATTGTTCTTTGCTAGTATATAGAAATACTGTTGGTTTTCGTACGTTGACCTTGTATCTGGCCACCTTGCTAAACACCTTTCTCAGTTCTAGTCATATTCGTAGATTCTTCAGGATTTTTTACATAGATTACAGTGCTGTCTGCAAACAGAATCAGTTTTACTCCTTCCTTTCCAACCTCTATATCTTTTACTGCTTTTGTTCACCTTATTGGATGCCTAGAATCTTCAGTATGATTTTAGATAGAAATGGTAAGAGGGAACATCCTTGTCTTATCTCTGATCTTAGCAGAGAAATAGCTAATCTTTTACTCTTAAGTTTGACGTTAGCTGTAGATTTTTTTAGGTGCCCCCCCCCTTTATGGAAGATTTTATTTATTTGTTCATGAGAGACACAGACAAAGAGAGAGAGGTA
The DNA here is from genome assembly GCF_048418805.1 of Vulpes vulpes. Lineage (NCBI taxonomy): Eukaryota > Metazoa > Chordata > Mammalia > Carnivora > Canidae > Vulpes > Vulpes vulpes. Next base: position 13,393,824 of record NC_132786.1, on the reverse strand, counting down.
GCGACACAGGCAGAGGGAGAAGCAGGCTCCATGCAGGGAGCCCGAAGCGGGACTCAATCCTGGGACTCCAGGATCACGCCATGAGCCGAACGCAGGTGCTAAACCGCTGAGCCACCCAGGGATTCCCCTGTAGATGCCCTTTATCAGGTTAAGTTCCCTTCTATTCCTGGTTCGCTAAGAGTTTTTGTCATGAGTGGATGTTGAATTTTGCCAACTGCTTTTCTGCATCTGTAGAGGGGATCATATGGCTTTTCTTCTTTCGTCTGTTGATACAGTGAGTTCCATTGATTGACTTTCCACGTTTGAACCAGCCATCCTGCATTCCTGGGTCATGATGTTACCACATACACAGACTAAAATTGTGTTCAGAGTCTCAGTGTCACTGTTGATGAGGGACATTAGTTTGTCGTTCTCTTGTTTCTGTTTTCTCACCAGCCTGGTCTCAAATAAGGTTCATCAGAAAGGCTCTGCCACCTGGTGCCCAACCGAGGCAGTCGGGAAGGATGCTGAGGGGGAAGAAGAGGAGGAAGAGGAGGAGGAGGACCAAGACGAGGAGGAAGAGGAGGAAGAAGAAGAGGAGGAGGAGGAGGAGGAAGAGAAAAAAGTGGAGCTCCTGCATTCCCCAATCACCTTGTTGCCAGACCTCATGGAATTTGAACGGTGTGAACAGCTGAGAGGGGTGGCTTCGGGCACAGGCTGTGGGGAAGGGAACAGAGGCTCTGTCTGCGGCATGTGGCATCCTTTGTGCACACTCAGACCAGGCCCCAAATCTGGGAAGCTCCAGAATTTCCATACGGGAGGGGTTCAGGGTGGGCTAGAGAGAGAGCCTTAGAGCTGCATTGCACAGCACATACACTGAGCTGACTCAGACTGGGTATTTATTTGGGGTGACTGTGGGGGCTGTTGATGGGATTACAAGGACCAAACACCATACACCCACCACCACCACCACCAGCAGCAGCTGTGTTACTGGTCTTATAGTAAGAAATACAGTGAACACCTGGCTCAAACCCCCCACTGCCACTCCCTGCCCCTCCACGGACTCAAGCCCATGGCAGCCACGGTGGCCGGTGGAGGTATTGGCCCAATAGAAGGAGGCTCGCTCCACCGCGGAGCCTGACTCTCAGGCCCCAAGTCAGCAAGCCTCCTGGCCTGTCCGCACACTCGCGGGGAGTGGCACTGAGCAGGTGATGCTCCTCGCCGTCTCGCCTTCGGGGAGAGAGCTCATGGGGATGCCAGGGAGACGTGGGGAAGGACCCCGGGGCGGAGACCCACGTCCTCCGCGCTGGCTTCTGCTCTCCGAGCGTCTGGGCCACGCAGACTGGGAAGGCCAAGCCCCTGGACACCACAGAGCTGCAGCGTCCTGAGGAACCGGTTCCCGGAGGGGCCGTGGTCCGCCAGCTTCCAGCCTCAGGGCTACCATTTCTGTTCCAGGTACCTCAACTTCTACAAGCAGACGATGGACCTCCTGATCAGGAACGGGGTTGTCTCCTCCCAGGAGGTGATGCTCCCCATCGTCTCTGCGGCCATCTCCCACCTGTGGCAGAGCCTTTCTGAGGAGATGAAGGCCAGCCTCCTGCAGGCCTGGGCACAGAGGCACAGCACCCTCTCGAGCCTTGCAGGTGCCTGTCCGGAGCCGGCCTGCACCGAGGGCAGCACGAAGGACAGTGGGGTTGACAGCCAAGGAGCCAGCTGCTCGCTCGTCTCTACCCCGGAGGAGGTGAGCGCACCCTACTGCGGCGGGTGGGGGGCTTCGCCAGGGAGCTGGTGTCCACTCTGCAGAACCCGACATCTGCCTGCGGTCACTCATCAGGTTTGAGGGAGGGGTTCGATTCTGACTCACACAGTGGGTTTCTGATTTATCCCACATAAGCTCCAAAACCACGGGATGGTGTTTCTTTCCAACTCCTTCCTGACCTTTCCATGGGGATTAGAGAAGAGAAGGCTCAGAAGGTTGTATCAGTTGGGATTTTTTCTTTTTTTTTAATGCAAGTTACTTGCTCATGAAACCATGGGGACATGTACTGCAGACAGCCAGGGAGGTCCCAGGGTCAGGAGGGCTTCCCACTGTCTCGGTGACGTCACCACAGACTTGGTTCTTCCCCTCTCCCTGCGGTGCCTCATCGTCAAGCTGGCATCTCACCTCCTCTCCCCACATGACCGGGGAGCTGCCCTGGTCCTTCACAAATGCAGTTTCCTAAGGAGGCAGGTACCTGCAAACACCTTGGACCCACTGAATTAGAGTCCCTGCATTTTTTTTTAAAGATTTTATTTATTTACTCATGAGAGACACAGAGAGAGAGAGAGAGAGAGGCAGAGACACAGGCAGAGGGAGAAGCAGGCTCCATGCAGGGAGCCCGACGTGGGGCTCGATCCCAGGTCTTCAGGATCACGGCCTGGGCTGAAGGAGGTGCTAAACCACTGGATGCCCACCCCTCCGGGGATCTGCAGCCCTTGCATTTTTAACACACGCCCTGGGGTAACTGATGCACGAGGGCATTATTGGAACGCCCAGTGCAGAAATGCAATGGTCACCTGTCACTCCACCAGCCTTTGACTTCTCATCTGTTTGTCCACTAATGTTGGGCCCACAATGAGAGGATGTCTTCTCCTCCATCGTGGCCGGAGCAGGGCCAGGACACCAGCCGTGGAAGAGACCATGCGTCAGCCAGCCTAGGTGTCCAGAAGTGCCTGGCCCTGGGGTCTCACACAGAGTAGGCAAAAGGAAAATACATGCCAAACGTGTGGACAAGCCTGTCAAACTGTAAACTGTGTGTGTGTGTGCGTGTGTGTGTGCACGTTTGCAGCATGAACCTTTCCTCAAGAAAGAGCAGACCCAAGCCAGAATCCAATAATGACCCCAGATTGTGCACACAGCTTCTCTTACCTTTCTCGGGAAGGGCTGAGGGCTCGTATTCTTCTGGAGTTGGGGGGGCCTAGCAGCATATCCCTCAGCGGTGCCCAGCTCAGGGCTTTACCACACCCGGTCCCCAGGCCTGGGCCAGCCCGGGGTTGGTGCCACAGTGAGCGGAACGGAGAACAGTTCTGCCCAGGGCAGGGACAGAGCCACCGTTACCCCACTTTGGCTCCTAAGTCAGTTACAGTGAGACCTATCCTATTGCTCCTGGTCCACCTGGAGAGGTTCTTTGGCAGAACGACTGTGTGTGGGGCCAGCCAGTGGGGGGCGGGGGTTTAGTAGGGTCAGGTGTGCCTCGGAGGCCGGTAAGTGTGCTGGGTGCTCCAGACTACCACAGAGCCTGGCAGTGCCCCCACCCCTCTGCCCAGGCTAGCTGCGAGGGCGCTGTGCATAGATGAGGACACTGTGTGGCCCAGAACCTCACTGGGTAAGGCCTAGGACCTGGCTGCGGGCCTGCTGGGAAAGAACGCAGAGTGGATAAATGGGCTTCTGGGCTGGTCCTTTCAGTGACCTCTTTCCAGATCCTCCTTGAGATGAGCAAAGGAATATTACAAAGAAGGACACCATAAAATGTCCAGAAGATCCAGAAGATCGGGGCATCTGGGTGGCTCAGTGGTTGAGCATCTGCCTTTGGCTCAGGTTGTGATCCCGGGGTCCTGGGATTGAGTCCCATATCGGGCTCCATGCAGGGAGCCTCTCTGCTGGTGACTCTACTTCTTAAAAAAAAAAAAAAAAAAAAAGATCCAGAAGATCGCGAGAACGGCCATCCACATGGCCAGAGTCCCATACAGTTCAGGGGAAGCAAATTGTTAGAAGACAGGAAGGACAGCAGACCTCCAGAGAAAGAGCAGTGTGTCCCAGGTGAGGGGACAAGAGGGACCCTGCGGACCCTGCCAGAGCCTGCCAACCCAGGGCCTGAGAGCTCCCTCTCCTCTTCTCAGCTGTCAGACACAGTGATGCATGCCCAGTGAAAATTTTAAGATGAGAACACCCCATGCAATATTTGGGCCCTTCTTGCGCTACGAAATTATTCATTCTTTATCTAAAAATTCAAATGTAACAAAGCATCCCGCACCCGTACTTGCTAAGTCTTACATTACTCGGTGTAGATGACGGTCTTGCAGAGTGTGTAATAGTCTTCAAAAGTTAAAACAGGACTGAAAAACTATCTAAATGATGGCAAGATTGGAAATACAGGAAATGACCGGAGGGAACTAGGTCAATATGTCAACACTGGATCTCTCTGGGTAGAACCGTTTCTCAGTGATTTTTATTATTTTATCTGTTTCTGTTTTCCAAAATTTCCACAATGAACATGTGTTTCTTCTACAAAGCAGATAATATTCAATAAGAGCTAACATACTGGAGGCGTTACTATGTGCTGGGTACTTCACGTACCTCATCTCATTTAATTCCTGCAACATCCCTATGGGTAGGCCTGGTCGTGATTCCCTTTGTGTAAGAGGAGGCCTGGAGAAATGAGGCCGCTTGTCTGAGGTCACACGGCTTCGTGAGCGGCATGACAGGGAGCTGGCTCCCCTGCAGCCTCAGCCTCAGAACCGCCAACCTCCTACCCCGCCGTCCTGACACGAACCCTGGGTGCCAAGAGCCTCCACGCCTGGGGAGGTGTAGATGAGTCCTCTTCCAGAGTAAACGGAAGCCTGGCTCTGGCTGCTGCATCTCATGCCTGAGCTCTCACCTTCTAGAAGAAGACCAGGGGTGCCTGGGTGCTTCAGTCGGTTAGGTGTTTGACTTGGTTGCCGCTGGGGTAGTGATCTCAGGGTCGCGAGACTGAGCGGCTGTGTCGGGCTGTGTGCTGGGCACGGAGGCTGCGTGGGATGCTCTCTCCTCTCCCTCTGTCCCTCCCCACCCCTGCCCTGCTCATGGCCCCCTCTCTCTCTAAAGAAAGAAAGAAAAAAAGAGAAAGACAGACAACCACAGTCTTTGGTGCTTACTGCCCGCCCCCCCACCCCCCGGGGTGGCAAGCGCTTACAGGCACCTCCCAGGAAGCTCACCAGGCCGAGACCCTGCATTTGGGCCCCAGCCTTCCCACACCCACCCTTTGGGACTGAGGGGTGAAGAGGGAGCCTCCCCGCCGCCGCCAGCCGCCCAGAGCAAGCTCCCAGCTCTAGTTCTTTCTGACACACCGTGCTCTGTGCCTTCCTTCAGATACTCTTTGAAGATGCCTTCGATGTGGCAAGCTTCCTGGACAAAAGCGAGGCTCCAAGTACTTCTAGCTCTAGGTGAGGAGAGGGCAGGGCCCCGTGTGTGCAGCGTGTTTAGGAGCCGCTACCCTGCGGCCCCGCCAAGGGAGCCAATTCCAGGCAGTCCTTAAAGACCCCTCTGGTCTGTGGCTCCTGGGGCTGGGCCTGGGATCGGATGGCGCCGCTGGCGGCCCTGTGCTAGCCACCTCGGCCGCCCTGGCCCAGGGCTGAGTGGCAGCGGGTTGTCCCCACTGCGCTGTCTTCCCCGAGGGAGGGGGCCGGGGGCGGCTCCCGGGCATCGAGAACCTGTGGCCACGTGGAACCGGCCTGTCCCTGCGCAGGAGGCGTCTGAGTATGGGGGGGGGGGGGAGCAGCGGCTTTCCAGGCTGCTGCAGCGGAGAGAAGGGGGGAGGGGACAGCCGGTGGCCCATGAAGTGAGATAACACAAAGCAGGATCTGGGGAGATTCCAGAACGAACAGCTTGATTCAACCTGCAGCACGGGGGGCACCTCCGCAAAGAGAGCTAGTTTAGCATGGAGATTTCATGCTAAGTTTGAAAAGCTGTGGTCTTAACAGGGCCCAGGCCCTTCCAAAGGCTAAAAAGAAGCCCGGAACATTCTGTTTTCCTGCTTCGGGAGGGAGGCGACATTGCTGCCTCGTGTGCCAGTGAGTATCCTCCCTCCCTCCCTCCCGAGGCGGCGTGGCCAGCCCGTCCCTGCTCACCCGGCCTCCACACACTTGTCCAAACTCGCCGAAGTGCTTTTCAGGGGTGACACAAGCTCTTCTCAGCTGTGCGTGGAGTTTGGTTTTGCTGAAACAGGCTGGAGGCAGACTTTTCCTATTTCTGAGCCAGGCTCAGGCTGTGAGGACCAGTTTGTGCCAGAATGTTCTTGCCAAGCAGTATCTGGAACTCTTTACTCTACTGGGAGAACCGGAAAACAGTCTATTAAAAAATGTTTTCTGCTATCCCTGGAAAAGGCAGGGATCACTTCCAGAGGGTTCCTTCACAACTAGTGGGGCCTCGCCCTGAGAGGGTGTGAGGTCAACACATAGGCTGTCCCGGCACCTCTCGAGGCTTTTATTTTAAAGATTTTATTATTTATTCATGAGAGACACAAAGAGAGAGAGAGGCAGAGACTCAGGCAGAGGGAGAAGCATGCTCCGTGCAGGGAGCCCAATGTGGGACTCGATCTCAGGACCCCGGGGTCATGCCCTGAGCTGAAGGCAGACACTTCACCACTGAGCCCCCCAGGCGTCCCACCTCTCAAGGCTTCTGAAGTCATTGGGCTGCACCCCCCACCCCCGCCCCCATCCCAGGAAGGCAGTGGGAAGGAGTTTGCAAAACAGGCCGCCTCCCTTCAGGACACCTTGTGCTCCGTGCTCCCCTCCTGCGGAGGGAAGGCATCCCAGAGCCCGACCTCAGGTGTGGCATGTGCCCCCTGAGCTCCTGGGCAGCTGTGGGGGACCAGGTGCAGCTATACGAGGGTGGCCCCGAGGGAGAGAGGTACCTGTGCTCCGTCTTCCAGAGGCCACCGCTCAGAATGCTAAATTGGGGCACAGAAGCCAGTCTCCGAGGGTGACCACACTTTTCCCGTGGGCTCCACACATGACGCCGGAGCAACACAGGCCTCCCGGAATTCACCTGGGTGCTTACTGGTGCTTGATTCACACTGTGATCCAGGTATCTTAGCAGGTGCCAGCAGAGGCCACAGATGAGGTGTCTAAATACTGTTTCTTCTCCTTTCTGTTGTCAGCTCGGTGTTTGCCAACTGCAACCCAGAATATCCGGAGGAGAAGTTTCAGCTCTACATGCAGATCATCGAGTTTTTTAAAGGCCTTTGCTGTGTTAACACTCAGTTAAAACAGGTAGGACAGAGCAGAGTGGAGGAGACCTCGGCTCGCCTCCCTTAGGCTGGCAGGAAGGAGTGTTGAACCCCCCCACTGGAGGCCCCAGTGCCTCATTCTCTTGGCCTGCTCTGAGGCCAGTGGGCATCAGCCTGATACACTCTGGGGGATGGAAGACATCCAGGGAAATGGAGGGCAGCCTGAGACGAGGAGCCCCCCCAGTGGTCAGCAGGTCCCAGGGGCCTGACCTTTGGCCTGCATCTGTCAATGTTATGTGACCGCTCGGCCCCTTTCCAAGAGGCCCAGCTGTTCTGTCGTCTTCTGAGACTCTGGGCTAATGTTTGCTGTCGGCGTTTGAAGGGTAGTCATTTCTGCTTCCCAAGAGCTGACTGTGTCTTGATTAGAAGGTACATTCCAGAAACTTCTGGAGGAAAGGGAAGTTATGCCTGAGCCACCAAGGGGACAGGCCCTTTCAGATTCATAGCCAAGGATTTTCCCCCACTAATTCAGCAAAGATACAGCGGTTTCTTAAAAAAAAAAAAAAAAAAAGTAAGCAGTTGGGGATCCCTGGGTAGCTCAGTGGTTTAGCACCTGCCTTCGGCCCAGGGTGTGATCCTGGAGTCCCGGGATCAACTCCCACGTAGGGCTCCCTGCATGGAGCCTGACTCTCCCTCTGCCTGTGTCTCTGCCTCTCTCTCTCTCTCTGTCTCTATGTCTCTCATGAATAAATAAATAAAATGCCGCTCTCTAGATATATTCTACATATATTTATATATTCTTCCAAACACAAGTGAGGAACTATGCTATCCATTGTGTTGTAAAAAAAAATATATATATATATATATATTTTTTTTTAATTTGAGAGAGCTAGAAAGAGAGAGCACATGAGTGGGAGGAGGGGAGGGACAAAGAGAATCTCAAGCAGACTCCCCATTGAGCACAGGCTCCATCTCCAGATGCTGAGATCATGACCTGAGTGGAAACTACGAGCTGGATGCCAACCAGACTGAACCACCCAGGCTCCCCCTCTTTTTAAAAAGAAAAGAGGAATCCCACAGAGGACGACCTTTTATTCCTTTTATTTCCAACAGCTGCATGGTAACCACTGGGTGGGCGCATGGTGGTGTAATTCACTGTCCTCCATGGATGGGCATTTGGATAAAGCTTTGAGAGGCCTCCTCTCTCTCTTATGGGATCCTGAAAACACCCCAAAAGCCAGTTCTGTTGTGTGCAGGAAAACCCTTTCTGAAGATCACTGAGTGTGGAGTTGAGTGAGATGGAAGTGGGACCCTCCCCTCTGTAGCCCTTACTTCCTGGCTGGGAGCTGGAGAAGGTGTAGCAAGAGATGGGGGTAGACCCTGAGGGAGATGCTGGGGCCTTCCTTTCATCTGCCTGGGGCCCGGCATCGACCCTCTTCCCCCCTGTGTTTTTGCAGGAACCAGACCTCCCCATTGACGATGAGATGATAATGCTGAGGTGCATGGAGACCTTTGACGATGAAGATCTGTGATACGGCAGGGCTGGGAGGGGAGGGCATGAACAACGAGGTGGGCATTCATGCCGGCAGCCAAGGCTGTTCCTGCTGCCGCCTCCCCAGACATTTGAGAGTGGCTGTCCCAGAGCATTTGGAAGGTTCCAGTTTCTGATTATTATAAAGTCTTTGAAAGCAGTGTGGCCCTGCGTGCATGTTTCAGGGTTGTCTGGTGCAAGTAGTTAGCTTGGCTGCTGCAAGGCACACACTGCTCCTCCTCTGCTCCTATTCAGGGGGTCCCTGGATGCACCCTGGCTGAAACCCAGGCCACGGGCCTTTCCAGAAAGGACAGGCAGGACCTGTCCCAGAGGCACCATGACATTAGGTACTTGCAGCACACTTTGGGCTCAGGGCATAGTTCTGGTGGGCTCTGGAGAGTTCTGGAGGCCACGCACTGAACCTGCAGGCTCTGGGAGCCCAGGAATGGTGCTGCCCACCTCGGAGCCACAGGACGTCAGGGTAGAACCAGCTTCATCTGCTTCCACTGCTGATTAAAGCCCCTACACGAAGCTCAAGCCAGGCTGCACGGTGCTCTGAGCGCTTTCTGGCGAGGTTCCTAGGCAGGCACACTGGGTGTGACAGTAGATGCTATGTGTCCACTTGACCCAGGTATTTATTTGGTCAAACACTATTCTCCATGCTTCTTTAAAGGTATCTTTAGATGAGATGAACATTTAAACCAGTAGACGTTGAGTAAATATGGAGGAATTACCCTCCAGAATAGGGGCCAGCTTCATCCGACCAGGTGAAGGATTGAATAGAACAGAAAACTGACCTCCCCGAGGTCACCTGTGACCGCCTTCACCTTCCGGGTCTGTCAGCTGCTCCTGCAGAGTTCAGACATTCCAGCTTCTACAATCACACGGGCCCGTTCCTTAAAATCTCGTGTGTGTGTCCGCACATGTATGTAGTGTGCAGGCGCGTCTGTCGTGTGGACATGCACACGCGCACACGCACGTCCTGCATCCTAGGGGCTCTGTTTCTCTAGGGGACTCTGACGCACCCACAAGTGTGCGGAGGCCGGGCTCCCTGGCCTTCCAGTCCCTCATCACAATGACAGCCGCCCCCTCCCCCGAAGGCCTCCCCGGAAGAAGCCGAGGCAGGCTAAGTGTTAGGACCCAGGTGCAGGCACCCACCTGCTGCGGCCCCAGCGCCCACCCTGTCCCTGCACCCCGCACGGGCCCACCCCAGGGACCCCCCACGGCTGCTAGGCAAGGACTGTAGCCACAGCCTGACTGTTTATAAACAACCAAACCGGGGTGGGGGGCGGGGTGGGCGTAGGGGGGAAGGGCTTTCTCCTCGGGGGTGCCCACACCTGTGCTGGGAAGGAAGGAAGGGAAAGCGGCGCCCTGGTGGCCTCTGCGCCCGGACGCCCGGTGCTCACCACCAGCCCCGGCCAGGCCACAGTCAGAAACAAGCCAGCGTGTGGGAAAGCACGAGTCAGACTTTGCAGACGTGCCCGCGCGTGGCAGGCCCTGGAGGAACCTGGCCCAGGTAGTCCTGGAGCGTCGGCGCGGGCGGCCTGGTCAGAGAGGCCTCCGTGGAACCAACGCCGGGTCCTCTCGCCCACAGCCACGTGCGAGGAGTGTCCCCACCTGCACTCCGCCCCCCTGACAGCCCCTGCGGCCCACCCCGCAGGGCTCACTGGGTGGATGTATTAAAGTCCCCCCAGCTGCTGGCTGTCCCCCCCACCTGGGCCTCCGCTGGTCCTCCTGCGTCCTGACGGACGACATCCTCCCGTATCGGCCAGAACTGCACCTGTCAGCGCAACAGACCCCCCAGGATGCGTACAAGGGGGCGGGGTGTAGGCGTTCATCACCGAGGCTGCAACCCTGAAGCCTGCGGCCCAGCCAGGGGGACCCTCAGGCGGGCGTTAATGCTGCGGGTGGGGGCCCAAGGAGGCCAGTAGGTTGAGTGAGTTCTGACCCTCCGGGGAGCCGACCTGAGCAAGCCAGAGCCTACGGCAGAGCCGGCGCACCCGCCTCTGAGAAAGCGCAATTCAGGAACAGTCCATCCGACCGCGACGCAGGAAGGTCCATCGGAGCGGGACGCAGGAAGGTCCAGCAGAGGGCGATGCAGGAAGGTCCAGCAGGGGGCGACGCAGGAAGGTCCAGCAGGGGGCGATGCAGGAAGGTCCAGCAGGGGGCGACGCAGGAAGGTCCAGCAGGGGGCGACGCAGGAAGGTCCAGCAGGGGGCGATGCAGGAAGGTCCAGCAGGGGGCGACGCAGGAAGGTCCAGCAGGGGGCGACGCAGGAAGGTCCAGCAGGGGACGATCCAGGACGGTCCATCGGAGCGCGATGCAGGAAGGTCCAGCAGGGGGCGACGCAGGAAGGTCCAGCAGGGGGCGATGCAGGAAGGTCCAGCAGGGGGCGATCCAGGAAGGTCCAGCAGGGGGCGATGCAGGAAGGGTCCAGCAGGGGGCGATGCAGGAAGGTCCAGCAGGGGGCGATGCAGGAAGGTCCAGCAGGGGGCGATGCAGGAAGGTCCAGCAGGGGGCGATGCAGGAAGGGTCCATTAGGGCGCCCGAGCCAGGATACGGGGCCGGAGCAGCAGGAGCTCAGAGGGTGCAGGACGGGGGCGGAGGGGAGCTGCTCCTGCGGCCAAGGCCCCCGCCCCGCCCCGCCCCGCAGGCCTCCTCCTGCCCCCGCGCCCCGGGACCACCCCGCCGTGGGCTCTGCGGGGCTTGGGCGCCCACAGCGGCTCCCGCCTCTTGGCGCGGAGACGCTGGGACTGGGTTTTGCGGGAGAGACCGGAGCCCGCCGGCGGCCGCGGAAGGCGCCCCGGCCGGTCCCCTGCAGCCCCCAGCTGGCGGCCGCGTGCGGACGGGGGCGAGGGCGCGGCGCTCCTCACAGCCTGGTGGCCCCGGCAGCCTGCGGGGTGTCTCCGCGGGGAGCGGGGTGCAGGCCGGCCAGCTGGCTCCCCGCCGGCGGCGCTTCCCCCGCCTGCAGCCGCGGCCAGAACGGGAGGTGCCGGGTGCAGGCGGCCGGGCCGCAGGGGAGGCCGGGGAGGCCGGGGAGGCCGTACACCTGCAGGGTCGCCGCGGTCTCCTGGGGCTCCTGGACCTGGTGCCACGCCCGCAGGCCTCTCTCCTCTGGGCTTCCTGCGGGGAGGCGGCCGGTCGGGGCGGGCACCGGCGCGCTCCCGGCACCCCCCACCCACCTGCCGGGCCCCGCCTGCCCCGCGCCCGGCTGCCGCATCTGGGGGCGCTGGGACGTCCCGAGCTCCCGGCCCGCGGGCCACACCCTCCGTCCCTCGCCTGCAGCCAGCCCGGCTCTCCGCGCTGTCTCTAGAATGCGGGTGCGCTGGACACGGCCCGGAGAACAAGTGTGGCAAGTAGAGGGCCACGAGGCAGGTGCTGTCCTGAAGGTCCTCTCGAGAGGCCGTGGAAGGTTCAAGAAGGGAGCACTGAAAGCCATCCGTGGGCAGCCCGGGGGCTCGGCGGTTTAGCGCCGCCTGCAGCCCAGGGCGTGACCCTGGAGACCCGGGACCGATCCCCGCATCGGGCTCCCTGCATGGAGCCTGCTTCTCCCTCTGCCTGTGTCTCTGCCCTCCCCCCCCCCGTGTGTGTGTGTGTGTGTGTATGTGTGTGTGTGTGTCTGTCTCATGAATAAATAAAATCTTAAAAAAAAGAAAAAAGAAAAAAGAAAGAAAGCCATCCGTGACGGCGGCCCTGCAGGCCTCGCCGGACATCCTCAACCCCCAGAGACTCAGTCTTGGACCTTGGGACCCGTGTTACCCTCTATTCTCATTGTTCTCCCCCACCCCACCCCACCCCCATTAGCCTGTGAGCTTCTGGAAGGTGGTAGGCATGTCTTATGTCTTTCTGCTTTTTGCATTCTCAGGACATAGCACCTGGGACACAGTAAGTGTGCAAGTGTTTGATAGGTCTTTATAGAAAGAGAGAGAAGGAAGGAAGGAAGAGACAGAGAAAGAAAGGGAAAGGGAAAGGGAACATGTGTTCTCTCCAACTAGACTTTGGGCTCTTAGCTGTTTTTCTTTTTGCTTCTGGTGTGTTTCTCACCTTCGGGCCCTGTTACAGCTGAACTGAGCCCCCCCCCCCCCCATCGTATTTTGAAGCCCTAACCCCCCTACCTCAGAACATGAATATATTTGGAGATAGGACCTTGAAAGAGGTGATTCTGTCCAAGATGAGGTCTTTAGGGTGGTCCCAAATCTAATCTGACTGCTGTCCTTCTATGAAAGGATTAGGACACACAGAGAGACCCCAGGGATGTGCCCACACAGAAGAAAGGGCACGTGAGGTCATAGCAAGAAGACGGCCATCTACAAGCCAAGGAGAGAGGCCTCTGGAGAAACCAACCCTGCCAACACCCTGATCCCAGTCTTCTAGCCTCCAGACTATGGGAAAATACCCTTTAATTGTTTAAACCCATTGGTGGTATTTTGTTATTGCAGCCCTAGAAAGCTAACCCAGGCCTGTACATCCCACCCAGACCCAGGGCCTGCTCAGGATATGCTGTGGTCAGCCCGACATGGTACTAAGGGTTAGAGGAGCAATGTGGGTGGCCCAAATGCCGACCATCTACCCAAACTGCGAGCTTACAGAGAGCAGGTGAGCCCTACCAGGGATGGTGTTGTCCAGGAAAAAGCCCAGAAATCCACCAACAAACATGCCTGTGGTCAGCAGCACCTGGATGACCTGGTCCAGTTGGAGAATCCCTAGAAGGAAGACAAATGCAACAGGAAGTCCCAGGGACCAAGGCCCCCACTGGCTCTGCCCCTGGGGTGGTCACAGTTTAGAAGACAGAGAATCACCTGTCTGGAGCCTCTCGGGGTTCTTGTTCACCCAGTTGGGAATGGCAAGCCCACAGTAGATGGAGAAGCCAAAGATAAAGAGGTTCCTGGATGAGTTCATGTCCACGTACTGCAGGAGAGAGGCCCCCCAGGGCAGCCCAGAGACATCAGCATCTTTACCACATAGCAATCTAACTCCCCTCCAAATGCCTCCTCCCCTCCCACTGACACCAGAGATGGGGAGGGAGGCTGGCTTCAGAGCACCACACTCAGTGGGCATGCCAGGGCTGCATTCCCACTTGCCCCTGGGAGCTCAATGGTTTGGACAAGCCAACTCAAACGGATGCAGTTTCTGTTTTTCAGAAGTCAGGATGCTTGGAAGCCATTGTGGTTTCTGGGACCAAGGATTCCTTCTCCTCCTCCCCTCCTCCAGCCCTATTCCCTCCATCTCAATCCCTGGGGACTCCTTTCAAGAGATGCACTGGCTCTGGCTGTTCTCCTAAGGGTGCCTCGCCTCACCTGCAGGTTGGAAATCCCCACAGCAGTGATGACCCCAAACATCACCAGGAACATGCCTCCGATCACAGGGGTGGGGATGGTGGCAAAGGCAGCCCCAATCTTCCCAAATACGCCCATCAGGAGCAGCAAGCAGCCAGCAGCGACCATCACCATCCTGCTCCCCACCTGCAGTGCTCAGGGGGATGAGGGATGAGGAGCTTAGCACCAGCCAGGCCTCTGCCTTGTTCCACAAACAACACTCCAAGGGGGCTTGTAAGAGCAGTAAAAGTGACCCCAAAATGCACCCCCTCTGCTCCCACATGGGGCTTGGGAAAGGATGAGGGTGTAACCTTGTGTCCTGGCCTTGGCCCCATCTCTTCACTCACAGCTCTATCCCTACCTTAGACTCCAGACTCAAATGTTCCTTCTCTAAGAAGCCTTTCCAGGGTGGCAAGAAGTCTTTCTTAGGAGGCAGTGGCCCAATGCTTAAGAATAGGCATTTGAGGGCTGACCCCAGCTCTGCCTCTAACTAGCTGTGTGACTTTGGGCACGTTACTTAACCTCACCAAATATCAGCCTCCAAATTTGCCAAATGGAATTAATAATACTTCACAAACTCATTTTACAAGGCCAGCATTACCTTGGTACCAAAGCCAGACAAGGACATTATAAGAAATGAAACTACAGACCAATGTCCCTGATGAATACAGAAGTTAAAAGTAAAATATTAGGAAACCAAATTCAGCAGCACATCAGAAAGATCATACACCGTGACCAGGTGGGATTTATCCCTGGGACAAGGAAGCTTCAACATATACAAATAAGTGTGGTATATCACATAGATAAAATGAAAGATTAAAAACCACACAATCATCTCAATAGATGATGAAAAAGCATTAGACAAAATACAACATCTTTTCATAATAAAAACTCTCAACAAATCAGGCATAGAAGGAGCATACTTCAACACAGTGAAGGCCATATATGACAGCAGAGATGATATGATCTTATATAGAAAACCCTAAAGACTCACCCAAGAAGCTATTGGACTCAATCAGTGGACCAGTAAAGTCACAGAATAGAAAAATCAACACATTGAATTCAGTTGCATTTCTATAAACTAACAACAAAATATCTGAAAAATACAAAAAGAAAACAATCCATTCACAATATCATCAAAAACAATGAAAAATTTAAGAATGAATTTAAATTCATTCAAAGAAATTGAAGAGGACACTTTTCATTTGTCCTGAAAAGATATCATGCGGGAAGCCTGGGTGGCTCAGGGATTGAGCATCTGCCTTCGGTCCAGGGCGTGATCCTGGAGTCCCGGGATCGAGCCCCACGTCGGGCTCCCTGCATGGAGCCTGCTTCTCCCGCTGCCTGTGTCTCTGCCTCTCTCTGTGTGTCTCTCATGAATAAATAAAAGTAAAAAGTAAAAAGAAAAAGAAAAAGAAAATAAAAGATATCATGTGTTCGTGGATAAGATTTAATGTTGTTGAAATGTCCATACTACCTAAAGCCATCCATAGATTCAATGCAATCCCTAACAAAATTCCAATGGCATTTTCTACAGAAATAGAAAAAAACCCTAAAATTTGTGTGTAAATACAAAAGACCCCAAATAGCCAAAGCAATCCCGAGAAAGAAGAGTAAAACTGAAGCCATCACACTTCTTGATTTTAAATGATACTACAAAGCTCTGGTAATTAAAAAGGTATGGTTCTGTCATAAAAGTAGACACACAGACCAACAGAACAGAATTGAGAGCCCAAAAATGAACCCATGTCAATTAACATTTGACAGGGAAGCCAAGCATATTCGACGGGGCAAAGAATAGTCTCCTCAGTAAATGGGGTTGGGAAGCCCAGAGAACCACATACAGAAGAACGAAATTGAACCTCTACCTTTCACCACTCAAAAATTTAACTCAATATGGATTAAAGACTTAAATGTAAGACCTGAAACCATGAAGTCCTAGAAGAACACATGGTGGTTGAGGGGGAATGCTGGGGTGGCTCAGTGGCTGAGTGTCTGCTTTTGGCTCAGGGCATGACCCTGGGGTCCTGGGATCAAGTCCCACATTGGGGTGATTTTAAAAAGATTTTTAAATTCTTTAAAAAAGAAAGAAAGAAAGAAAGAAAACATAGGGGGAAAACCCTTGACATTGGTCTTCGCAGTTTTTTTGGATATGACACCAAAAGTATAAACAATAAAAGCCAAAGTAAACAAATGAGACTACATCAAATTAAAAAGCTTCTATGGAGTAAAGGGAGACAACTGACAAAATACAAAGGATACAAAGGATAAAATATTTGCAAACCATCTATCTGACAAGAGGTTGATATCCAAAATGTATAAAGAATTTATGCAACTCAGATAACAGCAACAACAACAATAATGATCAAAAAATGGGCAGAGGAACTGGATAGATATTTCTCCAAAGAAGACATCCAGATGTCCAACAGACACATGAAAAGATATTCAACATCATTCAGCAGCAGCAAAATGCAAATCAAAACTACAATGAGATATCACATCCTGTCAGATTCAGTCATCATAAAAAAAAAAAAAAACAAGTGTTAGTAGAGATGTGCAGAAAAGAGAATCTTTGTGTGCTGGTGATAGGAACGTCAATTGGCACAGCCACCGTGGAAAACAGCACAGCTTTTTCTAAAAAAATTAAAAAGAGAATTACCATATGATCCAGCAGTTGCTCTTGTATTTATGCAAAGAAACCAAAACACTAACTTGGAAAGGTATCTGTAACCCATGTTCATTGCTGCATTATTTACAATAGCCAAGACATGGAAACAACCTAAATGATGGATGAGTGGATAAAGAAATCTGAGATACACACACACACACACACACACACACAC
This sequence comes from Vulpes vulpes, assembly GCF_048418805.1. NCBI lineage: Eukaryota > Metazoa > Chordata > Mammalia > Carnivora > Canidae > Vulpes > Vulpes vulpes. The sequence goes on along the minus strand of NC_132786.1, from coordinate 13,377,191 downwards.
ACACACACACACAATGGAATGTTACTCAGCCATAAAAAATGAAATCTTTCCATTTGCAACAACATGGATAGAACTTGAAGACATTATGCTAAGTGAAATATGTCAGAGAAAGACAAATATCATATGGTACCTTCACGTGTGGAGTCTAAAAAAGCTAAAATCAGGGTACCTGGGTGGCTCAGTTGGTTAAGTGTCCAACTCTTGATTTTGGCTCAGGTCATGATCTCAGGGTCCTGAAATCGAGTCCCACATCAGGCTCCACGCTGGGCATGGAGTCTGCTTAAGATTCTCTCACTCCTTCTGCCCTCCTCAGCCCTGCTCACGCATGTGTGCTCTCTCTTACAGAAGTAAAATAAAATAGATTTTTTTTAAAAAGTAAAAAGCTAAATTCACTGAATTAGAGTAGAGTGGTGGTTACCAGAGTCCTCAGGGTGAAAAAAACGGGGAGATGTTCCTCAAAGAGTACAAACTGCAGTTAGAAGATGAGTAAGTTCTGGGGATCTACTGTACGATATTGTGATTATAGTTAACAATGTCGAATTACACACTTGAAACCAGCAGAGTGAGATCTTAAATGTTCTCACCGCAAAAAAACAGAAATGGTAATTATGTGGCATGATGGGAGTGTCAGCTCACGGTGATCATCACACTGCCAAATGGAAGTGAATCAAATAAACACACCGTACAGCTTAGGCCTACACAATGCTGTGTGTCAAGTATACCTTGGTAAAGCTGTGAGGGAGGAGATGGGAAGGAAAATCCGTGTGTCTGGAGTGTAGGCAGATGGAGACACACATGGAAGATGAAGAGCAAGCCAAGGGCCCCATCATAAAGGGCTTCAGGGGCCACAGAGAGGAGCTGGGATAAAATCCAAAGACAAGGCATAAAAAAAATGTGGTATTTTGTTTATATACAACAAATATGTGGAATGGAATATTTTTGGACTGTCTGGGGATGGTCCTGGACATTGTGCTAAGTGGGATAAACCAGCTGCAAAAAGACAAATACTGTATGACTGCACTTGTGTGAAGTACCCAGTGTAGTCAAATGAGAGGGAACAGACACTAGGATGCTGACTGGCAAGTGCTGGGGAGGGAGGGGAGTAAGGAATTGCTTAATTGGTATTAGGTTTCAGTTTTTATGTTGTGTGTCTTTAACCACAATTAAAAGTATTTTTTAAGATTTTTAAAAGATTTTATTTATTTTTTTAAGATTTTATTTATTTATTAATGAGAGATACAGAGAGAGAGGCAGAGAGAGAAACAGGCTCCACGCAGGGAGCCCAACATGGGACTCGATCCCAGGTCTCCAGGATCACACCCTGGGCTGAAGGTGGGCGTCAAACTGCTGAGCCACCAGGGTGTCCTAATTTATTTATTTATGAGAGGGCGGGGAGGAGAGAGAGAGAGCACGAGCATGGGGAGAGGCAAAGGGAGAGGGAGAAGCAGATGCCCCGCTGGGCAGGGAAACCCCAGGACCCTGAGATCATGACCTGAGCCCAAGGCAGATGCTTCACCGACCAAGCCCCCCAAGCGCCCAGAAGTACTTTTTAGGGTATTTTTAGGGGATCCCTGGGGGGCTCAGTAGTTTAACACCTGCCTTTGGCCTGGGGTGTGACCCTGGAGTCCCAGGATCGAGTCCCACATCGGGCTCCCTGATGAAGCCTGCTTCTCCCTCCTCCTGTGTCTCTGCCTCTCTCTCTCTCTCTCTCTCTCTCTCATAAATAAATAAATAAATCTTAAAAAAAAATACTCTAGTGTCAACAACTGAAGTCCATTAATACCGTGGCAAAGTAGCAGAGTCCACCCTTGCTTATTTCCCTTTCCAGCCTAGGAGCTGATTTATTTAAACGTCTCCATGACAAGACACATGGTAAGAACTTATCACATCAAAATAAGGTTTTGGGGTTTGTTTACAATCCTCATAAGGAACAAGAAACAAAGGCCCCGATCCAAGCTAAAGGGAAACACAGCCCAGGCAACATGTTTATTTTAGCTCCCGAGACCCGGGTCCAGATCAAGGGAACAACACATCTGAGCCGTGTGAGGCCAGAAGTGCGTGTGGGTCTGTTGCAGCAATAGTAAGGGGCTAAGGGCTTGGTGACAGATGCGGGTGCCCGGCCCGAGGTCGGCGTCCGCGGCCTTACCCTGGTGATGCCCAGCGCCCCGATGTTCTCGCTGTAGGAGGTGGTGCCATTCCCGGTCCCCCAGGCCCCTGCCAGCAGACAGCCAAGGCCCTCGATGCCAATGCCACGGTTGACAGCGTGCCTCGGAGGTGGGGGGGCCCCCACCAGCCGGGCACAGGCGTAGTAGTCGCCTACTGACTCCACCATGGAGGAGATCACCCCTGCGATGATCCCAAAGACCCCAGCCAGGCTGATGGTGGGGACGCCCCACTGTCCTGAAAGAGCAGTGCAGAGGGAATGTTCATCCGGAAGCCACTGGGTTGCTGAACCCCAAATAATTCCTTTGCCGGAGGGGTCCTGGGAAGGCTTTAAAGACCAGGCACTGTGTCTCCCAATCCCACAAGCGTGGGGGGGCTGTGGCTTGGGCTCCAGCGCTGCCGTTCCCCCCTGAGGGCAAGTCAGGTCACACACCCGAGGTCACCGTTCGCAAGGACAGACGCCCCATGGAAGCAGAGATTCTTACCCAGGGTGGCACGAGCTCCCGGGCTGGGGGCCGGGCCAGCCCTGCCTGGACCCTGGTTATTAATCCACCTGAGGTGAGAAGCGCTGAGAAGGGCAAACAGCAGTGAGCCAAGAGCCAAGGAATGGCCTTGACCTCATCTGCCCAGAGGTGTTCTAATTCAGCCCGAAGCTCCCCTGGGTAGAATCGGCTAACCCAGGAAGGGTCCCCAGGAGACCCTTGGGTCTGGGGGTCTGGCTAGGAGGCTGAGACCTCTCTCATCTGCCCACTCTGGGGCCATCGGGGATGAGAGGGATGAGAGGAAGGTCCAGGACTGGGAGCCTGCGGGTCAATGCCCCCAGAGGATTCTTAGGACAACCCAAGGGTCTCCTCCTTCTCCCGGGGTGGGGGTGGGGGGCATGTGGACCCCCTAGGGCCTGCTTCTCCTTGCTAGGTCTTTGGGAGGAGATCCATCCCCTGGCCCTGTTCATTCAGTGCCCTGGACCCCACAGACAGTCCTGGAGAATACATGTCCCAGGCCAAAAAGGGCCCTGTCTTCTCATTACCTGGGTAAGGGAAGCGAAACCAGGGAGCCTGGCTCAGGACATTGCCTTTGGTGTCGGTGCGGCTCAGATGCCCATAGGCCGTGGGGGCAGTGGGAAGGGCGTTGGTGATTGTGAGCACGAAGCAGAGAAGCCACGAGAGGCAGAGCGCCAGCAGCACCTGCAGAGGGAACCCCTTCACTACCCGGCCTAGAGCCCCTGCTCCTGCCAACACCTCCCAGAGGTGCTGGGCCAGAGAAGGAGGTCAGGGAAGCTCCCAGAAATGAGGAAATGCTGGGCCACTGGCCCTTCCAAGGACAACAATCGGTGGCCCAATTAGCACATTGAAGAAATGCAGACAATAAACTACGGAAAAACCTTGTGTTAAATAGAGGCAGAAAGGTCTAGCACAATAGGCACAGCCCGGGTCAGAAGGACTACTGTCTGTCTCCCTTTCCACCGTGCTGGTCATGTGACTTTGGGTCAAACTCCCCCAGCCTCAGTTTCCTCGTCTGTACAGTGGAATCACAATCACTGCTCTGATATTTAACCTCTGGCAGCAGAGCCCCAGAAAGGTATATTTTTCTCAATGTCCCCAGGTGATGCTTATGCACCCAGAATGGTTGAGCCACCGGCCCGCAGCGCGGGGAGAGGTCAGTGAAATGTGGAAGTATCTTTTTACAACGTGAAATGTAGTCCACAGTTAAATCCCACCTGAAAACACATTGTGTGGCTGGTAGCCACACGGACTTAACACCGTGATGCAAATCCAGCAGAGGAGCGTCTGAAAGTGAAGTACCAGCCTCATCGTGAGGGATCTGGATTGCCCACGAGCCCCCCGAGATCCAGATCTGAGCAACTTGGTCCTTAGCTTTGTATAATTAGCCGTGAGCCTTGCTATGGGGACGGTCCCAGTTGTGTGACAAGGCTGTCCCACACTGGTGCCCAGAGCAGCGACCTAGGGCAGTGACCTGCTCCGGGGAGAGAAGATCCGTGGAATGATGGGGACGGCCTGCCACCAGCAGCCAGGGAGCCTTCCCACGAGGCCTCCTCCCAGCCTCCTTCTACAGCGCATGAATGGAGGCCAGGGAGGAGAGGCCCCTGCCCACGGGGAAGCACTGGCTCTGGAGAACCTTCTGGGAGTGCCAGAGGCTGCCCCTCACTCTCCAGGCGAGTCCACTAAGAATGGAAGAGGGCAGGGAGTGCTTCTTACCGGGAAGACCTGAAACAGGTGGAATTTAGATGTATGACACTTCTTCCCTCCATAAACGGGCACAGGTATGCCGACGTTTTTTAGGTACTGAGAAAACAGCACGATGAGGAAGATGGTCCTGAAACAGAAACAAGCCACACCCAGCCTGGCAAGCTGGTGCTTGTCCTGAGCAAGTGTCCAGGAAGCCGAGCCCCCACACATCTCAGGGGACAGGCTGCAGGGGCCGCACCAGCAGAGTTCCCATGAGGCAGGCCCCATCCCTGAAAAGGTGGGCTGTTCCCTTTCAGAGCTGCTGGGGGCTGGAGAGAAATACAGGGAAGGGGACCATCATTCCCTGGGGTGGGGTTGGGGGGATGATTTTTTATTTTTTAATTTTCAAAATGCATTGTTTATTGGTAAGAAATAGACTTCTAAATAGATGCAAAAGCACACAGGTGTTTTGCTCAACTATGTGATTTTTGTCTCCGTTTAAAGAACTTTTCTCCATATATGTTTCAAGATGACTTAAACATCTTAAGGAAACTTAAATGCCCTGCGCTCGGCTGTTGTGGTCAGGACATCTCCCACCACTGAAATTAAAACGCTTGATTTCATTAAGAAAAAAACAACAACAACAATATATTAGACCCATACTCATCAAAAATGCTCTGAGGCCAAAACAAAAACCTTTCTAGAATGAAGGTATCTCTTACTAAAGTAATTCTCTTAGATTTTAAATGCAGTATTACTAGTTCCATAAATATTTAATGTTCTTAATCCAATAACAGTTTTTAGGGAAAAAACTATCCAATATACAAAAACTGAATACGTTCATTTTTTAAAAGGTAAGAGGAAGGTACCCCGAAAAGAGATGCCATCTCAATGGTGGAGATGCAATCAGAGCTGACTAGATTTGTAAGTGTAAATTTTTTTCCAGGGAAGAGAACCTCCACGGGCATCAGGGTCGGTCAAGGGGCAGGTCTCCCGTCTAACGGCCGCCTCAGACAGTCCCTTTTGGGAGGGACCACCATCCAAGAGGTTGGCCAGGATGGAAGAGAAGCTGCCCCATGGCGCAGCGGTTTAGCACTGCCTGCAGCCCAGGGTGTGATCCTGAAGACCCAGGATCGAGTCCCACATCAGGCTCCTTGCGTGGAGCCTGCTTCTCCCTCTGCCTGTGTCTCTGCCTCTCTCTCTCTCTCTCTCTCTCTCTGTGTGTCTCTCTCATGAATAAATAAATAAAATCTTTAAAAATAAAATAAAATAAAAGTGGGCAACATGGCAATGGTCCTGCAGGGGGAGGCGGTGAGGCCAGAGTCGGAGACTGTCTCCCGTCCCAGGTCATTCTGCACGTCCCTGTGGTCAGCCCCTCGCAGCAGCACGGATGAGCGTGCCCAGGGCCATCCCCAAGTCCCTTCAAAGCTCTGTGGAAATGCCCAAGGCCTCTTTTTCCCATAAAGAATTCCAGAGCCTCCCAGTTGGCTGTAATCAGCCCCCTGCCCCAAACATACACTTGAGCATCCTCTGATTCTCATCACCGTCTCCTGGTGTCATAGCTCCTGGCACCAGGCTCAGCCCCCTCCTACACTGTGAGATCGCTGAGAGCTGGGGCCAGGGCCCTGCATCCCTTCCCGGGTGCGGGGGGTTAACAGCCATTAGCTCCACGGAACCTAGCAGGCGGCGGGCGGGCGACCAACAGTGGCATAGTCGGTGGGCTCTGCGCTGAGTTTTCTCACGCTCTGCCTGTGCTTAACTCCTGGGCTTTGAGGACTCCTAATGTACTCAGTAGCGGCGATAAGGAACGGCAGCCCTTCCATTGCTTGTCAAGGTATCATAATGTTCACGAAAGTATCTGTAAACCACACGAGCTAGCTAGAACCCTGAGCACGTTACTCTGAGTAATCTCCCTCCAGGAGGAACCAAGATGCTTCTCCGTCCTCAGAGAGTACTTACGTGGCAGCGACCCCCCAGTGGACCCCAGCACTGTCGCCCGCAGAATCAAAGAGAGGCAGGGCCACCAAGGTGATGGTCGGAGTGATGGTCAGGGGGCCGATGAAGCGCATGAGAAACCCAATGAGGCCAGAGAATCCCACCAGCATCTGGACACAGGAAGCGACCATGATGGCGCCCTGCAGCTGGGGAGGGAAGGAACAGCTCAGGCGCCTTGAGGCCGGCAGAGACCTGGGCCTCAGCCCAGCCAGCCCGCCTCTCTGCCTGCCCCGACGCACAACTCCACAGTGCGGAGCCAAAGCTAAACTCCAGGGGAACTGAGGCGAGGAGAGGCCTCCAGCTCTCCAGGGATTGCCAATTCCCTGGTGGACATTTGCACTTCATTTGAAGGTTTTCAGGAAATCGCCTTCCGAAGTGTGTATTGGTCATGGAGAGGATGAGGATGGCCACCATCACTCCGTAGCGGGTTAAATCTCTTGCTACTTCATATTGGCGTGCTCCCACTTTCTCTTGCAAGGGTTGGCATTTTTTTTTTCTGTAAAGGACCAGATAGTGACTATTTCAGGCTTGATGGGCCATATGGGCTCTGTCGAAACTTTTCCAGACGAATGTGAACAAATGAGCCTAGCTGTGTTCCACCGAAATTTCATGTGTAGATACTGAAATGAGAATTTCACATAATTCTGACACATTGTGAGTAGTACTCTTCTTTTTCAACCATTTAAAATGGAAAATCATTCTTACCTTGTGAGCTATATCAAAACGAGCAGCAGGCCAGATCTGGTCCATGGACTATAGTTTGCCAACCCCTGATCCACTGGACCGATGCAATTTGCTTAACGTCTAACTTTTCCTCTTTTGGTTTGGATGTTATACATTCCGCTTTATCCTTCATAACTTTCTTTGTTTTAAAGTCTGCTCCCGGGATGCCTGGGTGGCTCAGTGGTTGAGTGCCTGCCTTCGGCTCAGGGCGTGATCCTAGAGTCCCGGGATCGAATCCCCCATCGGGCTTCCTGCAGGGAGCCTGCTTCTCCCTCTGCCTGTGTCTCTGCCTCTCTCTGTGTCTCTCACGAAAAAATAAATAAAATCTTAAAAATAAATAAATAAGATCTGGTCTTTCTGAAAGTAATAGGGCAACTTCTACTTTGTTTTGATTAGTGTTAGCATGATATATTTTTTTGCCATCCATTTACTTTCGATCTCTACATGTCTATATATTTAAGGTAGGTTTCTTATAGATGACATATAGTTAGATTGCCTTCTCTGTCATTTAATTGGTATATTTAATCCACTGACATTCAAAGTGATTTTTTTAAGGATTTTATTTATTTATTCATAGAGAGAGAGAGAGAGAGAGAGAGAGAGAGAGAGGCAGAGACACAGGCAGAGGGAGAAGCAGGCTCCATGCATGGAGACCTACGTGGGACTCGATCCTGGGTCTCCAGGATCACACCTCAGGCTGTAGGCGGAGCCAAACCGCTGTGCCACTGGGGCTGCCCTCAAAGTGATTATTGATACCACTTAGTGATAATTGGGTTGATACCAACTATGCCTATTACTGTTTTCTATTTGTTGACCTTGTTCTTTGTCCCTATTTGTCTTCCACTCTCGTTGTGGTTTTATTTTATTTATTCATGAGAGACAGAGAGAGAGAGGCAGAGACACAGGCAGAGGGAGAAGCAGGCTCCCTGCAGGGAGTCCGACGTGGGACTCAATCCCAGGACCCTGGGATCACATCCTGAGCCACCCAGGTGTCTCTCTTTTTGTGGTTTTAATTGACTGTTTCATATGGTTCCATCGTTTTCCATTCTTGACATGTTTGTCTTTCTTTCTTTCTTTCTTTCTTTCTTTCTTTCTTTCTTTCTTCTTTCTTTTTCTTTCTTCTTTCTTTTACTTTCTTTTCTTTCACTTTTTTGAGTTGCCCTAGAGTTTACAACATACCAAGTCCACTTTCAAAGAACACTGTGCCAGTTCATGAGTAGGGTGAGTACCTTGTAGTAATAACGTAATCTTAATCCCTCCTTCTCATCCTTTATATCATTGCTTTATATGATCCTTTATATCATTTCACTTATATCTAAGGACATAATTGGTTCAAGGTGTTGAAAACTGAACTTGCCTTCCCTTCCTGGTTTTTTATTTTTTCTGCTACCACCATGTCCTTAAAATAGAACCACCGTTCACTTTCACTTCTCCATTACTTATAGCCTAGCAAGTAAAAACCTTCCTATTGGTCCTATATTTGTGTCACTTTCACTGGTGGCTAGTATAGTGACATACAGTTGGTGTGCTGGCCACCAGTGATTTCAATCCCTGACATGTATGTGGACAAATATAACTCAGATAAACACGGGGTATCTACCTTAAATTCCCATAGGCTGGCTTGGAGAAATCAACCAATCAATCTAATTAATGAAATGAAGTTGCAATTTGAAAGAACTTTCTCTTGCTTACAGCACTGGTGAAGAACATTAAGCCAGCAGGTGGAGCTCAACTACCATAGATAAGGCTCTGGGTTTGGCTCACTGTGTTGGACTCTTGGAGGCTAGGTGGAGAAAAATAGTGGAGACTATTGTCTTAGGGACAAAGGAATCCCTACCCTGGGCCCTGGGTCTCAGAGCAGGAGTTGGCAAACTTTTTCTGTAAAAAGCCAGATGGTAACTACTTTAGGTTTTGTGAGCTATGTGTGGTTTCTATCGCATATTCTTTTTAAGAACAGCCTTTGAAACTTAAAAACCATTCTTAGTTTGTGAGCAGTTAAAACAAAACAAAACAAAAAAAACAGACCTCAGGCTGGATTTGATCCGTAGTTTTCATACTCCTGCTTTAAAAGGACTCCATATATCATAAACACAAAAATAAACAATAAAGGTATCAAAGAAAATACGGTGTCTCTGACATTTGGGATCCCATGTTTAATGCAGGTACAGCATGACCCATATCCCTAAACACCTCCCTCACTATTAATACTTGTTCAAGCCCTAGGGAAATTATTTTCCGTAACTCTTGCCCAGTGTCCTCAAAACACAAGGTAACTGGTTCTGAACACGGTGAAGGTTGGTGAGTTGTGCCATGGTATTGCTGGAGGCAGGTGCTTCATTAGGAAACAGGAAAGATTTGAGCCAAAATGCTTCGGTAGGGGAAGAGACAAACTAACTTATCAGATCTTTCTTCTTGGATAGTAGGAAAGCAAGAGATTCTTACAGAGGAAATTCCAGTGCTCAGCAGGTCTGCGTGGAAGGGAAATCCTGCTCTGGCATCTAGCAGAGCCAGGTAAAGAAACCCCACTTTTGTGTTTTGCTTGATTTTAATTTGGATTTATTTTTTTTATTTTTACATTTTTTAATTTAAATTCAATTTGCCAACATATAATATATGTTGAGTACCCAGTGCTCATCCCATCAAGTGCCCTCCTTAGTGCCTGTCACCCAGTTATGCCATCCCCCCAACCACCTCCCCTTCTGCAACCCTTTGTATGTTTCCCAGAGTTACAAGTCTCTCATGGTTGGTCTCCCTCTCTAATTTTTCCCCACCCAGTTCCCCTCCTTTCCCTTATAATCCTGCTCACTATTTCTTATATTCCACATGAGTGAAACCATATGATGATTGTCCTTCTCCGATTGACTTATTTCACTCAGCATAATACCCTCCAGTTCCATCCATGTCGAAGCAAATGGTGGGTATTTGTCTTTTCTGATGGCTGAGAAAATTTGGATTTAATGAAGCCAAATATAGGTTCCCTGGGGGACAGCAGAAACAAACAAATAAACAAACACCCACAAGCCACATGTGTTCTGTGATTCATTCTGTTGATGGTATAGTGAAACTAGGCTTCCCTGAAGAAGTACAGCCTCATTTGGAGAAGGTGGTACAACACACAGCATCCCGAGATCGGCCACTCTACCTGGCAAAAATCCAGGGCCTGCCAGCTTGACAAGTGACATTCTTAGGAATGTCTTAGTCTAGAGCTATATGGTATTGTTCTTTAATGATTAAAGAGCCTGGTTAACAAAAAAACAAACAAACAAACAACAAAAAAAAAGAGCCTGGTTAACATGGGGGCCACTCTGAGACAAAAAGGAAGCAGATGGATCAGATTTCAGAAGTACACGCACTTTTGGCCTGTCCCAGCATAGGTATGTGTAAAAAGGCTGCTTTAGAAAAGGAAGAAGAACAGCAGAGGGTTGGGCTGAAACTCACAGGTCATGGCCTTCGCAGCCCGCTCCCTGATTTATGGGAAGCGAAGGTGGTAGAGTCTGTGCTGAATGAGGACCCACCCTGGTGGAAGCCGGTGCTCCCGCTCTGCTGAGGCTGTGCTCCGGAGCAGCTACTCCACCCCTTTCCCTTTGACAGACCATCACTAACTAGTCTGCACTGAATTAGACCACTAGTGAGTAGCACCCAGTAACTCCAGGATCAGAGACCCCAGTCATGTTCTTGCGTGAGACCAGAAAGACATTCAAGTAAAGAAGGACAGATCAACAAAATCTGCTGATTAAAGGAAAGAATTGTAGTCAGGCAGAGAAAAGGCAGGGACACAGGAGGGGTTCATAGGATTCATGGGCAAGTGACAGTCCCCACCTCCCCTGGGCCAGACACTACTTCACAAGATGACCTAAGGCTGGCAACAAAGATTTGAGTTTCACCATGTGAGTCCCTGGATTCAGAAAGCAGTGGTTGGAGCTTGGCTAAAGGTGCTGCTTGCCCAACTGAGGGAGGTTGATGCTGGAAGAGCATATGACGCTTCCCCAGAGAAACCTTGATGGAAGAAGTAAAGCAGATCTAAATCCAGCCAATGGGCCGAGTCATGCGTGAGATGGCTGACTATGCACACATAAATGCCCGGGGTTACCCCCGTATAATTCCACGGGTCCTTGGACGGTGGCCAATGATCAGCAGTTTGGTCTAGGAAGAGGATAATAGGGCTCTAATGAAATTTTGCCTTCTGTGGGACAGGAGTTTTTAGTTAAATCTCAAATAGTTGTGATTTGTGGCGATGCCCCTAAGTCTTAAAGAGAGGGAGGAAGTATGACCTGAATGTAGTCACTAGGGTCCATGAGTTGATACCAGGCGCGATTGAGCTCACAGACAACATAATCCCCATCCTCATCTGGTCACTTATTTTGCCCTGGACGGTCCAGATTGCGCGATGCGCACATGTGCTTTTGGTGGGAGATACAAGGGTATACGGCCCATCACAGGGGTGGCAGGCTGCCTATGCTGGACATTTCCCAGAGTCTGCAAGGATTTAATATTTTTAAAAATTAGAATGGACAGTGTTTCTGGTTTGAGCTTTGCCTAATCTGAAGTCCGGGCCCAGACTACTATAAAAAAGACTGGCAACCCAGACTGCCCACCGGTATTTAGCAAACAGCTCAAGAATTTCTTGGCTTCCAATGCCACATGAGCCAATTCCTACAATGCACCCCTTCTTGTCTGTGTCTCTATATATCCTATTGCTTCTATTTCTTTGGAGATCCCTGACTGGTACACATGCCCTGTGACTCAGTAGTCCCACTCCTACATGTATTTTCAATGAAAAAATATATATATATGTTTGCCTAAAACCAAGTACACAAACATCCCTAGCAACACTATCTATAACAGCCCATAACTGAAGCTACTCTTAAACAGAGTTTGGGTAACAGCAGAATAAGTAAGCAGACAAGTAAATTACTGTGTAATTATATAATGGAACACTACGCAGTGAAAAGAGAATGAAGAATCTACCCCTACATATGACAATGTGGAAGACTTAGAAAAATCATGTTGAATGAAGAAGGCAGATACAAACTAGTACGTGCTGTGTGGTTCTCTATATAAAGTTCAAAACCAGGTGAAGCGCATCTATGGTGTTAGGAATCAGGTCAGCGGTTATCCCCAGAGGAGAGGGGACTGGGAGGAGGCATGATGAGGCTTCTGGGGTGTTGCTAATGTTCTGTTTCTTGATCCAGGTGCTGGTAACATGAGCAAGTTCAGCTTTGAGAGTTATTTTCTATACGTGTTGAATTTAAGTGAAAAAAATTCATTTACAAAGCTACAAGTGCAGACTTTGGAAGGAGGGGAGAAAAAAATAGAGTAGGGACAGGATTATCAAACATACGTAAAGTAGTAGTGGTAGTAGTAGTAGTAGTTGTTGTAGTAGTAGTAGTCATAGTAGTAGTAGTGTACACTACCCCCTCCACCCCATGGGCCCCCTCACCTCTCGGATCCTCTTCTGCCATTCTTCAGTGAACTCGGGAGAGCTGGTGTTCACCAGACTGGCATTGAATGTCCATTCAGGGCACTTCCAAGCAGGAAGGGACAGCATGGACAGGGAGGGTGCCACAAAAGCAAATGTCCCTCCCTGGAGAATGGGCAGCCTGGAGGAGGGAGAAGAGGATGCAGTTACCCGGGAGATTCATTAGCAGGGGTCTGAAACTGGGCTCAGGGGAGGTTCTTTCATTCCAAGCCCTAGCTTGATTTAGAGGCAATACATGACGCAGCTGGTCTCACCCTACAGGGAGTTCCTGCCATGCTCCCATCAGACGCAGGAGCCCTGCCAGACTTTGGACAGGTAGGAGGGGTGGTTGGGGGGAGACAAGCAGGCCTAACGCCAGTCTAGGAGATGTAAACCTGGGAAGCCCTGGGAAATGACTTGGAGACAGCACAGAGCTCAGCAAGCATATAGAGTGTGTGCCATCATCTACCCTGGTCCCAGAGAATCTTCCCCAGAGCCCAGGATAAAAGTACAGTTTCTGTGTGGAGGTCTCCCCCCAAGAGATGCACAGCCTAAAATCTGGGCTGCCAGATTCCTCTGGGTCTTCAAAAATGATCAGCACCCCCAGACCTGTACCTTCAAGCCTCCTTTGTATCACATGGAGAGAACAGTTTTTAGGTCAATTATCAGGCCAAGTGCCTTCCATCCAGATCCTTCTTACTCCTGCCTGGCTTCTCACTCTGGCATCTGTGAGAACTTTGAGAACTTTCTTCCCTTTGAGGTAAATGCAGCCTGATAAGTCAACCTTCAATGACCCTCTCTTATCAGATCACAGGCTATCAAGGCTTGGCCTTGTCTGCCCACCTATGACACTAACATTTGGGGAAGGGTGGCCCAGAGGCACCTCAGCATCCTGATTACACTTGTCACCGTGATCCACCTAGTTCCAATACATTTTCTTAACAATTCTAGAAGGGTATTTTTGTACTCAGAATTTCATAAAAATTGCTCAAAGGATTATTCTCGGGAGACTGAGTACATTCTATATAATGAAAATATGAAGTTGATGCAAGAGTTTGCTGCCTAATTGGCCTTTGCACCCTGGCTGGACATGAGAATGGATAATGCCTGGGCATCACCTTCAGACAAATCAGTGGGCTTCTCTAGGAGTGCGCCCAGGTATGGGGTGCACTTAGAGCTCCAGGTGATTCTACTGTGCAGCCACGGTTGAGAACAACTGATCTAGACCATAAATCTAGACCCATAAGGCTTCAAAGTAGAACAGAATCCATTGCCCACGCAAGGCGGGAATACACAGGTGGTGGTAGGGGTATGCGTGAATACTTTTTTAATTTAAAAACTATGAAATCTAAATATCTTGAAACAGAGAAGGGAGACATGCTCTACTTACATCTTTACAAAACCCCCTTGAGCTTTAAAAAGTAACATATAAACCTTTGTGTATGGGTACAACCAGAGTTACCTAATACAGAACTTGTGTCTTAATTTTTTGCTATAATTCCATATGCACATTTCACTCATTCACCAAATATTTATTAAGGATCTGCCACGTGGTAGGCACTGGCTGCCATGGTATTGAGGACACCATGATGAGTGAGACAAAACTCCCACTTATCTTCTAGCGACATATGTCTCAGCCCTCGTACTAACAAACTAACCGCTGCCAGTAACTTACTCTCAAGGATCACTTTAAACACCTTCTGGGGGTGCCTACAAAGTCCACCATGTCAGCCATGTCCATTTTACTGGGTTCCAGAAGGGCAGGGCTGGCATTCATTATTTTTCATTCTCATCCCTCCAGTGCTGAGCCGGGAACCACACAAAAACCTGCCAACATTGAGTTTGTCATTTGGTTTTCTTAAGTTTAATAGGCATGTAATGAAGTCCTAACAAATGTTAATTTGCATTTCATTAAGCTATGAGAGATGTGCACTCATTCGTGTGATTTAATGTCTGTTTTCTCCTTATCTACAAACCGTCTACTCATTACATGGAATTTGGATACTGTCAAAATATATTTGTAACAATTCTTACGGTAGCGAGCTTCCTTTTTATTAAAAAAAAATGCCTTCTGCTGCTGCATGCAGGAATTCATCCCTTAAGTGAGAAATTATTTAAGAGAATATTTCAAAATTTTAAATAGCTGCGTTCCTTTCTAATTCTGCTCGTGTTATTGTCTTTTGAGATGATGACATGTCATTGGGATAATATGATACATGGAATTTCTGCCTTTGTTTGTAATTGCAACATATCTTTTATGTTCAAGAGCAAGATGAATTTTCTTTTTCATTTATTTGCTTCAGGGTATGATCATGCTCTACCTTCAGGTTCACACAACGTATCTATAAATTATTCCCTTATTATTTTATACTTACACCTTCAAATCCCATTTTCTATTCCTTCCTGTCCCACCCCACCCCCATTTTGTTAGGTATAGCTTCTTTTTTTTTCTTTGAGATTTTATTATTTTAAAGAAAGAGTGTATGAGCATGAGCAGGAAGAGGAACAGAAGGGGAGGGGGTGGGAGAGATCTCCAGCAGACTCCGGGCTGAGCGCAGAGTGTTGCAGGCCTGGATCCCACTACCCTGAGACCATGACCCAAGCCAAAACGGAGAGTCCCACGCTTCATCAACCAAGCCACCCAAAGGCCCCAGGTATAACTACTTATTAGTATCCTTTTGGTAGACAGATGAGAAAGAGAGAGAGAGAGAGAGAGAGAGAGAGAGATTGATTGAGACTGATCTACATACACTCCTTCCATTTCTACTAATTCTTCCTTTATGAACATCCGCAGTATGTGTATAGGGTATGTGCACTCAGTACTATTCTAGGCTTTCATTGTTCTATGTATGTCTTACTTCCTATGGTGACCTTGATGTATATTTCAGCGTTCTTTTTAAATTTCATGATTAATTTATCTGCTACCATGATGGCAAGCCTGGATTTTTTAAATCTGTGCATGAGTATGATTCACTACTGTTCTACATGTGCCTTCTGACTTAAATGTCTCTCTTATAAATTATGGACTGTTGATTTGAAACCAACTCAACATTTTAGAGTGAGAAGAGTTTCTTGAAACATATCCAGCTTGCCCTGTTATTTTTATAGATGGGGGATCTGGGCCCAAGGTCATAGAGTTAACCAGGAGGAGGGCTAGGGTCTCCTCCCTCATCATCCAGGTTCCTCACTGCCCTATGACACTGATTAAGAGCATGGCAAATTTAAATCTGGCTCTACCTCCTATCAGTTGTGTGATCTAAGCACGTCACCCAACTTTTGCAAGCCTCAGTGTCCTCTTTGATATAACATAATAGCACTGATATATAAATAATAGCACTTTCCCCAGAGAGTAGCCATGAAGATTAAATATGTATAAATGGGTAGCCCAATGCCTGGGGCATATTTGGCACTCACCAAATAGCAGTAATGGTCATTACTTTATTATTCCCTCTGAAAAGTGTGGGTACTTCCTGAGCAGATGGTGTACGTTATAACATTTTCTTTTGTGTTTTCTCTTACAGCTGTTATATTGGGCTTTAAAAAAAAAAAAAACTGCTGTCTGGCATTCCCATCTCTTGCAGGTGGGTTCTCTAAGATTTGTTTTCTACATCCCTTGTTTTCTTTTGTGTTGTTGGAATCCATGTGCTTGGGCTGGTCCAAGACTACATCTTTGCCTTAGTTACCCCTTGCCCCATGGCACGTAATCAGCCCTGCAGGTAGTACACAGCCACCTGCACAGAGCTCCAAAGCTTTCATTCCACTCCTCTTCATTATTTCTTCTATTCCAATTCTTAAGGTAGACACTATCTCTCTATTTCAGGGGCTTGCATTAACATTTAAAGGTTAATGTCTAAGGCATAGCACTCTTCATGTGATGTCACAACACATGTCCGCTGGGATGGATTTGCTTCTATTGGATCTACTGATCACTTTGAAGCTTACTGCTCTTGTATTGCTGTTGAATCTATTTCAGATGTCTCCTCCCTGGTAATTTTTGTTTTTGTTACATTTGATTTGAAAGAGTTTCTCTGACAATGCCCCACATGTTCCAACACACTATGTATTAACTTTAGCATTTACAGGGGCACCTGGGTTGTTCAGTGGTTGAGCATCTGCCTTTGGCACAGGTTGTGATCCTGGGGTCCTAGGATCAAGTCCTGAATCAGGATCCCCGCAGGGAGCCTGCTTCTCCCTCTGCCTATGTCTCTGCCTCTCTCTCTGTCTCCCATGAGTAAATAATATATATGAACTTAATATGTGATGAATACAGTCTTGATTCCTATTTATTCAATAAATGATATTGAGATAATTGGCTTTCAGGGAGAAAAAAATAAATTTGAGGCCTCACTTCATACAATACACCTAAATAAATCCCAAAATTAATTCAAGAGTTAAATTTAAAAATCTAAACAACACCATACAAGTATTTTTTTAAAAAGATGATCATTTATCTTATCTATTGGATATAGAAAGGATTTCTATAAGTCTAAAAGTAGATCAAGAAATAGCAAGGGGAAAAAAAAAAGAAATAGCAAGGGAAAAAATTTAACAAATTTTACCATAGAAATATAAAAACTTTGATACTGCAAAAATGCTCAAAACTAAAAACACACTAAAAATGTTTATGGCAATTAATAAATACAAAGACTTGATATTTTTAATATGTATTGAGTTTTTGTGCAAAGTAAGAAAAAAAATTGACTTCTGGTTAAAAATGCCAAATTATACACTTGCTCCCTCTTGAAACTCCACTAAAATGACACTAAAATATATTTTAGAAGAATAAATCACAAGATAAAAAGATCTTAGCAGGAGACAATTGCAACAAAACTTTGAAAGCTAAAGAGCAGAGATGGACAGTGGTAACTGATCTGACCAGCCTGGGGAATCAGTATTCTATGCTAGCAATAGGTAAATGGCATTACACTGAAAAACTCACAACATATC
Organism: Vulpes vulpes; assembly: GCF_048418805.1. Taxonomy (NCBI): domain Eukaryota; kingdom Metazoa; phylum Chordata; class Mammalia; order Carnivora; family Canidae; genus Vulpes; species Vulpes vulpes. The sequence goes on along the minus strand of NC_132786.1, from coordinate 13,359,719 downwards.
AGGAAATGGTTCTTGAAGTAGGACTAAATGTGGAACTGAAACAGGCTTAATGTCTTTTTTAGAAACAGTCAAGGGACTGTCCTTCCCTCACCTTGGCCAAAGACAGAGTTTATCCTGTAGAAAAGACAAAACACGGGGTCTGCATACTGCAGGGAAATTGGCACAGTTGATGTGAAGATATCAGACTGAACACTGGGGTGAGTCATTTAATATATGCACACTGAACACTAAAACATCCAGCTCACTTTCCAACTGAGCTTCTAGCACACTTCCAGCCAGGTCTTTACTCTTCAGGCAAGAGACTGGAAGGTCTTTTTCTGGAGGATAGGACAACCTGATAGGAAAAGCATAAAGATGCTGAAATTCAGGCTTCCCCAGGTATGCTAGGGAAAGCATAAAGATATCTGAAATTCATGACACCATATTAAGACTACAATGTGAATTGTGACCCTTGCAGTTGGGTTATATGGCACTCCTGCATATCATGCTGCAATGAAGTCCAAAGTGAACGAGATGCAGTCTCAGGACCAGACTACCAGTCAAGCATTTGAGATCCTACCTTAAATATACAAGGATCACCAGACAACAACAGGACTATAGATGACAGAGACCCAAATAAAGAAACAGATGAAAGTAGCTTGTACTGTAGGGAGATTATCATTTTTAAAAAAGATTTTATTTATTTATTAAAGAGAGAGCAAGAAAGAGCACAAGCAGAGCAGAGAGGGAGAAGCAGCCTCCCATGAGCAGAGAGCCTGATGTGGGATTCAATCCCAGGACCCTGAGATCATGACCTGAGCCAAATGCAGACAATTAACTGACTGAGCCATTTGCACCCTGGGAGATGATAATTTTAAAACATACTCTCATTTATATCTTTGGCAAGTAAGATCTTGCATTCATAAAGCACGAATAGGATGCATAAAACAAGAATATTCAGAGAACAAAAAAGCTCTTAAAGTATTATAGTAGAAATAAATTCAGTTGAAGTTTTGGAAGATAAAGGTGATATGTTTTCCTCCCTGCAAAAGAGCAAAAATACAAAACGTTGTAAATAGGAAAGAAAAGGTAAGAGAATTAGAGAACCACTCCAGGAAATCGAGCATGTGAATAAAAGGAGTTTGAGAAAGAAACTCAAAGAAACTGAAGGATGACCATTTGCCTATTAAAAAGACATATTCAGTACACAGTATGATGGACGAAAATAAACTCAGGCCACAAGACATAACTAAAAATTTACAACACTGTGATTATAAAGCAGTCCTTGCGAGCTTCTGGGGTGGGGAAAGGGAAGGAGATTACATAAAGTTTTGGCCTTCTTAAAATCACATTGAAAGTTACAAAACAATGGAACAGTGTTTTCAAAATTCCGAAAGAAAATTATTTCCAATCTATATTCCTATACCCAGCTAAGCTATCCATCAGGTATGAGGGTAGAATCCACACACTTTCACATATACAAAGTCTTACAAAATTTATCTCTTTTGTTCTCTCTCTCTCTCTCCCTCTCCCTCTCTCCCTCTCTCTCTCTCTCTCTCTCTCTCTCTCTCTCTCAGGAAGTACTGGATTATTGTGTTCCTCCAGAAAAGAGAAAGATATGAGAACAAGAGACCTAGACTTGAGAACTGACATGAAGGGAATTCCCAGGATAGGAATGAAGAGGCATCTCAGGATGATAAATATAATGGATACCAGGCATATAGAGCAACCATTCCAAGTTGCAGCAAGGCAGAGAGCTCCAGTAGACAGTTCCTCAAGCTGAAGCTGATGTGAACAAAATTAATTAATTGATTAATCAATTAATTATTTTTTTAAGGGAGAGAGAACATGAAGAGGGGAGGAAGGGAGCAGCAGAGGGAGAGGGAGAGAGATAATCTTAAGCAGTCATGAATGTGGAGTGGCGCTTGATCTCATGACTCTGAGATCATGACCTGAGCTGAAATCAAGTGTTGGATGCTTAACTGAATGAGCCACCCAGATGCCCCATGAATGAAGTTAATAAGAAGAAATTAGACAATAAACAAAGAGCATAGAATTGAATTAGAAATAAGTACATAGAAAATTATGTATATTAGAAATAAGAAATATGTAAACTCCAGGGAAAGCAAAAATCTGGGCAGGAAAATAACTTTGTGATTCAGCTCCAAATAACATCACAGTTGTTAATTATAACACAAAATATTGATCTATGCTGGGAGTATAGGAGAACAAGAGGATGGGAAGTCTGCATGTATGTGATGAGAGTTAGAGTGAGCTTGTAAGTGTGGAAGAAAAGGAGATCTCAGTCATTTGTTCTCACATTGATTAGTAATACTAAAATTGAAGTGTGTTAACTAGAGATTTGGAAGGTAGTACGTACATAATCAGCTTACATGGATGAAATATTTGCCTCTGTCTAGAAAAAAAAAAGGGAGGAAGATTTCTGGTGGGAAGTAGAAGCCTGTTTGTCTATATTCTTTAAACCCACCAGTGGTCACTACCCTGAGTATACCTTTGACCACAAACCAGGCCCCTGCCAGAAACCAGTGGTGGAATGGCCAGTTCTCCCTTGTTCTGCCCCCAAGACACGCTGGTCCTTTTTTGTTTTTAGGGCTTTAATGCTGATCACAGAGAAATGGATTGGGGAAACAAAGATTAAAGCAGGTGAAGTGACAAAAGTTGCACGATCTTAGAATTTGTCCAAGGCTGGAACCTTCATCCAGTCCTTCCTCCAAGATGGTAATAGGCAGCCTACTGGACTTCTGCTCTCAGGCACAGATTCAAAAGGTATGGTTCATGAAATATGCCCTGATATTGTTCTAAAAATCATTTTAAATAGTTACTTTTCTCAGTTATAAAGTAATACATGGACATTGAAGGAAAATAAATGGAAAATAAAGAAAAATATAAAGAATACATTTAAATCACCCTAATTTTATAACTTTTTAATTATATAATTATAACTTTCTAATTATATAATTATATAATTATAATTATAATATAAGTATAATTTTATAATTATTAACATTTTGTTCCAGTCTTTTTTATCTTTAACCTTATAAACTTTATTAACTTACATAAAATATACACCTTTCATATATAATGTAAGCCACCCACAAATAACCTTAAAAATTTCTAATAATCTTTTTTACTGTCTTTAACTAGATAAATGATTCTCAGGATATATATAATTTATACCTCTCATAATTATAAATTACATCGGCTGCTATTATGAGAATGAAAAACTTGAAACGACTTAAATGTCTTTTAATAGGAAATAAATAAATCAGAATATAATTATATAATCTAGAATATGAAATACTAAGTGATCATTTTTTAAAAAGTACTATTGCAAAAGTGAGTTTGTTGAAATGGAAAAATATTATGGTGCATCGTAAATGTTTAAAAAGAGAGAGGAGGACTATTTTTATTTACAACTAAATTTCTTTAATTATTAAAAAAAAAAAGGGAGGGAGGGTGCAAAATTTTCTTACAGTACAATCCATTTCTTGATGTGAAAATAAATTTTCTGTACCTGGCACTGAGGTACATTTGTGCATTATCTAATTTAATTTTCAAGGCTTTGGAAAAATTAAAAAACTGTTCCACTTCATACAAACATGAGGACTCCAGGAGAAAATAATGCAAATATTATCCAAGGTAGAAAGGAGAGGGAGTATTACATCTCCACTAGGTAGAGCAATATGCCTTATTGCTGGAAAGGACGATTCCCCTGAGAAGGTCTGGGGTTGGGACATGTGCAATTCGAGAAGCCTGTGAGTAAGAGGGGGAGAGAATGGGTAAATGGTCAACAGTTGGGGACAGATGCATCTGGAAGGTCAGCTGCTGGCATCCAATCTTTCCCAAGTCATCATTTTGATGCTCCCTTCCTGAGTCAACCCAATGAGTGCGCAAAGGATGATGTCACAGGGACTTTTCTTTGCAATAGATCAGAATGGGGAGCAGAACCTCAGGAATGTAAGATGGGACTAATGATTTCTTCTGGAGTTTAAAAGGGTCACTGTGTTGTAAGAAATCCTGAGCTCTCTGAGTCCCAACTACTTCACTACTGGACAAAGAACGTTTTGCTCATCTTTTTACTGAACTCCCTACATCAAGCAGGTAAGGACCTGCCACATTGTAGGAAATGCCATCCTGTCCCTTCCCTATGGATAGCTATTCAACTTAAACTCAGAGGAAGCAGAAGCACCAGCCCCATCTTTGGGACTCCTCTGATGTGAAGATTGTCAGGTCACACTTCTACCTCAAAAGCCACCACTGTTCCTGCTCCTGCCAGAGCTCCAGTGGTATATCTGGATGTCAAGAGGGCAGAAGCAAAGCAAAGCAGGTTTAGGGGCTTTGTGTTTGTAACTCCCTGTGGGGCTGGGGCAGATGAGGGATCTCTGGGTACCCAGGCAGGTTATGGCAAGGCCTCCCTAACGCTACTGCAGCATCTTGCATTTCTAGGGCCAATCCAGGAAAATGGGGGCTCTGGATTTTAAGGTTCTGACAGACCAGAGCAAACCCTGTACTCTTTGAATCCTTGGTGGGGAATTTGGAAGAGATACTGGCTCACAGAGATGGTGACAGAAGAAAGAGAGGGCAGGGAACCAACCCACCAAAACTGTGGGCATGAGTCTCCCACTCCTCAGCAGAGATGGCAAGAACTTAAGCCTTGGCATATCACCTGGAAATGACTTGCAAAGGAAGCACTTTGATTTGCCTTTGATTTGATTCAGGCAAAAAGGCCACGCCAGGAGTGAATGTACTCCTCCAAATGCTCTTTACTGTCAGCCTATCCGGAAAAAAGTGTCCAGCTGCATATTAGTCTATACCTGTGTGGTTTTATTCAGATAATTGACAGAGAATAAATGGATATTAATTTTTCCTGTCAAGTCATTTTCTGTCAAGACAGGTCAGGTGGAAGCACACTGTAGGAAATGTTTTCCATTTCCCTTCACAACCACAGGGCTGAGCATAGGCCTGGCACAGGTTAGGTCAAAAGGAGATTGATGGTGAAGGGACCCTCACCTGCCTGGCTCCTTCTAAAGCCCAGGGAGGGGTCCCTGCAATGTGTTCACTAGCCATATGCTTTTGTCAACTTTGCAAAAGTAAATAGTTTCAGCCACATTTGGCTACCACTCTGGTCTCTTTGCACTGCCACCTTACAGGATCTAAATCTTGCATCAGTGGCATTAGAAAGGCCATTAGCACTCTCAGGATCTGGCTAAGGAGAAGCTGAGTCAGGAGAAACTTAGTTGAAAGTGGTAGTATGTACTTACGTGGTTTGAGGCACTAAACCACATAATTAATTTACTGCTAGCCACCTTGGGGTCATTACTGTGTCTTCTCCTCCCACCCGCCCCCGCCCCTGTGCCAGCTCACTCTACTTGGTGACGTGAAGGTGCAGAACCCAAGGTCACATTATGTTATCAATGTGTCCTATAGCACCTGGCATTGACATATGTGGGTGGGTGGATGAGAAACAAGTTTTGAAATGTATGGGGCCAGAAGCAAGTCTGTGGATGATCTGACAATCATCAGATACACAAAATTGCCAGAGAAGATTTGGTTCTTAGGATATGCAGGCAAGATGGAAGTTGTCTCCTATCAAGAATATAATTCATAATGCACATGAAACACTTATAAATACAGCATGCATTCAAAAATTTTTTGATAGAAATCAAGTACAAGAGAATTCCTGTGTTTGCAGGGCACGAATCGATAGCAGTGTTACAGTCTGTGTGTGACGGCATGATGATGTAGCTCAACTAGCAGTAACTAACAAATAAATTTGGACTAACCAATGCTAGAAAAGTGACTGAATTATCTTTCCTTCTCTTTATAAAATGAAGAGGTGATCAAAGAGTACCCAACCTTCACTTAAAGAAGAAGAGTCTGCAAGCATAAAATGTGGGGGGAGAAGTATGACAGGGGGCTGTGAGAAAGTGAAATAATAAAAATGGCATGCTATACTTTGGAATTTGGGGCATCTTGTGGTGTTTCTTTTTTTTTTTTTTTTTTAATTTGTAATTTGTTGAGGTTTTTTACCAAGTTAATAATATTCTCTTTCATACATGATTTTGTCTTCCTACTTCTATGTTCTTTTTCCTTAAAGAGGACACCTGTTTCTTTGGGAAACTTTCCTGAATGGGAGTTGCCGTACTTGCTGCCCTGATGGGTGGGAGCTGGGCATTTGGCACATGTTGTACCAATTAGAGCTCTTCCCTGGAATTTTAAAATGCAAGAGCAGCCAGAGCGGTATGCACCTGCTTTGGGAGAGAAGTGTGCTGACTGCCAGCAGCCTGTCTGCACTCCTGCGTGGAAGTCCATCTGTGACAATGAAGCACAGCCACCAGCAGTGTGATGAAGAAACTGCGCCATCTTCAGACGAGGCAAGGAGAGCCCCCCACCCCTAGGCTGGGGCTCCAGAGGGCTCCTCTCTGCTTTCTCTGGGGAAGGAGTCTGTGGGGCCAAAGAGGGTATGGTATGTCCACCTCAAGTCTGTGTGCCTCTCCCCTTTGAGGGCCATGAATTCTCTGCCCAAATGGCCCTGGGCCTTTTCCAGAGGCTGCTTGGGTCACACCCCAGGTGTGCCCTGCTAAAGGCAGACCATGATGCAGGTGCACACACATAGGCCTGAGGATGGCCAAGCATCAACTATGTGGGGAATCTGGGGTGTGTGTGTGTGTGTGTGTGTGTGTGTGTGTGTGTGTGGCAGGTGGGTGTGGAGCTTGGATATGCAGGCTGGGGTATCCACATTCATGCACGTAAGACCATTTGTGATCTGGAGCAAAGTTTGAGGTGGGAAGAGAAGCAGAAGGCCACAGGCTGTGGGTCAGCCCTCCTTGAGTGGGTTCCAAAGCAGAACCTTGAACAGTGAGAGAATTCTAAATTCAAACCTAGCTTTCCAGGTAGAATGATCAGAACATATTTAAGAGTCTGTAAGTTTGGTTTATAAATCTTCAATATTTAGACATCCAGTGTGTGGGGATCCATTTGTATTCTTGCCTTGCATTTCACAAACATCAGGAGAAGGCCTTTGTAGAAGCAAGAGAAGAAAAAGTCCCAGTGGCTCCTGAGTCCCTGGCTCAACACGTTCCTGATGCATAATGCATCTTGCCTTTCTCTTGCCCTGATCTTGCACATTAATAAAGAACACATTATTGCCTGAGCTAATCTGGATTTATGTAACTTTGATTGTGAATCCTAGCTAATATTGACAGTAAACTAGGCTCTGATTCGGAGTCCCACGTTTCCACATAGTTTACACCAGCTGCCTAACCACCTGTCCAGCTGCAAGCCAAGCAAATCTGGCTGGTACTCCTGCATGGAAAAGTCTGAATCCAAGGAAAAGAGTTTTACCTACCTGACTCCAAAAAACACTTGCAGGAGAGTGCAGATGCCAGAGACGAAGAAAATCGTGCTGATGAGGTAGCTCTGAGTCAGTGGGTCATGCTGCAGACACAGGTCCTTGGCCAAGATGAGCGGTATGGCTACGAGGCCCCCCAGGGCCGTGAGGAAGTGCTGTGGGCAGAGCAGAGAGAGTGGACAGGTGGCAAGTACATGCTGTGACTGCCTGTTCCACCCTCATTTCCATTGGCGTTGCCCTGCCAGAGGGAAAAATGCTACCTCTGGTCTCAGAGGAGCCTAAACAGAAGTAAGAGGCAGGCATCCAGATCAGCCATGGAAACACAGAGACCAGGGAGCAAAAGACAGACCCAGACTGAGGGTCTGGGGTTCAAGTGCAGAATCCTAACACTAGAAACTGATATCTTAGGTAAGAAACCCAGGCAGGAACACAAAACAGGGGGACATGACGGGAAGCAAAGAGGTAGGCTTCAGAATAAACAGAGTGCCACCCACCCAGCCACTGCACGGAGCCCAGCCTCACAGCTCCAGTTGCCTAGCTCACAGACTCCAGCTGTAGTCACCTAGACACTTTGGGGGGTCTGGCCTAGACTAGTGGTTCAATGCCTATGTTGTTAACACTGCTGCCCTGCTCCCACACCCCCTTAGAACTGGCCTGCCTGGGTCCCACTAACACCAGGGAGAGCAAGCACAGCCTACAACAGGCAGAGGGCAGTGTAGATGACTGCACTGAAAGGAACAGTGACTCAGACACAACAGCAGGGCATTAGCAACACAGGAGACTCCCTTGAATTACCAGGTCCTGGTGAACAGGGCACACTGCATGTCAGGGCACTAAGGACCTCCACTTCATAAAGGCACTGCTGTCAAGAGCAAAAGTCATAGCTGACTTTCTTACCACAGAGAGACAGACACAGAGAGGCAGACAAAATGAGGAGACAGAGAAATTTATCCCAAGTGAAGGAATAGGACAAGGCCACAGCCAGAGACCAACGTAAAACAGATATAAGTAACATGCCTGATAGAGAATTTAAAACAATGATCATAAGGATACTCACTAAACTTTAGAAAGGGGTGGAAGAGATGAGTGAGATCCTTAATACAGAGCTAAGGAAGAACACAGCTAAGATAAAGGGCTCAGTAAACAATGAGGAGCACATTTGATGGGATGAATAACAGACTAGAAGAAGGAGAGGAAAAAATGAGTGACCTCAAAGACAGAGTCATGGAAAGCAATCAAGCTGAACAAAAGAGAAAAAAATAATTACACAAAACAAGAATGGACTTAGGGAACTCAGTAACTCCATCAAACATAATAATATTCATATTATAGATGTTCCAGAAGAAGAAGGAGAAAAGGGGGCAGAAAATATATTTGAAGAAATAATAGTTGAAAATATTCGTAATCTGAAAAAGGAAACTGGCATCCAAATCCAAGAGGCTCAAAGAACTCCTAACAATATCAACAAAAGCAGACCCACACCAAGGCATAGTATAATTAAACTTGCAAAATATAGGGATAAAGAAAAAAATCTTAAAAGCAGCCAGACATAAGAAGTCTTTAACTTACCAGGGAAAATCCATAAGGCTAGCAGGAGATTTCTCAACAAAATCTTGGAAGCCAGAGGGAGTGGCTCCAGAGCCTGATAGACATTGTCACAGAGATCAGTGAGGAAAGTGGGGAGTGAGCTTGCTGGCTGCACCAGCACCCGAGAGACTCTCTGTGTCCCAGGCACAGCTGTGCTGCGTCGGGGAGGAGGCCAGTATGGCCAGGCCATTGGCCCCTGCAGCCTGGAGCTGATGTGCAGAGGCCTCTGTGAGTCCCAGCCTGAGCCAGCCCCAACCGCGTTTGGAGTCTTTTATTTATTTTAACTATTTCTTCAACATTCCACATTTGATGATGCAGATACCTCTTTCTTCCCTGAGTGTAAATGTTCTAATGCAAATCTTTTTGTTAATTGTAAAAAAAAAAAAAAAAAAACAAAAATAGCGCTGGCTGCAGCCCCGGCACTTCAAAGTGCCAAACAGGAAAAATCTGCAGCCAAGAATACTCTATCCAGCAAGCCGATCATTCAGAATACAAGGAGAGATAAAGCGTTTCCCAGACAAACAAAAATGAAAGGAGTTTGTGATGACGAGACAGCTCTGTAGGAAATATTAAAGGGGATGTTTTGAGTGGAAAGGAGAGATCAAAAGTGAAAGTATAAAGACAGGAAACCAAAAGCAGTAATAATGAGTATTTCCATAAAAAATCAGTCAGGGAACTCACACACACAAAATATATATAAAATATAATAATGTATGCCTAAAACGTGGAGAAAAGACGGGTTCAAAACTTAAATGACCATCAACTTAATATAGTCTGCTATTTGCAGAACAGCTTATATACAAACTTAATGGTAACTATATATCAAAACCACTAACAAGCATGCAAAGAATAAAGAGAAATAAATTGGAATATATCACTAAAGAAAATCAGCAAATTATGGCAGAGAGAAAGAAAGGATCAGAGGAAAGTCTTCAGAAACAATGACAAAACAAGTAATAAAATGGCAATAAATACATATCTATCCATACTTATTTTGTAAATGGAATAAACACTTAAAAGACATAGGGTGTCAGAATGAATTAAAAAAAAAAAGACTCACCTAAATGTTGCTTAAAAAGTGACTCGTTTTAGATCTAAAGACACCTGCAGATTGAAAGTGAGGGAATAGAGAAATATCTATCATGCAAATGGATGTCAAAAGAAAGCTGAGGTGGGGGGCACCTGAGTGGCTCAGTCAGTTAAGCATGTGACTCTTGGCTTTGGCTTAGGTCATGATCTCAGAGTTGTGAGATCAAGCCTCTCATCAGGCTCCACACTCAGTGAGGAGTCTGCTTGAGGATTCTCTCCCTTTGCCCTTCTCTCTGCTTGCGCTCTCTCTAAAATAAATAAATCTTTTTTTTTTTTAAAAAGAAGCTAAGTAGTAGTACTTATTTCAGATGAAATGGACTTCAAAACAAAGACTGTAACAAGAGACAAAGGACACTATATAATAATAAAAATAACAGTCTAACAAGAAGATATAACAATTGTAAGTATTTATGCACCCAAATATATATAAACAGTTAATAACAATAGAGGAACCTAATCAATAGTAATACAATAATAGTAGGGTACTTTAACACCCCAATTACATCCACAGACAGATCATCTAAAAAGAAAATCAACAAGGAAACAATGGCTTTCAATGACAAGGGACCAGATGGATTTAACGGATATATTCAGAACATTCCATCTTAAAACAGCAGAATACACATTCTTTTCAAGTGCACACGGAAAATTCTCCAGAATTTTCACATAACAGATCACATAACAGAATAGGCCCACAAAACAAGCCTCAACAAATTCAAGAAGACCAAAGTCCTACATCTTTTCTGATCACAGTACTATGAAACTAGAAGTCAACCACAAAAAAAAAAAAAAAAAAAACTAAACTGGAACAATCATAAATACACAGAGATTAAATAACATTACTACTAAACAGTGAATGGGTCAACCAGGAAGTAAAAGAAGAAAAAAGAAGTACATGGAAACAAATAAAAATGAAAACACCACAGTCCAAACCTCTGAGATTCAGCAAAAGTAATTCTAAGAGGGAAGTTTATACCAAATACATGCCTATTTCAAGAAGCAGGAAAAGTCTCAAATAAATAATCTAACCGTACCCCTAATGGAGCTAGAAAAAGAACAGCAAGCAAAACCTCAAACCAGCAGGGAAAAAAATTAAATAATAAAGATTAGAGCAGAAATAAATGAAAAACTTTAAAACACACACACACACACACACACACACAATAAAATAAATAAATAAAACACACACACACAATAGAATAGGTCAATGAAACCAGGAACTGATTTTTAAGAAAGAAAGAAAGAAAGAAAGAAAGAAGAAAGAAAGGAGAAAGAAAGAAAATCAATGAAACTGATAAACCTCAGGCCATACTGATCAAAAAGAAAAGAGAAAGGTCCCCAATAAATAAAATCATAAATGAGGGAGGACAAATAGCTACCAACACTATAGAAATATAAACAATTGCAACAGAATATTATGAAAAACTATATGCCAACAAATTGAACAACCTGGAAAAATGGATAAATTCCTAGAAACACAAAATACCACAACTGAAACTGGAAGAAATAGAAAATTTGAGCAGACTGATAACCAGCAAAGAAATTGAATCAGTAAGCAAAAAACTCCCAACAAACAAAAGTCCAGGACCAGGTGGCTTCCCAGGTGAATTTGAACAAACATGTAAAGAAGAGTTAATACCTGTTATTCTATAACTATTCCAAAAATCAGAAAAGGAAGGAAAACTTCTAAATTCTTTCTATGAGGCCAGCATTATCCGGATACCAAAACCAGATAAAAACTTCATTAAAAAGAACTACAGGCCAACATCCCTGATGAACATGGATGCAAAAACCCTCAATAACATACTAGGACACTGAATTCAACAATATAGTCTAAAAATCATTCACTGTGATCAAGTGGGACTTATTCCTGGGTTGCAAGGGTGGTTCAGTATTTCCAAATCCATCAGTGTGATATGTTACATCAGTAAGAGAGAGGATAAGAACTATCTGATCATTTCAATAGATACAGAAAAAGCATTTAACAAAGTATAGCTTCCATCTGTGATAAAAGCGCTCAATGAAGTAGAGTTGGAGGGAACATACCTCAACATAATAAAGGCCATAGATGAAAAACCCACACTTAATATCATCCTCAGTAGGGAAAAATAGAGAGCTTTTCCCATAAGGTCAGGACCAAGACAAGGATGTCTAATCTCACCATTTCATTCACCATAGTACTGGAAGTCCTAGCGACAGCAATCAGACAAGAAATAAATGGCATCCTAACTGGTAAGGAAGTAGTAAACTTTCACTATTTGCAGATGATATGACATCATATATAGAAAAGCTGAAAGACTCCACCAAAAAACTGCTAGAACTGATAAACAAATTCAGTAAAGTCGCAGGATACAAAATCAATGTACAGAAATCTGTTGCATGTCTATACACCAATAGTGAAGAAGCAGCAAGAGAAACTAAGAAAAACAATCTCATTTACAGATGCACCAAAAGTAATAAGATGCCTAGGAATAAATCTAACCAAAGAGGTGAAAGACTTATACTCTGAAAACTATAAAACAATGATGAAAGAAATTGAAGAGGACACAAAGAAATGGAAGGACATTCTATGTTCCATGCTCATGAATCAGAAGAACAGGTATCAGTGAAATGTCTATACTACCCAAAGCAATTTGCACACTTAACGCAATCTTCATCAAAATGCCAACAGTGTTTTTCACAGAACTAGAACAACCAATCCTAACATTTGTATGGACCTACAAAAGACCCCGAATAGCCAAAGCAATCTTGAAAATGCAAAGCAATTCTGGAGGGGCGCTCCTGGGTGGCTCAGTCAGTTAAATGTCTGCTTCTGGATTTTGGTTCAGCTCATGATCTCAGGGACATGAAATCGAGCCCTGGGTTCAGGCTCTGCACAGCGTGTGGAGTCTGGTAAGATTCTCTCTCCCTTTCTCTCTGCCCCTTCCTCCTCCCACTCCAAACAACAACAACAAAAACAAAAAACAAACAAACAAAACCAAGAAGAAAGAAGAAAGAAAAGCAAAGCTCTAAGCTTTGCTTCCAGACTTCAACTTATATGACAGAGCGTAGTAATCAAAACAGTGTGGTACTGGCACAAAAATAGACATATGGATCAATGGAACAGAATAGAAAACCCAGAAATAAACCCACAACTATGTATCACTTAATCTTTGGCAAGCTGGAAAGGATATCCACTGGGAGAAAAATAGTCTCTTCAACAAATGGTGTTGGGAAAACTTGACAGCAGCATTTGGCTTTCTTAAACTCAAAAATAGGTCCTTACGGTTTTCTGAGTCAGTGAAGATAGAGCTATGTTATTCATATTATCCATTTTATTGGTTCATAATAATATTTTTAAGTAGTATGACCTTGGCTTTTCTTACTTCATAGGAAAGTGCTAAGAAGTAAATAAAAAGTGTGTCCCATCTCTGATAGCCCATGTTGAGTTTGTAAAATGAAAAGAAGCACATCTATGAGTCTGGAAAATTCATGTCACAAAAAGTTACAAAATGAAAAGTGAAAGTGGAAAGCCACCTTCCCTTTCCTGGTTCTTTTTTCCAAAGCTAAATACCTCGATTAGTTTCTTATGAATCCTTCAAAACCACAAATTACTTCTATCTCTCCCTCTCTCTGTTTTTTAACACACACACAAAAGATAACAGTATATACACAGTTATTTACTTTGCTTCTTTCGCTTACTATCCGTTGGGGAATATTCCCCAAAAGCAAGATAAATGTATCTTTTTCTCTTTTGAACAGCTGCACACAAAAGTCATCTGTTGGGTTGTGTGACAACTTGTTTAACCAGTTCACTTTGAAGGATATTTGAATTGTATTTACCGTTTTGCTAATTTGTTGTGTGGTTTGACGTTACTATCGCCAATGATCTTACAAGAACATCTTGGTACTTTGTTGAGATGTTGTGCATCTTCAGTCCTTGCCAGTGTATCCACAGAGAAATTCTTAAGCACTGGGGACTGGGCTAAAGGGCCTGTGATTTACATGTTGATGGAAACTACCAAAGGCCATCCAGAAAGGTTGCATCAAAAAATGTTCCAACCAAAGTGTTTGACAGTCCTTGTTTCCCCAAATTCCCCCCAAGCACTGGTTATCACATTTTTTTAGTTGTTGCAAATCAAATAAATTGAAATTGGTATCATGAACATGATGCAGTCAGGTTCCTTGATATGACCCATCAGCTTAGCATGAGAATCTTCTGCTCAGTCCTACCACCCTCACCTCCACACTCCTGAGAAAAAGAGACACATGGAACTTTGAGTTCCCCTGTAGGTCAACTACATGGAAGACAAGAATATGAGTAACCAAAGTTGGGGAACCTTGACTAATTTGGCCTGGGTGTGATCAGTGTTACTTTTGAGGCAGTCTAGTGTCTTCGGACCCAGTGCTCGCTGGGTGGCATTACCTGGATCCCCATGAGGATGCAGAGATACCATGGTGGGATATCCAGGATGCTATAGATCAGCTGGCTGCTGCTAGGGCTCCTGGACTGCCCATCCTTCTTCCTGCCTTGGCCTTCGTTGTCACAGGTGAGCACATCGTCACCTCTCTGCTGGGAACAAGAGAAGACACACTTAGGCATTTTAAGAGGAATCAATGGACTTCCTGATTTCACCTGGGTAGATGGATGGCCTGCCAGGGGGAAGAGGCAATAGGACAGGGTTAACAGCTGGCCAGTTTGGGATTCTTAGGTCCAGACTCAAAATTCCAGTGATTTTCTGCACTGTACATCTAGGTGGGCCTGCATGTGAAGTCTGGAGCCCTGCAAGGGGAGTGGCTGCTTGGCCTGAAGCCCTTTGCAGACAAGCAACCTTGGGCAGGAGGGGTGGGGGCCAACTCCAAGGTCAGAAGATGGGCAGATTTCCCTCCCAGACCGGTAAATGGGGCTCCTGGGCCCAGAATGGTACAGCTCCCACTGGCCCTGTGTTTACGTCTGCCAAAGCTCTCCTCACAGCCTTTTTGTTATAACAGTTCCCTTCTCCACCTCTTGGGTTGGGCTGGGAGTTCCGTGAATGCGTTAATCATGCCTTACCCGCCTGTGTAGTCCCAGCTGCTAGAGCAGCCGACACTTGTGTTGGGTGTAGACCGACCGAATGGATGGATGCGGCAGGCAAATGTCAACGGCTACAGTGCCCACCTGCCTGGGGCTGACAGAAGGTGGTTCTGGTGCAGTGACGGCAACCTCGGGAGGGTGGGTCCTGGGGGGAAGAGGACCCCTGCCCTTCTGACTGCACTCGCACCCCACCCAGCCTCCAGCCCCCCACCTGGCCCTCTGGGTTTGTTTCCTAACACTCCCACCGACCTGGCTCTAGCCAATGGGGTAGTCCAGGTTTCTCCAAATGCAGCCTTCATTATCCTGGGTTGGTGCCTCAGCTCCCCCTGCGGCCCCCACTCGAGCCCCCTGCTTCCCCTACCCTCTTGCAGCTCCCCAAGCTCAGAGCCTCCTCCCCACCATCTCCCCTGACCTCCCACACCCATATGCTTTTCTTCCCCAGTAACTCCCAGCACTCTGTGTCCCTCTGTTACGGAATTCATGTTTTCTCTCTTGTACCAGAACATTCCTGCATGCCCTGCTCTCCCCCAGCTAGGCCATAAGGGCCAGGAGGCTATCTTCCCCTTGCTAATATTTCTCCAAGTTCCTGGCAGAGCAAAATGCATGCAAAGCCAAAAACATCT
This sequence comes from Vulpes vulpes, assembly GCF_048418805.1. Lineage (NCBI taxonomy): Eukaryota > Metazoa > Chordata > Mammalia > Carnivora > Canidae > Vulpes > Vulpes vulpes. Next base: position 13,344,016 of record NC_132786.1, on the reverse strand, counting down.
CAGGGAAGTGGACCCTGGAAATGAAGAGAAGACCGACCACTGAAGGAGGCTGGGTCCAGGCCCAGACCCAACACTCTCCAGGGGGCTGCAGGTAAACCAAAATGTGGGAGTCCCCCAAGGATTTCCCAAGACTTTTGCTTTCTTCTGTTTTGTTTCATTTCATGACAGTAGGGAGGAAAGAATTCTGGGGAAGGAAGAAGAGACATCTCTGCAGGGCCTCCCACAATTTCCTGGAAAAGAGGGCCCGCCTCCATCTCTTCCCCAGAAGGCTGGGCAACGGTGAGCAGGGGCTGGCCGCCTGGGCCGGAGGGAAATCTGAGAGCCCCAGGGAGGAGGGTGCCACCCCCTCCCCCCCCCCCACACACCTGCCAGGGCTGCAGCCCCGGCCTGGTGCTGAGGAGCTCTTTCCCCGCCATGGTGGCCATCGGCAAGCACCAGAAGGGCCCCAGTCAGTCCACTGTGCTGCGTTACAGCGCTCAGAAATAGGTTGCGAAGGTGCTGGGGCCAGGGCTCACAGACCGGCCCCGAGATGCCTCCAGAGGGGTGACTGTCACTTTACTTCTCTGGGCCTCAGCTTCCCCATCTGAGAACAGAAGCACCTGTGTCATTGGCTTGGAAAGAAGGAAATAAAGCACATGAAACGCCCGGGGTGATTGGCTGGTTGGTAAATATTAGCTCACTCTCTTTCTCAGATGCCCTCTCTCTTTCCTTTTGCTTTGTTTCAGAAAGTCCTTCTGATCAAAGAAATGTTAACACTGAGAAACTTGGAAAACAGACACTCAGAGATTTGGATTCAGCAGCGACCGACCTGTGAATAAAGTTAAACCAAAGAGGATCTTCCAACTCTTCCCCGTTGCTTTAGGATTTGCCCATCAAGGTTAGTGTCCCTGGAGGAGTTTTTGCCCTCATGATGGAGGTTGTGGGGGCAGCTGCACACCTATCTAACCACTTTAAGTCTCTAGAATGTGAGCCACCATCCTGAGCATGAATCAATTAGGGCTCTGGGACTCCAGGCTGGGGCCCCCTCCAGGCCTTTCTTCCATTCTGCTCCCGTCCCCACTCGTTTTTCCCTCTCTTTTAGCAGCACTCACCAGAGGGTCAGGGTGCTCACAGCTGGTGATGGTAAAGCTCATGGCAACCCAGGGTCTGCCCGTTTTGGCCTCGTCTCAAGATAAAAACGAAGGGAACCCACTCCGGTTGAAAGAGATTGATGTCTCACCGCCTGCCAAAATGGAGAGAAAGACAAGGATCCTGGGCTGGCTCTGGGAGGGGTGGGGCTTCCAGACTTCTCTTGCCCCCTCCAATCATCACGGAGACCAAGGTGCACTCAGGTGCAGCAAATGTGTCATAATTTAATAAGTGTGAAGGAGTGTGGAGAGGTCAATGATCCTCTATGACACTAGAGGAACAAATCAGGTACAGCCTTTTGGGAGTGGCATGGGAGTACTTTCTGAAAGCCTGATTCCGGGAGGCAGGAGAGGAGGGGTGGTGATGAGGGTGAGGCTCTGGGCTGAAAGCACAGGCTTAGCAGTTTCTTAAAGTTGATTCTTAATGACTAGTTGAGCTGAAGAAATAGTCCAACCAGCCTGGCCTCTGAGATGCAATAATGTAGTCATCATAAGACAAAGGGCATTCCTGTTAATCTGGGAGATACTGCCAAGGTACATTGATAGAGCACAGCCCTCAGGGGAGAATCTGAGAAAAGACCTTACGTGTCTATCTTCCTAACACCCAGAAATATCTGATAGCCCACTCTTCGGAAAGAGAGATCCAGGAAGGTGTACTCTTGCTCTTACTCTGCACAGGACCCTCCTCAGATACTCTGAATAAACTCCCCTCCGTGAAGTCCAAAGCAAGCCAAGTACCAGCTACTCCTGGTCGCAGAATGTTCTGGAATGGGTGGAACTGGGTCCCAAGGTTCAGGAAACACATGGTGGGATGCACGTAGACATCAGTGGATGATGATCCAAGGAAAAACACAACAACGAGATGTTTGACAAGCCAGTGGGGTGGCAGGTGGGTGGGTGCAGGGGACAGCACTGAGTTGGGCTAGGACAGAAGAGCCAGCCATGAGCAGCCGACCTTACTGAATAATTAGCCATGTACATTGTGCTACACCTTTTTTGTATTTCCTTGTGTAACATTCACAACAAATTAGCACTCACATTCTTCTTCCACTGATTAAGAAATTGAGATGTTGATGGGCCTGGTAAGCTTTCCACTCAAGGTTCATAACCCACGTAGGAGCTGAGAGTCGAGCCTGGACAGTCTGGTCCCACAGCCTGCAGGGGCCAAGGAGATCCTCACGGAGACATGACCTCTGGGTCTGAAGGTGTCTGATGAGGCCCATGGGGAGATGGCCCAGAGAGCATGTCCACAGATTGGGGCTTCCCCACACTACCCCTGAAGGCAGAAACGTGGGTCCTCTGCAAATGGCACCCAGGGGCCTCGAGTTCACCTCAGGAGTGAAGGTGAGACCGCTTAGCTTTGGGACGGCGTGGGCTCCCACCTCTGTTGAACACACTAGATGTGCAGTTCCCAGCTGGGCGAGCCATGAGGTGGAGATAGAGATCAAGGGCCACCGTTCATGTGGCTCTCTGCAGCAAGCAGTGCAGGCTCGTTGCTCCAGGAAGGCAGGCCTGGCGAGTGGGGGGCAGAGTGGGGGGCTGCCCACCACAACCCCTACCCTCACAGATCTGGGGACATGGGCAAAGTTGGGCTCGTGTCGGACATCTCTGTCCCTGTCACCTTCTGGGATAACACGGAAGAAGGTGACTTCTCAAAGTCTCTGTCTTCCTCCACATGGAAAGTCCTGCCTTTCTTGGCTATGCCTCCCCTGCTGATTGTTAAGGTGTAAACAAGAATATCCCCTATGGTGTGAGGTAAGATGCTTAGCTCCACAATTGAGGTAAAGCAGGAAGATGGTCTACGGTTACCACCTTGCTTGGCTGCCTAATCAGTATGTGCCAGAACCTTCCTCACTCTTTAAGTCCCCTCCTCTGGGCCTGACACTCTTTGTCTCACATGATTCCTTGTATAAGTCCTTTGGCTTGCGGGCCACTGCTGCTGTCCCTGTAGCCCCTACCTCCCTCGGCAGCTCAGATGACGAGCCAAGCCATCACTTCTTCTCCTCTACCTTCCACCCCTCAGAAGTCACTTCTACAGACTATGGTCCCTCCGCTCATCATTGCCTGGGCCTGGCTTCTGCTGCCATGAATTACTCTAAAGCTAGTGTGGTATTGCACGACCCTTCCAGAGTCGCAGCTGCCCCAGCGGGTGGCCTTGCCCCCCCTCACCACTGCAATCATGCTGCCATCCCATACACACACCGGCTTGGGGTTTGCCACCCACAGCACATTTACACGGGATTATTTATAACCCCTGTGTTTCAAGCTCTCATAATTAGCCCCAAACAATGAGATAAATTTAAGAATATGGGGCCTCTCTGGGAACCCACTGATCTTTCCTCAGGCACCTGAAAGAATAAAAGTTCTAACATTATATTTTCACACCTACACATCTAATCCCAAAGTTGAAGCAGCTCCTCAGGCTCCAGGTACTTTGGGAGGAGAAAGGCATTGGGCCTCTTCGTATATAATGCACGTGGCCCCCTGGATGCACCATCTTCATATGTGGAGTAGGCCATGCGGGAAGGCTTGACCTGGACATTTGCACCACTGCAGATAAACTGGAAGTCAGTTATTTTAGGAGGGAATGTGCCAAGAGACGGCTGTGAGGCTAATCACACCCGACACCAAGAATGAAGGAGGCCAAAACTTCCTCAAGAGAAGGTCAAACAAAACCAAAAGTGTAGCTCTTGGTTTAGCCATTCAGAACCCATCTAGTCTTTCCTCATTTTCCTCAGAGAACCATTGTGATCCACAGCAAGCAGCCCACAAACCTTCAAGCAGAGTTTCCTCTGCCCCGTGGCCGCCTGGATGAGGGTGAAGGCCAGGAGGAAGCCCTGCTAACCCCTGGCCACAGCCTTGGACTAGCCAGGGGCATGGGACCCAGCTGGTGCCAATGATAGACAATGAGATTTGCTGGGACTTTGGGAAGAGACGTGTTCTCTTTTTCACTGGACTTGAACCTGGAGGATGCTGCTCTGCATGATGTCATACAGCCTGCAAAGGAAGCCAACATGGAGAACAGAGCTAAGATGGAGAGAGATTGGGTCTCAATGATATTGAATCTATATACTAAGCTACACACCTCTGCTGGCAAATTTTCTTTTGGTTTCAGCCGATCCGATTTGGGCTTTCTGTCGTTTGCAACCAAAACATCAATCCACAAACTTAATATTTTAATCCCCAGCCATAGACCAGTTCTTTTTCTAAAAATACTTGCACAGTGTTTGCTAATTTCTAAATCTTCAACTAACAACAATTATCAAATTTCAAGAGCATTAAAAATAACTTAAACATCTACCCTAATGCTAACAACCTCAACATATTTTTATACAACAGAATTGATTGCCTAAAATGTGGCAAAATTAACCTAAGAGAGCACTGGGGAAGCATTTTCAAGGTTACCTGTGGATGAGATGCTTTACTCAAGTGAATATCTCATTTCATACGCTCCTGATCTGAAAGGTCAAGAACCAACCTTCACTGTGGAGGGTGGGTTTTCTACATCTTTATTGAGCCCTGATTTTTTTTCACCAGAAATTGGAGTTCTAGACTTTTAGGCTTGGATATGCAAGACTATTTACTTCAAATTTTGTTATGTGCAGCATGGGAAAGCCACCACAAGTGGATCACAGCTCTTGATTGATGACTTCATGGTCTAAATAATTCCCATACTCATGCTTAATTGAATCTCAGTTTATGAAAGAGGGGGTTGCCAAACTGACTCAGACCAAGTCTGGCCCACTGCCTATTTGTGTAAATAGAGTTTTATTGGAACATATCCATGCCCATTCACGTAGATACTCTCTAAAACTGCTTTTGTATCACAACAGCAGAGCTGAGTAGTTATGACAGCCCCACAAAGCCTAAAACAATTTGCTACCTGGCCCTAAGCAAAACAAGTTTTCTCACTCCTGCTCTAGAACACCGGCCCAAACACTTGACTTTTAGTCACTCAACTTTGAAAGTCTTCAGCATATGAATTTTCATCTTTAATTATAAAACATAAGTATGATTTAAATAAATCATTTAAACTAAGTACTTTTTAAAAACTCCTATTTCCTCCTCTTCAGTTGGATCCTGCTTTTACCTCTCAGAGCTCAACAGACTCCAAACTTTTCTTTGAGTTGACTCCTATAGACCACAGGCAGGATTTCAGGGCTAGTTACCAGAATTCATCAAAAAAAACCTTTTCTCTACATGCCTCTGTAACTAAATGCTTCTGCTAACCCTTCGGCTTATCTTTGTCTTTCGGTGTCCAAGCCCTTCTTGGACAAACAGGGCCAAGGGAAGAATATGCAGTGTGGGTCCCAGGAGCCTAGACTGGACACCTCCATGGGATGGACTCGACCTGGGGACTACCAACCCATGTGCCCAGAGGACAGTATTCTAGAGGCCTTCTGAGCAACCCATGATTTACCCTGTTACTACCTAGCCATTTGAGGTTCCGGGAAATCACAGGGTCCCTGATTGGTGTAAACCAGAAACTGAGTTAGCAGTCTTAGTCGCAAGCCACTCTAGAAGGGACTCACCAGTTTGCCGACTCTTCAGGCAGAGGGGACTGATCACAGACCCAGGAGGGAGAGCCATACTCATGAGGCTGTGGGTTGCTGGGCAGCATCCTGGAGACCTAGAGCCTCTCAGAGGTAGGTGTTCAGGGGGGCCTCCTGGGCTGCATGAGGGGGGTCCCACAGAATACTAAATGGCTTGGGCAGATCCAGGGCCGTCAGCAGGATGAAGAAAGCAGGTGGCATGGATTCATTTCTGATTCACAGGAGAATACTAGAAAGAGGGGCATAGAGGGTGGATTTGAGGTTCCCTCTACCAGACTTGGAATATCTTAAAGAACTGATCCTCTTCCTGGAGAGGGAATGGGCAGTTCCGAAAGCACCTGCCAGGGGTCTGCCTCTAGAGCAGAGGGATTTTTTTTTACAAGAACAGCAGCCCCGGCTGGCACTTGGCAGGTGTCATGTCCATCAGGCAGGGGCATCTCTACCTGAGGCAGGAAAGACTGGGGGACCCCAGTCCAACAGTCAGGGGGGCTCAATGCAGAAACTGAGTTCAGGGCAGGTTTCTGGACCCACAGCAAAGCTGGAGTGAACAAGGTGTAGCTCTAAGACCACTCTTTAGAATGTAAAGCCTGTAAGTGTCTTTTTTGGCTGTCTTCAAGGATCTACTGACATTTCATGGGAGACTTGACCCATAAACCCAGAACTCTCAGCTCAAAGTGTGCAGGTGAGGTGTGCTTGGGAAGGCCTCAGGAGATCAGAAGGAGGAGGGCAGGAGCTACGACGGTCCAATAAGATACTAGACCCAGGTGACCCCACATACACCCCACCATGCCAGGCAGCCAAGGCCCCGGGATGGAGTGATGACTGAGGAAGAAGCATATATGGCTGGAGATCAGGGGCAGGATGCAGGTATGTTTACTGCTGCAAAGTCTACAGGGAAAGCATCCGCATTTGGGTGAGACACTCAGAGGCTAATCCAAATTCAAGACAAGTTCTGTTGGGCCTGTAGTTGGGGAGAACTCAGTTCTCTAATTAGGGGTAAGCACAGTACCAAGAGGAGGGAGGAGAGATCTTTGCCCACTGTCCAGTCTCAGCTAGCTCTCCCTGGTGACCCTGGGGAGTGACTCTGCTAGGCATAGTCTGTGTGGGGGCAGAGCCTGTGTCCCCCTTCTTTGTGGGGACACAGAAAGTCATTAGGAAGACACCAGGGAAGAATAATGTTGGAAATAATAATAGTCTAAGTTCTTCTGGCTAAAATAATCACAATTTATAGAGGGAGGGATTTCACGTGCAAATAGCTGAGGGAGTCACTGGTGAAGGGAAATGAAAAAGCAAGAGCACTGGGGGGTCTCCAAGAGGTGGCTGTGCCCAACTTCCTGGGGGAGACTAGCAAGAGGCCAGCAAGACCCCAGAGAAGGACCATTGGTCCACAGAGGGCACTCCATGGACACTGGAGCAGAGAATCAGAGGTGCTCAAGCTAGCCCATGGGTCAGAAAGAAAAGGCCTTCTCAGTGGGACACACATGCATTGATGAACATGGGGCTAGACCTAATGGACATCTCAGGGGACACCTGTGAGCACAGGTGACTCAGGGCCAGATGGGGCCTTCTTAAGCCTGTGTACCACCCACATGCTCCAAAATTTAGCCACGAACACCAGAAAAGGAGGAGAGTCCCAACCAGAAGGTTGAATGTCCACCAGCCCAGTAGAATGGGGGTTCACAATAAAAACATGTTTACTTTTGTCCCACCTGCATTGTTGGATTGAAATTCATACTTGTTATGAGCATCTTAAGGTAGAAGGAGAGCTGAGCATCTGTATCACCAGAAATCATCTCCAGGGGTAGAGCTGTGATTGTCAGGCCACGGACAATCTGTCTCTGAAGCAGAGACAGCATCTGTCCTTCCCATACACCACCTCCATTAGATGCTCAAATTGGGGTCCAGTCATGGAGGAGGGTGCCCAGCCATGGTTGGCCCTCCACTGTACCATTCCCGATGTTGTACTCATACAGGTGCGTGTGGCACTGGGCTCCTTCACAGCTCCTCTGCTCTCCAGGGCTTCATTTGCAGTGCAGCTGAGGAGGTGCCCAGGTCTGAGAATACTCCCAGCTCCTACCTGTCCTCCCCATTCTGATGTGAGCACCAGCTCCTCTCTATGAACTCGTTGCTGCTTGGAAGTGTGGGAGCCCAGGACTGGACACCTTCTATCATCTGTGCTATAGACTGGTCTCCTCAAAATTCATATTAAAGCCTACCCAGTGTAACAGTATTTGGAGAAGGGGACTTTGGGAGGTGATTAGGCCATAAGTGTGGAGCCCTCATTTATGGAATTAATGCCCTTATAGAAGAGACTCCAGAGATCACTCTTGACCCATTTGCCATGTGAGGACACAGAAGATAGCTGTCTACAAACCAGGAAGCCGACTCTCCCAGACACTGAGTCTGTCGGCACCTTGATCTTAGACGTCCTGGCCCCCAGAACCTTGGAAAATAAATGTTTGTTGTTAAAGCCACTGGCCTATGGTGTTTTTATTATAATAGCTCAAGCAGCTTAAGACAACTTGGCATGTGTGGAATTCCCCTGTGATTGGCTTTATGAGAAGAGAATAGTGGTTCTGGACTCTGGCCTTTTCTTTGCTCAATTAATCCCTCCAAAGAGGGGTTTGACCTAAATACTTCATGCACAGAGTATTCATCTTCCCTTCGATCACTTCCAAGGGGGCTCAGTAGCAATGGAGCTTGGGCTACACAGGAGAGAAGCCTCTCCTGAGAAGCACACAGGCGGCCATCATGATAGTTTCTGGCCAAATAACTGCACGTCCCAAGTCCTCTGCTAAATGCCAACCTGGCAAAGGCTATTCAAAGGCTGACTTCAGAGCCCATTGGTAGGGTAAACATCACTTCCCCCTTTTTTGTCCCCATCTTCTCACAGAGAAATTTTCTTTCTGGGAAGTGGAACGCCAGATTATGAAAGCTGGAAAGAATTATAGAAAAAAACTAAGGCCCAGAGAAGGAGGGAAACTGCTTGATCCTCGTTCCTCATCTCAGTGAACAACATCACCATCCACCAAATACCCAAACCAGAGCTTGGTCTGCCATATGCAATTCTTCCCATGTTCTGACAAATCCACCTCTTAAATACATCTCATGTGTGTCCAATTCTAACGGTAGCAAATCTATGAACTTCATCTAAGCCAACTTCATTGTTCTTCTTTCAATTCTACATCAGCATCCCTATGATTTTATGCACAGCAGTCTGGATAAACTTAAGAATTAGTCTATTTGGGGATCCCTGGGTGGCACAGTGGTTTGGCGCCTGCCTTTGGCCCAGGGTGCGATCCTGGAGACCCGGGATCGAGTCCCACATCGGGCTCCCGGTGTATGGAGCCTGCTTCTCCCTCTGCCTGTGTCTCTGCCTCTCTATCTCTGTGTGTGTGTGTGTGTGACTATCACAAATAAATTTAAAAAAATTTTTTTTTAAATAATTAGTCTATTTGGATTAATTAATTAAAGCTAACATAAATCTAGTCATATCATTCCCTTCCTTACAATGCTTCCTGAGCCCTGTGCCCTGAGGATACAGTAAAACTAATCCTTAGCATGGCCTATGATGTCTTTCATGCCTTGACTCCTTTGAACCCCATTGTTCACCATTTCCCATCACATGGTGTCTGGCACACACAGTAGGTCCTCCATTAACATCAGTTGGGTTAAATCAAATTATCCAGCTTATTCAGTCTGTTTTAGTCGTTAACTTGTGACTCTGAACTCTTGGGCCTAGTCTTTGTCCACAAAGAGGTAGACCTCAATGCCTCCCCTTTCATTGCCCAGGGTTCTGGCTACAAAACAACTGGGGATGTCTGAAAGACCAGGTTCCGGTCTCCTCTGCCTAAGTCCAGGCTGGACAACATGAGGCTGACTACCGCTGAGCCACCCAGGTGTCCCTCTCTGCTGGTTTTAAAATATACCTGGGAAGAGGGGAAGGGTCAACATGAAATTCCTTGCTCAGCACTAGTGAGGGAAACTGTAAGATAAAAACTCTGCTGTTTCCTGCCCCTCCCAGAAATGACCTGCCTTCAGACAATCCTGTCTTCTCTTTTGCTAATAACTTCCTTGCCCCACCTCCATCCTGTAGAAAGCTTCCATTTTGTTCAACTGCTGCTTGATTCCTGAATCCCTTAATAAAGCCAATTAGATCCTCAAAAAAGATGAAAAAACAGGGATGCCCAGGTGGCTCAGCCTTTAGCTCAGGGCGTGATCCCAGACTCCCCGAATTCCAGTCCCACACTGGGCTCCCTGCGGGGAGCCTGCTTCTCCCCTTCTGCCTGTGTCTCTGCCCCTCTGTGTGTCTCTCATGAATAAATAAATAAAATCTTAAAAAAAAAAAAAAAGAAAAACATACCTGGGATTTTGCTTTCCTTCAGGTACGGTGAGGCCAATAGATCAGATGATTGCCTCCTTACAGGGCCAGGGTCTCAAGAGGAGGGGCATGGCACACCTCGCAGAGCCACATGAGGAAGCACCGCTGTCAAGAAACAAGGAAGGAGGGCAAGGCATGGGCTGTCAAGAAACAGAAGGAAGGAGGCCAAGGCATGGGCAAAAATCTGTATTGTGGTTTCTTTTTTGCAAGGAAGAGTGAGTGAAGCAGAATAAACAGCTGAACAGGCTTAGGACTGGCTACTGTGACTAATTCTGATGCTGTTGGGGACTTAGGGGCTGTCTCTCATTGGCTGGTATCCCACCCTGGAATGGTTAGGGCAGGAGGTAGTGGTTTGGCCAGATAAAGGCAGTAAAGGTAGTGGTTGAGGGTTCAGGCTCTGTGTTGGTTGGTTGGCGGATGAAAGGCACACTCGCATGGGGGTTGTTTGCTATCCCGAAGAACTAGCTAGCCCTGAGAGGGGCAGTCTTTCCTTGGTCAGTGATCCCCAAAGGCCAGAATCCCAAGAATGCAGAAACTATAGTTACTACAGCGCTAGATGGAGAGCTTCCCATGAGCACACTGCTCACCAGAGCAGCTCCCTAGTGGTCTTACCCTTGTCATCATCTCTGTTGTAATAACCCGAAGAGCCTCTTCTTCCATACAAGAGGCCCATAAAAGGGCAAAGGAAGACTTCTGGGAGAGAGAGGTGGGAGGGTTAAATAAAACCTTCCCTTGCCATTCTTTCTGAATAGGCTTTGTAGCATGATGGAAAAAAAAATCAACCAACGTCAGAGCTAAAGAAGGGAGAGTTGGTGCCAGAGATCTCAGGAGAGATCTGAGATTTTTCCTTTTCTCAGAAAAGTGGGTGCAAAATAGCTTAGAGCTCAGTGGTCATATGGCTTGGGTCATCTGCCTCTCAGTCATTTGCAGCCAACTGGACAGTCACGAAGGTCAGTCCTCACTGGGGTCTCCCACCCTCCCCCAGATCTGCTCTGGGTTGAATGAAGGTGTACAGAGGGCGGGGAATTGGGGTGGGATACACTGCCCATATCAAAGTAGCAGCATGGATCAGGCTTAGTCACTTGGGTTTATGGAAAGGAAAGCTATCAAGGGATTGTGTAACTAGTTCTGAAAACTACAGATAGGAGAGGGAGGAGTGGGAGGGAGGAGAGCAGGTCAGGGCATTTGGAAATGAGGTGAATAGGATCTTTTCATGATGAACTCAGAGCTCTAGCTGGTCCAATATCTCTTGGAAGTTTCTCTGCAGAAAACTTGCACATGCCTGCATGTTTACACGCCTCCTCCTCACGCTGCCTTGGTTTTGTTTTCTTTCCCAGAGCAGGAAAGTGCAAGGGGCTGGATGTTTATGTGCCTTGTGTCTGATGTTTGGAGAAGTGTGAGAGTCACTCTAGTTGCTGCATGAGAACCAGTAAATAAGTTTCCTGCGCAACTGTTCTCACCAGCCCACACGCTAAAGAATTCTGGGGTATGCTCAGAACTCCTACGGGGGGTTCCAAGAGCTTCAGGCCACCAGGCCAAGCACACGTCTTCCAAGAGAGTCTGGTAAAAGTGACTTCACTGCCGGACAGCGTCACTGATCAGAGGGTCTTCCGTTGGTGCTGTGGGTGTCTGTTCGGAGGATGGGGGTCGGGGCAGGAGGATAAACATGAAATGGTGGAGCAGGGCAAGTAGAACTCAAAAAGCATCCTATCAAGTTCAGCTGTAAGTGATTTTTGCAGTCATGTTAAATTTTAGGTGGAAATCATATACTGTCAAGGTGGAAATGTGGGCTCACAAGGCTTAGGAATTAGAAGCAATTATCTTGGCATGAAATGAGCAAGTCAGAGGCAGAAGCGTGGAAATAAGGCAGGACGCAGGCTGGGACAATGCTCTGTAATACGAGCCTCCCGACTGAGCTTTAGCTCAGGCCTCATCTCCCCTCCTGTCTCAGAGATGCACCCACCATCCTTCACAAATTCTCTCTCTCCAGGTGAAGTCTTGGCCCTATCATCTCTTGACCCAAAGTCAGTTGTTTTTTGGTCTTTTCCTGAAAAATTTATTTTTATGTAATCTCTACACCCAACACAGGGCTCAAACCCACAACCCAGAGATCAAGAGTCACATGCTCTACCCACTGAGCCTCCTGGGTGCCCCCAGGGCCAACTGTTTTAATGCAACACAGCCACCCGCTCCTGCACATTGAAAGATGACTAGCCTGGCACTGAGAACTCTCACTAAGCCTCCAATAACTAAGTTAAAACGTGCTCCCAGACCAGTGACCACTCTGGGGTCCCAGACAGGGCACTTAGCACACTAGAGAATAAAGGAGGTGACAGAAATCTGACAAAAATGATTCCCAAAGGGGACAAAGAAAGTGCATTCCCGTGGGGAATGGCTGCACTTATAAATGCTTGGGGCTCTTGCAGCCAGGGAGGGCTTCCTGAAGGAGGTGGGTGGGGAAGGAGAGGAGGGAGGCTGGGAGGTGGTACAGAGGGCTCAGGAGGTTGAAGGCCCACTCTCTCCATTAGAGCACCTCGCTGGGTCCCCCATGAGAGTGGCCCATTTTACAACTCCAGGGATAGTTCTGTGGGGTGAGACCATGTCATGGTCCCAGTGGATGGCACTTCTGTTGATTTCACATTTGATGATACACGTTCTTTCCACCACCATTTTCTGGCACAGAGGTAAGAGGGCTGCTTCACGCAACTGCAGGCCTGGCCAGCAGAAGATGAAACAAATCTGTATTCCAATGCAGGGACAGTGTGGACTATCAGGTGACATGACAGAGATCATGTGGGATGCTCTGTGATGGAATCACCACTGGTGGTGGGGGGGTGGGGTCTGCTCAGAAATAGGTTTCCCACAGCACTGGTATTCAGAACCAGTCTCTTGCCCTCACATTTTTTGCTAGAACCTTGTCCCCACGTTTTGGTTTCTTCCTACCATCAGAGCACTGAGAAGGCTCTGGTTCTTCCTGCGGTTCATCTAAAACTGCACACCGACCCATATACACCTACAAGGACCAGATTCAAAAATAAAACATCATGCAACTTCAACCGGCTAAATTCAAGGTGAGAGGCATGACGCAAACCAGCTGTGACAGTGGGTAGCGACATGGATGTCCCACACGGCTCCCCACTGAAGTGTCCTCTCCCCGGAGAGCATATGCATCAGCGACAAGTGAATTTTTCTGAAGGTCTGACATGAAGCCTACTCCAAGGAGCCTTCTCCCAGTCTGAGACTGCTCAGCCCCACCAACGGACACAACGAATGTGCTGGGCTCATCTGGAACAGTGTTGATCTGAATGGGAAATGTGCCAGCTTCCTCACCGTTACTGGCAGGTCTCTTAATTAACTTACGGATACCGTCGCTGCTTCAGAGCGCAGCCCCCCTTTCACTGTTTTTAGGGACTTGTACTAGGAATCCACTTGCACCTCAGCCAATCTGTCCTCCTGCATGACTTGAACGTGGGCACCCGTGTCCATGTGGGGATCAAGAGAATCTCAAATCGCTTCCTTAGAACTCTTTGGCCCCATGTCCTCTTCCCACCTCCTCCACCCCAGAGTTTTTAGATCAGCTCTTGGTGTAAATGAAACAATCAACCAATACCATGGCTCTAAGAAGCTAGCCTAGGAGAAGGACTGAGTAGATTGGGCCACGGAAGCCAGAAACCAGATAAGCCAGGAGGCCTTGGAGCCCAGCAGGCAAGGGGATTAAGTGATACCTAGGGACAGTGAGTCATAAAATCCAAGGCCCAGTAAGGCCCAGTAGTTCTGCGTTACTCCCCAGTCATACACAGCACCCTGGCCCTGGTCAATCATATGAAATACGGGTGCCACAGTCACAGAGGTACCTGAGTGGGAATGTATTAGAACAGAGAAGAACTTTCAAAACCACTGAATCCAAAGACCTCATTTTATAGAGCAGCGAACTAATCCAGGATAGTGTCACACAGGTGGTTGAGGCAAACAGAACGAGAGTCCAGCTTTTCTAACTCCCGGCATGTCACATGTCAACAATATATATCATGGCCACCAGATTCGTAAGTTTAAGTCCTGTTTGAGACTCAAGAAAATTGTCCTAGTCTACAAGTCTACAAGCAGAGTGGATCAGTACGTTGCTGAAGGGGTTCTCCAAAGACACAAAGATTCTCTAGAGACTTGCCAGATTTGCCCAATTTCCCACTGCAATATGACCCATCTTCGCAGTATCCTTTGTAATTACAAAAGAGGCTTTGATTTGATGTTTTTCTATCTTTAGTTTAAGACCCTCACATTTAGATGGAGAAGAGATGCTGAGGGTGTCCCAGAGACAGGAGGTGGTTCCTGAAGAGAGAGACAACCCCTGGTAAACAGGTAAGATTGGGCTTTAAATGAATATAAGAGTAAACACATAAAGAAATGAAAAATGGGGATTAATAATCATATTATAAGGAGGTGAAGAATCTATTTTTAAAAAATATTAGTGGCGCGTGGTTGGTTAAGTGTCTGACTCTTGGTTTTGGCTCAGGCCATGATCTCAGGTTGTGAGATCAAGCCCCATGTTGGGCTCCACACCCAGCATGGAGCCTGCTTGAGATTCTCTCCCTCTGTGCCTCCCCCAGCCCTCTCTTTCTCTAAAAATAAATAAATATGCCTAGAAACAACAACAACTAGTCTCCTCTGACTACTTCCATTTTCTCACTTCCCATGCACTTCTTCACCCACCAGGATGACACTGCTCCCTTCCCTCTGGAGAAGATCTCTCTGCCTTCCAGTGTCCAAATCCACCAATTGCATTATCTTCATCCCAACTGGCCCCCATAGCATCTGACGTAATTGATCATCATGACACTATCTTTTCTCTCTTGGTTTCCATGAAAGAACACATAAAGAGATTAAAGCTTTTGTTTTTCTGGTTCTTTTCTATTTCCTTGAGGTCTCACTAGCTGATGTTCTCCAAGATTCCATTTATGGCTCTTTTTTTTTCTCATGCTTCCCAGATGATTTTGGTTCCATACTACCCCCATACTGACTGCCTCTAAATGGTTATCTCTATCTCTGTCCCCTGACTTGAGCTCCACTTTAGTGTGTATGTATGTGTGCAGATATATACATATATATCTATATATATACTTTTTCAACACATAACAGACAGAATCAAGCT
Organism: Vulpes vulpes; assembly: GCF_048418805.1. Classification (NCBI taxonomy): domain Eukaryota; kingdom Metazoa; phylum Chordata; class Mammalia; order Carnivora; family Canidae; genus Vulpes; species Vulpes vulpes. The sequence continues at coordinate 13,328,809 of NC_132786.1, read as the reverse complement.
CATCATTCTCTTCCCCCTGATCCACTACTATGTACAGTCATCCATCCCAATCAAAGACCTCAGTCATCTCTGTCTCCTCTTACTTGACCTCTTCCCTCAGACAGAAGTCCTGCCAATTATCTGTCAGAAATGTCTCTTAAATTAAAAATACTCTTATTTTTTAAAAAGATTTTATTTATTTATTCATGAGAGACAGAAAGGCAGAGACACGGCAGAGGGAGAAGCAGGCTCCATGGGGGGAGCCCGACGTGGGCCTCGATCCCAGGACTCCAGGATCACACCCTGACCTGAAGGCAGATGCCCAACTACTGAGCCACCCAGCCGTCCCAAAAGTACTCTTCTTAAAAGGGAACAAGGAGAAAAGAATTACTTTTTTCCTCTTTATCTTCAATATCTCCATTCAGGCTCATGCACACTTTCCTACCAAGACGACCGCAACGGCTTTGTTTTTTATTGTGGCAAAACCCATGTAACACAAAATTTACTATTTTAACCCTCTTTGAGTGTACAGTTCAGTGGGATAAAATGCATTCACTGTTGTGCTATCATCTCAGAGCTTTTTCATCATGCTCAACTCTAAACTGAAACTCTGTACTCATTAAATGGAAACTCCTAATTGGTTCTTCTCCCCATTGTTCTTTCTTTCTCTGTGGATTTGACTATTTTAGGTACCTCATATAATTGGAATCTTAGAGCAGTTGTCCTTTTGTGTCTGGTTTATTCTCAGTAGCTTGTTAACTGGTTTCCTTACCTCTAGTTTTTCTTCTCCTCCACCCGCTTGTGGAGTAAAATCTACGTATCTCTGTAAGATATGAAAAGACCTGCTCTTCCGTGTTGACTACAAGGAAAAGTCTACTTTAACTTGGTGGTCAAGGCCTTTTGGAATCTGGATCCTCTTCTAACAACCCCCCAGTCACATCACACTACCTGAGAGCCTTTTCGTGCCTTCCCATTGTCCTGCAACCTGCTGCCTCCCTGCTTGTAATGCCATGTTCTCTCCATCCTCTGTGCCCACTCCCAAATCCCTAGGCTTCACTTAGCAAACTCTTCTCATCGTTTGAATCTAGCTTCCATTTTCCTTCCCCTGGGATGTTGGCTGTGATCCTTCATTATTGAGCTAAACCTTCCCTCCACCATGTTACTTTATCACCTAGCACATCTAGGATTTATGTACTTTTCATTTTGTCTTATATTTTTCAATCAAAAAGCTTTAAGAAATATTGATGTCAGTCTCCCCTTTGAGCATGTGATTTCCTTGGTGGTCAGGAACATGTCTTTTCATCCTTGGTATTCTCACTGAGAGCACTCAATAAACGTTCATTCGAGGAATAGATAGACCAAATATTCACCCAGCTATACTGTGTTAAAATGATCTATAAAGACATCTTAGGTGGTTCCTACAAGGCTTCTGAGATATAGGATTCCAAAACCCACTTAAGCCACACACCATAGAGGAGCATCTTCCCAGAAAGGAAAAGGTGGGATAACAGTTGTTATCACAACATCTGGTTATGATTAGTATTTCTTTAAATGTCAAACATAATCAGGGTAATTACTCAAAGTTGTCATCTTGATAGCCTGAAGCAATCAGACCCAAAGCTTCCCCCAGGAGAGTTGGTTGCAGAATTCAAACCTGGAAGCCACTTGAACTGCAGGTCTTCTCGAAGGGAAATTGTGGGTGCCATTTCTAGGGCAGGTGACATCCAGAGTGCAGGGTGGCCTGTGGGGGCTGCCCAGAGGCTCCTTGAGCAATACGAAAAACATCTAGACAGCTGAAAGCTTATGCCCCTATTTTCAGCCACCAGCCTGAAGCTTGACAGCAGTATTTCACGAGAAGAGAGTTTTTGCAGCAATTAGGCATTCTTTGCATTTGAACGGCACTTCATCAAAGCTGATTTACAGTATGTTGTTTGAGCCTCACAGTCACCTGCGTACAGTGATCTTGATGTATACACGACGAAACAGGGCAGCATGGGTGCAAGGCCAGAGCGGAAATAGTAACATTTCTGCTGCTCCATACTGGGGACCTCTCAGCGAGAGCCTGGGCATCCTGAAGTTATTTAAGGCTTTTAATACATAGCTCACAAGTATTTTCTCCCAGTCTGCCATTGATCTGATTTTGTTTATAGTGTTTTGTTTTAAAAAGTCTATAAAATTTTGGTTTAGTAAACTGATCAATATTTTGCCTTTGGGGTCTTGTGTTTTGAGTTTTGCTTACACGTTTTCCTTATCCCAAAGTTATAAACCTATTCCTCTGCATTTTTGATATGACTGTATATTCGCCACTGGACTGTTTGCCTAATGGTTCTATCACCCTAATATGAGCCCTAAGACACTCATGTCCCTTTTATTGTTGACTGTATCCCTACAGCATGTCACAGCCTCGTCCCTGTGTTCAATACAGGTTTAGAGTAAAAAATGGGGGGGGGAGGGGACAGGGGCACCTAGGTGGTTCAGTCAGTTGAGAATCCGGCTCTTAGTTTCAGCTCAGGTCATGATCTCAGGGTCGTGGGGTGGAGCCCCATGTTGAGCTGCACACTTAGTTTAGGATTCTCTGTCTCTGCCCCTCCCCCTGCTCGTGATCTCTCTCTAATAAAAAAATAAAATCTTAATAAAAAAAGGATGATGTGTGTATTATTAACAAGAGAATATCCCTCGAAGGAAGTCAATATATAAAATTGAGGTATTGTGAATTTTATAAAAGAATTCTGCGTACATTCTGTGAAGTTTTACCCCTTATTTTGATTTCTGTCTATTGACAATTTCCGCAGTAAGAAAAAAGAATCATAAAATCCTGAATTTTGGAAGAAAGTTTAGGGATCGTGGAGGGTTCCAGCTTCTTAGCTGGCGAGCCATTCCTTCACATGGCTCTGTCCCCAGTTACAGGCTGGTGAGGTTGTGACCCGGGAGACTGAAGTGTGGTTAAGAACATCCCCTACTGCTGGCCTTGTATGGGCCCACACCTCACGGTGAGCACTCCAATTCCCTCACCTCTCCCAAAGTTCCAACCTCTGACTTTCTGCCATTGTCTATTCACTGTGATGTGCACCGTCTCCTTTCCTTTCTTTCACTCCAAGACTGATAAGCATTGAATCTGGGATGTAGCATCCCAAGACTGATAAGCATTTCTAGACAACATTAAATTATTCCGATTGGGCCCATTTCAGATATAAGCCAATCACAGGCCCTTGTTGCTCGTTTACCATTCTTTTTATTCATACTTTTCTCTTCCAGCTCCATGCCCTGAAGTGGTAGTTGTCCCCATTCTACATGTGGCTTCCTCATTATATTGAGCTGATGGATTCCCTTAACATTTCATGTCTTTACCTCAAAGACATTTCATGTCTTTACCTCAAAACCCTCTCTCCTATTTGCTACTATCTTGGAGAGAAAAGTATCTCTCTTACTAAGAATAAACCTCCACCTGTAATCTTGATTTTTTTTTTTTTGGTTGCTTTCTTGTTCAGATTTACTTTTTGGGGATGTCTCGGTGGCTCAGTTGGTTAAACACCAGACTTTTGGTTTCAGCTCAGGTCATGATCTCAAAGTTGTGAGATCAAGACCTACATCAGGCTCCACACTCAGTGGGGAGTCTACTTGAAGATTTTCTCCCTCTGCCCCTCCCCTAACTCATGCATGCTCTCTCTCAAATAAATAAACCTTTAAAACAAATTCACTTTTTCAAATTTTTTTTTTTAATATTTTGTCTTCTCTCACTTCTAACCAGCTCGCGACTTCCTTCAGCGTGGAGGGGAGCATCCTTTCCTCTGTGTTTGTCTCTCAAACTGTGTTGTCATTATGCCTTTATCAAACCTCCTTGCAGTTTTTTTTCCCCAATTCTTTAATTCCTAGTCATTCTTCATTCTTAAATCTATTGCAGTTGGCTTTTAGTACCTCCACTGGATTAAAACCAATCTCTTGAAGATTATTATGATCTCCTGCCAATAAAATGAAATAACACCCCAAACAGCACTCCAAATAGCACTCCAAAATTTCCTTCCTTCCTTCCTTCCTTCCTTCCTTCCTTCCTTCCTTCCTTCCTTCCTTCCTTCCTTCCTTCCTTCCTTCCTCCCTCATTAACTCAAACCAAATGTCAGGTAGCATGCTAAGCCCTGGGTATATGTACACAAAAAGAATTATCTCTTCAACAGTGAAGGCATATATAAGGTGCTAAGGAAGGTAGGACCACCAAAGTTTGCCTAAGAGTGTCTCAAAGAGTGTCTCTCAAAGGAGAGAAAGCTACAAGGAGCAGATTGCCACAATGAGGATATGAGTGGTGTGTGCATTCCTGGTGGAGAGAACAGATATGTAAGGAAGACACACAGTCTCATAAAATAGAGAATATCATTTTGTCTGTTAGGGGAGAGGGCACTGGGTGCCACACCAGCAAAACTTAAATTTCATTATGAAAGAACTGGAGGTGGGGGAGCTCTTAGAGACTTTTGACAGGGAGGTGATGACCCATTCTAGATGCTCTAACCCACAGGAGCCAGTTTGTCTGTCGACAGCTTATTATCAGCCTACTTCTGCCTCCTCCGTAGTCTCACAGTTCTTCCTTCCATCCAGGATCCCAGGCTAGATCCTGCCAATGAGAGGCATGGAGGTAGAATGTGAAAGGTCAGAGTGAAGTAGCTACCCTTTGAGAGGTGGCAGCAGGTAGGTGGCCACTGGCAAATGCAGGGTGTGGGTAGCTCCATCTCAGAGACCTCCTGAGAATTACACAAGTTGGTGCTGCAAGCAGTTGAGAGCACTGTACCTCCAGGTCTCCTGAAAGCCAGCAGAGCTCCTCCTGACTTCTTCTCCCAGCCTTTCCCGTGGGTGTGGAAGCCTTGGCTTCCTGATGGAACCCTGATACAGAATGCCATTTTGCCTAATTCTTGCCTAGAAATGGTACACTGACAATGCACACTCAGTTTCCCTTTGTGTCTCCCTACTTGTCTCTCTTTTTCCTGATCTATCCATCTCACTCTCTCTCTTATAAAGATGACTCCAAAACTGAGTTTCTATCTCTGGCCTCTCACCTAAGTCCAACTCAAATTTCCAACTATTTCCTGGACACCTCCACCTGAATGACCTGCCAAAACCTCAAACTCAACAAACTCCCAAATTAGAATCATCTTCTTTCTAAACTAGTCCCTTTTTTTGAGTCCACATCTCCTTTAAGTGAAATACAATGGTTTATTACAGTTATCTGGCTCAAAACCATGGCCATGTTCTTTTTCACCTTGATCCACGTAAATATATTAAATACACATATAATTTTACTATGTGCTGGACCCTTGGTTAAGAGCTGGGACTAGAAGGGCTAACATGTAGGTGTGTTTCTGCTCTCAAAGGGCTTACAGTCTAGTGGAGGATCTAGGAGAAACCTAAGAAAGTTCTGAGGTTTTTTTCTCCTTTAACTGCATCCAATAACTTGCAAAAATTCCAGATTCTGGGATAGCCCAGGTAGCTCAGCGGTTTAGCGTTGCATTCAGCCCAGGGTGTGATCCTGGAGACCTGGGATTGAGTCCCACATCGGGCTCCCTGCATAGAGCCTGCTTCTCCCTTCGCCTGTGTCTCTGCCTCTCTCTCTCTGTCTCTCATGAATAAATAAAAATTTTTTTAAAAAATTCAAGATTCTGAAATCCTTCTTGATTTCTTTCCCATTCTTTCCATAGACAACCCCATTATCAACCAATAACCTTTACCTGGACTATTTCTCTAGTTTACTAGCCAGACTTTTTATTGTATCATGGACTTTTTCATGTTTTTTTTTTTTTTTTTAGATTTATTCAGTTATTTGAGAGAGAGTGTGAGAGTGAATGTGCACAAGCAAGTAGGGGGAGGGGCAGAGTGGGAGAGAAGCAGACTCCCTGCTGAGTGAGGAGCTGAGGGGCTCCATCTCATGGCCCTGAGATCATGATCTGAGCCAAAATCAGAGTTGGATGCTCAATGGACTGAGCCATCCAGGCACTCCCTTTTTTATTTTGATAAAACATATGTGCGCATATTATATTTTGCAGACAATTTCAGGGAATCATCAATAACCCACCCTGAGGCCAACACTAGGTCCTTTGGTTTCTTTCATTAACCCAAAAAACTCTCTCCAGTGTCTCTCCCATCTTCACCATTTCCACCTAGGGCTGTATAATCATGAAGCACAATCCTATCATGACTCTCCCCTGAAATAGAAATTGTAAGTGGCTTATTTTCAACAAAAACAGTGCCCAATCCACCCTCAGGTTTTCCCCTGCACAAACCCCACGTTTTTCTGAACTGAGATGCAATCCCCAAACATATCCTAGGCAATCTCATCCCAAAGTCTTTCCGCTCATACTCTACCCCTCACCCCAGATCTCAGCTTTTCTAAAGCTCTCAATTCTTTGAGCTACTTTGACATTTTGTACTTCTGACACTCACACTCAGTCTTGTTTTAGAGTTGACTAGTTACACTTTTTCAGATTATGAGAGTGGGGATCATGTCTTTGTACCACCTAAAGAACTTGGCTTTATGCCTGGCCCATAGTAGATGTTTGGGAAAAAAATGTTAGACTAAATTAAATCTAATCTCTTTAATATTTTAGTTTCAGTTGTGTCTTCCTCCTATGTCCTCTCCTACATAACTTTCCTTCAAATGTTTAAAGACAATTATCTTGTCTTTGTTCCTTATCTGTACAAAACCCAGAAGACACTGGCTAACTTGGTAGTCTAACGTGAACAAAATGCAATATAAGCACAAAAGAGTCCAGAAGTCCCTGAGGGTCTTATTTCCCAACCAATCTTTGACTCACACTCTATAATTTGGGAAAAAAGAGTGTCTCTTCAAACCTTTTTCTTCCACCACCACTTAGCTACAATAAAGGACCAGATAATTCCACCCTTATCATAGTCATTCTGTAAGTATCAACAAGAAATTTCACAAAGCACCTACAGCTTTGGGACAGAAAGGGATTATGACCAACATCATGGGTAAATGTGGTTGAGAATGGGTGACAATTAGTTCTAGCTCTGCTATTATGTCAGTGACTTAGGACAAAAAGCCAACTTCTTTGGACTTGTTTATCTACTTTTTGCAATATCATGGAGGCTAATAAAAGCTGAGGGATTCATGCTACTGGAATGAATTGTTTAAAAATCTTCTGGAGGATATGTAATATGCATGGTTTTCAATAATAGCATTTTAGTTTTGTGAATAGCAAAGGTGAAAATAAAGCTGCTGATCATTATTTCTCTTTAAATGCTCTTATTTATGAGCCCTTGAGTTTTTAAATCACCCAGCCCACACACACAAAATTTCTATTTGGCCTATTAATTTCTATTGCTCTTGTACACCTACTTCCTTGAACTATGAAGAGATGCTGTGGAAGGAGGTGCCATGACTACACTTACAAATATCTGCCTAATACACTCAGTTTTCCCCAGAGATGGACCAAATGTGGAATACGTTCTTTACAACGGCCAATTCTTTCATATGAGATGTACCCCAAATATTTGGGCCAATGTTAATGTTCTTTCCCAACTCACCTGGGTTGCCCCCAGTAACATAATGCTTTTACCCTTTAAAGGGATCTTTAAATCCTACACTGATTTCTTTAAATCGATTTGTTCAAAAACAATTTTAGAAATGTGTATTTGAAGACAGCTTTTCCTGGTAGGAACTGCCTGAGTGTCTGAAAGCTATATTTGGACTAAATTAACAATGTGTTAAGCACAAAGGAGTACTGCTTTTTGCAACGAAATGAGTACTTGGTTTTTTAAAGAATTCACACTAATGACCTGAGTCATCTCTCACTTGGATAGACCACTAGGGCAGAAATAGCTACATCTGACAGGATACATTTCATTAATATGTTTAAGGTATATAAGCTAAATTTTTTAAAGTTTACATACCCTAAATATATTAAGTACCTTAAATCCAAAGATGTTGGTAAAAATTAGCTAGAAAACTCAAATCAATTGGGTGCAGTGCATGTCACGTCTTTGAGTTCAGGCAATTGTGTGGGAGAGCACTAACTGCTTCTGCTCTATATTGGCTTATCATGGCATAATCCTTGTGGAGTGGCATTGTTGACACTTATGATCTATTCACATATTACAATTCATATACAGTTAAGGATAGGTATTCTTGCCTCCTCTGCAATTTCTAGAATCGTTCTAATTCAATGTAGCCTAGAAAATGACCCACATCCATCTGCCTTGCAATACCCTCCCCTCAAAAACTATAGTAAAACTTGCCTTTAACATCCAGACTAAAATATTAACCATTTAAGTAATCCCCTGTATGATGAGCTTTTGGAAAGCAAACTATTGACTGTAAATCACAAGAGCCTCACTGGAAAACAGGATGTTAAAATGAGAGAAACAGCTTGTATCCATGAAACATGGTCAGGTGTCTTTCAAATGAAGGAATATACAACATGGTGGCTAGTGCTCATTGGCCAATATTGGCAAGAAGCTCCCCCTACCTTATTGCCCAACGAATTATGCCTCTTAACTTATAAAATCAGAGCATAGGGAATCCCTGGGTGGCTCAGTGGTTTGGCACCTGTCTTCCGCCCAGGGTGTGATCCTGGAGACCCAGGATCGAGTCCTGCATCGGGCTCCCTGCGTGGAGCCTGCTTCTCCCTCTGCCTGCCTCTCTGCCTCTCTCTCTCAGTCTGTGTCTCTCATGAATAAATAAATAAAATCTAAAACAAAAAATTAGAGTATAAATCTGGACTAAGATAGTAGATTAAACCTCCATATTTAACTTCATTTCTTCCTAAAGATCTACTGAAATTAGAACAGAAAAACAGGGAGAACGCAAGAAGAGACAACAGAACAAAACTGGCAACCCAGAAAGTAGATGGCTGAGTGAATTCAGCTGTTCTGAGAGGCCTCAAGCTAAGAGTGGGGAAACTGAGATCCAATGCAATTTACACAGTGGAATTTTCAAGAGCATGGAAACGGACAGTGCCAGGCACCCCTAGAACCAAAGATAAAATGTGTAGGGTGGGGCTAAAATAAAGATGACAGAGAAAGCTGTTATAAGACGTTAGCTCCCTAGATTCGTTTCCCTACTCCACACCATGGTGCAACCACATGTCTCCCACGTGGGCAGATATCTAGAGACTTAATCCCTGGAAAGGAAAGATTACTCAAAACAGAGATTAAGGGAATAGATGCATAATGAATACAGAGACTACCAATACAGCTTGGTAGTCAGTCCCTTACCCTATAGGCCAGCCATCAAAGGACTCTTCATGGAATTGACCAGCTCAGGAGAAAAGGCCTCAAGATAATGACAATAGGAGTTCTCCAGGATAGAGCCCATCAAGATCTTCCAACAGGGAAGTTCAAAGTTGGCAAGCCTTCAGGCTTCCAAAACTTCCTACCGGCTTTTATTTTTTTAAAGATTTTATTTATTTATTCATGAGAGACACAGAGAGGCAAGACAGGCAGAGGGAGAAGCAGGCTCCTTGCAGGGAGCCTGATGCGCAACTCGATCCTAGGACCCTGGGAATACGACCTGAGCCAAAAGCAGACTCTCAACCACTGAGCCACCCAGGTGCCCCTCCTATTAGCTCTTTAGTCTTATTCGTGAGCAAGTAACAAGGATTACAAGGGATCTAAGAAGTCTCTAAGATGGAAGATGGGGATCAAAGCCAATAGATAAAACCAATGTGAATAAATAGAAATGACACAAGGAGAATAAAAGTACGAATATAAACAGTAACACTGAAATAAAACTTCCTTAGAATGAAGAGCAAAAGACAGATAGAAAATTGGAAAAAAGGGGGGATTTCTGGGTGGCTCAGCGGTTTGGCATCTGCCTGGAGTCCCGGGAATGAGTCCCACGTCAGGCTCCCGGCATGAGCCTGCTTCTCCCTCCTCCTGTGTCTCTGCCTTTCTCTCTCTATAACTCTCATAAATAAATAAATCTTAAAAAAAAAATTGGAAAAAAGAAAAGCAAAGTCCAAAAAGTCCACTATTTGAGTAATGGGACTTCTAGACAGGGAGAACAGGGGAAATAATAGCAAGAAATTCATTAATGAAAAGGAAATTTCCCAAAACTGAAGGGCACAAGTCACGAGATCTTAAACATCTGTGTACCCATTGTGTGCAGCACAATGAATTAAAATTGAGCCATATTAAGGAACAGCATTGTGAAATTCCAGAACATAGAAGATAATTTTTATAATCTTCCAGAGAGGGAGAAAAAAAAATAAAAATCCTTTTATTACATATAAAGGATCAGAATGGCTTTGGGCTTTTTAACAGCAAAGCCAGAAGCAAGAAGACAGCAGACTAATGCCTGTAAAGTTCTAAAGGGAAAAATATCTGTAATTTAGAACCTTGTATCCATGAAACTATTAACTGAGAATATTTCCAGGTATGATATTACTAAAATTCCCAGATATGAAATTACTATCTCCCACATATCTTTCTTAAGAAGTTGGTGGAAGATGTCACTCCCACAAAATTGGAGACTTTATAAAAAAAAAAAAAAAGAGTAAGATGTAACATAAAGGAAGATGAGGGAGGAAGAGCAGGGTTGGAGACCCAACAAAGGAGCAAGGTGAAAGAAATAGCAGGAATGGAGGCTGTGTGTCAGATTTGAGTCCTGTGACCCGGGAGAGACATACTGAGGGCTGTTGATACCAAGATGCCCACTGCTTTTATACCAAGACTGCGCATCAGTTTGGACCAGGTTCTTTTTGGTACTTATCTGACTTTGAGCAAACCTAGTGGAATTTCTGTTCTCTCCATGCCCTGGAGGATAAATCGATCAGTTAAAAACCCCAATTCCACACGTTATGCTTTGGCACTGCGGAGGACAGAGGGGAAGCCTTGGTGGAGGTGAGACCCAGAAAACAGACATGACTGCCTCTTCAGACCATGTCTCTGCCAGACACCCAGGGCTGGGCTCACAACAGCCCTGCCGCATGCCCCGACTGCGGTGGACTCTGTTTTCCAAGATTCACTTGTGACCTTGCACACTGCCCCAGGATTGGTTTTTATAAATTATCAGGGAAGCTAGAGTCCAATTATGACCCACAGAAGGTTGTATCTTCTCCCAAAAGCCTTCATCTAATAGTGACGGTACTGCCCTTTTCCTTACCCAGCTAGGTTTTGGTTTATAGCTCAGCTTTTAAAATCCAAACAGCACATTATTCTGGGAGAAATATGTTAAGTGGCAAGACTCTAAAGGAAGGTTAATGAGGAAATCTAAGACAATGGTAATTGCGGATGATGAAAAGAGAAAAGGAAGTATAAGTGGAGAGGGGCGAAGAGGGAGTCCTTAGGACAGTGCAGGTTCTACATTCAACTTGGGTAGGCACACAGGTGTTTGTTATATTATTATTTAAATATTTATGTTTTATACTCTTATGTATGATTCATTGAGCTTACATACAATCATGGCACAGATAGCAAGGTTGAATTTCCCTTCTTTTACAGAAAAAGCATCATTTTTATTGATATATCCAAGTCCCCCTCCCCCAAAGGCTTTGATTACAAATCACTGCTGCGTAAATATTATCTGTGTGTGGACCCATCACTTTCTAGTGCAATGTGAAAATTGAGGAGACCAAAGCCAAGTTTCACAGGACAAAGAGAGTCTGCAGTTTCTAGTCCTCTATCACAGTAGCATTTACTATTCATGTGGTCATCTATTTGTGGTGACGTTTGAGACTATCCTGTTTTTCAAAAACTGTGAATTGTTTTTTTTGTGCATTTTTTGTAGTAAACTGACGTACAAAATAACAGGTGAAAAAAAATCAATCTGAAAGCACGTAATACATGATTTAGAAGCTCTACTTAATTCATTCGACAAAGATTCCATTACTGGATGTGGCTGAAAATGTGCAAACTCCAGGTTTGGATTTGTGAATATAATCCAAGCCAGGAAATGCAAACCATACAGATCTTAGGAATCTGGTAGGGAACACTTCATTCTGTCCCCACCCTCTTCTGGTCAGTGGTATGACCATCTTTCCATTGTCAGGTATTCCCTAGAATGGGCTGGCCATAGATTTGTCTGCCGGAGGTCTACATCAAGAGACATTATGGTCTCCCGATCTCTTTCCCAGCACGGCACTCACACAAGGTACTGCTACTTGCATGGCACACTGGCTATTCTCACCAGGCCTCCCAAGCCAACCAACATCTCAGCACACCAATAGCTCATCTGCTCCTTTCTGGCCCGTGAGGCTTTTCAGCTGGGAAGGGAGGAGGTATCTTCTATCAAAAGTTGCAGGAAGAGAACTCTTGAGGACAAGATGGGTTGATCTTCAAAGATGGCAAAGACTGACAATAAGACGAATTCTTTTCCTCATTTCTTCTTCTGTACCATTTTTCCTGGTGTTGAACATGTAAAATCGACGGAAATATCTGATGACAGCTGTCCAAAATGTTTCAAACTCACATACCACAAAATGGAAAAACAAAAACAAGAACAACCCAAGGGTCATCATCAAGTTTTCTGTTTTATTTAAGATTTTAGTTTTAATTCTGAAGAGGTACATTTCCTTGTTTTTAGTTTTAGCGTCAGGTTATAACCAGGTTTCTGTTTTCTTTTCTCCTGTCTTTTCAATACTGCACAAACGTCCAGAAACTACAGGGTTAAGTAAAAGCTGCAGGCAAGGAGGTCAGAGATTTGCTCCTGATGGTGATCAGATGGCCCCAGAACAGTGCTATCTCAGAGTGCACAGTCAGGTGAATTTAAGGTAAAAGAAAAAAAGATTCTGACAGAGGAGAAAGACTGAAGAAATCATTTCTATTTCAGCTCTTATGTTATGCAGAGGTATTAAATCTGTGAATACTTTTTTTCTTTAAAACGTCTGGATTTACTTTGAATCTAAAGCCAAAAATTTTTTTCTCCTTTAAAAAAAAAAAAATCACTTCTCCCCTCCTTATAAACTCTTTAGCAATAGGCCAGTTACTACTACAGATCAATTTGTCTTTCTGTCAACTTCCAATAACTTCTCTTGCTTAACGATACAATCGAGTCCTCTCCATCAACTTGCCGAAAGATTTAGAAATTAAATTAAATGAAAAGCATTTTTCCCTGCAATAGCGATAAGTTGAATACAAAATGGATGCCAGGACCACTGCTTTCCCCCCGTGCACTTAGCAATCGCATTTCAATTAACCTGGTTTTCAAATTTCTGCAGTTGATAATGCACTTACTTGACCTTTCCTAAAGATTAATCGTCATTTTCTGCTAAGCAGATTATGTCATTATTATGCGCAACAGACAGACGGTAATTTTCTAAATATTGAGACTGCCCTTTGATTTTTTTTTCCCCTCCTTAAAAAAAGGCATTTTTAGGAAACATTCAACAGTGTCACTCAAATGCTGGATCAACAGAAACTTTTACAATAAAAACAAAAAAAGATGGTAATGACCCTGTGATCGCATTGCATCTGGGGGTGGGGAGAAAAAAAATTGATCAGGAACTGGATTCTTCAGAACATAAGAGATGAGAAGGGAGCTGTGGATGGGCCAAGAGGGAGAAAACAGGGTGGGACAAATCCTGCATTTTCTAATGGTTTCTCCTCTTTCCCTAATGGCGGTCCAGTGTGGAACTCTGTAGTAAATCTGTGGGGGTTTTGCTGGGGGGTCTGAAGGCTGTCTGAAAGCCTGGGGGTGGGGAGTGAAAGCTGGAAGGATTTGAAGGAGGAGGGTAGGGATTCCAACTGGCTCTGTGCAGAGGGATCTGTGTGCTGAAGGGGGCGCTGTGGTGGGTCTGTGATGGAGCAGCACTGGGGCCGTCCATCTCTGTGAGGGCCTGAAGGGATTTTAGCCAGTGTGGAGGATTGTCATCTTGAAGAGAGTCTAAACTGTTTCCTGAAGTTGCTGGAATACCTGTGGAGAGAAAAGAAAACAAAAGGGAAAATGGTGAGTTTGTGCAGAAAGAACCAGAAATCCAACAAACAGAATTTTTAAGGTGATTCATTTATCCAGAAAGAGAAAAATTAGAGTCTTAGATTCCTTCCAAACAAGACCTTTTGAATATCATGTTCTTTTTGATCCTCCCCCCTTCCACGGACGATTCATTGTGCCAGAAACCCGTGCCTCCTCTTCAACTATATAGACACCGTCCCCCACTGTCACAGAGGCAGAGCGGCAAAACCGAGTCCCCAGAGTTGGACACCGTCATTCCCCAGCTGCGCTTCTCCTTCTCTGACAGGGATACGTAAACAAGAGAGCCTTATAATAGAGAGCTTTATTTTAAAAAGTGGAGTATGTTCCTTTAAAAGGATAAGTCAGATCCTTTTGTACTTTGAGACCTGAAAAATACACACATGCTGCCAGACATGAGCACCTACTCACACCCAAGAACCAACCTAGGCGCCAAGTGCCTTGTTCTACAACTAGGCCGACAGCCGAGACTGCACGACCCCAGAAAGCGAAGCCAGCCACCCCACGCTTGCGGCTTTGTGAAGAGAAGCTTATGCTGAAGAGACCTCTGTTTTTATTTAATTGGTGCTAAAAACCAAATGGATGGCAGTCAGTGGAGCTGAAGGAGGGAGAAAGTTACCTGTGATGATGGCTGGGTCTGTCCAGCTGCCAGGGCTGTCCCAACTCAGGCTGTCGGTGGTGGCAGGGTTGGACGTTGGTGCACTGTGGTTGGCGTTGGAGGGGGAGGAAGAATTGGGCAGTCCACCAAAGTTGATGTTAATGTTGGGTAGAAGTGCCCTTAGCCCGTCCTGCCATTCCTTCATATTTAAACTCTCTACAGAACTGCTGTTGTCTGGGAGATTTACCAACAAAAAAATGAAAGATAAAAAAAAAAAAAATAAAAAGCTGACGTTAGAAACATATGTTGTTCTTTAGTGGTTAAGTGGGAGAAGAATTATTCTTTCTTTACTGAGCATTTAGGATGTGTTGTCCTAGCGAGATAAACATGGTTAGGATTTTGCTCATAGCTCAGAGCCCCTGAAATCAGCAAGGAAAGACTTGCTCAAGGATCAGGAGAGGGAGCGTCTTGTCCTTCCTTAGAGACACTTCACCGTCTTGCGCTGGTAAATCAATAATCCACTTTAAAGACTCCACGCTCAAGAGCACAACTGAGTTCCAGCTACATTAGGAAGTTTCAGTCAGCGAGGCATTTAGCCAGTTGAGCTGATTTACGCTATCAAGCCTGCAAAGCTCAATACAGGAACTCATTTCTGAGCCCGTTAAATGGAAGAAAAGTCATTTTAGGAAGAATAAACATAAGCCAATAGGAAAGGAAAAATAATCAAGTTCTTCCTGATGATAAAACTGGTAATGCATTTCAGAGGAGAAGGCAGGAATGAATAGACTTTTGAATTTGAAAGGAGTATTCTTTTCCGTTAGTCATGAAAGCTGAGGAGGCAGGGGCTAAGCTACCTTTCAGATGGGATTATTTCCAGCACAGTCGGCCTATTCTCTTCCAGCAGTGCTACTGATCCTTTAAAACTCAAGTCCTGGAGTCCTATAGTTAGTTCTCTGGTTCTTTTTATGAATAGTGGTCTTACATGGTAAGGCACTATCAATGTAAAAAAGGCTTTTTATAAATTGTGGCTAAACTAACTTGACCTACTAGCATCCAGAATCCACATATTGTAAATAAGTGGTTGGAGGCAAAACCGTGAAGCATAGCTACTAGGGTAACTGTTTTATTGGAAATAGGAATGTAGGTCAAACTATTAACTGGGGTTTTTGAGAAGACCATAGAGAACTGATTAGCAATCACCACATGATGATGATGATGATGATGATGATGATGAAGGTGGTGGTATTTTATCAGGCAGTCTATGCTATTTGGAGAATTCAGAATTTTCTTTTTATTATTTTGCTCTGCACCAGTTACTATTCTATGCCAAATGGTATCACATTTCAGCAAGTGCAGCACTTACCCAACTGACCTTATTTATAAAAAGACAAAAAAAACCCACAAAAAACAAAAAACCTACAAAAAACTCCGCTGCAACCCAATCCAAAAAAGTCATCCCTGAATTACTAAGATGAAGAAGAGGCCATCTACACCATACAGACAAGTCAAGATAAGGGAGAATGAATTCTTCGAACCTACTTTCCTTGCATGATCAATGCAGTTTCCTAAGGCTCCTCCTTTTGTCTGCTCCTCCTTTTGTCTGCATCCTACTTACATCTGCACTGAGCTGTACAGTTCTTGAGGCTCACCTGTAGTCAATTATTATCTCATCTGACCTCACATTGTGGGGTAGGCAGAGGAGGGGAGAATCATCTTCATTTGACAGGTAAGGGAAATACACTCCTGAATAACTTGCTCAAGATTCCAGAACTGGTATAGTAAGGACTTCAACCCAGACCCTGTTTTTTTTTTTTTTTTTTTTTTTTTTTAAAAAAAAAACACCTAGCTCTCTCTCTTGATCTACACCGTACAGACTATCAACTGATTTTTTTTTTTAATGTGTCAGATAAGACCCATGACTAAAAAGAGGCAAAAAAGAAGCACAGCAACATTATGGTATGTCCACTGCCCATGATTAGCAGGACAGAGAAATAGTTGGGCTGAAGAAACAAACTGGGCTCTGAAGCCAAGTCAGGGGTTGGGGAGGGGGATTTCTAAATCAACAAAGCAATCATCATTTTCACTCTGGCTCTAAGTGCACGAGGCACTAACAAGATCACACCAACAAAGTTCTGAAATACCCTCTACTCCAGGAAGTTTTGGTGGCTGTGCCACATTCTAACCTTTAAAGTAGTCCAACTGTCAGACAGAAAGAATAACTTAAAATGGTTTTCAATTAACCAGAAACTGAACTCTAAACAAGGAAAGCTTCCCAGGAAGGAAATAAATCCCCGACATAAAAAGATGATGTATAACTACATGGGAAAATTCTGAAGAAGATTAATACTCTTGAACTAGGTAGCCAAAATCAATAAGAAGCCTATGCAGATGATTTGAATCCCTCTTTTCCACTGAATCGAGAAAAAGAAAATACCCCGTAACTCAGTAATACCAACGTTCTCCTCACTTTTGCTTTACATTTAGTGAGAACTGGAACTAAGGAATCCCTAATTTTGCATTAACATAATATTTGCATTTATATAAAGTTTATTTGAAAGTTAATATTGCAACAAAATCAAAAGACATTTGTGCATGGGTAGGGGATATATAGGAACTCTGCAGTCTCCACTCAGTTTCTTTAAAATAGTACCAGAACTTTGACCACTGAACTCAACTTGATGCAACTTCATTTCCCTTTCTTGATACAGGACTTCACAGTGGGGTGCAACTCAGAATGTACGAGTCAGTAGGTCTAATGGAAAAAATACTGGGCTGAAAATTGCAGATGGACTGTGTAAGTCAGCTCTACACTGGTAAGTAATACAGCCAAAGGCATATAAGTAAGTCTCTTAATATCCCAGGGCCCTATTTCATAAGCAGGAGTAACATCTGCCTTACTCTCTTGTAGGAACAAAATGAGAGAAGGGAAAGCAATCCGAAGCCCATTTATTACTTGATAAATGCCTAACAGTTGTTTATCAGTACTCAATACTGAATAGACAGTAAACTTTCCAAAAAGCCAAGGCAGGGGACTCCTCACTTGCCAGAAACTGGCTCTGTACAAACACTCTCCTGGGGCATGAAGGGATAACATCCAGCATCTTCACAAAGGGACTATCGAGTCGACATAAATAATAATAAGCCTTCTCACCACCAGAATATTGCAAAGACAAATACGATATGGGAAAGCATCTTACACTTTCTATAAGCAGAGCACAATGAAAATCAAGTTTCTGAACATATTTTATATTAGAAATGATACTGTTTGATTTTTAATGTATTAATTGTAGTATAACATACTCAGAACTGTGTATTTTTAAAGGATTGCTAATAACATTTAAATGTTTTATAAGGTTAAAAAACTAATTTTAATTTATGATTTTCAAGTATGTCCAACAAAACACTATTTTTGGGTCTAAATAATTTGAGGGCAGGAAAGCAGGTCAAGTTGTTTGTCGTGGGTTTATTTTTCAGTATAGAACTCAAGGACATAAAATTTAAAACACCTTCAAGGTGCCAGATATCACATTCTCATATGCCATTGTGTAAGAAGTCTCAGTATACTATCAGTTTTCCTGGGTCAGAATACCACAAAGAAGACATTCTGTTTAAAATTCGGCCAGCTTGCTGATTACCTAACACCCAGTCCGTAACACATTGGTCACCACACACTAAGCAAGTTGACAACTTATAAAACGTATGTGTTAAGACCGCCAAGATAAAAATCAAGGCAGCTATTTGCTGAAGGTGTACAGTATGCAAGGAGAACAAAAAACTTCAATTTTGCTTCTTGTTGCAAGGAGTTTAAAGTTGAGACATTGAGACAATGTACATACAAGAAAAGTTCAACAACTACAATCTGGAAGAGCAACAGAATAAATGTCACCTGGTTGTATGTGATTAATAAAATGCTATAAAGTTTAGTAAAGAGAGAGGTCATGGAGGCACACGTGCAGAAATGTCTACGGGGTAAACAGGAGCAATTATTCATTCACGAAGTAGTTTTACTTACTGCATAGACACCCTGAGCTTCAAATATCCATAACAGGTTGAAACGATTTTTGGTATTTTTACATAACACTAGTCTAGTCCAACTACAAAGCAGGATGTATAGAGAAAGACATTTTTATTCGTAATGGCTCCATAGTTGACCTTGACGCAATGTGGGTTTGAACAGCTTTATTAAATATATTTTAACATTTATGGTAAGTATGTTTTAACATTTCTATTAGATATAACATTTAAAATATATTTTAATATTTATATTAAACATATTTTCCCTTTTCGGTGCCTCTAACTCCTGCATTGTTCAAGGGTCAACTGTATTATAAGATAAAATTAAGGTGTATCCTGACATCAGATCTTTCACAGAAAATCATAAAGCAGGAAAAGATGAAGGGCTTAGGCAAGAACACATAGCACTACAGCGGCTGAGTGGGTTTCTCTCCTTTCTGTTCCTCAGATTAACTGCAATGTGTTAATCATTATGAAATGCAAAACCCTGCTACAGAAACCAAAACTGGGAAAACCTGATCTTTATAAGTTGTCATTGGTTTCCAGTTTGCATAAAATCTTCACCTGAAAAGACTGATTTTTGAATTTGTTTCAGGCTGCAAAACCATCTCAGGAGCCGCTGAGGGGACAGGGCCCTAGGACAACACATCTTCCTCCCACCCTGCTTTCATCTGCGTCATATACTAGGGTGCCATGTAAAGACTGCATTCAGACAACAATACCTGCTGCTAAGCATGAAGACAGAAGATCTGTAGTAACTACACGGTGAGATAAAACACACATAACGGGAACCTGAAAACAAAAGGCCATCCCAAATATTTGTTTTCTCTAATTACCAGGTCAGGATTTTCTGTTTCCTCTTGGAAATGGGACCTCTTACCTTCTTTTTGGCACTACATCTGCAAGGTGTTTTCTCTATCAACACATGGGCCTTATGAATTCAGCCGGCTAAATACAGCTACATTCACAAACCCACCAATTTCTCCACTTTCATGTTTGCTAGGGACAACTGGCCCACATACTCACCTGAGGCTACTCCATTCTTAACTGTAGTCCCTATGGCCAGAGATCTCTCGAATTTCCAGTTAAATTTCTCTGAGTGGTCAAGCCCCCGCCCCCCCCAACTGGGCAGCAAGTCACCGAGAATCCCAAGTATGCCAGAGAAGTTTATTCTGCTCTTCAGTTTTTAAGCCTCATCTCATGGTTACTCCTCAAAGCCCAATTGGCAACCTGATCTTATTTCTCAAAAAGCTTTGATCTTCCTTTCCTTTACTGCTGTTCCTTACAGTTCAAAGGCTCCCTCCAGTGGCTAGGTTACTTAGTGAAACAAATCTTTCTTGGAACTGTACATTTGAAATTTAGTTCCCATTATGGTTACTCCTTGCCAGTTAAATTCTCAAGCACTCGTGTATTTTTAGAAGGACACACCGTCATCTTATCTCAGGCTCTGCTGCCCCTCTCTGCAGCACCTTCCCACCCTACATCATCCTGTTACATATGATTTCCTATCAGTTTTGGATGGCGTGCATCTCCATCAGTTGAGGATTTTAAGAAATCCTCAACCTTCTCCAACTTCAACAACATATCTCGAAGCAACTCAAACACAAATGAACTATGCTTATCTTTACGTGTTAAACCAAACTTTAAAGAGCATACAAAATTTCTCCTACCAGAACTTGACAGACAGATTTATCTTAACAGCATGCTATACTTTTTAGGTCAGCCACAGAAATAATTTCAATTTATAAGCTAAAATTTGCAGGGAAAATGACTATTTTGTGAACAAATTCTTTCAGGTTTGTGATAAAATGTTATTCTACTTTTAAAAAATGACATTCAAATTTCTAGGATTATGCTTATTATAAATCCAGACAGACCAGTACTGCAGGGCAGATTTACTGGGGCACAAAATCTTAAGGATTTAATAGACTTGAAAGTAGAGATTAAACTAAATGAAAAATCCTAAGAACACAAGTGAAAAGAAATTCTGAGAACAGAAGAACTTGAAAAGGTATTAATAAAAAAAAACAACCAAATTTATTGTTATTAATAGAAGGAAACAGAAATGACACAAACAGGAAAAGAGAGGCCATGAGAGTTAGCTAAATATGGTCTGGGTTTCCTGGACTCTGCCTTTACTTTGTGCTTTTCTCCCTATCTAGAATGCTTTCCTGATCTCTTCTACTTAGTTTTTATTCAATCTTCCAAAAGTTTAAGTCTTTTCTCTGCCACTTAGATCATTTTAGAACTGCACCTGTGGCTTGAACCACACTCACTGGGTAGCAAACTGTTGTGACCCCACTATGGCTGCTGTTCACCCCTCCTCACACCTCTCAACTCCACTGCAGGGGCTGTAAGGGCATATTTTCTATATCCTTCAGCATGGTGCTGTCTTAGAAACTTGATGGGCCTTAAGATAACTGCTGAATCAAAGATCCAACTTGAGAAGAGCTGAAAAATCACTTTCCCCTAAGAAGCCTGTTTAATTCATATCTGTATAATGCTATGAACCAAATCATTCTTTCCAAAGAGATGCAAATCTTTCTGAAAGCAGGAATCAGCTAGGTTTGTGGGGCCAAAAGGCTTTTCTGCATGTAAACTGAGGGAAAGGAGCCACTATAATGACGTTTTCAATCATCTTTGAAGTGTATGTGCACTTTTTAAAAATCCACTGCACCAAAATTAAATAAGGAATGCTTGGGTGGTACTAAATGCTCTTTCAGTATGAACAAAGTCCTGTGGGCATAAAGAAGAAAATGAACTAGTCTGCCATCCTGCATACAGAGTAAATGGTGACTTGAGAAGCTGATATTGACAAGGACACAGGCATTCCATGCAGAACAGAGAAGAGCAGAAGCAGCCAATCTAAAATATAGCAGAAGTATTTCAAAATATAAGTGGATAGGGTTTTGCACAATGTGTGCCTTCTTCTTCTAGAATGTTCCTATAAGTCTGTCCTAGGGGATAATCAGATTATCTACTGAGAACCAGGAAAACACCCAGATGTTGTCTTAGAAGGATTAAAAAAAAAAAAAGGAAAAATACTTACGGAAAGATGTCTATATATATAAAGCTATATAGAGAATGAGGAAAAAGTACACTTAAAAGTTAATGCAAAAGATAAAATCATCTCAGAAGCATTACAGACTGGGTTAGGTGGAACCTGAACCAGAATGTAAGAGAAAAAGAGCTAAAGGATAGGAGGGGCAAAAATCAAATATAAGAAATCTATAAAATCTGAAATTGGAAGTGCAAAGGAAGCATTCCAGTGAACACAAAACTAAGCACTATGAACAAAACACTGAGGCAATCTAAGGACAATCGAGGGAACTCATCATCCAGGGGAGCACAGAAATGGGGCGTTCTAACTGGAGGTCTGAATTTGCTAGAAGATAAACCTGATCAAACTGACATTCTGACAATCTCTCTTTCCCAAGGTTGAAAAAAGAAGGGAAACATATACTCTGGACTTCTGACCTACAGAGAACTGGTTGGCTGTTGTGAACATACTAGAAACTCTAAGAGTTTGTGGCATAAATTTAGGATTTACAGAGGCAAGGAACGAGAATAACTTGGGCTCTTGGATGACAGGCATCCTGGCTATTTCTGCAATTACCACAGTGCATTGCAAATCCTTATATGTTAGCTTTTTTTCTACTGACTATGAGCTCCTCCAGGAAAGAGGCCTTGATTTAATCTGCTTTATATACAGTGAACACTTACCAAACCTGGACTTCAACAAATATTTAATGTTTCCTAAATGAACAGCCCTGAACATTTGCTTCCAGGTTTGGGAGAAAACACCTTTTCCCAAAAAAGGCTAAGGAAAAAAAAATGCCTCAGAGTGGTCCCATAGTTATAGGGGTCAGTGATTCATAAGCCACGGAAGATGCTAAAATATGACTTTCTGATTATGCAATAATAAATTATTGTAATAAGGAGATTAGGGAGAAATCTAAAGAAATCAGTTGTAACAAAAAGAATCACATAGAACTAGAGCTGAAAAGAACGCTTAGAAAAGATGGAGTAAAAAACCTACCTGTATATAATAAGAGTAATCCTTGAGGACTAAAATCAGAATATATAATGATCTGAAGCTTGTGGAAAATGTTGAAGGTGAAAAAAAGCTAAGTTTGAAATAGGAGAAAATTAAGAAAAGCCACTGTTTACCCTGTTTAATGCTAAGCCCTAAAAGAAGGCAAGGCTATGCAGTTCCATCTTCATTTTGTTTCTTTCCATATTCTTCATAAAAAGAGCACAATCCTCAAACCAGAAAGGACAGATTAAGCAATGTGGAGAAGAGAACTTTAAGTCAGTAAAGACGCAAAGACAGTAAAAGAACATCCACTCAATTTAAATGATTTTAAAATCTAGGTGAAAATTGAATTCTATTCCAGGAAATTAATACTCACAGATGTGATCACAAAACCACTGCTAAGATGAGTGCCAGAAAAGGAAAAATGTCAAACTCTAGAAGCTACATGCTTATAATTAGTTCTTGGGAAAATCTGAAAACAGATTTAGAAATGAGTGGCAGGTTTAGCAAGCACCACTGCTCTATTGTTTGCATTTGGGGACATTTTTTTATGGATAATAATATGCAGCATTTTGGCTAGAACCTTAGCTCCCTTCCATCTGAAGTACACAGGAAGGTAAACTTTAATTTTGAAGTGGGACAGGTAGTCATGGAGGCAGCTTCTATTGACAATTGTTTCCCATTGGAAATGTCCTCCTTCTTTATCCCATGTCCCTTTATCTGTTGCCTGCCCAAACTCAAGACTTTGAAACCAGCTACTTTCCCATCCCACTGACACACCAACTCCATAAAACAAATGGAACAGACTGATGAGAGCCAAAATGCATTTCCATAAAGAACCAATAATATCAAAATTATTTATTATTTGGATGGGCTTTCTAGAATATCCTCCTAACCATAATGTATCTTGAAAACAGCAGTTTCTGATAAGTCTTCTGATGGTAATCTTGTGGGATAAGATGTAAAGTGTAGCACTGGAAACAGCAATATTTAGATGAATTTTTACAGAACTTAAGCTACTGTGTGTGAGCCTAAAAGTTTCTGTGATACTATTCCATTTACAATTGCACCAAAACCAATAAGGTATCTAGGAATAAACCTAATCAAAGAGGTGAAAGATCTATACTCTGAGAACTATAAAATATCAGTGAAAGAAACTGAAGACAAGTTAAACGAATGGAAAGACAATCCATGCTCACAGACTCCAGGAAAGAGGCCTTGATAGGCCTCCAGTCATTGACTGGAAGAACAAATATTGTTAAAATGTCTATAGTACCCAAAACAATCCTATCAAAATACCAACAACATTTTTCACAGAGCTAGACCAAACAATCCTAAAATTTGCATGGAACCACAAAAGAAGGGGCCAAAGCAATCTCTTTTTCAAGATTGGACAGGCACCACAATTCCAACATCAGGCTATATGACAAAGCTGTAGTAATCAAAACAGTATGATGTTGGCACAAAAATGGGCACATAGACCAAAGGAACAGAAAAGAAAATCCAGAAATGAACTCATAATTATATGGCCAAATAATCTTTGACAAAGCTAGAAAGAATATCCTGTGGAAAGAAGACAATCTCTTCAACAATGGTGTTGGGAAAACTGGACAGCAACACGCAAAAGAATGAAATGGACCATCTTTTTACAACAAACACAAAAATAAATTCAAAATGGATTAAAGACCCGTGAGACCTGAACCCACAAAAATTCTAGAAAAAAGCACAGGCAGTAACTTCTTTCACATCAGCCAAGCAACTTCCTTCTAGATATGTCTCCCAAGGGAAGGGAAACAAAGACACAAACTCAAAATAAAAATCATTTGCACATCAAAGCAAATAATCAACAAAACAAAAAGGCAACCTACAGAATGGGAGATTTTTGCGACTTACATATCTGATAAAGGGCTAGTATCCAAAATACAGAAGGAATTTATAAAACTCAACCAAAAAAAAATTCAATTGAAAAATGGGCAGAAGACACGAATAGACATTTTTCTAAAGAAGGCATATAGAAGGCCAACAGACACATGAAAAGATGCTCAACATCATTCATCATCAGGAAAATGCAAATCAAAACCACAATGAAGTATCACCTCACACCTGTCAGAATGGCTACAATCAAAAACATAAGAAACAACAGGTGTTGGCAAGGAGAGAAAAAAGGAACCCTCTTGCACTGTTGGTGGGAACACAAACTGGTACACCACTGTGGCAAACACTGTTGAGGTTCTTCAAAAACAAAAACAGAACTATTCTATGATCCAACAATTGCACTGCTGGGTATTTACCCAAAGGATACAAAAATACTAATCCAAAGGGATACATGCACCCCAATGTTTATAGCAGCATTATCTACAATAGCCATAGCCATGATATGGAATCAGCCCAAGTGCCCATCAATTAATGAATGAATAAAGAAGATATATACATACATATAACATACAATAGAATGTTACCCAGTCATAAAAAAGAATGAAAGCTTGCCATTTGCAACTACATGGATGGAGATAGTGTTATGCTAAGTGAAATAAGTCAAAGACAAATACATACGATTTCACATTCACTCGTAGGTGGAATTTAAGTAACAAAACAAATGAGCAAAAAGGAAAAAGGGGGAGACAAACCAAGAAACAGATTTGTAGCTACAAACTGATGGTTACCAAAAAGGAGGTGGTGTGGGGATGGGTGAAACAGGTGATGGGGATTAAGGAGTGCACCTCTGATGAGCACAGGGTCATGTATGAAGTACTGAATTACTATACTGTACACCTGAAACTAATATTATGATGCATGTTAACAAACTGGAATTCAAATAAAATTAAAAATAAGTTTCTGTGATATTGCTTCCCTTGACTCCATACTTTTTAGCAAGCTCAGCAAAACCTACAAAGTTAATTTAAATATGCAAATGAAACCAATTCTAAAGATGACAGAATCAGTAATTAAAATTACAATTATTCAACTAAAAACCTCTAAATTCATCACACAAATGCTATTAATGTTACCAATAACATTTATCTATCTTTTTATAATCACATAGTTCTTTCATAAGACAATCTTGGAAGATGGTGATACACAAATGGTATACTCTAACCACATCAAATCCAAACACAAAACTTAATAGGTATATACATTCAGATTTTTAAAAATGTATTAGGAAAGTACAGGATGAGAGACCTAACCAGCCAGCTATACATATGAGAAAAGGGCCTAGCAATTTTACTCAATAGGCTTATATCTGACAAGTGGGTAACAAAGTTCCTAAAATGATAACATTAAGACCCTGTAAATAGATGTGCAATGTCTAAATTAGCAATTGCAGGACAATGGGCAAACTGCAAGTGATAACCACTTTGAGCCTCAGTTTCTTCATTTGCAAAACAGGGATGATCCTACCCCATAGGATATTTTTATAAAAGGACTCTGTGAACTGCAAAGGGATATACAAATATATGTATGAATAGTTTTAATGAAAAAATAGATTATCTGATCACATCTGGATTATTAAAGCATGAGCTTTATATTTTAAGAAAAGCATTCACTGTCCAACTAAAATATTGTATAAAGGAGAACTAGACTACAGAGAGAACTAGAATCCATGGTAAATGTAAAATGGTTGGAAGACCTAAGGTTGCTTTATTACCTCTAGAAATTAATAGACAAATGCTAACTGCCTATGGAAATATATTTTGGTTTTATCAACAGAAAGAATTCTTTAACAATTATAAGTTGCCCTTAAAAGACTGAATTGTGTGTACGTGCCTGTTTGAGGGGTAAGATGTCAATACAAACACATATGTATATTCATTTATGTATTAATGTATTTACATATTTATTTACTTATGAGTATCACAAAAAAGAAATTCGAGTTAAGTGTAATTAGGGGACATTTAAAAAATTGTAAGAATGTGTTTTGGGGGGGACGGTATTGAAGAAACGTGAATGTCAAGAGCTGACCTCTCCAGAATTCAGAGATAAAGAAGACAGAAGGAAAAGGTCTGATCATGGAGTGGAGAGGGGAATCAATGCAGAAAGCCACAGTACAACCAAGAGGTAAGTTAGAACTCATGTGCAGATGAATCTGAGTAAAAGCTTCCAAAAAACAGATGTAACACAAAGCACACCTAGGACTCCAGAAGTAATCAGACACCAATATCACTCTCTCAACCAGTAGCTTTCATTCAATACACATTTTCTGAATCTCTATCTTCTTTCCTAAACGTGATGCCACTCTGCCTGTTGTTTTTTCTTTAGTGGTTGACTAGAGGCTGGCCATTGTGAACAGTTAGTGACAGTTTTTGATTGTTCAGCGCCAATAAAACGCTTTTATAGGGTGTATTAGTTCCTCTTCAGGCTTGTATTCATAACCAAAGTATTTTGCTACCTATGCAGCAAATCCCCATATGGTTATGTATCTACCAGAATTCCAAAGATTTCTGATGTTCATAGTTTTCTAAATTAAAAGATTTCCAAATTTTCTAAAAGTTATTAAGAAACACCAAACCCAGTTTTTATTACTCCATTTAATCACACAGCTTTTATTTTACCAGTGAAGTTCAGTCTCATCTTTTCTGAAAGATGGCTCCTATCTTACCTTACAGATTTAAAGCAAAGAAAAATTCCCCCCAAAAGACTAAAATTATTTACGTCCTGAAACATGATACTGACAAATTCTTCATAACCCAGGTATGAGCTCTATTTTTAGAGTATCATTTCAGTTATTAAAACAGTAATTTGCTTTATTTCTTAACTTCAGAAAAAATTTCAGGAAATGAAATAGCTTTCTCATTACCTTATACTAAATCAAACAGATATGGGCATAGTTGTGGTGATGTTCGTGGCGGTAAACATTTCCAACCCAACAGAGCAAGCAAGCACACATCTTTAAGAGTTCTTTCTCATTGGACTACTTACAAACCAAGAGATTTTTGTTAAAGTTTGGGATTCTTTAACAAGTTTTGATTTTCAAAACAAGCATGTATATTGTGTAATTTAGCTATTTTAACTATATGAAATGTGTGATTTATAAAAATAAGACTATTTTACTGTTTCTTCTTCTTTATTATTCACGCTAGGGAAAATTAAAAACTTTTGTGCTTCCAATTCTCAAATGTCTCAATTTAAAAAGCACCAGTCCTAATAAGAGTACATTCTTTCCAGACCTACAAAAGAGAATACTCCTGTGGAGATGAGCATTTCAAAAAACCCTGATGAATTCAAAGACTTAAATGCTCACCACCAGTCCACTAAGGGGTCTTAGCTTAAAATCATTTAAAATATACATTTATTTAAGTGTTCATCCTTATCTACAATTTATTAGAGTTGGATCTGAAAAAGAATGCCAAAGATAGTCTTGACAGAATCAATTCTCAACCAATGTGGAGCCCTGCTGGGAGGGAGGGAGGGAGGGAGGGAGGGAAGGAAGGAAGGAAGGAAGGAAGGAAGGAAGGAAGGAAGGAAGGAAGGATAAGGTGAATACATTCTCAAATTCAAACTAGAAACAATTCTTATTTCACCATATCCTGAAGCTTTATACTAAACTAGAACATTTCAGTGAAAAAAATTTAAATTCTATTAAAAGTCACACGTATTTGCAAAACACTGAATTTTAGTCATATTGTTTAGAAATATTAAATGATTTTTAAAAGAGCTAGAATAACTCAGAAGTTGGGGAAAGTGGATAATACCAGTCTTACAGGGTCAAAAAATCTTTACCAATTCAACGTTTCTCAGTTGCAGTGGTTGTTACTTTACTTCAAAACTCAGACTATGCTTTCTGTTTAAATGCCCTGTTTTAAGAGAGAAAGAAAAAGAAGAAAAAAAAAAGAAGAAGTATGATCACTTAAAACTAAATGCCAGTTTGGAAATAAGCTGAAGATGGTAGACTAGTTATTGGGGAGGTAACTCGGAGGTGACTGATCACAGAGACTTGAATAAACACTCAGCAGCCAGAGAGGGAGAGCTTTCTCGTTTGAAAAGGGAAAATCAGACCTGTTGGGTAACTTGTAGGGAGAATCATACAGGGGGGTGCATGTTAAGTTCTAGTTGAGAACTCCCTCTCTAATTGTAAAATTTACAGGGGGAAAAGATGATTTTCTTCTTTGTCCAAAGAAAGAGAAAAAAACAGAGAAGTGAGTACAAGGTATAAGAATAAGACTCATGATGGTCACGAATTAAAACTTCAAAGTGTGTTATAAAACAAAGGTTGCAGGGATGTACATATGTATTTGGAGATTATGAGATCTCTGCTTATTTTACTAATAGGCTTCATCCCAATCAGCTATCAGTTAAAATATAGGTGATGACTTGAGAGTTTACACATAACAGCATGGACTATTTTAAAACTCAAGATATGTTTTTATACATATCTGGGTAACAATGGTTATTATTATTAATGTATTAATTAAGGAATATGAAGGGTGTAGAAGTAAAAAGAAACATACCTGATAGCAAATCTTACCCTAAACGAGGGGCTGGGGAGGGTGCCTGTGAGGGCATATATGGTAGTCGTCCATATTTATAATTTTTAATTAAACCTTATATTTTAACATAAGTGGAGCAACGGTATGTAGCCCAACATTCTGCTTAAAGCCAATAAAGAGCTTCCTACTTTGGTTGATGATGTCAAAACTCTGGACATCCTTTACCATTAGCTGGATACTCGATTTATAGATGTAATAAAGGAAAAAATAAACAGCTTCAGGGTATCAGTCTTCTTAAAAATGTCAACATATAAAATGACAACGCTTAAAAACATCCCAGTAATGTTCCAGATCACTATATTCTGCTCCAAAGACACACAATTTCAGTATTCAAGACTTGATAACACAGTGTAAATGTTAGCACAGTCCTTGGGATAAGATCTCACCATATAAGGAAACAGCACAAGGCTACAAAAGTTGATTGCAGTCAGTTTTCCTGCATTTCTTCTTGGAGATGGTGATGGTATTATCATCTTTAAATCCTTGTGGAGCTTTCCCCTCTGTTTCATTATGCTGAAAACAACCACCTCCTTTATTGAAACATTATCAGCAGATACACTATCATTTTACATGGTGTAGCATATACAAGACTTCTTCAAGATAAGTCTGAGATGACAGCTTTAGTGTGAGTGTAGTACATCTTGGTGCCATTACTATAAGATATTTTTTTCATTCTGTAATATTAGAGATGTCACCGGTCTAGTGATCATGCATGGTGGTCCTTAAATGCTCTTTGGCACTGCAGAAAAATCCTGGGGAAATTTAATTCCACCTCTGTTTTACTCTTTCAGTTCTGAGGCTGGTAATTAATTTAAGTCCATATTACGAGTACCTGCTAGGTTGACACACACACCCCGATCCTTCACTATAGTACTCCAAGATCACCAGGTCACATTTAATACCAGTTTCCACAACTTACAGGATCTGTGATAACAGTCATCAGTAGATAGACACTTTGAAAGCCTTCAATTCCTTATGTGCACTGATTCAGTTGAAATACCTTGACTTGTAAGAACTATTATAATAATCAAACTGTAAGACACAACAAAGTTTAGAGAAGAGACATATTCTGAATCTTGAAGTTTTCTTCTCCTTGAATTATGTATGAAGGCAAATTCAGATGATGAGGGCTAAGAGAATTTTAAATTGTTGTTGGAATGTGATTATGGGCAAATCACAATCCTTCTGAGCCCTGTTTATTATTATTATTACTATTACTTGGTCTTTAAAAGGCAGACAAAGAGTATGTCAGATTTCAAAGCTCTGAAACTTATTCTAATAGAAGTTTTATTATCCTTTCCTTAGGTTTTCTCAAAGAGTATGACACAGAATGAGTATGCTTACTAGTGAGAGTGAAATCTGGTGAGACAAAGCTATGAAAATATTTGTTCAGATAAAATATGGCCGGGATGAGATAGGCACCAGTATTGTAACCTTGCTGTGTATTTTAAATAGGGTCTTAAGAAAGAAAGGAAACAGAAAGAAAGAAAGAAAGAAAGAAAGAAAGAAAGAAGAAAGAAAAGAGACTATAAATGCATCATTTATCCTGAACATATAAATTAAGCAGAATATAGCAGGGATAAATACATGAAACGTCGCAGAAAAATAGCCAGAGGCTTTTTCCCCTCTGCTACACTCACTAAGCGGAGGATTTAAATGAAAATTACTAAATATAAACCAATGTGTGCACACACACACATTCAACCTCACACCCATAGAGAGAGCTAGCTTAATAATATACCTCTGCTAAGCAAATCATTTCTTACATGATGTGAATCAAATGTCATGAAGACAGAAAGCCTATTTTTGCTATTTCAAAACTATTTAAATGGTTGCTTCAAACATTTTTACCTACTCAGGAAAACATGTATCTTTTTTTTATTGAAAACATGTAACCTAAAGCTTTTTTAGCTATAGCTCCTTGCCTTTTTCCCTTTTTCAGAGGGTGGTATATTAAAAAAAAAAAATCTCACAGCTGGAGTGGGTTATTTATTTTGCTATTAATAGTGAGATAATTAAAGTACAGTACTAGACCACTGACTTGTACACTTTAAAGTAGTTAATTGTATATTCTGTGAATTTTACCTCAATTTAACAACAACAACAACAAAAAAGGTACTCGGTGCTTTTAAAAGGCTTTGTAAATTTTATGGAGCGGGGAGGGGAAAGCTTTTGTAGTGTAGCTTTGTGACAGAGCACAACAGTGGGTCTGAATACCAAACAGGAGCTGGAACAACAAAACTGTTCTAAGCATGGTACGTTCCTGCGTCAGTTAGGAGCTTCCAGGAACCCTTAGCATCATTGTACCTGTGAAGTAGACTAAGAACAAAGTCAAGTCATCCTGCCTTAGGATGTACAGGTCTGAGGGAACCTGGAGAGAATGGACTGGTTCTTTAACTACAACTTCCATCCAGCTGTTTCACAAAAGCTCTAGGTACTTCAGTTCAATTCTCAAGCAGCTTACATGGCTTAGGTACCTAACAGGTAAAAACTAGATTTCTGTGGAACTCAAACCCAGACTCTCTAAAACACTATGGACCAGAATAGATTCTCTTAGGGAATCTAGAATTCTCAAGAGTGATTCTTTGGGGAAAAGCTCCTAACTAAGGACGCTGGTATTAAAAGGCTGGTATGTCCAGCAACATACGGTTGCTAAGAATAAGACTCATGGTTGCAAATCACGGAGCAAATAGGAGATCGAAGGAGCAGTGGCTTCTTGATCCAGCAGCATGGTTTCACACCTAGTAGCCTTGAGCATGACTTGTACTTCGAAATATTACCACTTTTAAATGACATAATTGAAATGTCAGCTGACATATACGGATCAAGTCCAGTAAATTTAAAAATATTCTAGTGTCAGTAAATTAAAAGTGCTTCCAAACTAGGCATATTTGCTATTAATCTCTATCCCTGTTTCACTCTATCTTCAGAAATTTTTCCTAAAGGTCACATCTAAATATATAAAATGAAAGAACAGATTAGTTCAATAACTTGTAGGTTTATATCTATTCACATGCCACATTCTCTTTAGGGGCAAACTGTCAAAATATTTTTATATCTTGTTATAATAAAATTCTGAATTTCTCTCTCTTCCACTCTTCACTAATCTACTGCTTTTAATTCCAATTTGCTATATAAATAAAGCAGAAGGACCTGGTACAACCAAATAAGAAGAGCTAGTTCTTTTCAGTTTATATGTATGCTTGGGAGAAACTAGCTCATACTTGCAACATGAGCTCTTCAACTACCAGACCCACTGACTCTCAATCTTCCACATCAGAAGTAACATGTCTACCATCCCTCACACTCACTCAGCTTACCTGTACCTGTCCAGTCTCATCCCTGGCTCTTCCCAAGCTTTCCCTGAATTCTGCTTCCATAATCCCCTACCATGCTGAGGAAGGACTCTTTATCCCACAGGGGAAGTTTTCCTTTGGGTCATCAAATTACATTTAATGTAATTTATTAATTTACACCTCACCCAGGATTCCCCAAGCGGTATCAAGCTTTCTACAATTCTCTCTAATACAGTGTGCTTTCTTAATCTCAAGAAACGGCTGGAGGGAAACGGAGTAGAATGAGAGACCACAGGGGCTAGGAAAGCTAGCCTCCTTTCCAACTCCAGCCTTGATGTTAGACGTTTATCTACCATCCTTTCTCTGGTCTCAATCGTCATTCAGCACTGAATGGTCATCACAGTGACCACAGTCCCTAATCTTTCATTCCCTTAAAAACACTATATCTGTTCTTTGACCTCACCAAAACCTAAAGTCATTGAACTCCCTTCAACACACTCACGTCATTGGTTCTTTCTTGCCTTAGTGGACTCTTCTTGACCACAAGATTATGTATTTCAATGTTGTCTTCTTCACCTTATAACTAAACTCTCAATATTTGCTTTGCCTTTGATGCTTTGTGCAGAACCAGAGAAACATACGAAACCATACATATTTGGATTCTAAAAGTTTTTAATTTGATCCTTATCTTTACTCAGCAATTCTTGAATTTCTGAGGCATTTCTACCAGGCTCATTCTCACAAGTTTATTTAATTGCCTTTCTTTACAGAGTCCCAACTCCACTCTTTACCCCTATTCTCACACAATATGCATTTGATAATTACTGATATGAGTCCCTTCCCATGTTCTCTTCTCTAATCTCACCTTCTCTTTCCTAGATTTTCTGGTTGTTCTTACAAAGAACAATGCCCTCTTCTCTATAGCTAAGCCCATAACCTAACCTCATCCCAGGAGCTTATCTCTTCCAGGCACTACAGAAATCTGTTACCCTACTGGAATAGCCTGCCTTCTCTTTAGCACTGTCCATCTCTTCCTCTCAAATGGCTCTATATGTTCTGCTTTTAAATATTTATCCATCATACCCTAAAGCGATTAATTCTAAGATCTACCACCCATCTAGTAAGCATCTTGTCTTTCTCTTTCCCTTAGCTTCCAAATGTTTTAAGTAAGTAATCAATGATTGCTGCATCCATAACCTTGACATTTCCTCACGAATCCTAGGAATCTGGCTTCCATCTTTACCTTTATGAAAGTCACACTTTTAAAGGTCTCCAGACACGTAGGCCTTTTCTTAGATCTTATGTTTTCTGGCTTGTAGTTCACAATTTCTTTTCCATTCCTACTACTACTGTTCTATCCAGGCTATCTTATTTGCAATGCCCAGCAATATACGTACTGGGAAATGTTTTCTAAGTGGCCCTAATTTTAAGCAAACACAACACCAAATTAATCTTTTTAAAATGCTACAATCAAGTTACATCTTTAGCAAAGAACCTAGATTTCTCTACCATTGACCACATCCATATCAAGACTAAACTATCCTTCCCAGTTTCCAGTAAACTATTGTACACTTATTCCACCTGTATACCTCAAACAAGTCCATCTCCTTACTGTCCTTCTCTCCTAATCACTAGAGACCACTCCAATCTCTGTCTCTGGTTTTTTGTTTAGTCTGTTCTCTTTATTAAATTTCTCCCCTATATCCTCTAGATTTCAGCCATCCTTCAAAATCAAAAAGCCCCATACTTTTGTTATGAAGCCTTCCCCTGAACCAGCTTACATTAACTTTTTTAATTCCCATTTTTACTTTTCTATCAGCATAGCATTTGATTAGTTTACTAAACATTTCATGTGTAAATACCTGCATATATTCCTGCCATTTACTCAGCACAAGGAGACAATGCAGTAGGTACTCATTTGAGAGGAGGAAGATCACTAAGGGCAGAAGGACTAGCTTGATGCTGGATAACTGACTTTGGTCCATATTTTATAAAAAAAAAAAAAAAAAGACGTCGTTCTTTTGGGTTATCACTTCTTTATAAGATGATCTTTTAAAAATGTTATTGTGCTTTCAATTGTATGATATCCATCTCTTAAAGCCAATTAAGCAAATTTGGGAAAACTTCAAGATCAAATAAACAGGAAAATCTAAAACCTTATGACTCAACAGGATAAAACATCCCCAGTTTTTAATGTATGCACAAATAACACGGTGGTCTTCATTTTGTAAGATTTCTATGCACCTGCAATTCATTCCTTTTTCTTGGCTTTCTGAGGCAATGCCTCTGCTGGAGTAGCTCCCTTATGGACCTGTATCACAGCAGAAGAGAACTCTGGCAATCTTGAAGGTGCTTGGAACACCGTACAAATAGGAACAATGTGAGTAAAACTGTGCACAGACAGAATGCATCCAAATGTTTTCTTTAAAAGAACATATATATAGAAAGCTCTACTTAACACCCAGAACACTAGGAAACATGCGCATACACACAGGACTAAGATACTTAAATCAGAATCATGGATGTATGTCTTCCCTACTATTATTTTTTTCACTCCCTTCAAATTATCATGTATTTTAAAATTTCAGGTATCACTACTTAATATCCTAGGCTGCCACTGTCAGAGCGATGAATGATGAGTCTCGACCACTACAGCTGTTCTTGTTAAAATATATTAAGAGCTGACTCTACAGAAACAATTTGAGATAAAACTGTCACATTCTGGGATCCCTGGGTGGCTCAGTGGTTTAGTGCCTGCCTTTGGCCCAGGGCGTGATCCTGGAGTCCCAGGATGGAGTCCCTCGTCGGGCTCCCTGCACGGAGCCTGCTTCTCCCCCTGCCTGTGTTCTGCCTCTCTCTCTCTCTCATGAATGAATAAATAAAATATTAAAAAAAAAAAAACTGTCACATTCTGTTACCCCTGATGATAGGATCTACGCTTTATTCAACTCTTAAGACCTAACTAAAAAGGTCACTATACAGAACAGGCACTCAAATATTTGACTAATATTTTGTTGTAATAGAGACAGAGTACATAAAAGCACCACCTGGAAAAAAAAATGTGACAGTGGAATGAAAAGGAAAATATTATTAATCAGAAAACATTTTCTAATGGAATTTTTAAGAAAATAAAAAGAGGCACTTGACACTCATCATGACTTAAATTATTTACTCCAGATCTCTATTTCCTACAGTGGCACTAAAGCAGCTCTTAACTTCTCTTCCAGGGGTGGGAGGCTGGGATGTTACCAAGCCCTTTATAAGTCTGATAACTATGGATTTCCTCCCCAGAAAAAAGGTGACAACTGTACATACATACAAAATCAGAACTTTGCTAGTACATCCAAAGGGTTCTGAACTTTGGCTTCTAAAACCACTGATTTAAGAAACAGACTAGTTACTTTTTAAAAGGATGTAAAAGCATAAAAAGCTTCCCTTGTGCATGATATATCAATCATGTAGGAATGTAACAAAAACTAATCTGGTTTTTTATAATCTTTTCATTCTTTACCATCATTTGGCTTCATCAACTTACTTGCTATGTGAAGTGATACTTTCTTTTATGTGTTGTGTAATTTCTTCTGTGCTTTTAATATAATTAATTACCACTACTTAAAAAAAACCACACTATATGAAATATTAAGTAAGTAAACAGTGAGGCTTATTATTCTAGGTTTACAAGGGCTCGAAATTACAAAGTTAAAGGATAATCTTTAGCTATTCTGTGTGAAAATAAGCTGAAGCCTAAGTGCCCAAGGCGCATTTTCCTCATGTATGGTGTGTGTCAAAATTATGAAGGATGGAGAAGTAGGCAGGAAGAGAGTTTTGGGTTCTAGCAAGTCTAGACAAACTACCTGACAGTTTTTCGACCCTGGCTAGGAAGGAGAAAGGAGAGATAAAGTGTACCATAGGAAAAAAGCATTGTTTAACAGATGTATCTCTTTCTCAACACAGAGAAATAAAGTAAATGGGAGCAAACCATCTGTCTTTGTAAGAAGATCCAGGCGATGAAAGGCTTGCATTGCTGGCTGGAGAAAGCTATGTACTAATAAGCTTCCTTATTGGGAGCTCAAAGCCTAGGAACCTTAGCACCACAGAAGAGACATTACATGGATGTCTTGGCCTCTTACAACAAAAATGAAACCATAATTAACCCATGATAAAAGGCTTCTGTCTAATAAGTCTATAATATTCTATTTGCAGTTTCTAAATTTCTTGTAATGCTGCCCTAAAGTCACTTTTTAATAGAAATTAGAAATTGTCACTTATGTAGAATCTAACAAAAATAATTTAAGTGGCTAATTAGCTGTTCCTACACTTCAGGTAAGCAGATCAAAGGATATCTAAGAGTAGATTTTAGTTTCCCCACTATACCTATGGACAAAGCCATTCCATTTGTTGTGTTATATCTAACAGAAAATAATCAGACTTTATATATAGAGAGGTAACCTTGAAAACTCCAACATGATATTAAGTATCATTTCGCAATAATGTAGTTTTAAATAATAATTATTATTTTAAATACTTAGGCTTCCTTTTTTGGTATTCACATTACTCTTTTAATATTTTGACAAATAAAGGCATATCTTTTATCACAATTGTTTTTTGAAAACATCAAGAGGAGATCTGTCTTCCCAGATACTTAATTTAGCAGAATATGTTCATGTTTTCTGAATCAGCTTTTATCTGCTGCTCAGAATTGATTTCAGTTTTATTTTCTTTCATTATCAGCTTTAAAATTATTTCAAAAAATTGTGTATTATTCAAAAACATTAATTCATATTATGTCCTAATAAAGTACTTCACTATCCTCAGTGAGCAAAATTATCTACAACTTACATGGCCTAATTTTAGAGGATCCTCAATCTCTTTTTCCTCCACTTTAGTCTCATTCTGGCCAGGTACTTGTAATATAGATTTATTATCACATTTCAATTATTAAACAATGAAGCTTCCAAACAGATATCTCACAGAACTACTGTTTGTTCAATAAAAATGTTACACTACTACGGTTGCTTCTCACATACAATGTTTACCCCATATTCAAGTTTCTGATAAATCAACTGTAAGTTGAAATTCTGTTTCTGAGGCATTTCCTGGTATACTAGGCAGTGCATTAGAAAAGAGATATTGCATTTAGGCTATAATAATTAACCTTCTATATATAATTAACAACCATTCAAAAGAAAGTGCAAATGTGCAAATGAGAGACAACAAAAACAGTTTCTAAACATGTAATGCATTAATATAGGATATAAATCCATACAACTAAAAATAATTGCTGACAACATCCTTCTGAGCATTAAACAACACCACCAATTTTGTTTTATATGTTTTCTTTCTTCTCAAGTACTCAAAGAAATGCAATAGACATTATCTTAATTTTCAAATTTTTCATGAGTATATTAGGATATTACCATTTTTTTTCACAATTCAGAAAACAAGGAACTACCATTATCTTTGCATAATTTCAATAATAGAGCCAAAATAAGAACAATTCTAGCTAATCTCATCTGGGATCTTAATTAGTACTACAAGTTTATTTGTGTGAGTTAAAAATAGTATCACTCATGAGAAACAATGCCAAAATTATTATGCTAATAAATAGTGTTAAAGGCCTAATGAAGAAATACTTTAGCAACTATGAGGTAACACACTAGTTGTAGGCATGAGGAACGTTTATATTGGCTCTTTTGGGTGTATACATTAAATGCAAAATCAGAAAGGAATCATGCAAAAAATCCGGTTGCCCATGCAAGCACCCCAGAGTCTAATCCTCTCCTCTCAGTTCTGTTGTCAGGCCACAGTAGTGTGGAGACTTGTAGGCTGCTGTCCTTGTTGTAATGAATGGGAAGAGGCTGACAGTGGCATGGTCGAAACCTTCACCTCTTCTTCCCCTGTGGAAAAGTCAGTCATGGTCTAGTTATGGGTGACTAGATTTGTTAACAGTCCCTTTAAAAATGATTTCAATATTTGGAATACTGATACATATATAAAATACATGCTTAATGGCTGGAATCCGGGTGTGAAACAAGACATGAATTTTAAAATATAAACTTATCAAGTACCTACAAAGTAGTTACACTATAAACACACCCTTCAATTTAATACTATGTCAGATATAAGAACAAATATAATATATTTAGGACTATAAATAAAAGAAAAGAAAAAAAAAAGAGAGACCAGGAAAGCCATTCTTTTCCAAGTCAATTGGACCCCTTTTCACTTCAGATACTTCTCTAACAGTATTTTGGGAAAAAAATTAAAAATAAGTTCACAGGTGTGAAAACATGCTTTTAAAAGGAAAAATGACAAATCCATGTTTTAAAGTCAGAAATTATATTTATAAAAAATAACAATATAAATATTAATTTACCATATAGCATCTGGAAATTCACTGTGTACTTCTGAAGGGATCAAAGGAGTAAAATGATCCAATTGACTGAAAGTGAGATGACTACTTCTAGGTCAGAGAACTATACATGAAAGGAGGTCAGGTCTAATTATAATCAATAATTACTGGACTACAAGTGACTTGTTTCACACATGACTCAAAATCCATTCAAGTCACTGTTAGAATAGCTAATTCAGTAATAAAATTTAAAGAAAAATGTCCTTTCATGAAAACACGAAAAAACCCAATCCTAAACAGTTTCAAATATTTTTCTAAGCATATCTTAAAACAACAATGCTTACAGACTGAGACTATTATTTGTTTTCCAAATAATTTTTAGCATTATGGAATAAAAACATCTTGGCAGAGTCCTTTGAAAAATAAATTTGCAAAATTACATTTGGAAATATTTAACTGACAATATGAAGAAAGACTCTCAGCCTTTAGAACAGGTTATTTCATAATTTTCAGTAAATTGGCCAAGATTCTATAAACTCCAAGTACACAGCAAGGAGGCTGTGTAGAGAAAACTTTACATAGGGTTTCTGGTGAGAACATGATACTAATAAGGACTACGCAAGACATTCATTTTTTTTCAAGTTGATAAACTTCATTCTATTTTGTAAGCTATAGGCCACACCCCTGAGCTGGGCCAATTGTCTCAGGAATATATACTAATGATGAAAAGGGATCTGCAAGGGTGTGAGAGCAACAATCAATTACTATGGGAAGAAAGCCAAGTTAAAGTACAAGCCAGTGATCTTCATTTGTGAAGGTGAACATCAATGTTGGAGTGGAAAAACATTTCATTTTGAATGTGGGATCTGGGTAGTACTACTACTACTATTACTAATTGAATGTTTGATTTTTAATAAATTATTTAACTTTCTGTAACATAGATTTGCTATTTCTAAAAGAAGGAGCTGAACAAGATAAGTCACTTTTTAGGAAAAGTCACTTCTTAAACAAAAACAAACACATGGTTCCAATAATAAAAAAGATCTGAATGGACCTACTATAATTTTCCACTAATCAAAGGTTTCCCTCAAGAATATTTATTTCAAAAATCCTTCTATGGTTAGCAAACTGGATGTGCAGCCAAGAAAATGATAGTAAAAAGATTTTGCCAAATTAAGGAAATAACTAATTTTAAGCAGAAAAAAAAAAAAGTTTTCACGTAGGCATAAGAAATGGAAGCCGCATTTCTGTCAAACTTCTGGCAACTGTCCTTCCCATGATAGGTTTCAGATATAACAATTTTTAATAATCTAACTGAAACAAACCAACACTAAAAGTTTAAATACAAATATATAATAAATATAGACATGGTATCTGTAGGATATATAGGTGAGTGACACCTGAGTATTTGTTCTTAAAAGTCAGGGACCCTGTTTTGTTCTACGTATCTAAAGAATAAATAAATATACATGCCTTTTCCAGTCTAAGTATATCTTAAAGTGGCAGGTATCATAGAAACAGTAGGTACTCTCCGTTAATGAAGCACTTCACCAACAGCTCCCCTGGTAAGATACCATGATATTCATTGCAGGGTACAAAGTTGAACCTACTTCAATAGTTCAACCCAAGTACAAATGATTTATAATTAGGGGTGGGGGAGGCAGATATTGCCTAGGTATTAAATTGCTTCATATTAGACACAGTTAAAATATACATAGTTTTCCAGAATTTCACTTTCTGTCATTTCTAATTATTACTGAAAGTTCCAAATGATCTGGCTATAATTATATAACTATTCTGTTTTGAGACTTAGCACATTCAGCTTTCTGAGATATCTCCCTAATATTTATAGGACATGAGAGTATTCTAACTCTTAACAATTTTAAATCTTTTGGTGCATTAAAACTAAAATTTCTCTTCTCATCAGAGACTTAAAAATAACCTAATAATAAGCTTATTCATAAGTCACCATTTAAATATCAAACAAGTATGCACAGACAAAAACAGAAAATCTGAAATAACAAACTCTCCCAACCTCCCAGAAAATATGACAATGATTCAGGACCTATAAGTTGGTAACTTCATTCTTAGAATTTCTGGGAAAAAAAAGTATTTTATGTTCTATAGTTGAGTATATTTTAAAAGGAAAACCCACAGGATAAGACCATAATTTAATGCCACATTTTTTTCATAAAGTGTCTAGTTTAGATGAAGATTTCAAATGACTAACATGAGGACAACTATACTCACAAATCAGTAATTATTCATGACCACTGTGGCGTTTTCACAACATATACTGGTTTGAAATATTTGGGTTAAAATTATTCTTTTTGTGCTAATGGACAATATGGTAACTGTGAAATCAGAAGAACGGATAACTTACTGAAGATAGTCATGTAGTAAGTCAAATAAAAGTATACAATGAAGATAGCTAAAAACTACCGTCCCCCAAAGGCACCCTTCTTCCTATCATATCATATCAAGTCCATACTATGTTGCCTTGCTGTCAGAGTTCCCCAAGTTCTATTATCCATTCTATTTATACCATACATGAAGCACCTCCCATTACTGAAGGCAGTTTTATTGCTTCTTAATGAAATGACATACTAATTCCTGCCTTCACATCTTTATTCAGGAGTTTCCATCAGTATAAAAGGTCTTTCTCTTTTCCCCACTAACCCAAATCCAAGATACCACAGTACAGATCACTTCCTACTTCAATGAAGCCTTCCCAACAATTATAGGCTCAACTGATAATCTCTCAGATTCCAGTTATCATACAGTTACCACTCTCATACATAATATTATTTCTTCAACTACACTGCAAAATTCCTGGAAATAGTATCCATATTTTATAGTTCTTTTATATTACCCACATGGCCTAGTTCATTGTTGGGCAAACAAGAACCCAAATATTCACTGTAATTGGTTTAATATTTTATTTTTGAATGTTTAGGATATTTAGGGGAACTTTAACTCTTAATGTTGTTACTGGTCATGAAATACACTACTAGTCATTAAAATGCCACATTTCTAAATGATTAAAGCAAAACAAAACAAAATTACACTCTAACATGCTGTCTTGAATGGAAGATTAAAAAAGCAGTAACAGGAACTCAATACTTAAGTGTTTCACAAGTGAGTATCACATTAGAAGGAGAAGACTGAAAAATGTCACTCTGAATTACCTACTAACTACCATAATCAAATGAACAAATATCATGAATCCCACTGAAAGATGAACCAATAGATTGGTGCTATCATATTTATATAAAGTAACTTCACTTTATCAATTGTAAAATTCACTGTATCAAAAGCCACAAACCATATTCCCTTAACCCATCTACTTGTCTTGAAAATGAAATGTGGTTGATCACAAAAAGAACAGAGTCAAAGAACTCTGATGGATCTCTCCAAATTCACCTATCAATCTTACTAAAAACAAGAGAACGAACAACCTGCTGGTAACAGCACATTATTACAGTAAGACTGCGCCATGCCATATCTTAAAGGCCATGACAAGGGATAACAAATAATTTTATGAGTTATGTAACATCGTGAGGGACTATTCTATTCTACTTGAGAATCAGAAGAGAGAGAAATTCTCTTTTACTAGTCATCTATCTCTAAAGCCCAAATTAAATAAATTTGAAAAAAAAAATAAAATTAACATAAAGGATTTCTTTAGATACAGAAGTCACTTGATCTAATAAATGTTATATGGGACCTTAAAACCCAAAAGTTCTGAAACCTTCAAGGGTAGCAGTACAAAACCAGAAGTATTCTGGTATCACTCATAAGGAACCTAACATTTTCCATAGAAATAAAAACATGACAGACCAAAAGGGAAAGTATCTTTCTTTAAACAACTGTTTTTTCACAGAAAGTATACACATGTTATCTGTGAAACATTAATAAATAGAGTTCTCAAATATTAAGTACTTTATTAACATATAGCCCAGTTTATGTGTGTGTGTGTGTGTGTGTGTTTGCGCATGTATATCAGTCAGATACACTTATACTTTTGTAAAAGTAATTGCCAAAAGTAGTCAGAGAGTGGCTTTGTCCCTCATGCTCTCACTAAGTACCATCTCAAAAAAAATTTTTTTAATCAGTTTACTTTTAGAATGTATAATCAGAATTTGTACCATGGTGTTGGACTTTCCAGCACCATAATTTCAGAGCCCATTTTTTTCTTTTTCTTTGTGCATTTATATTCCATATGAAAGTATGGTAACTACCCTGTTAAATAAAATGCTTCCAGGTTATAATTAGGTATAATACTCCACCATCCTTATAAAGCTCAATATTACAAGGCATCCATCCAATTAAAAATTTTTTAGATGATGATAAGGACTTTTTTTTCCCCATAGAAATTTCCAAGAATAATAAGTACTCTCTGTTATTCAAAAATTCCCTCCCTTCCCACCCAACAACCTGAAGGCATGAGTTATTCACAAATTCTCAAAGGCTATAAATGAACCTACCTGCTATAGGGATCCCTCCCAGACCTGTGTTGTGCTGTGGCGGGAGATTCAAGTCCAAGAAATTACTATTTGAGGTGGGGTTTGCTGTGTGGTTCAAGTGCATGATGCTATTGCGTGGAAAGGCCATCCAAGGATAGCGGGCTGCCTGGCCTGGAAAACTGAATGAATTATAAACTGCTCGGTGCTGCTGAAATTGAGGGAACCTCTGTGGCAAGACTGAAAAGGTACTATTGAGAGAGTTGGCATTTGTCGGTGCAGCAGGATGCAGGAATCCAGAGCCCGGACCTTTGGCGGTTGTAGTGTGTGAAGAGGAGTTCTGAAGAGATGTGGGCGAGAGGGAAGGCTGGTCTTGGACTGACAGTTCCTTTTCAATCAGGTCTGCTAAGGCTTTTCGAGTGACATCAAAGGGGTCAAAACCCAAGTCATCCTCTGGTTGTTTAGAAGAACCAAAGCCAAATGCTGCTTGCCAGTCTGTAGAGGATGATACTGGGATTGTTTCTGTTGGGAAGACAATTGGTAATAAATTGAAAATACACAGTTCACTTGTACACTTCAGGAAAGTTATACTAGTGAAAGTTAAACACACCATATTACAAGATAAAGGCAAATATATCCAAAGGCTGTATGCCTTCTTAGCACATTATCATATTATAAAAGGTCTCATATACTTCTACCAATGATTGCATTCTTTAAGTTACCAATAAAAAATGAATGATATAGATTGATTTTGGTAATCGAAGGAAACAAAATACTTGAAACCCAAATTATACCTTCAGCTATTCACAACCAAAACATGGAAGAAGTCATTTCACTGAAATAAGGTAATAAATGATTGTAAGAGAATTCAATTAGTAAAGTCTATTTTTAGACTTTCTCAAAATGTATTTATCAAAGGCAAAGTCTAAGTAATTTTGAATATATGCTTTATATACTACCAGGAAAAAAATAAAGTAACTTAATGAAAAAAATATCTACTTAAACTTTATGTATTTTTTAAAATTGCTCCACTGATAATAGGTGTTATATTTTCAATGTTAATTCTATGCCATCCTTCACATCAATAAGAAAACTTATAATGAATAAAAATGAAAATGGCTCAAAAATGTCAAAATGTAACTTTCAATATTAAGTAACATACCTCTTTGTCGGCTGGGGAAAAAAATCTTAAATTTAACTATATAAACACAAATAAGGTTAAAAATGTAAGCCCTTAATAATTCCTAGAGGAATAAGCATTTTATTATCAGAAAAATGATCTAACCTGTGATTTCTAGAGAAATCTGTCAACACAATAAGTCCTAGGTCATACAATTTACTTATTATCCTATTCCAATGCAGTTTAAATGTTTACAACTTTATGAAAAAGGGAGTAGAGGTGGCTTAAAGGAGTAAAAACACATCCTGCAAGGTCTCATTTCAACCTGAGTGAAATTATTAACATGCAGTAGTATCGTTGTATACCTGATGTGAAGAGACTCTGTGGCTCTGGTGCTGTAGGCCAGTCACTAGATGTCTGTGGGGAGCTGGGGAAAGGAGGAAGCCCACTTGGGATCGGGTTGGGATGGCGAAAGTTATCTGAGAATAACGACTGT
Source organism: Vulpes vulpes (assembly GCF_048418805.1). NCBI lineage: Eukaryota > Metazoa > Chordata > Mammalia > Carnivora > Canidae > Vulpes > Vulpes vulpes. The sequence continues at coordinate 13,284,061 of NC_132786.1, read as the reverse complement.
GACTCAGTTACTGCCCCTTCAAAAGGAGACCGTGCACTGTGATTGGATGAACTGATGGGGATGACTGGATTGGATTTTGATAAACCAGGTGGTGGTGAAGGCGTATCACTGTTAGATATCTAAATAAAATAGGAAAAGAAAAGAATAATCAATAGAAGTTTATATACTTTAATAAGCCACCATTAAAAAGGCCTGCAATGAAAGGTATTAGAACAGTGGTTTCAAAGTGGGGTGCTTAAAGACTTTTTTACAAGAACATGAATTTTCAAAAAATCCATCAAGTACATATGTACTCTTTTCTAAAACTGAACCTCCTTGAAAAGACTAAGCCAGCCTCCTCTCCTTTCAGAAGCTATCTTCTCCCACTTTACAAAGAAAAAAATATCGCTCACTCTTTGGGATCTAAGTGTTTTGACCAAGAGCGAAAACTTTCTGGGAGCAACAAAAATAATATTAGAAATATTCAGACAGGTGATGAGAATGACTCATGACTAGATTCTGACCATATCAAAACAATGAATAAAAATTCAGAAGAAAGAAAGATTGGGGGGGGGGGGGCCGGGGTCACCAGGGTGGTGCAGTCACTTAAGCATCTGACTCTTGGTTTTGGCTCAGGTTACGATCTCAGGGTACTTAGATTGAGCCCTGTAGTAGGCTCTGTGCTCACCGAGGAGTCTGTTTAAGTTTCTTCCTCCCTCTCCCTCTGCCCCTCTCCACTGTGCCTTTACTCTTTCTCTCAAATAAATAAATCCTTTTAAAAAATTTTAAAAAGAAGAAAGAAAATTGGCATTTAAAGCCTTGTGTCAGGAAAAAAATATTGTTTCCAATTCAAAATACATGTCTATTTTTGAGAGAAGTATATGCCTGTCAAGAATTAACTATACTGTATTAAGATAAAATCCTGTAATGGCAGTAGAAATAGAAGAATGAGTTCAAGAAGAACATGGAATGATGTAAAATTTGAATGTTAAAAGAAAGCATGCAGTTTTTTTTAAATGAATGATTTCTGATACCTAAATCTCTTATTAAAAAGCAATATAGTGCTTTTATTTTAAAAAATCAATATTTACCAATATCCTAAAAATTACATCCTTTACAACTATTTTTAACTTACTATAAAAAGAATCTTTAATACTAACCTAAAATATACAAGGGATGTACAGATTTTCAAATTCTTTTATGGAACCTATGAGCAGAAATTCTGGAAAAGCAGTATATTTTAGATCTTGAAATTTCTCATAAACATTGTGGGGAACTGGCCATTCTTTATGGAACAGATTAGAACTACATATTTTTTGTACCAATATAAGAAGGTGTACAGAAACTTATGCAGTGAAAAACTAGCAACTGGACAAGATGTTACAAAGCAGGATACAAGATCAGGACTTTACTCAGTATCAATGTGGATACAACTCTGCACTGAACTATTTGGTTTATTATCTCAAAGCCCATAGTCATTTGGGGAAAGGGAAAACTGTTGGGGGCAAGAATATTGTGAAAAACAAAATTAAGGTTGACAAAAGGCAACATGGGGAGCATACAGCAGAGAAACAACTCTTAAAAATCAAGACTGAAGAAGGCATTCAGTATTTAAAGTATTTTCCACTATCCAGAAAATTTACTTTAATAGAATGCCTCGTTTCAGGGAATGGAAGATACATGAAATGATATAGAATCAAAATCTTACCTGCTGGGAATTATCACCATTCCCTATACTGAGAGAATCTGAAGGTTTGTCAATGGGGCTGTAAAAAAACAAAAAAAAAAAAACACATCCAATAAAATCAGAGTAAAGTAATTCTTACACATATACACACACACAAACCCAAAAGCCAGAATAAATAGACATTTTATCATCCTAATATTTGTTGATGCACTATGATGTAAAGATACTGGCTGAGATGTTGAGTATACAAAGAAATATAAGATCAAATCCCTATCCATGAACAACTTACAATTCTAATTAGATTCTCTAAAAACAATGGGTGAAACAATAACTTATAAAACAAAAAAGGTACTGCTTAAAATGAGTACTACTATAGTAGGTCAAAAATTTAATCCATTATTTCGTTTTGTGCACATGTTAAACACAATCCCCATTTAAATTCTTGAAATAATACTCACTTATTTTTCCAGGTGTTTAATAGAAAGCATAAAAGTCACTCAAATGTTCTCCACATTTTCTTAAGAGCAATAAATTTCCTTTACTACTTCAATATTCTACTTACAACTCTAGAGAAGGCATATGTGTATAAATGCACACACACAAAACAGAAACTTTTGTGCAATCTACCCTTAAACAAAGACAAAAACCTGACTTCCATAGAGAAAATGCAGTACGATAGTAAAGTACAGTAAAGACTATACTATTTACAGTGACAAAATTGCTGACTTAAAAACAAAACAAAATGTTCACAAGCATTCTAACAGTGACCTAGTGAGGCATTTCCATAACTAACTTTATTTAACCTAGCACATGGATAAAAGGTTAAGTATTAGTACCTAAATACTAATACTGATTCTGATATAGTATTATAGAAAAAACAAAATAAGATTCCAAATTTTGCAAAATTATTTTACTGGCTAGACATACATACTAAGTTACTAAGTTACCCTGACAGACAGACAACTTACTGACTGGTACCACGTTTAATTGCTCTAGAAAAATTTAACAAGAGCTAGTACCCAATCAGAATACCAAGTATATCTTCTGCATAAACATTACCAGATGCTCTTGACTCTTGACAGATAGGTCTGGAATTTTCTAAGTAGCATCTTTAATTATTATTTTTACGTAGCAGCAATAAATCAATTCATTTTAAGTGAAATGGGTATTAGAAATCCTTTTAAGATTACAGCTTTGAACCCACTAAGTTTGGAGACACTTGGGAAAATGAGATAGGTACACACCCACAAATACCAACCAGTGTCAATTATTAAACGAATTGTTTAAATCTTAAATATCATAGGTCTTTAAAAGAAAGTTAAGTCACCAAAGTCACTATAAGCGAGGCAATTAAACATTTCCTAAGAGAGTTCAAATTTAAAGAAATCCTTAAAAAGATTTACATATTAAGAAAGGGAAGGGAAAAAGGAGGAAAAAAACATTAAAGGTAGGAAGAGCAAGTGCATCACGCAGGCATCAAAAGGTCACAGACGGGTTTGGGAGAAAGTTAATTAATTAGTTAAGTAATTAGTTTAGCTAACAGAGGATTTTGACAACAGTGAAAGGTAAGGATAAAGGGTAGACATCAGAGACCAAGAGAAATTGTTGAGCATAGAAATGATATAAACAAAGCAGTGTTGGAAAGATTAATTTGGTGGTGGCACCATCAATAGACTGAAACATAGTACAGATGAGATGAATTTGTAATATTTTCTAAATTTTTTTATTGTGGTAGGCTTAATATAAAATCTACTGGCTTAACCATTTGTATAAGTGCACAGTTCAGTGCTATTAAATACATTCCACATTGTTGTACAACAACCATTACTACCATTTATCCCCATCTCTTTTCATTTTATAAAATTGAAAATTCCATACCACTAACCTCCCCATTTTCTCCCTCCCTCCCCGTCATTATAATTTTGGCTGCTCTAAATACCTCATGTAAGTGGAATCTTAGAGTTCTTTTCCTTCCTTTTTAATACTGAATAACATTACTTTGCATTTATATCACATTTTGCTTGTCCATGCACACCTCGACATAGACACTTGGACTGCTTCCATATTTAAGCTACTGTGAGCTCAGACATAAGTGCACAAATACCTCTTCAAGATATGCTTTCAATTCTTTTTTTGCTGTATATACCCAGGAGTGGGACTGATAGATCATATGGTAATTCTGTTTTTAATTTTTGAGGAGCCTCCATGCTGTTTTCCCAGTGGCTATGCCATTTTTTATGACCACCTATAGAGCACAAGGATTCTAATTTTTCCACATGCCTTCCAACGCTTATTGTGTTCTGCTTCTTTCTTATGGTTCTGTTTTTTTCCCTCTCTTCTTTAGATGTTTCAAGTTTTTATTTACAGTCTAGTTAGTTAAAATATAGTATAGTGTTAGTTTCAGTAGAATTTGTGATACTGTTTTCTGCTTTTTTGATAGTAGCCATACTAATGGGTGCAAGGAGGTATTTCATTGTAATTTTGATTTGCATTTTCCTAATGATTAGTGATGTTCAGCATCTTTTCATGTGTTCAATGACCATTCATCTATCTTCTTTGCAAAAATGTCTATTACAGTCCTTTTCCTATTTTTGAGTTGGGATATTTGATTTTGTTGTTGAGCTTTAGGAGTTTTCTATACATTATGGTTATTAACCCTTTCTCAGATACATGATTTGCAAATGTTTTCTCCCATTCTGTGGGTTGCCTTTTTACTCTGGACAGAGTCTTCTGAGTCACAAAATTTTAAAATTTTCATTAAGTCCAAAGTGTCTATTTTTTCTTTTGTTACCTGAGCTTCTGGTGTCCTATCCAAGAAATCACTGCCAAATTCAATGTTGTAAAGCTTTAGTCATGTATTTTCTTTAAATGGTTTTGTTGTGTCAAAGAATTTCAATCTAAAATAGAACCGGAGAATATAAGATGGAGAATCTCACACATGTACCCCGGGATGATAAACCTAAGGACTAAAAGACCGAGTCCTGTGAATGTCTGATTTACAGAAAGTGGATAGTGTTCAAGCTTTCTTGCATTGGGGGATGATCAGAGGTTGTACTATATCGACCTTGGGGAAGTTTTGCCAGAGTTATGAATGCAAATTGGATCGATCTCACAAATGGGATGACTTGAGCTTTGCTCAGGTGACTGGGATGATTTTGTTTGCAATGGAACATTTTCAAGGCTGGTTTCCTCTGTTTTTTGACTTTTGCAGACTCTAACTGAACTTTCCCCCCTTTCCATTCCCATAATGGAACAACCCATAAATACAATCTACCAAAAACCTTTAATGGACTTGCCTGTAGCATGCTACAGTTTGCTTCTTCCAAACTGTAGTTCCTCTATTATTCCTGAATAAACTCATCTTCTTGAGTTTGCCTAAGTTTCTCGTTTTATTTATGGTCAATAATTGTTTTAGGTCTTATATTTAGGTCATTGCTCCATTTTAAATTTTTGAGTATGGTGTTAGGTAAGGGTCCAACTTCATTCATTTGCATGTAGATACCGTTTTCCCAGCACCATTTGTTGAAGACTGTTCTTTCCCCCTCAGAATGGTCTTGGTACCCTTGTTAAAAATCCTTTGACCTTGTATTTGACAGTTTATTTTTGGGTTCTCTTTTCTATTCTACTGGACTATATATATCTGTCTTCATGCCAATCCCACACTGTTTACATTATTGCAGATTTACAGTTATGTTTTAAAATTAGTAACTGTGGGTCCTCCAGTTCTATTCTTTTTTCAAGATTATTTTGGCCATCTGGGGCCCTCTGAGATTCCATGTGAATATTAGGATGGGTTTTTCTATCTGCAAGAAACAAACAAACAGACAATATATCACTGGGGCACCTGGGTGGTGCAGTTGGTTAAATGGCCAACTCTTGGTTTCAGCTCAGGTCATGACCTCAGTGTGGTAAGATCAAGCCCCAAGTTGGGCTCCATGCTCAGCATGGAGTCTGCTTGAGATTCTCTCCCTCTCTCAACCTCTGCCCCTTCTGCTTATTCTCTCTCTAAAGTAAGAAAATAAGTCTTAAAAAGGGGGGGGGGGGCACCTGGGTGGCTCAGTGGCTGAGTGTTTGCCTTTGGCTCAGGTCAGGATCCCGAGCTCCTGGAATGGAGCCTGCTTCTCCAAGTCTCTGCTTCTCTGTCTCTCTCATGAATAAATAAAAATCTTAAAAAAAAAAAATCACTGGGATGTTGATATGTAATGCATTGAATGTGTTCCAGTTTTGGGTAAAAGTGACCTTTTAATAATATTGTCTTCCAATCCATGTATATGGGATGCGTTTTCACTCATTTATGGGTCTTTAATTTCTCTCAGCAATGTTTTGCAGTTTCCTTGCAGTTTTGTATAAATCTTAAGCTTCCTTGCTTAGGAATTCCTAAGTATTTTATTTTTCTGGATGATGTAGTAAATAGAATTGTTTTTGTAATTTCCTTTTCAACTGTTCATGCTCACATACAGAACTAGAACTCATTTCTGTGTGTTGACTTTGTACCCTGTACTGAATTCATTTATTAGTTCTAACTTTATTTTGTGAGTGGGATTCCTAGAACTTTCTACATATAAGACATACTATCTACAAAAAAAGATAATTTTACTTTTTCTATTTCTATTTAGCTGTCTCTTCTTTTTCTTGGCTGACTTCTATCGCTGGAACATCCAATAATGTGTTGAAGTGATAAAAGTGGGCATTTGCCTTGTTGCTCATTATACAGGAACAACTTTCACTTTGACCACTGAGTATGGCATTCACTGTGAATTCTTCACATACAGTCTTTATCACGTTGAGGTAGTCTCCTTCCTAGGTTAATTGTTTTTGTCATGAAAAGGTGAATTTTGTCAAATGCTTTTTCTGCATCAATTGAGGTATCATGTGATTTCTATCCTACATTCTGTTGATAGGACACATTAAATTGCTCATATTTTTATGTTAAACCATCTTTGCAATCCAGGAATATATCCCCACCTTATCATGGTTTATAACCCTCTTAATTGTGCTAGATTTTGTTTGATTGTATTTTGTTGAGGACTTTTGCATCAGAATAAATGAGAGGTATTGGTCTGTAGTGTTCTTATACTGTCTTTGGCATTGGAACCAGCCTAATGCTGGCCTCATAGAATGCTGGCCTTATAGAATGACTTCCAATTTTTGGGAAAAGTTTAAGAATGACCAGTATTAGTTCCTCTTTAAATGTCTGGCAGAACTCACCAGTGAAACCATTAGGTCCAGGGCTTTTCTTTGTTGGAAAATTTTTGATTCGTGATTTGATCACTAGTAATTATAGGTCTGTTCATATTTCCTATTTCTTCACAATACACTTTTGGTAGGTTCTGTGTTTCTAGGGCCTTGTCTATGTCATCTAGGTTAGCCCAGGTGTTGGCATACAATTGTTCATGGTACTTTCTTATAATTTTTTTTTGTTTCTCTAGAATCTGCAGTAATATCCCCACTTTCATTTCTGATTTTAGTAATTTGAGCCTTTTCTGTTTTTCCAACCTAACTAAAGGTTTGTCGATTTTGTTGATCTTCTCAAAGAACCAACTTTTTTTTTAGTTTCACTGGTTTTCTCTACCGTTTTTCTATTCTGTTTCATCATCTTTCTCTGCTTTAATCTTTACTTCTTTCTGCAAGCTTTAGGTCTTTTATTCTGTTATTTACAAAAAAAATATTTCTATTTCCTTAAGTTGTAAAGTAACATTGTTGACTTTGGGTCGTTCTTGGTTTTAAATGTAGACATTTATAGCTATAAAGGTCCCCCTTCACACCACCTTTGTTATTTCACGTAAGTTCTGATGCTTTTTCATTCATTTCTCAGTATTTTCCAACTTCCCTTGTGATTTTTCTTCAATCCATTAGTTGTTTAAAAGTGTTAATCTCCACAATTTTTTGAATTTTCCTGATTTCCTTCTGTTAATGATTTCTAACTTTATACCACCTTGGTCAGAAACAGTATTTGGTATGGTATCTATCTTTTTAAATCTAAATGAGACTTAATTTGTGGCCTAAAATATTATCTCATCCTGGAAAACATCCAGGTGCATTTGAGAATGATGTGTATTCTGTTGTTGGAGAGAGTGTTATGTATGTGTCTGTCAAATCCAGCTGGGTTATTATGTTGTTCAAATTCTCTCCTTATTAGGTCACCTGAGTGGCTCAGTCAGTTAGGCATCTGCCTTCAGCTCAGGTCATGATCTCAGGGTTCCTGGATTGAGCCCTGCATCAGGCTCCCTGCTCAGCATGGAATCAGCTTCTCCCTCTCCCTCTGCTCCTCCCCACCACTCGTATGCTCATGCACATGCTCCCTCTAAAATATATTAATTTAAAAATCTTTTAAAAAAATTTCTCTGAACTACTACTCTGCCATCAAAAAATGAAATACTGCCATTTGCACTTACGTGAATAGAACTAGAGGATATGCTACATGAAATAAGTCAATCAGAGAAAGACAATTATATCATTCATATGTGAAATTTAAGAAACAAAAGAGGATTACAGGGGAAGAGGAAAAAGTAAAACCTGATGACATCAGAGAGGGGGACAAACCATAAGAGACTCTTAATCATAGTTAACAAACTGAGGGTTGCTGGAGGGGAAGGGGGTGGGGGGATGGAGTAACTGGATGATGGGCATTAAGGAAGGCATGTGATGTAGTCAGCATGGAATTTTATAAGACTGATGAATCACTGACCCCCTACCTCTGAAACTAATAATGCATTATGTTAATTGAATTTAAATTAAAAAAAAAAAAAACACAGTAGATAAGTGGTGGCCAGGGGCTGGGCTGGGGTGGGTTGGAAATAGCTAGAGGTTGGTAAAAGGGTATCAACTTTCAGTTATAAAATGCATAGGACTTGAGGATCTCACAGAACATGGTGATTATACAGTTGACAACACTCTGTTGTATACTTGAAATTTGCTAAGAGTGTGGAACTTAAATATTTTCACCCCCCCCAAAAAAGGTAAATATGCGAGGTGAGAAAGGACACAAAATAAAGAGGTAACGTGCTGTAGTGGGAAAAAATTCTCTTTACTGATCTTCTATGTGGTTATTATATCCATTACTGTGAGTGGGGGTACTGAAGTCTGCAACTTTTATTGTAGAAATATTTCTCCTTTCAATTCTGTCATTTTTTTCCTTCATATATTTTGATGGTCTGTCATTAGGTACATAAATGTTTAAACTGTTCTATCTTCTTGGTGTATTAATATACAATGTCTCTCTTGATGTAAAGTCTATTTTCTCTGACATTAGAATAGCCACCCATGATCTCTTTTGTGTACTATTTTCAGGGATTATCTTTTCCCATTCTTTCATTTTCAACCTGTTTGGGTCTCTTATAGTTAGATTATGTATTTTTATCCATTCTACCGAACTGTGTTTTGATTAGAGTTGAATCCATTTATATTTAATTACTGATAAGGAAGTAGTGATTATGCCCTTTATGCCATTTATCTACATGCCTTAAACCCCCCCTCCCCTAATTTCCTGCCTTCCTGTGCTCTTGTGTTTAGCTGATATTTTTCTAGTGAAATGCTTAAATTCCTTTCTCATTTCCTTTGTGTGTACCTTACTTAGAACTATTTTCCTCATTATCAGATATTAAATTATATTTAACATCCTTGTTATAATACTCTAAATTTATATCAACTTAATTTCAATAACATACAAAACCTCTGCTCCTTTACACCCAACTCCTTTTAGCTTTTACACTAATATACCGAACCTTAAATATAGTCTCTTTAATCACGTAGGAAACAAAAAGTACAGTCACAAGCCATAGTTACAATCACACTAGCTTTTATATTTGCCCATTTATCTCCCTTTACTAGTGTTCTTTCATTTCACCTTGCAGGACTCCCTTGAGCATTTCCTGCATGGCAGGTCTAGAGATCAGAACTCCCTCAGCTTTTGTTAATCTGGGAATGTCTTATTTTCTCTCTCACTATTTAATGACAGTTTTGCTGGATAGAGAATTCTTGGTTGACAGTTTTGTCTGTTAGCACTCAGAACATATCAGACCACTGTCTATTGGCCTCCAAAGTTTCTCATGAGAAATATACCCATAATCTTTACTGAGGATTCCTTGTATATGATGATTCACATCTGCTGTTTTCAAGATTCTGTGTCTTTTTTTTTTTTTAAAGATTTTATTTATTTATTCATGAGAGACAGAGACAGAGAGAGACAGAAAGAAAGGCAGAGACACAGGCAGAGGAGAAGCAGGTTCCATGCAGAAGAGCCTGATGCGGGACTTGATCCTGGAACTCCAGGATCATGCCCTGGGCCAAGGCAGGTGCTAAACTGCTGAGCCACCCAGGGATCCCAGTGTCCTTGGTTTGTTTAATAAAATTTTGATTTGACTTTATTTCTTATTATGAAGTTTTGATTTGATTATAGTGTGTCTCAATGTTTGTCTCTTTGAGTTAAATTAGAGTTCCTCAAGGTTCTCGGATGTTTATATTCATTTCTCTCATCAAATTTGGGAAGCTTTCTGCCAGTATTTTTTTCAAATATTCTCTTTGCATCTTTCTCTTCTCCTTCTAGAAATCTGACAATGCATGCATATTGCTGGTCTGCTTGATGGTGTTCCACTGCACCTTTAGCCTCTGTTCATTTTTCTTCAGTCTCTTCTCTTTGTGTTCCTCAAACTCATTAATTTCCATGGTCTTTTCCTCAAGTACACAGATTTTCTTCCATCTAATCAAATCTGCCTTTGAATCCTCCAGTGAATTTTTCATTTAAGTTACTGTACTTTTCAGATCCAGAACTTCTTTTTGGCTTCCTACTTTATCAATGATTCCTTTTGTTCATACATTTTTTTTCTTACTTTCTCCACATCTTCCTTTAGTTCTTTAGCAATCTTTAAGAGAGTTGTTTTAAAAGTCTTTGTCTAATATACCTGCCATTGGGTCTTTTTCAGGGACAGTTTCTTTGATCATTCTTTTCTTTTGAATGGGCCATATTGTTTCTTTTATATGCACTGTGGTTTTTTTTTTTTTTTGAAGATTTTATTCATGAGAGACACAAAGAGAGAGGCAGAGACATAGGCAGAGGGAGAAGCAGGCTCTTGTGGGGATCCTGATGTGGAACTTAATCCCAGGACCTCGGGGTCACGACCTGAGCCAAAGGCAGACACTCAACCACTAAGCCACCCAGGTGCCCCTACACTATGATTTTTTTCCTGAACACTGGCCATTTGAGTCTAGTAATGTAGTACCTCTAGAAACTGGATTTGCCCCCTTCTTCACTGTTTGCTTTTTTTTTTTTTTTTTTGTTATTTTATTTTGCAAGCTGTCTCTGTGCCAAAGATCAGCCCTAGGTATAAATTTAACATCTTCTCAGGTGTCTTCTGAGCTTTTCTTCGGCTATGCACAGACACTAAGTTTCCTCATATATGCAGCTGTTTTTGAATGTCCTAGTCTTTAATATCCAGCACCCAAAAGGAGAAAAAAGAAAAGCTGAATGGGGAAAAGAGGGGAAAGAGTCCTGGCAACAACAGCTGCCTGTTCTTTTGTGTGCACCTCTGTGATCAAAAGCAGTAATCAGCAATTAGAGCAAATATCCTCAATATATGAAAGATAGGGTCTTTTCGCCTACCGTGGCTCCTGTCAGCTATGTGCAAGCTGCTCCAGGAGTATGTGCACAGCTGCCTGCCACGTGGCTGGGGGCAGAGGACAGATAAGCTGCTACCACCTAAAAGCTGAAATTGACCAAAATCTACCCCCAAGTCTTTCCAGAGAATTTATAAGCCTTCAACAGATTTCAGAGTTCCAAATTAGTTACACCAGACAGAGGCTGCCAGTTCAGTAGCTGTCCAGGTGGGAAGACAGATTCCTGATGCTACCTACTCCTACTCCACCATCGGCCCCAAACTCACACTACTCTTATGACAATAAAGACCTAGAAGTGGAGGAAACAGAAATAATGGAAACAAAAGGATGAAAGCAAGACATTATAAGAGGAGAACTGTAGTATCTTTATCTCAGTTCAGGTTCTCAGCCACCACCATTAAAGAGCACTAAAGAATAATTTTCAATATAGGTGAGATTAGTCTTGCTAACATCAAGGGCAATATATGAAAATACTGCATTCAGAATAAATCTTGGTAATGTTTCTGGATTACAACTAATTAGAACATATCATCTAGTCCATCTTGCCAAATGCAGTTTCATAACTAATGATATACAGCACTTGATGCGTTACCTCAGAAAGATTTACCAAAGATGCTTAAAAATTTCTAGATCAGTGTCATGAAACTAAAGAGCTACTAAAAAAGAAAACCAGGATTGGGGCAAGGTTATGTTCCACTAAGTTTTTCTTTTTGTGTGTGTGTATATTTTTTTATGTTCCACTCAGTTTTAACATATTTTTCAACTTATCTTAAAATTAACTATTCAAGAAATAGAGGAAAAACTTTAAGAATAAAGATGCAACTAGAATTTGTTTTTATTTCCTATGTGGGCTGCAAAAAAGTCAATTATAGTTAAACCTGCCGTTGTAAGTGTAGCTTGTTCAGTGCAAAAGAAGAAAATACAGAAGGGAGAATCCCTGCAAATGTATGTGCAAGCTCAAGAGAAAAAAATATATATATTTACAAACTCCAATTGCAATAAATGTGAATTCCTTGGATCTCTACTAACTGGACAGGTAACAGTTATCCCAAGGCTACCACTAGGAAGTTAAGAGTTCTCACAACTTCCCTAGCACTGGGTATTGAACTTCCCTTCCTCATCAAGCTGTGTTTCCTTAAGCTATAGTCGTATTAAATACTTGTTTTACATTTAAAATCCACCAACCCATTATCACGCCAAGAAGGTTAGGAAAGAAAATAAACTTTTAACAAAAACCACATTTAATAGGGAAGACAGACATCTGTTCCATGAAATGCACTATTCTCTGGTCAAGAACTGCCAAGTCCTCATAATATCAGATGAAAGACTAGGTACAGTAAGATAAACTGCACAGGGCTTTTTTAATTTAAAAACAAGCAAACAAAAAGTCTACAGGTTTTCCTTAGTTTTTTTTTTCCCCCTAGGTTAGCACAAAGTTTATTAGCCACTTCTGTTCAAAAAGATGCCTTTCTGAACAGATCTACTCCTCTAACATAACCAGACAGGAAACACCAAAATGCAGAGGGGCCCCACTTTCGTTTGTGTCTCAGGTTATACTAGAAGTATATCCTAGAGCAATGGTAGTTGTCTCCTGGGGTTCCCTGGAAATGGCTCTGGAATAGGCTCCAGCTTCAGTTCTGGGCCCAGGTTTGGCTGTGGCATTCTTTGTGCCACCATGCCTAGTGTGGGGTCCAGTGCTGGCCCCAGATCCAGTCCTACCTCTAACTCCAGGCCTAGCTCTGGCCCTCATGCTATCCTGGGCCCCAGCTTTAGATGAATCCAATTCTAGCTTCAGGTTAAGCTCCAGTGGTTTTGCAGCTCATCCACCTGTCTACTTTATCCTGGTGGTAGGACTCAAAAGTCTCATTCCAGGGGATTTAGGGGTAAAGGAAGTATAGCATATTCTCAGTATGCTCTCCCTCAGTAAGCAGTTGGTAGTGCTGGATGAGTGGGGTCAGCGGGAGTGACTACAGTACCTCTCTGTTCTTGGGTGGCCAGAGTAGATGACCTTATCACTCTCCTAATATTCCACCCTGGAGCAGGTAATGTCCCTTTCCAATGATTCACTGAAATGTAGCAGAAAGGTACCAGACATGGGTCTTCTTCTTCGGCAGCTAGTGGTCCTGGCTCTAGCTCAGAGAGCCCATGATGTGGCCATCATTCCAGATTCCTCAGGAGGTCATGTACCAGTTCAGGGTTTTGTACAACCATGTCCAGAACAGTAACTTGCATGGGGGGGCGGGGGGGGGGGGCTCTCCTGCTTAATAAAGTCAGCCCAGGACAACAATGTACCCTCAATCCTCGAGTTCTGCCCAAACAGCTTGTCCCTCGGCATGCTCAGCTGCTCCAGGTCATGGTCTCGGGCAGTACAAGGGAACTGCCAAATGAGAGCAGGGCCCAGCAAGCTCCAGGAGGGCTTTGGGCAAGGGGCTGGAAAAGAACTGCTGATTTTGAGGATTTGAGCTGAGCAGACTGAACCAGAGAACCACGGCCCAAGCATATGAGTAGGTTCTTGTTAGAAATAATCACACAAATGTATCTGTTTTTAGCTCCTGCTTCAGGCCCTGGTAGGTGTATCCAACCGTAAAGCTGGTAATATGCAATTCCTCTGTCTCCCTCAGCAGCCCCTACTGCTGCCCTTTCTGGAACCAACTGAATGTTGTTCCACAAGAGTCGAGTAGCCAAAAAAACACATTAAACTCTTACTCTTCCCCTTCTCAGGGGCCAAAGTTTTCTGGTTTGAAGTAAAAATGTTGAACTCCTGGAGACCTTGTAATGAGGAGGATTCCCATCAATGGGAACTCCTGTAGTCAGTGACCCACTACCTTCCTGGAATCCCATCAGCAGCCGTGGAGGAAACTTCCTCCCACTCCTGAAGATGAAGGGCTGATGGGGAGTTGGGGCACACAAAGCTGGGTTTCTACCACAAAGGCTTTGTGAAACAGACACTATAGCAACTCTGTGAACAGGACCTTCTGCCAGTTCACCTCTGTTCAGAGTCATCCTAATAGTTAACCAGGTGACCCAGTCCCTTCAGCTCATCCAGCAGCTAATAACAGGTGAAACAACAGCTTTGCTCCAGCCATGAACACTTCTCCAGCTGTTCCATCTGTGGTCCAAATGGGCTCCAATGCAGGCATTTCACTGCTGGACTTTCCTCTAACTCTGGCTGTAGCTTGAGTAGGGCAGGTAATTGGCTTGACGGTGCTTTAAAGGTATCCAAAACCTCCTTTTTCCTTTTGTCCAATTCACGGAGTTCCCTCCAGAATCTGCTAATGTCTGGTCTGATGGGATCTAAAGAGGAAATCCTCACTGGGGCTGATATTCTATCAGAACAGAAGACACTTTTGTGGTCTTTCATTTGGCTGATGGATTTCACCAGCTTGTCCAACTTAGCCCTTAATTCCAGGTTCCAGGATTCAGTCTCCTGCTGCTGGCTCTCCACAGGTGCTTTGAGGTCTGCCTTTCCTTGCTCCGACTGAGCCCTCTAAGCCTGAATCAGAATTAAAGAGATTAAACATCATTTCAGCCAACTGGGTAGGGCCTTGAGGAAAGGCCTGACTGTCCCAATAGAATTCTCACAAGTTCTGCTATAGCAACAAGTGCTAAGCATCCTGGCTGCAGCAGCAGGCATACTGAGTTCATTTGGTCCAAGAACTGAAGGAATGGCATGTAAGCCTTGGAATCACCATTGCCCAGTAATAATGCTGGAGAGAAAGAGAGATCAAAACACCGCAAGTCTATATATACCACACAACTGACTGAGAAGCACTGGATTCAAGAGGAACTAAGTAGTTCTAAAAAGTGAGTCTCCTAACACAATGAAGGTATTTCCAGAGGGCAATGCTGTGTGTGTAAATGGTGGCAAATGAAAATTTGTAAACATGTAACATCTTCATATAAATAATCTGAGGTGTTTTTTTTTTAAAAGTTCCAGTCCTTAATAGTTCAGAAATGTATGGTGAGATTATAGATTTCTCAGGAGTAAAGATTTTTAACTAACTCAAAGGTTGGAATCCAGTGCTATGGGTGCTTAAAAAAATATGTATATGTATATTTATTATTTTGAAATATAGAGTATATATCCAGAATCTGTTTCTGGAGATGCTTATTCATTTCATCTAAACCGCAACACTTGGTATCTGATGATAACTACACTAATGGAAGCAAAGAGGAGTACTGTTACTAGATTTTAGAGCTAGAAAGAATCATTAATATCAAATTCAAATAGTTTTACAGATAAAGAAACCACAATTCACAACTATCTGCAAGTAGGCAGTTTGACACAGTTACACTTCTAACTTGCTCCAAAGACATTGCTGGAATTTGACTTCCTTTCTACTTGGTAATGATGCCAACCAAATTCCTGAAAATAGTCTCTTGGTGGCTTTTTAAAATTTGCAACATAAGATAAGTAGTTACATAGAAGAAGGATCAAAGAAAAGACCGTTTTCCAGATTGGGAGTGTGACAGAAAAAATACTGGGAAGGTCTACTTCTCATGTTCATCACACTGAAAAGACAAAGTCTCCGACTGTGCTAATTATGGTTGCATTTCGGAAAGAAGGTATAACATAATGGACATTTCCAAATTTCACTGTCATGCTACTATATATACAAAGACATATGCACATTGCTCCTAAATTAAATATTCCATATTCATTTAGAAGACCTCATTTTAGTTTTTCATGCTTGCCTGTCTTAAATAACTGAGATAAACATTTGCTACTGCAAAGGACAAATTTACGTTACAGACAGATAGCTTACCTTTACAGAGTTTATTTGATATAGGCCTCAAATATAGATGAATATTTCAAGTATTACTTTAGTACTAAAATATATGGCACAATGTGCTATTAACATGCTAAGAAAAAAATGGGTCAATAATCTGGACTGACTATAGTTTGACAAATATGCTTTTAATTCAAATTTTCTCAGTAACTCTAGGATCTACTGCTCATGAGTGAAAATAAATGTTGTGATTACTAGTAATAAAAAAATTTCAGTTATTCTTAATATTAAAGTTGAAAGATAAACATCTACCATCCTAAATATATAGGCTGTGGCCAGCTTTCAAAAACAGCAAGTAAATCTGTCTCTATCTATTCATTTTAATTTTGTATCACAGTAATAAAGGTTGATGTTTTAAAAGATACTGTATCCTTATGTTGAATTTAAACATATCATTGCTTATTTGAGGTGTCTTCTAAGAAATAAGGGCACCAACAACCCTATCTTTAACTATCCATCCCCCACACTCATTATACGCCATCCTCTGGAAAAAAATATCAGTGGCTCTCTTTTTTGAAAATATTCTACTCAGGTGGAACAAGACACCAGAATTCACTTACTAGTTTTCCAGTATGTATGTCTACAAGTGCAGTAACTTTATATTTCCAAATACACACTGGGAATAAAATTTCTTAAAAGAAATAAGAAAAAAGACCATGAGAACAAAGGTCAGAAAAATCTTATAGCTCCCTAATTTTAATATATTCAATTTTAGCAAATCTAACTAATTCGTCTACGTAGTTTAGGAGTAAGTAGCCCTGAGTTTCATGCAAAACAAAAACAAAAACAAAAGGTAGAGAATTGCAAATCATTAACTATTATAAAGGAAGGAATGCCTTTCTGAGGATCCATTTTACGAAAAAAAAAAAAAATGTAGGCGACCTCTCATGGCCCTTGTCCATAGTTTGAAAATAACTGCTGAAATCACCTTAGTATCAGCACACACCAGTGGGTCCTCTCTCCAGAAAAATGTATACATGCACACAAAATTTAATAAAATTTCAGAAGAGTTCACAGATGTACTGAAGCCTATTCGTGATTTAACAAGCTCTACCTTAGATTATTTTCAAGAGTCTCTGGACCACACCTTTTCTAAATTGTACCTATGATGTCAGGGTAGGAGAACAAAATTCATGCAGTGACCGCCCCCATTCTACTGAACAAATAAGGACTCTGGTTATGCCTGCAGTCTGATTTGATTTTTAATAAAGATAGTCACGTTTTGAAAGCGACATGCATTTTCTTTTGATGTAATAAAAACTGACAAAGTCCTATAGTCATTTTCCTTTCACCATTTCTTTAGAGCTTATCCTCTACTGCCACCAAACTGTGGTTTACGAAACCTTTTGCTTTAAACACCATTAATTCCTTGGATATACAGTATATCCAATTTATCCTGAGATAGTAAGTCTTACAAATGTGAGATCTTCAAGGTCAAATTATGCATTAATTGTGACATAATCTCCTTTAAGTCAATTAGTTTGACTCACGTTAGAGTTTTTGATTCATGTCAGTCTCTTAAGAGTTTTACCTCTTCTAGACTGAGCAGTGGCAGAGTGGGAAAATGAGCCTGGGCTTAAAAGTGGCAGCAACTTTGGTCAGGATCTAGTCTATCACTTATCTGTGAATTATTTAAACTCTGAGATTTGCCAGTCCCAGTTTTCCCTGCCAGTAGTAAGGTAACAATGGTATCTACCACACAGGACAACTGAAACTGAAAGGACACAAAGACACCAACCCTCTTCTTACCTAAGTCTGAAGGTGAACATCCCCACTCCTTCAATGGTGGCTTGTCTAAGCCACAATATTAAATCATAACTACTTACCTTGAGTGATCTATATACCCAATAATCTGCTCTCCAAATTCTTTATGTAGGCCTACTTACTGTCCCTGGGCACAGGAGTCTATGTAGCTACTATTCCTTTCGCAGTTTTCAGTTGGGACACAATGTCACAATCTAAATGAAGATATTTCAAAGCCCCATACTTAAAAGACCAAGTCTTTAAA
The DNA here is from genome assembly GCF_048418805.1 of Vulpes vulpes. Taxonomy (NCBI): domain Eukaryota; kingdom Metazoa; phylum Chordata; class Mammalia; order Carnivora; family Canidae; genus Vulpes; species Vulpes vulpes. Next base: position 13,265,985 of record NC_132786.1, on the reverse strand, counting down.
CATCACTACTGCATGGCTTCCTTATTCCCCAATCTCATCATTTGTATTCATCATCTCAAAGTAACTGATTAATATAGAAAAGTAGCACGTCTATACTCCATCTGACTAATATACTCTGGAATGCATCATAATTGGAGGGTTGACACATACCCTTTTATAATTTACTCTTCATTTAAATGAAACAGGAGTAAGACATACAACAGAAACTTCAACTATATATGTGTTTCAGGACCATGTCAGGGTTCAGTGAAGATTCAATAGCTATGTATGATATTCTTAATATTTGTATTCTGGCTTAATTAGAAAAAGAGGAAGCTACATTTTAGGTTTAGTGTCATTTTGATAAGGTTCCAGGTTTTGTTTTCCTGCAATTCTTGTTAAAGCTGCTATTCACTACATATAAATGTCAAAACGAGACAGAAAGAAACTGTTCTTTTTCTTTCTCCCCTAGAAAGCTTATCCTGAATAAGAAAAACATCTCTCTTGGGTAGGACCATGAAAAAAGAGCCACACTATACTGTTCATCTTTCTAACTTGAAAAGTCTTCCCTGTGAGAAGAAAATTTACCTACAAATTCATCCCAACCACTATACTCTGTATAATGACAAAGTGGAAATGGAGACCAAAGCAGACCTTAAGTAATATTGACAATCAGGTAAATTCAATCTTTTGCAGGGGCTGGCATGGAAGGAAAACAAGCTATAGGAGTTGGCCAAAATAAGAATTCTCTCCACCTTGAGCCATCACTTATCCTTAAATTTGGGGGACCTGCATTAAACAAACAAAAACAACCCTTCTCCATCCCCCAAAAAACCTTCCTCTATCATGTACTTATGCAAAGCACAGGTAACCGTGTCAAAATTTATTCTGGTCTTGGCTGAGGTTCAGTTACACTGGTGTTGGGCAGTCATTAAACGAGTACAGTTTCTTTTCCTTTTACTCCATGGCATCCAGGACAGTCCCCTCCTGCTACAGCAACAGTTATAAAGGTGTTCTAACTGTACTTTATATGAAGGCAAAGTCAATAATATATTAGTAAATCTAATAGTAACTCATCACAAAAAAGTAAGGATAAACTAAATACTTGTTATAAATGCCAAAAGGACACTTGGTAAATTTCAATTTTCACTTTTCACCTGAGGAATAAAACTACATATTAACAATAACATGGTACTTTCATATTGTGATTAAAAATACTTATCTCAAATAAATAATCAAAATCACACTTACAAATGAATAAAACACTAGAGATAGCCTTATAAAATAGGGAGATAGCCCTATAAAGAATGAGACAAGGATGCCTAAGAGCACCACTTTCTAACACTGGTCTTTTAATTTTAACCCTCAGAATTCTCAAGTAGGAAGAGGTGGTGGTGGGAGGTGCAATACAATAAAACAGGAAAAGCACCAAAAAATTCTTCCTAAGAGACACAAAAGACTTAGAGAGCTATAACATGCTAATGGCTGAGAACACACAATGCTATATTGCAGAAGAGAAATTCTTCCAAAACTGATTGATAAATTCAAGTATTTTGAAACAGAAATAGACCAGTCAACTAATTGGGGAAAGTCAGTTCTGTATAATGCACATATAACACTTAAATACATCAATAAAACATAACAAACATGAATTCACAATCTCTAAGAAGTTCATTCACTCTATTAAATACAAAATAAAATGAGACAGCTTTTTTAATCAAATTGGCAAATGTGCAGAAAAAAGTATTCAAGGAACTAGGTACCCATAATATTTGACTGAGCAGTCCTACTTCAAAGAGCATCAAAGCTATAACAAAAGTGTTTATATGAAAAAACGTTCATCACAGTGTCATACATAAGAGCACCAAAATAAAAATAATATACACTGGCAGGATGGTTGGTTTAATAAATTTCAAATGCTCATGTATCACGAAATACCATGCAGCCATAAAAAATTATATGATTTCATGACAAAGGAAAATATTCATAATAGTATTAAGTTTTAAAATATAACAAACCAATGTATTTTGTCTATATACACATTCACAAGAAGGAAAAGGACTACAAAGAAATACACACTGCAGAAAATATATCAAATCATTGTCAGTGAAAAGGTCTTGGTTATTGAGATCACATACAATATTTACTTTCTTCTGTATGTTTTTGTATTTTCAAATTTCCTTAGGTAGAAACATATTACTTTAATATATGAGAAATAAAAAAACATTATCTCAAAGAAATCATCTAAATTTTAAATAGCTGGTCTGAATTCTCTAGGGGCTATGACCCCAGAATTGATTATAACTAGAATGAAATTTTTTATGAAAACTGAGATGTATATAAATGTTAAAAGCATCTGAAATAAATTTTTACTACAAGAACCCCATTGTTATGTGAAGCACTACTGATTTAGCAGCCAATGAGGTAAGTAATAGAATATGGTTCTTAATAAGACAAACATACAGGAGTAGAAAGGAGTAGGTACAGAAAGATCAATGGAAAGGGTCAAAGCTTCTCATCCCAAAAAGATTTCTTCTGGACTTATCTTTAATTCTTAGCTTTGATTTATCAACAAATTTCACATAGTTTACCATACAGTAATTTTGTTTTGTTCTGTGGCCTTTTATATATATATATATATATATATATATATATATGTGTGTGTGTGTATATATATTACACATATTTGTACACATGCATATATGTGTGTGTATATATAAACAAATTTGAGTAGCCTTTTAAATCATCTTTACCATCAAAATGAATAAACTTAACAAAGACTTCAAGAATTTAAGGAATAGGTAGTTGAAGAAACTGACCTGACAACAACACATGTAGTTATTATTAACTATATTTGAAAAATGGCCCTTATATTACTTTAGTGCCATAGATGCTAGACTTTCACAAGTAACAACCAGACATTTAGAATATCACTTAAACAAATTTAACTTTGGAGTAAATTTTTTAAAAAAGAAAATCAACATATCTAAATGAATTACAGCTATTTACTTTAAATGAATTCATTTTATAAAAATTAAACTTACCAAATTAAAAAAATGTACAAGATCCTAACACAACAAACTTAAGGAACATTCAGGATAGAATACACCCCCCCCATTATTGTTTTTATTAATCATACCATTTTCCAACAGGCCATAACCAAATATAACCCGAAATGTGATGATCACCATATCAGAATAAGACTCAGTACCTACGACTATAAATTTATTTAAACATTGACATAATACAGATCTACACGAAAATAAGTTGTTTTGTAAGATTCTGAATCCTCCTCTTGCAGAGGATATAAGATGTTAATGACTCCTGCAACTAGAAAACCACAAATATTTGCGTCCTCAACATACAATGCTTCAGGTAATTCCCACTCCCCCTTTCACAGTTTTTTCCCTCTCATTATAAAAAGGGGGATTCAAATCCTTAATTAGGTAATAAGAACCTTTCAATAACCAACATCCCTTAATTTCCTTTTTCTCAAGGAGGGTGTTCCCAGGGTCCAGGGCAGTCTGCAAATCAATGCAAAGGGGGAGCCATCAAGAGGCTCATCTGAAGTATTACCAGGGAGCGGCAGGCAGCAAACATTCAAACCCAGAAACTGTGACTCAATATTTCCTATATAATGCAATAGTTCTGCACACATGATAGATATTGTCAAGAAGAATTCTGCCTGAAGAAGATGTAGAATGGAAAGAGAGGATCAACAGACATAAAGGTAAGTAAGGTGTCTGATTATACTAGTATCGGTACTTACGTATCATACCTCTGCAGTGGTGTCACTTTGTTCTTATTCTTATCAACTGAACCCGTAGATAGTTGAAGAAAATTAGGGTTTAATTTATATAATTCTTGAAGTAGTTTCTGTTCATATTCTTGGTGCTTACCCGCCTAATGGAAGAAGAAATTAAAACTGCAGTGGGGTTCACAAAGTGGCTGGTATAAAATGACTTACTTTCCGAATTAGAAGATACCCTAAATAAAGCATATATGGGTTTTTCATGGCATTAGAGATCCCTGTGAGGATGATGTCACAGAACTGCTAGACCAATGAAAGTTCTTCCAACAAATCTATGATATATACACCATTAATTAAGGATTTCATCAACCATTTATTGTGCAGAAAACCAAATTAACAGACTTTTTTTTTAACAGACAACTTTTTTGCCAGCTCAAAACACTAGAGGCCCTTTTAAACCTATTTCCCCATCTTTCATGTAAGAATGAAGTCTTCTAATCGGCCATTACAGAATTCTGAAGATCACCGAAAATAACTAATTTCTTTTTTAAAAAGAGATGAACACATTGTAAATAGTACACAGATTATGAGTTTTACTACATTTTTCATTATCTTGACAATAAGTAAAAATCCCATTATTTTGTTTTCAGATAAAAATTAGTGTATTTTAAACTCCAGACAAGGGGCTGGCAGTTTATAGCTAGCTCCTTTGTTTGTTTTTAAGATTTCATTGATTTATTTCACAGAGAGAGAGAACACAAGAAGGGGGAGCAGGAGAGGGAGAAGCAGGCTCCCCGCTGAGCAGGGAGTCCAATGTGAGGCTTGATCTCAGGACCCAGGAGTCATGACCCAAGCTGAAGGCAGACACATAACTGACTGAGCCACCCAGGCGCCCTGTCCCCACCCCCCCCACCCCGACCCCTTTGTTTTTATAAATAAAGTTTTGTTGAAACAGTCATGCTCATTCATTTAGTAGCTGCATATGGCTGGTCTCTGGTCCAACAGAAGAATTGAGTATTTACTACAGAGACCAGAAAGCCTAAAATATTTACTAACTGGCCCTTTACAGAAAAAAATCTGCACATCACTGCTCTATACACAACAAAAAGATATCTGTATTTACTGTAGTTGGTAGGTGTGTATCAGAAGGCAATGTTACAAACATTATGGAAGAAATGAGGCAAAGACTGCCTCTGGAAATTAGTCACAACAAAAATAAATTACAGTGAAATTCTTTGAATAACATTTTACTATCTGCATGTATATCATGACTGAAATGACATTTTTACTTACCTTCAGGACTGTTTAATTATTTTAGAAGTGTGTTCTAACTAGATGTTATGGGAAAACCAAACCAAGAACAGGACAGATCAAAACAAAAACAAAACAATAAAACGAGCAAGGGCAACATCATTTAAGCAAAGATGACTGCATCCTTACACTCAACAATGAATGCATCATGCCCTGTTCTGAGAGGGCTCCTGCTGTTTCAAATGGATCTATAAATATTTCATACGGTACTAAATTCTGAATTATGCAACAATAAGGAAAGATCTTCTGACTTTTGCTGTGATATAATCTGTTTAAATTTCCTTTCTATGTAGAGGAACTATCTTAATAAAGAAACTTCCTTTCAAAATAATCTTAAACTCACATAAAGAAGAGCAGATGAATTCATCATAACAATATGAATTTTGAATTATTAAGAAAAATACAGGTAGATGTGGATTTACACCTTTAAAATACGAAAAGCCTTGAAATTTTTTTCTACAATCAATACTTCAGGAGACATTGTGGCTTTCATTAGTAACTAAGAGCTAAAACTAATACTCAAATCATTTTACAGGGGCAGTCCACAAAGGTTACATCCCATTACAAGTTAGTTTCATGGGACTGTCTGTCCATTTCTGTTTACAATTCAATAACAATCAAAAATGAGATAAACTAGGGTTTAGACATTCTTTGAGAGAAATTTTCAATATAATATAGCATGAGTGGTACATATTCTCTACTTGTCAAAATTTATTTTGGAATGGTTCCACCTTAGATTCTATCCAAGAATGTTTCACCCAAAAAATGAAAAAAATTCAAGAAGCACTTATTAGATAAAAAGTAAGGCATTTGTCCCCATTAAATGTCATAGAGACCTTATTTTAACACAGTTTTTGGATCATAAAGAAATACAATCAAGAAATTCCAATGAATTGATTATAATGAGACTTAAATCTGTAGTAGCTCCAAGTCAAAAAAGGGTAATATTTCATTTTAACAATGTGCTCTTCACAGAGACCCTATTAGACTTTCTCTAGGTTGACCTGCAGAGCCCGAGATGGCATTCAATGCTCCCCCCACTTCTAAATGAGAAGTATTCCTGCAAAAGTCCATAGCAACAATCTGACATCCTCATCTATAAGAGAGAAGTACAGCATTGTGCTTTGGTATAATCCTTATTTAATATACATAAGGTCAACATTTTTACTTATAAAGATATGTTTATAATACTATAAATTGAAAGGAGACCAGAGAACAGGAAATCTAAAAAACAACATAGGATAATAAACCTTCAATTCACCCTTCACAGGACACTGACTCAGTGTACACTTTCATGGGGAGAATCATTTTATAAAAATGTTAGGATATCAGCAACATTTGATAGGTTGTTCTTTTCTAGCATGTTCTGTAAAGAGTGGAAATTAGGAAGGAAAAAACTTTATAATTACAGTAACCCACTTTGCTTTCATTTTGTTTATATTCCCCCTAAAGTAGCATTTACTAAAATGCTTTCTTTGGTTCTGATTGTATATTCCTTTCTTGGATAGGTATCAGTATATTAAAGACTCTGAGAAGTCCTGCAGGAAGGAAACCTATTTATCTTCATTAATCTAGCATTCCAAACTTGATGGACTACAAACCCAGTTTCATTATAACAAGATTCTGTAGAACAGACATTCCATGGAACACTGTATGGAAGATGCTACTTTAATAATAATTAAAAAAAAATTAAATCCTTAGTTTTTGCTTTTACAATTTTAACTTATAAAGAAAGATACTCCCTTTCCTGCGAAGTTTATAATTCACATTAATTTACTACCTGCATTTCCTCTTTTGTGAAGCTGGCCGCCTCATCCCCCAATTCATGTAGATACATGCAGTCAGGCTTTGGGCACTGCATATTCTTTAAGAAGTAACTGCAGTATTTTGTTGTACCTAGAGATGCCTGCAGAAAGAGTAGGGAAGGGGAAAAAAGGACCCAAAATGTGAATTGACAGTAAGAATTTCCTTGTTTGGTGTTTTCACTTCACCTCAAATGAGGCACAGACATGATCAAAGAAGAAGTATGCTTCTCAATACTAGAGAACTAAACTATTACTAGCAGGAATTACTAATATGATGCTCCTTTGGAAGAACTAAAGAAAACACTTCAGTTAGGGTTTCCAGAACTTGAGTACCCAAATCATCATCCCTAGAGATCAGAAGACATGTACAAAATCCATTCCATGTTACAAAACTTAGGCACCCAAGAAAACAAATTTTTTTCTATTTATGCCATCCTTTTTCCATTTGTATAAAGGATGGCTTAATGTAACCCTTTACTTAAACCTGAATTGATCAATGGCCAAATCTTGAAGGATGACAAAGCAGAATCATTATCTATTTTTGATAAGAATACCAGGTCCTATTTTCACAAAATAAGATTATGTGTAAATACAGGATATTTTTAAAGATTACCACCTAATAATGAATGTGTTTATTCCTACCTACATAAGCTGTCAATAAACAAATCAGCTCTGATAAGTTAGTTAGTACAGATGCTTAAGAAGCAATCTTCAAATATACTCCCTCTAAATGTAATATGTAAATGGTAGGCTCTCCCCTATTTACCACCTTTTCTCTCGTCCCCCTTAAAGAAAATCAAGAGGACCATATTACCTTAAGTGTTCTGCCATCTACTACCACGTTGTTGACACACTGTATGGCTCTAAGAGCATCTTCTGACCGGATGTAGGTTACGTAAGCACTGGCACTTGGACCCTAAAGTGAAAACACACGGTTACTAGTTTCAAATTAAAAAAAAAAATTAAAAACCATTCCTTTGCACCCTCCCTAGGGAATTCTAAAGGCCTTTCCTACTACTACTACCATCAATGATAATAATTAGAAATACTAGTAGTTTTGATTAAACCATATACTAGCTCTTCTTAAAACAATCATACTTATTGAATTTTATCTAATTTTAAGTAGACTAAAATACATGCAGATAGAGTATCACCTGTGGATTTGTATTTATCTTTCGAAAGTCATTTGACAGGCTTGTCAAGGTTACAACAAACTTTGAAAGTCAGATATAAAAAATAAAGCTTGAAGACATTTTGTCAAATTATGGTCTCCTCAAAATAAATGCAGTTTGCAAGAGTATTCTAACTGCTGATACCAGCATAACAAAGATGCTCTATACTAAGTTTTCAATATTTGAAAATAATTGGAAATCATCACTTAATTATTACACTGTGTGATAATGGACTCAATTCCCTCTCCCCCTCAAATCATCACCTAAACTTTGTATTACTATTTCTTACTACTATTAATTCACTGTTAAGTCCAGAAGTCAAATGAGCACCAGAAATTCCCCCATCCCACCAGCAGAGGTCACTACACTGCTTAAATCCTTGACCTTTAGGCTTTCTCATCACAGAAAGCAAATTTTCTTTCTGAACTGCCCAGGTCAAGCATAGACCATAGGGAGGAAGAGCAAAAGTCTCTACAATTGGTTACCTGTGAGCCTGCATATGATGTGCTATTATTGATGACAACTTTATGTATTTTACCAAACTTCCCAAAATATTCTGGTCGTTTCAAAACCTATAAAAGAAGAAATAAGGTATAATGTATCCCAATATTCATCAATGTTCTCTTTATAATGGGGGCATACAGCATCCCCCTTCAGAGAGAGGAAAATAATTTTTAAAGTTTTCTTTTTCTTTCTTTCTTTCTTTTTTTTTTTTGTTAAAATTTTATTTATTTATTCATGAGACACACACACAGAGACAGAGACATAGGCAGAGGGAGAAGCAGGCTCCCTGCAGGAAGCCCGATGTGGGACTCCATCCTGGAACTCCAGGATCAATCCCTGTGTCAAAGACACATGCTTAACTGCTGAGCCACCCAGGCATCCCTTTAAAGTTTATTAATAAAAACTTCCTAATTACAATCTGTATGGTTAACCTACAGGAAATCATCAACAGAGTTTAAAAGTTACTTTTTATTGGCCCACTACATGGAAACTAAGATTCACTAAGTTTGGTATTATCCACTATGTTCTAATATCTGCACCAATAATACGTGGGATCTTATCTTCACAGTGTTAACACCAAACAGATCAAATATCTTAACCACATTTTCATTAACAGATGATCCTTATGAAACAGTAATTCTCAAAACAATGACCAAAATAATTATGTATTAAGCAGAGACAGAAACTCAAGAACAGACATACAGGACAGTCTTTACTCATTAATCTATTCTATATAACATTTGATATAGTACATTAAAGCTACAAATAGCAAATATGGAAACAATGTTCCTCAACTTTAGGATTCATGCTTTATCACTTGTGTATGTGTGTACTTAGCTTCTTTGTGTCAACTTTACCACTTCTTGATCATCTGTTTTTTCCTCCCTTCTCCTGGTAAATAACATACATGTAATGATGGATGGGAAAAAATGAGGAAAACAAATTTATATATTTCTTTCAATCTATTATGTGATTACTTCTCAGTGGTTATTCCTCCTCACACCCGTGTCACCTCCTCTGCTTTGTGATCACTACAAGCATTCACTTATCTTCTCTTACAGACTTCACACTTTGGCTAATTTGACCAATATGTAACTTGATACAAAAATCTTTCCTGTAATTTACAACTACTTCAAAATTAAATTTTGAAAAAAAAATTAAATTTTGTTCTTTTCCTAGAATTTATCTACAGACCTACTGTTCCTACAGTCTTCCCAAATAGCAAGGTCTCTCTCAAGGAAAACTTTGAGTGTACTTGTCCATGTGTGTGCAAAGTATTCATTCCACTCTAATTTGATAACATTCTCACATACTTACAGCTTAGCTAATATGGTCTGCATAACAGAATCAAAGCTTTGTGAGTCTATGGTTGAGGTATCATTAATTCTTAACAGTTTTCAATTAATAATTTTAAAAAAAGATTTTATTTACTTATTCATGAGAGACACACAGAGAGAGAGAGAGAGAGAGAGAGAGAGAGAGAAGCAGAGACACAGGCAGAGGGAGAAGCAGGCTACATGCTGGGAATCAGACGTGAGACTCAATCCCAGGACTCCAGGATCATGTCCTGAGCTGAAGGCAACCGCAGAGCAACCCAGGCGTCCCTCAATTAATAATTTTTTTAAAGACTTTATTTGACAGAGAAGGGGAGAGAGACCCACTAGCAGGGAGAGCAGCAGGCAGAGGGAGAGAGAGAGAAGCAGACTCCCTGCTGCACAGGGAGGAGCACCATGTGGTGGTTCAATTCCAGGACCCTGGGATCATGACCTGAGCAGAAGGCAGACCTTAACCGACTGAGCCATCCAGCTGCCCCAATATCATTATTTTTACCACATTTTACTTTGGTTCTTTTTTTTTTTTTTTAAGATTTTATTTGTTCATGAGAGACACAGAGAAAGAGAGAGAGAAGCAGAGACACAGCAGAGGGAGAAGCAGGCTCCATGCAGGGAGCCTGATGTGGGACTTAATCCTGGGACTCCAGGACCAGGCCCTGGGCCGAAGGCAGGCGCTAAACCGCTGAGCCACCCAGGGATCCCCTACTTTGGTTCTTATAATAAGTATAGGGCTGTTCTGTTTTCTACAGCCAATTTTAATGGATTATAAAATGAGGTGACCTATTGGTTTTCAATCTTTTTTCCACCAATCCCCCGAAACAAATGAGACTATGAGTGGCAAAGGCAATAACTCTCAGGTTGTATACTGCAAAGTCTCAGGGTTGAGGAGTAGGGAGGAGTTTATTTTGAAAAGCTCCCTGGCTGGTAGAGTTTAGAACTGCATTCAATATTCTAACTTGATGCATACCAACTCAGCAAAGGGCTTCACAGTTGAAATACCTGCTTCAAAGAGTTCAGGCTGGTCATACATTGTTCTGTATCAGCATCTCAAATCACATCTGAGTTTATGGTAGCAGCTCTCAATGAAGGCAGCATTCAAGGGAGCATTTTAAAAATCTGTGGGAGCTTTTATAGGAGGAGGTTGTCAAAGTGACCAGGAGGTAATACTTATGTTCAGTGGATGGGAGCCAGGAATGGCTTACAATGCTCTGGCTCCTGCACAATAAAGAACTGTCCTGCACAACTTTTGAATGTCTTCTAAGACATTCATGTAGCTGAGAAGCCTATTTATAATTAAGTGAACTTAGAAACAAATTCCACATTATATATAAACTCAAAGTAGTTCCCTACAGTTCTGACATGTGTTGAATTTATAGGAAAGAAAATAATATGTAATTAAGGAAAGACTCCAAGTGCTTTTTTCAGGATTATACCAAAAGTTACTTAAAAAAAAAATAACATCTTTGGCTTTTCATATACCTGGGTTACCAATACATATATATCTGTAACAATCTGCCTTTGAACAATCACATTCACATTGATTCTACACACAGATGCGAGCATCTTATTATTTTATTATGTACTTAAAAACAGTACTTCCCAAACTTGAATTGCATACAAATCATTTGAGGATCTAGTGAAATTGCATATCTAGTGGCTCTGAATCAAGGCCTGAGTTTACCTAATAAGCACCCAGGTGATACTAGGGCTACCAGCTCAGAAAGCACATGTTGAGTAGCAATGTTCTAGAGTAGTGGTATCCAAAATTAACATGCAGAGATAGTCTTTTTATACTTATTTCCCTTTTAGTTCCTTTTATTTCTTTATTTTATGGAGTCACTTCATAAAAATCAAAGAGTGTTACAAAACATTTTTAAAAATGGGTACTGGCTCTGGTAAGACTGAAAATCATAACCTCACCAGCCTCATCTGTCACCACTGCACTCTAACCCTCCAGCCAAACAAATCACTTGCAGACTGAGATCTTTCTCATCCTGAAGAATCTGTAGAGTGCTTGTACCAGAAACACTTTACCTCAAAAATAGTGGAAGGGCACATACCTCCCCAATAAGATCGAGTACTCCCTCTTGTGCCTCCATAGCACAGAGCACTTCTCATATATTATACTGTTCGTTTGAAAATAAGCAGGGACTACCTTTATGTTGGTGTACACTCAGTGTCTTACATACTACCCAGCACATTGTAGGTACTCAATAAATGTTTACAGAAAAATAACTCTTTTAGCATTGAACAACAAGAATTATTTGGATAAGGAACACTGGTGGGCCTCAAAATATTAGCAAATGGCCTATGGCTGATAAGAAATGGCTTGCCCAGGCAAGGGAAATTCAAATATTTAAAGTTTCTAAGTTAAGTTAAATACTCCAGATCCTATGTAAACATACAACTAGCAAATCAGCATTCTAGTGATTAAGAAGTATGGGGAGTTGGTAAAGCACCCTGCATACCCCCACATTATTCATATATTAAATATCATGTATTTGCTTTACAGCAAGCCAGCCTGAATACTAATATAGACTATAAAAGGCCACATGACAGAATTCTAAATGCCCAGTGTGGCATGTGTAATGTTTAAAATGTCTTCCTAAAAAAATTTTTTTTAAATAAAATAAAATGTCTTCCTATATATTCTGTGGGAACACAGTCAAGTGTTCATGGATATTAGAGACAAAATAAAAAACTTGATAAGCAGACAGAAGGATGAATGGATAAATTAGGGGAATGGATGAACAACAGACCAATCATCAGCATAAAATATACTGGAATAGGACCTTTAAAACTAAGGGGAAGGGGGGTGGTTCCTAGTCCTGCCTCCGCCATGAAACCAGCTGCGTGATTCCAGAGAAGTCATTTAACTTCCCTATGCCTCAATTTCTCACTTGTAAAACAACCTGGTTCTGTCTTTAAAGTCTTTTAGTTCCTCAAACAAACTGCTCTCTCAGACCACCATATACCTGGGACACTCGTCCTTATTTGCTTCCTAGCCAGTCTCTAGTAATTCTTAAGTATCCTTTCCTTGGGGAGGCTTTTTGTGGATCTCTGTATTAGCCAAGTTCCCCACTATTATATGTTCCCCAGAAAACTCCATACACTTCCCTGTTTTAAATGTTCAGCACACTTAAAAGCAATTAAACTCTGTCTTAATGGTCTATAAATTAGTTAAGGGTAGAGACTGTGTCTGGCTTGCTAAATTACTTTACCTCCAACATCAAAGTACCTAAAATATGGAAAGTATTCAAGAGTTACTTTACAAAATGAATGAATTAGGTTCCAGCAAATCTGAAATTTCAGGACTTAGAAGATGATTACCTCTAATCACTACCTCTAGCTATCTACCCCATCTTCTAAAATAGTTTTTTTTTAATGGATCAACAAATGAATACTGATTTGACAATCAATCTTGGTATTAAGTTTTCTGATGCACAAATACTATTTTCAAAATGAGCTTGAATTTTGCCTTAACTCTTCTGTTTTGCTAATCAGAATTCAGTCAAATATCAAATTATTCATCATCCAAAAATAAGTAAATAGGGATCTTCTCTGACCTGAAAGTTACACAACTCGAAACTTCAAATTTTCTTTCTTTTTTTTTTTTTTTTAATTTTTATTTATTTATGATAGTCACAGAGAAAGAGAGAGGCAGAGACATAGGCAGAGGGAGAAGCAGGCTCCATGCACCGGGAGCCCGATGTGGGACTCGATCCCGGGTCTCCAGGATCGCGCCCTGGGCCAAAGGCAAGCGCCAAACCACTGCGCCACCCAGGGATCCCTCAAATTTTCTAATAGAGCTGACTTTAAGTCCTCCAAACTGAAAAGATTATACAATAAATTAAGAGAATTTGTTAAGATATTATTATTTAGAAGTGGTAGGACTGAACAAATAAAACACTGGTCTTTGGTCTTCCTAGGGTTTCAAGAGAAATAAATGAGAGAAATCAATGTTTAAAAATGTTCGCTGTCCTCTCACCAAGAGAGGATTTCAAAAGGATAAAACAAGTAGAGTGCTTTTTCAAAGCACATTGAGATTCAAGATAAACCTCTCTCACTAGTTACCACCTAGATTAATTTTTTTTCTGTGTAGCAGTTCTCCAGATTAATGTTACGAGTCTTGTCTTTTGAAGTGGAAATAAGAAACCATTGTTAAGTAAATAAAAACAAATCACAGAATCTAAAGAGGAGGTAGGAAACCTATAATTCAAACATCAGACTGAGACTATGGCTTAATTTTTGGGCGCTGCTCCCCATATGCCTCCAGTATTATAGGTGATAGGACCCAGGATGTAGTAGCAAAATCAGGTACATGCATATCCAAGAGTTGTCAAATCAAAATAAAAGTTCCATTAGTTTACCGGTACAGCAGGTTCAGGAGATTCTAATCAATAAGATTAGTAAGAATAAAAAGAGACGGATAAAATTAAAAAAAAAAAAGCTTGCAGAGGGAAACGCCGTCTGGTTAGAGAAAAAGGCAGAGCTGAAAGGGGAAGACAGAAGGACCAGTGTAAAGCTGTAGTAGTGTTCAGGAAAATAGTCACAGGGGAAGTGGGATTCTGTCCACCGGAGGAATCAGAAACAAAACAACAAAAAAGAACTGGCTGCTGAGGTTGAGTCATAGCCTAAAATGAGCTCTCATCCTTAACAAGTCTTCCTGAAGTCTTTTCCTGTAGAACTGTAGATCAGCTCCCTTTGGCTTTGGAAAGAACCTGGTCTCCAGAGGGACTCCTGCCGCCCACTAAAGCCAGTATCCCCTGACTTAGGTCCAAGTAATTCTAGAGCTGCCTCTGTGTTTATTGCCAATGATAAAGGCTTCTTTCTTAGTATGGTCTCCCTAAAGTTCTTTTCCACTGAAGCCCTTCACAGACTCAAATACATAGTAAACTCATCTTTAATAAATATGTATTACTCTCTCTAAATTGACTTTTACAAAATCAATTTTTACATTCCTTAAATTTCCTTCCTCTGGGGCCTTTTGCCCACTTAGCCAAGTCTGAAGATTTCCACCTCCCTCGGCATATTCACTAAAATCTTCCCTCTTAGAGGTACCACGATGAGCATGACTCCAAACCCTTCTCAAGGAGCACTTTTGGCAGATCCCCCAAATCCAACTCTTTCCTACTGAAGTAAACAATCTGGCTGTCAAGCAGCTTCTACGTGCTCTGCCATCAATCTAGTCAGTACCTCCTAATACATCAGAAACTAAAAATTAGCAGATGTACAACCAAGGGCATCAGGCAAAGTTATGAACTCAACATACTCTGATAACACAGGTGGTGAAAAAAGAAAAAAGAAGTAATGAACAAAGGGTCTCCCCTGCCTCCAAACAAATGACAAAGAACCTGGTCCATTATTTTCCTTCATCAAATTATTTCCCCAAAATTGGCTTAAAATAAAAGAATAAAGAATGATGGTACAGCATAGCAGCAGTTCTATTACTGTTCAATAACCAACAATCACTATGTAGACAGGATTTTTTAAAAATGCAGATCTCTAGTGGGTTCATGTAACTGCATGTCCACTGTGATTCTTTATACAGAAAAGAGGAAAGAAACAGAGTAGTCATGTCACACATTAGCCAGAATAGCAAAAAAAGAACCATTATCCAATTTTCACAGATTATTAGCACTAAAGGAGATTTCAGAGATCTAGTTCAACTGCCTCATTTCACAACTGAAGAAAATGAGGCCAAGAAAGATTAAGAACCTGCCTAAGATCACAAGTGGTCATTGGTTTCCTAGAGATAATTAAAAAATCATTTCCCATTCTCTCCTAAGTCTTAATAATTTCAGGGGAATCCAGCTAATAGGCAAGGTCAGCTGTTATTTCCAAATAAGACAAGCAAAAATAAAAAAATGTCAAATTGAGAACGAAAACAGAAGAGGACTTACCTCTGGGTCTGCTAGGCGCTGAGACAGTCCTACAACAAAGACAAGGTTTTTTTGTACAACACGTACACTAGCCAAATGTTTGCGGTTTTCTGATATTTTCTGTTTTCTCTCATTCTGCTTCTGTTTTTTCTCATTCTTTATCCTTTGCAATTCTTCCTGGGAGAGTGGTTTATAAACTGCTGGGTCTTCTGGATATGGCTTTAAGAATAAAACAAACACAGAAATTAGCATTAAGTAAGGAAAGAAATAAACTACATGGATAAACAACTATTCTGGATGATGGGTATGTGGTTGTTACACTCCTTTTTCTAAATCTTTTAATTGCTTAAGATATTTTTATTTAATACATTCAAAATAAAAGTTTTTAAAACACATTTTTTTAGAGCTTTAGCACAGACTACTTTTAGCACTAATAAAACATAAAACACCACCAAAGGTTCTATAATTTTAAAAAATACAATTATGGTATTCCCTATAGTGGCTAGCAGAGTTGACAGGAAAAGTAAGCTTCTAGGATACTATGTAAGAGGCAAGGAGTGTAAGTTATCTCATCTAAACATAGGTTTATATATTACAATTCACAAATACTTAATGAAAACCTACTATGTGCTAGAAAATTAATGAAGTATTCTTTAATTCATTGTCAATCTAAACAGAACATAAATGGGCATATAAACAACAATCCATAGACACTCTGGGTCAGGAGCTTGACTTTGGTTTCCAACACTTACTAACTAACCAATGTGGATATTAAGCAAGTTAATGAAACTCTATACCTCAGTATCCTCAAGAGTAAGATGAAAATAATCTTAAAGGCTGGTGTAAAAGTAAAATAACTCTTATAAAGCCATTATTGTCATGTCTAGCACACAGTAATCCTTCAATAAATACTAGCAATTACACTGTTATAATTTTTTTCCCTTTCTTGTCATTACAATATTGTTTTCATTCCTACGCTAATGCCAAGGCTACCCTGGTGGCCTGAATAAGAGCTGTGGAATCACATTGCCTGGCTTTGAATCTTGGCTCCTCTTTACTATCTGAGAGACACTGGCTATAAGTTATGTGACCTGCCTGCCTCATTCATCTCTTCTGCAAAATAGGAATCACAGTACTTTATTAAGGAGGGTTTCTCTAAGAGTTAGAAAAGATATACATTTATAAAGTGATGAAAACCTTGTCCTTACTACTACTAATAAAAAATAGGGGTGCCTGGATTGGCTCAGTCTGCTACATGTCTGACTCTTGATTTTAGCTCAGGTCATGATTTCAGGGTTGTGAAATCGAGCCCTGCATTGGGCTTTGTGCTAGGCGTAGAGCCTGCTTAACATTCTCTCTTTCCCTTTGCCCCTCCCCGCCCCTGAAAATATATATAAATAGTTAATAACAGAGGAAAGATGGGACATATTAAATACACGTATCCTAAGTGGACATGAAGAGATCCCAGAAGTAGGAAACTGTGCCTATCAGAACATAGGAATAAGAGAAATGATGTCATCAAGAAAAAAAGTAGAAAGGAAGTAGGGTGGAAAGAGTATTCAAAAGCCTGAAACCTTGCTATGTTTTTAACATAAAGGTACTTTCAACTTTTCATACGTAAATAAAACACAAAATATAAAACCCCTCAAATTTGTGAACACACTCAGATTAGTGTCGAAGACAATTAAGAAAGTGAGACTTCTCTTTATGTTCCTGAGCTTCTACTGGTAATATCATAAGGTCTCCAAAAATCCTGTTTTTAAATAATCAGACGTAATTCTTAGTGGTCCTGGAGGACACAAGCACCCATATCATTTGATTTCCACATTTAAAAATCTGTAAATAAAATAAAATAAGAATCTGAATCTGCCAGCTAATTGGTCCTATCTGGCATACTCCAACTTACTTGTTCTGAGTAGGAGGCATATAAAACAGCTGACTTGGTAACTCATGTGACTTCTGCATGACCTGAAGTCTTTCTCCAGGATGAAATATAAAGCTAGTAGTGCACATTTTAGGCACTCCATAAATATTTCCCAAATGAACACCAAGCTACTCTCTAGAACTGAGAATTTAACATGGTTAATTTTTCTTTAAAAAAAATCTTAACTTTTCTAAAGGTTCCAGAAAAAGTTGGAAAAACACACATTCCATGACAGTGCTCCACCACACACATACCACCATAAATACCTACTCCACAAACCCAATGACATAAAATTAATAAGCTGATACAAAGAGAGGAGTAAGGGAGGAAGACTAAAACTGGGAGATGAAAAATGCATGTGGTATACTTTTTGACTAAAACATGTATACTAAACTTAATTTTCTAGGAATGTAGCATCAAATGAAAAAGTATAAGCAGGAAAATTTTCTGTAAATATATTACTAGTGAAAAAAAAAATATTACTAGTGTGCTGTCAAACTAATGGAAATTATGGCACCTGTAGAGAACCAGTTTTAATGTGTAAAATATTTTTAATAGTGTTAATTTGATGATAAACTGCCGAACTATTAATTACGATGGTTTATATTCTCTAGTGTAGTCAGTTTCTTTCACATGTGTGGTTATGGTCCCACTTTTATTTTCAATATATGTCTACGTCTTTTCTCTTTATTTTCTGATCAGACTTGCCAAGAGTTTATTTTATTAGTCTTTCAGAGAAACCAGCTCTTTTATTGAAGTACAACAATTTCATCAAATTCTGGTTAATCCCTGCTTCCATTGTCACAATGTTTACTACTCTTCCTTGTTTCTTAATGTGGAAATTAGGTCATTTATTTTTTGTTTTTCATTTTCCAATAAATATATTCACAGCTTTAACTTTTCCTCCTCCTAGAAACAATAAAAAATACCATATAAAGTTTTATTTTTTAACCAGGACCTTAGAAACAATAGTGATCCACAGTGGGGAAGTCCCAAGCCAATTTCTGTATAAAAGTCAAAATCCAGAGAGATAAGTGTAAAGTCTGAATAACAACCTATGAGGAGAGGGTCAGCATTCAAAGCTCAAGGCCAGCCCAAGGGAAGAGTCTTTGGGGAGCTCAAACCCATGGTAAACTGAGACCCAGCCTGCCCCCCAAAGACTCTTTCAGTCTCAGGATAAGAACAAACTACAGAGAGGTCAGAACAAGATACAAAAAATGAGGATAGTAGAAAAACATTCTGAAGAAGCTGCTGAAACCAACCTTAGGGAAGATTCACCTCCTAGAGACCTAAGGCCTTTATACTTGGCCCCAACAGCGACCATATGCTTGAGGCATCCCTAATGGCACTTCACGGATCCAGCAGAAGCCAAATCAAAGTTTCTCTAGAGAAGGGCAAATCTACCTCGGGCCCTGGACAACCCTACAAATAATTCAGTGACAACAACCAGGAAGCAGGCATGGATATAACCAAGCACATAAAGAAATAAAACAACATGAACATCAACTAGTAGAAACATTCCTCACAGACATCAGCAACTGGAATTATTAGACATAGATTTTAAAACAGTAATGCTTATTTAAACAAATATATGATAAACCTGAAAGTATGTACAGGGTACAAAAATTTATTTAAAATATATCAAGTAAGAAAAGAGAACAAACAGAACAAACATTACATCTAGAAAGGCAAAATGTTAATACTCAATAGACATATTCATATTTATTTATTTAAAAAAATATTTTATTTATTTATTCATGAGAGAGACACACACGCAGAGAGAGAGAAAGAGAGAGAGAGAGACAGACAGAGAGGCAGAGACACAAGCAGAGGGAGAAGCAGGTTCCATGCAGGAAGCCTGATGCGGGACTCGATCCCGGGTCTCCAGGATCACACCCTGGCTGAAGGCGGCACTAAACCGCTGAGCCACCTGGGCTGCCCGACATATTTATATTTAGCAAAAGACTAGACCTAAAAAAAAAATTCAAACACAAAAAGAAAAGATCAGAAGAAATCATCCATTAATGCATTAAGGGAAATAAAACACAAAAGAGATTAGGAGACATGAAAAGCAGTGAAAACAAATCTGAAAAATATGTAACAGAGTCCCAAAAGGAGAGCAAAGAGAATAAAGACAATATTTGAATAGATGATAGCTGATTTCCCCCCCCAGAACTAATGAAACTCACCCTCACACAGATTTAAAAAGCTCTATAAACCCTAAGCAGGATAAATAAAAAGAACACAACTGAGTTCTTTTTGGAACTGGTTAATATTTCCACTGTACCCTAACAGTCAATTTTTGTGCTCACTGCACTTGTATTCTAAAGTTTTGTACTAATCTGAGCTGCCTGGCTCCCTCAGTTGGAAAAACACATGACTCTTGATCTTGAGGTCATAAGTTTGAGCTCCACATTGGGTATAGAGATTACTTACTTATAAATAAATAAAGTTAAAAAATAAAAGTTTTTATTAATTTGCACAAAATTGTGTTCATGTACAAACCCATACGCTTGCTAACTGTGTTATTCAAATTTTCCATTTCCTTTTTATTATTCGTCTATTTCATGTATCAAATTCTAAAATATAAAAGTGAAAAGTCTCTCCATTATAGATGTGGATATATAATTTCTTATGGTATTTTTATATCAGCTCATTCTACCTCAAAGCTCTAATGTTAAGTAAATAAAATGACCTTATGGACATTAAATAATTTAAAAAATTCCTCTTTTCCTTTTTAAGTGTGTTTGATCTTGAATTTGATTATAACTAATACCAGTACTACTATATCTTCTCCTTTATGGTTTCCCTAGCTTCTCTGATAATTTTCTGTATATGTTCCTAGTCAAACAGTTCTACAAGGTTTATTGGGGAAAAGAATAATCTTTCATTTTCTTCTTTCCCTGAACCAGCTGCCTCTCTCTAGAATAATCCTGTTAGACTCATTTAGATGATTATTTTGTCATTTACTGACAAATCATTAAATATGATGCTTGTATGGCTACTTCTCCATTTTTCAGTTCTACATATTATCACATTATGCAAATTGACAATTCAGCTTTCTTTCAATCAGACTAACCGTACGTTGCAAGTTTACTTTTTAACCTTCCACCCTAATTTTGGTTAGACCAACATTCACAATTACATTATTATAAAGTTCAAAGGTTATTTATACATTTCTACCTTCAGCCATGACAGAAAGAGTAACAAACCAGGCCTACCAGCATAAACAACTAGAAAACGAGACAAAATATATGAAACAACTGTTTTCAGACATCACACAACAAGTAATGAACAACAAATCTGTGACTGCTGAGAGAAAAGAAATGAGACAGGTGAAAACCATGAGTGTCTGTCCCAGTTTTCTGTTCTCCAGGCCCTAACTGGACCCTGGCAGGGTCTAACAATCATATTGAGCAGAGGGGACAGTGATCAAAACCTGAAGAGGCTGAGGCAAATAAAATTTATTGGGCAAAATAACAAAAAAGAGGGAACTAGTCAAAAGAATTCCAGAAATTTACATAGAGGAATCCTTGATACCAAGTTCCCCTAGACAGCTCTCCAATAAAGACACTCCGATAGAGTCCAGGTAAATAATGAATCTGGGGAGGAACTCAAAAAGAAGTAATACCAATCATATGTAAACTTTTTCAGAATATAGAGGACAAGGAAACATTTCCTAACCCATTTTACGAAACCAGTATTACTTTGATACCAAATCTAAAAACAATATAAATAAAGCCAGAAATAAATACCTCTCATGACACAGACATAAAAATCTTTCTGAAAACATTAGCAAATTGAAAATAAAAAGTGTAATATATCATGATCAAATGAGGTTTATCCTTGGAAAGGAAGGTTGATTCAAAAATTAAACAATTTAAATCACCATTTCAACAGAATGAAAAAGAAAACACACGGTCATTTCAAAAGAAATTACAACACCCACTCATGGTAAAAAACTCTCAGTAAGCAAGGAAAACGTCCTCAACCTGATAAAAAACCATCTACAAAAAACTCATAGTCAGTAATACACTTAATTGTGAAATACTCAATGCCTTCCCACTAAAACTGAGAACAAGGGCAGCTCCAGTAGCACAGCGGTTTAGCGCCGCCTGCAGCCCAGGGCGCAATCCTGGAGACCCGGGGTCGAGTCCCACGTGGGGCTCCCTGCATGGAGCCTGCTTCTCCCTCTGCCTGTGTCTCTGCCTCTCTCTTTCTGTGTCTCTCATGAATAAATAAATAAAATCTCTAAAAAAAAAAAATTAATTAAAAAAATAAAATAAAATAAAACTGAGAACAAAGATATCTGTTCTTTGCACTTTATTCCAATGTTCTACTGGAGGGCTTATCTCGTGTAGTAAGCCAAGAGAAATAATTTAAAATGGCTGAAAAAGAAGAAGCAAAATTGTCTTCATTTACAGAAGACATGATCATCTATGTAGAAAAGCCTAAGGAATCTATTTAACAAAATCAATTATTCTACATATGAACTGGAAAATGGAATTTTAAAAATACCACATGCCAAAGCTCTGAAAACATGTTACAGAAAAATGCAAGAAAACATGCTACACTACTCCATATGCTGAAAACTACAGAACATGTTTTTATAAATTTGTAAAACCTACAAAACTGGAAAAATACATTTTATTTAGGAACTAGATGAGTCAACATTTTCAAGATGTCACTTTTCCTCAAATTGACCTGTTTATTCAAGTGCAGTCAACAGCCTCCTAGGCTTTTTTTGCACAAAATTACAAACTAATTAAAAAGCTTATGTAGAAATGCTAAGGT
Source organism: Vulpes vulpes (assembly GCF_048418805.1). Lineage (NCBI taxonomy): Eukaryota > Metazoa > Chordata > Mammalia > Carnivora > Canidae > Vulpes > Vulpes vulpes. Next base: position 13,243,529 of record NC_132786.1, on the reverse strand, counting down.
ATCAGATGCCCAAAATAAATTCTATAAAGAATAACAAATTTGAAAGATTATACCAGGTTTGAAAACTTAGAGCAATTAAGACAGAATAGTATTGGCATTAGAAACAATTCTCTGCGGATGGATGTGGATGGATTCTAAAAATAAACTTACACATTTATGAGCAACTGATTTTTAAGAAAGAGTTCAAAACCATTCAATAGTTAACAGATAGTCTTTTCTACAAAAAAAAAGTCTTTTTTACAGATAGTCTTTTCTACATAAAAATATATGTGTGTTGGGAAAAAAAAATCTCAAGCCCTTCAACATATCCAAGCCACTGCAGCATAACAAGGTTATTTTTCTTATCCTGTACAGCCCTTCGCTTCCCCTAGAGTTGTCTGATTAGATCTTTATATGCTTATTACTAATTCAACCATCAAATCTTCTCCAAATGTTGAAAGAGCTTCAGACACAAGCCTCTTTTAAAACACGAAGTATTCTCTCAATTGTATAGTTTTATAGAAACTCCTCCCTTGCAACTTTCTGATCTGCCAGACTTTGTATTGGTTGTCCTCTTTCCCATCATCTCAGGAATCCCACTGCACTGCTCCTATGTTTGATCACCTCTTTCCTTTATCCCATGCATTCTCTTTTCTTCATTTCTTCATGTTGCTGAGGAATAAATACTCTGTGATAGATTCCTAAGAGAGAATGCATGGAAGGTAAAAAAAATTTTTTTGAACTCTTTCCTTTCAGGTCTGAAAATGTTTTTCATGTACCTTCACACTTAATTAACAGGCAGATATGCAGTTCCAGAACAAAAATAAATTTCCATCAGAAGTATTTCTACCTTCAAGTCTTGCTTTTGAAATGATTCTGATGCCTGATCTTTATGTAGGGTCTACTTTTTTCCCCCTTTGAAAGCCTGTAGAACTTCTTTTGTCTTCAGTTTTCTGTTACTTAAAAATGAAGAATTTGTGCCTGGCACTTGAAGAGGCCTTTTTAATCTAGAAATATATCCTTTGGTCTTGGGAGTATTCTTCAATCATATTTCTGAAAATAACTTTCTTTCTATGTTACTGTGGTCTATTTCTAAAATACTAACTTATTTAGTGCTTGACCTCCTGGATTTATCTTCAAATAAAATTATCTCTTAAATATTCTACCTCCTTTGTCTTTTTGCACTACTTTTAAAGAAATTTTCTCAAATTCATCTCCAAACTGTTTGTTATTTCTGCTATTATAATTATCAGAACATATTTATCCTTCTTTGAACTTTTTTAGACTATCCTGTTCTTGTTTCATGGATGTGATATCCCCCATTATTTCAGAGATGAAAATAACGTAATTTTGTCAAAGTTTTCAACTCTTTGGCCAGTCCAGTGCCCATGCGAGTCAAAGCTGTATGATGCTACCTCAGTACACCACCTGTGTTCCCACATCTACTGTTTCTACCAGGTAGTTCTCTCAGAAATGCTGCACTGAAAGAACATATAAACACAGTCTAAGGGATGGCCAGACAGCCTGTGCCTTTGTTTAGGGAAAACACTGAGGGTCCTTCTATCCATTTAGGCTCAGTAACTAGGACCAAACAGAAACATTAAACTGTCTTGGTTTTTAAAACCTGCCCTCCTCTCTGCTTCTCAAAACTATTAAAGCAAAGAGGCCCCTTTAAGTAAACAAGCCAAGTTTCATTTATGAGCTCAAACCAGAGCTTGCTTCAACCAACACCCCACCTGCATTTCCAAGTTGACTTAAGTCATCTTGATTTGCCATTTCACAGAGTGGCCTCTGCAGGCCATCTCCCAGCAGGGTAGGGCTATGTGTAAATGGCAGCTTCACAGTCTTCTTCCAGGCATCAGGCAACACTTGTAGTTTTCCTGTGTGTTAATAAAACCACTGAGGTATAAAGACTTGCTGGTCCCTGACTGGGATAGGCAGTTTCGTAACTACACATCCTCAGTGCGCTCAGCACACTCTGTGGGGAGGCTAGGCCAAAACTCTGTGTGGCCTCAATGTCTGCCATCTATGACCCCCTCCAGCCAGTAGGTCTAGTAGTCAGAGACCAAGCAGAAATTCTAGCAGTTCTAGTTAAATTAAGTCAGCAAGAAACCAAAAAAATTCCTCCTGGTCTGACTTAACAATAACCACCTCAGCTAAAGATTTTAACTTGGAAACCCTAAAGGAGGTTGCCTTGTAATTCTTCAATGTGGATTTTTTCTTTCTATAAATGTTGGAGAACTTTGATGCTCCTCCTTAGCCAATCTCTCATCTTTTCTATTGACCCTCTCTCATGACCTCATTCAGTATTACTTTATAAGTAACATACTATATGCTAACTATCAAATTTATATTTCCAGGGACACCTGGGTGGCTCAGCAGATGAGCATCTGCCTTTGGCTCAGGACATGATCCCGGGGTCGAGTCCCACATCAGGCTTCCTGCATGAAGCCTGCTTCACTCTCTGTCTGTGTCTCTGCCTCTCTCTGTGTCTCTCATGAATAAATAAATAAAATCTTTAAAAAAAATTATATTTCCATACCAGAACCAAATCGGAACATTCTCCTGTCTAATTAATTTCTCCATTTAGATTTCTAATAGGAATCTCAAACTTAACATGACTAAAACTGAGTTCCTAATCTTCTCAAAAACCTATTCCTACTGAGGTCTTCTCCATCTCAGTCAATGGCCCTTTCTACTTCCAGTTGCTCAGTCCAAAACCTTATGGTCACCAGCTCTTCTACTTGCCCTATATAGTGAATATTAAACCTTATGAATCCTTGTCTGGAAAACGTTCTATTATGCTTTTACATCTAAATGAAATGGAGAATTCTTCAAAGTTATTTATCCTTAAAATTTGGAAAAACAAATCTCTCAATGATTTTCTCTTTTCTATTGTTATAAGACAAAAACAGTAATCTCAGTTTTCTTCTTGTTCCTTTGTCGTCTAAGGATTTTTTTCCCCCATAAGCTTAAATTTAGAACTTTGTCTTTAATTCTAAAATTTTACAATTATATTAAGAGAGGTATTTTTTCAGTCATCTTGTCTTTTACTCATACAGCCCTTCTAAGGACAACTGCTTTTCAGGAGAAATTTTCTTCTAGTGGTTCCTTGTTTCTTCCTTCCATTCTTTAATTTTTTTTTAAAGATTTTATTTATTTATTCACAAGAGACACACAGAGAGAGGCAGAGACATAGAGGGAGAAGCAGGCTCCCTGTGGGGAGCCCAATGTGGGACTCAATCCCTGGACCCCAGGATCATGCCCTGAGCTGAAGGCAGACAATCACTGAGCCACCTGTCTTCTATTCATCCTATTTCACTGCTTCTGTAGCTTCTCTTGGCCAATAAGAACCAGCAGATCTTTTATGCTGCTTAACTTCTCTTTCATACTATTTTTTATCTTTTTGTACTATACGTTGCAAAAAAAAAAAAACGTTCAGCAAAATTTTCCAATATATAAATTTGTTCTTGAACTTTAAAAAATGTTCCTTCTACATAGATAGGAAATTCTCTTTTGTTTGAGAAGCACCAATGATACTTTTATTTTTTTTTCCAATGATACTTTTAAATGTTTGTTTGCTTTCTTATGTTGGTTCTTCTATTTAATGATTTTTGTGCTGCTGCTTCTTATAACGTTGGCATTCCTGAAATATCTGTTAATTCTTGGTTCTTGCACATCTGTACCTGTAATAACTCTGTTAGCCAGTCTATAAATGCTATTTGTTTACTGCAGGATGCTTTTTCGTAACTGTAAAAAGGACAAACTGGTAGATACCATGTATCAATAATTCATCTTCTGAGGATAGGAGGTCTTGGTTCCTCCAGGGTATCTCCATCCACCTTAAGGCTCTGACCCAAATTTATAACCAGTATTCCAGCGAGAGAGCAGCTATCTCCACTACATGGCATAAAAGCTAGGCTGGATGCATATGCTGCTCCAATGTAACACTCAAGCAACCGCACTGATATTTTCCTTAGGATATTAAAAGCCCCATGTCTCTTATCTTTCTCAGCAGCCTTACCTGAATATGTTTGAGCTCATGCTTCTTTCTCAAAATTGACCCTAATGACCAACTGTCTTTCAGATTCTTCACACTTCCCTGGCCTTCCAGAAAGGCACACTTTTATTGATAAATTTTTTACTAAAATTATTTTGTTTTACCTTTAAAGTTTTTCTACTTTTTTCTCTAAAGGTCAACCAGAGAGATTATATGACTTTACCAAGGTCATATAGTGTCTTTCTACTTCATTATTACCTTAAAAGTATAATGCTACACATAAAATCATCTGAGGTTTGTAGATTCTTTTTAACCTACTTACTCATTTGTAAGGGGCAAAAAAACAAAAACAAAACAAAACAGAACAAAAAACTGTACACAAAGTTACTTTGGAGTTATTTACCTTTCTACATGCAGGACAAAGCCCATTTTCATCAGTGCGAATTCGATGCCAACAAAATCGGCAAATCTGATAGCCACAGGTGCAAGGAAAAAAGTTGATATCATCTATTTCCAAGGGCTCCATGCAAAGAGGACATTCCACAGGGTCTTCCTTCGCATCAGGACTGCGAGACATCTTCACTTTTATTAAACAGCAGCAAAAGTTTATAATAACTTAAGGGAGAAGGAAGTTCAGCACTGAGAACTAAACTGTAGAACTTCAAAGACCTGCATGAGGAGAAACAAAATATACTGTTTACTACTGGAAAAAATGGCATTTCAACCATCAGGAATCATATTATCAAAAAAATTGTATAGATATTAAACCAATTTTGCTATCATCTCAGATGATTCTCAAAACATCTGAGAATCCGGATGAATTCAGAATGAATGTCAAAATAGAAAGTCTAGCATTATTAATCTTTTAGACTCAATAGAAATACAAAAGAACTTCCTTTCTCTACATAAAACATTTAATACTAACCTAGTATCTAATCGTAGCACAGTTTGGGGGAATAAATAATATACAGCCTTAAAATATACTCTAAACTGCCTTATCTCTGACCTAAAAGCTAGTAATGCTGCCACATAACTAAAGGAGTATCACAGTATTCTAAAATGTGTCAGAAAATAAATGTTTACAAAATAAACCTAAAAAGAAACACAAAGGCTTCAGTCACCTATAATAACATGTTAGTATCAAACCTTTATCACAGAAAAGACTAGAGCTGAAAAAAAAATGCCATAGAACCCAACAGTTTACAATCAAATATGTATTATTATACCAATGGAAACTTCTGGTAAAATAAGCACATATTAAATGCAAAAAAAAAAACCCTCTCTCTCTCTTTCTATGTCTATCATGAATAAATAAATAAATAAATAAATAAATAAATCTTTTAAAAAAATGCAAAAAAAAAAAAAAAGGTATTTTTCTATGGTAATCCTACAAAACCCTACAAAAAAAACCAGGAAGGGCGAAGAAACCAAAAAGATTCCAGACTCCAGACTGTTTTGAAAAGTTAAATAACTTATCGTTTTAGATTATGAAGAGTTGACAATCTTCATGTAACAATTTAGGCTAAAGTCAATGGTAAATTAAAATGTTACACTGAAATCACTATTTTAGCCTCCAAAATATGTCAATGCAATCCCTATCAAAATAACAGAGGTGTTTGTTTTTTAACATAATTCAAACTGATTCTCAAGTTTACATTGAAGAGTAAATGCGGGCAAACTGCTTTGAAACTTCTGGTGGGGGGGAATGTGGGATTTTGTACTAGCAGATACTGAACTACAAAGCTAAAGTAATTTTAAAAATTTGACATGGGTACAAAAATAGACAAAAGATTAAAGAAACTAAATACTCTAGAAACAGAACCAGGAATTTATGAGATTTTAGTATTTGGTAACAGTGACATTTACATATCAATATGATAAGGATAGACCAGTTTATAAACAATAATAAAATTCTGGTCTACCTACCTTAAAGACAGATCTACATAGAAAGATATGATCAACTTAGTAATGAAGAAAACACAAACAAAATTAAAGGCAAGCAAAAGAGTGAAGGATACATTCACTATATATAATGAAGAGTCAGTGTCCAGGGTATATAAACAAATCTCACAAAGCAATTTTAAAACAGCAATTAAGTCAAACAACATAATGAGAATAGAAAGCGATGAGTAATTCACAGAATAATTACAAATAATTACAACATATGACAAAATGATCAACCTCTTTAATTAGTAGTGAGATAGCATCCCCCCCCCCATCAGCCTATCAAAGAAGTTAGTCTCCTCAGAAAGTAAAGATTATCACTGATCTAAGGTCCTTTTTTGTAGGAAAGAAGACCACAGAAAGTACCTTGCCGTAAGCTGCACAGCTCTTAAGTGGTACAAGCCTGGATTCATTCCCAGAAATCTCAGCCCCAGAAGTGGTCCGGCTAACCATGCCTTCCTTCACACCACCTTTGGAGCTACCCTACATAAATACTCATACCTGTGCACCAGGTACTTTGCTCTGTGTTTTGCAGCACTGTTCCTACAGTAAAACACTGCAAAGTAACTGTCCATTAGTCGGAAAATCATTAAGTAATGAAAGCCATAAACTGGATGTGTTGAGTTTAAAGATGCCTATTACACAGTTGTGGGTTTTTTTTGTTTTTGTTTTTGTTTTTTAAAGCAAGCTGGAGAGCTGCCTGAGTGACTCAGTGGGTTAAGCACTGGTTCTTGCCAGGTTAAGAACCTGGTTCTTGATTTCAGCTCAGGTTATGATCTTGGGACAGTAGGGCTGAGCCCTACCACAGGCTCCTGGCTCAGTGCAGAGTCAGCTTGGCCCTCCCCCTCTGCTCCTCCCTGCCACCTCCTCACCATTCACAGTCTCTTTCAAATAAATAAATAAAATCTTTAAAATATATAAAATAAAAAATTACTCAAGCTGGAGACTAACATGAATAATTACTACATAAATATATAAACCCTGTATGTATATATGTTTCTCTAAGAAAATAAAGCACATAAAGGATTATACATCAAAATGTTGCCTTATCAAAAAGGACAAAATGAAGGAAAGCAGATTTCCAAAATTAATTTTATTTTCAAAATTTTATTTTAGAAAAATTTGTATTATCTGATTTGTTACAAAATATTTTTATATTTCAAATGCCAATCCGTATGAATTATTTTCATCTCCTTTTGGAAAATTAAGTTGAATTTGACTTTTAATAATCAGAAGAAAAATAAGTTACGTTCCTATAACTCTTAACTATTCCAAAATAGATTTTTTTAAAAGACATAGCATATGTATTTATAAACAATTGAGGAGTCCTGGTTTGCAGACTCAATTTGCTACTATCAGTTTCTTCATATATAAAATGGGGTTTAGAGCTGACTTCTAATAGCTCCTCCAACTTGAATATCCCAAACTATACCTGTAGAAAACACAGACTCAAACAGAGTTTCTACCAACAGGAAACTAATCAAGGGGTGCTATCTATACCTCTAAAGGTACTTTTGATTACATGACATTACTTCCGGAACAATAACTTGAGTTTTAGTAAGGTAATTTATGGGATGCTAGGAAGTAAACAGCTGGGATTTCTGAATCGAAATGCTTTCTAGTAAATTACCCTAAATAAAAGACGGCATATTGAAATTTTGCTTTTTGATTGTTCTGTTTTTAAAAAAAACTTTAAGATTTTATTTATTAATTTGAGAGAGAGAGAGCATGAGCAGGGGAAGGGGAAGGGGAGGGGGGGAGAGGGAGGAGAGGTGGACTCCCCGTTGAGCAGGGAACCCGACATGGGGCTCAACCCCAGAACCCTGAAATCATGACCTGAGCCGAACACAGATGCTTAACTGAATGGAATGAGCTACCCAGGTGCCCCTAAAATTTTTTAAAAGGTCTTCAAGGGTATGTATTTTCCAGTGTAGAGGGAGGAAAGAGAAGGAAACATCAAGAAGTCCCTTGAGATGGTTAATACAAGTCCAAGTGTATTTTATACACTTTTAGTACCACAGAGAGAGAGATGCCATGCAAATCTGTTGCCAAAGTAATCACATAACTGGTAAAACACAGGAAGTCTAATGTGCTAGAACACTGGATGGAATACAAGGTAAAAGCTGATTCCTGCCTTATCTGTTCCACTAAACAGCTATATGACCTTGGGTAAGACACTCAAACACTCTGGGACTCAAATGAAAATTCAAGTAGAGAGAAATTTCCTTTATGTAACACCACTGAACTAAGTTTTAAAATAAGCTTTAAGGGACACTTGAGTGGCTTAGTAGTTGAGCGTCTGCTTTCTACTCAGGGCATGACCCACGTAGGGGTCAATGATCCAGTCTCATGCTGGGCTTCCCACAGGGAGCATGATTCTCCCTCTGCCTACGTCTTTGACTCTCTGTCTCTCATGAATAAATAAAACCTTCTAAAAATAACTAGATAACTAAATAAATAAATAAAATAAGCTTTGAAATAAACTCTCCCCTCTCTAAATACCTTAGTTCAAATTTTCATTTAGGGAAGAATAATTTTATTTCACAAATATTAATATTCATATTAAATTATATAGAAGTTATATAAATATCTATATATTAAAATAAGACAACATGAGTTAAAACAGTAAGACTTATAAAGGTATAAGACAGAGAAAGATGTTATTTTTTTAATTAAAAAAATTTTTTTTCTTTCACATATACTATCTAATCCTCACAATGATACTCAGTAAGAACACATTACTCCCTTTTTCAAAGGTGAAACTAAGGCTACATGGCAACTCTGGCTCTAAGTGTTAAAACACAATATTCAAAACTAAGACCACCAGCTTCACTACCCATACCCTTTCCAACATGGTAAGACAGAAATTATGATCACTTAAGTCACAGCTACATATCTTTGTGTGTATGAAATGCACATTTCCAAAAGTGAAAATGAACTTTTTAAAAATGTCAATACTACAGAAAATCTCCACCTCATTACCCAAGTTCTTATTCTTTTTATCAACTGCAACTAATGCCACAACACAGTATAAATTGACATAAATAATAATGCTCCTGAAATGCCAAAGAGCTCACATTCCATGTAGTAAAGTACAAATAAAAATCATGTACTCAAAACCATGCTCAAAAATCTCTCATAAAGTGATGCATACATAGTTTTGTGCTTAGGACCCTGTTCAAAAAATATATAAAAATATACTGTAAAATGTAAAGTACTGAAGCCACTGTGGGAAACAGTTTGGTGGTTCCTAAAAAAATTAATCATAGAATTAGCATATGATCCACTTCTGGATATATACCCCAAAAACTGTAAAGCAGAGACTAAAACTTACTTGCATAGCAATGTTCATAGCAGCATTATTCACAACAGCCAAAGATGGAAACAACTCAAGTGTCCATCAACAGATGAATGGAAAATATAGTGTACACAGAGAGTATTTTCAGCCATAAGAAGAATAAAATTCTGATACATGCTACAATGCAGATGAACCTTGAAGACATTGTAGTAAGTGAAATAAGCCAGTCACAAAAAGACAAGTAGCATATGAGTCCACTGATATGAAGTATCAGAATAGGCAAGTTCACAGACACAGAAAGAAGAGTAGAGATTACTGCGGGGTGTGGGGGTGGGGGAAGATAATAGGAAGTTACTGCTTAATGGATATAGATTCTGGTTGGGATGGTAAAAATAGGTTTTAGAAATAATAAGTGGTGATACTGTGAATGTACTTATTAATGCCACTAAAGTATATACTTAAAAATACTTAAAATGACAAATTTTAGATTAATGTTATAATAAAAATCAATAAAATATACACTACACACACTTAAATGGAGTATAGAATAAACAGCCCTTTTGAGAAAAATTTTAAAGTATTGGTTCCTTACTTAAAGTCATTAGTCCTTTAATTTTTTGCCAATCTCGTAGTTCATTTTGCCATAAGGCAAATGTGTATATGATACAGCTCCACTGTATTGCAAATTCTACTTCTGAATATATTGTACACCAAAATACACTGTAACACAAAATGGAAAGTTACAGATATGAAATACACATACACACTTTGAAGAGTATCAGAACAGCATCTTAAATGTCCATAGAAACCAAATACTGGATATATACATAGAACTATAAACTAACATTTTAAAAAACCTATAAGTACAATACTACACCATACTACACCACTTATAGTTTACTTAATTACTGTTTTATAACTGTAAAATTCTTATTTAACAGCCAGTCCAATCTCACTAGAATGAAAATTTCAGGAGAACAGAGAAATTACCTGGTACATCATATTTATGATGGTATATAAAACAGCTACAATACGGCTGGTGGTAAGTAGTAAGTACTCACTCATTTGATGAATGAATAATGAACAAAAAAGGAATAAATTGTTGTATGTCTTTTATGACTGACATCCCTCTTCAAAAGTAGGAAATACTCTACTTTGTCCACTGTTTCTATATTAGGTAGCTATTTCACAAAGCATGTTACTTATATAATAAACTACACAAAGGCAAAAATACTGAATACTAGCTATGGACCATTTACTCAGTAAAAAAGCAAGGTAAACTGACTGCCTAAGTATCAACAGCAATACTTCTTCCCCATTTTAAATTAAGGGCCAAAGTACCAGTATACATATACCATGAATATACATATACTGTGGAACTCAGGACTATATGTATTACCTTTAAGAACAGGAAGAAAGCTTACTTATGTTATAGAAAAATACCGACCTAAGAATTAAAGTCTCCTTCATAAAGGTTAAGATATTATTGTACAAAAAAAAAAAAAAAATCAATCATGTAGGACTGCTTCTGACCTCTCCACCGATGTGTTCATTTAGTAAATTATTTTACTTTCAGAGGATGTAAATCAAAATCAGCATCCAAGTCAACTCACATAGTGTAACATTTCCCCTAAATACTTTTTGCAGAAGAGGTAGATAAGAGTGGAAGGGGAGATGAACAGAATCTTTTTCCAGTAGAAAGTAACCCCAGGAGGGAAGAGACTGTCTTACTTATTAGCATATCCCAAAATTTCAGAACAGCTGGTGGCATGTAAATATTTGTCAAGTGGAAGAGGAGCAAGAAATGGAAGGAAGGAAGGGGGTAAAGGAAAGGGAAGTACCTATTTATTCATCCATAAATGTGTAGGTATCTATTATAAGGCTCGTTGAACAAAACTGCCAATCTTCACAAGTCTATAAATGTAGCAAATACATATTAAACATAATAACAGACTTCTCTGAACATCTCACTGAAATGGCACAGGTTTTTCTATTTCTTACAATGCAATACTAAATACTAAAAAAAAAAAAGTAATTTGCTAATTTGCATTCATTTGTTTGCAGTTAGAGGAATATGATCATTGATTTTGGGAGAGCTGTTATTAAAATTACCATCAATTTATCAGCTGAACAAATCAAAGACAGCCAAGATGACAAATCATTCAAATCAAAGGAATAAAGAAATGCAGCCCTTGCATAAAAATATATTTTTAAAAACCTAACGATATAAAAATTAAAATGTATGAAAAAACTGAAGCTGATTATTTATGTGCAATATCAATTTAAAGGAAAAAAATTGCTACAAATTTCCTTACAGAAAAAAAAAAAAGCTTCCATACACATTTAAAATGATTAAGTAAAAAAGTACTAACTTAAATCACTTTGATAAAGATTTCTTTTTTTTTTTTTTTTTTTAATTTTTATTTATTTATGATAGTCACAGAGAGAGAGAGAGGCAGAGACGTAGGCAGAGGGAGAAGCAGGCTCCATGCACCGGGAGCCCGACGTGGGATTTGATCCTGGGTCTCCAGGATCGCGCCCCGGGCCAAAGGCAGGCGCCAAACCGCTGCGCCACCCAGGGATCCCTGATAAAGATTTCTACCATTACTTGAAGTATAGTAAGCAAGGGTGCCTGGGTGGCTCAGTGGGTTAAGCACCTGCCTTCGGCTCAAGTCATGATCCTGGGGTTCTGGGATGGAGCCCCGCAATCAGGCTCCCTGCTCAGCTGGGAGTCTGCTTCTCCCTCTTCCTCTGCTTGTGCTCATTCTCTCTTAAATAAATAAAATCTTTTTTAAAAAAGTATAGTATAGTAGGCAGAAGTTAACAATGACTAGTCTTTTAAAGAGGGAAGTTTAAAAAATATAAGGTAAAAAGCACATTTAGGCTCTCTTATCAAGAAAGCTAACTGGTAAAAAAAAAAAAAAAAAAAAAAAAAAAAGAAAGCTAACTGGTTATTCTAATTTTACGCAGTACCTCATAACCCTTACTCCTTCTACTTAAAAACGTTCTCACTTTATTAGAAAAGTTAGTGAGCTGACCAATGAAGTTTCTGCCATTCTAACAGTTTTTTATCTTCATTTATTGAATGATTCAATAAATAGTTAAGTTCTTCTTGTGTTTCAAACTCTAGTCTATGTCTTTAGGATACATTAGTGACCCCAACAGGCAAAAATGATCCTAACATATGAGGCAAATGAAGAAACATTTTCTCAAGAAAATCTAAAACTCAAAAAAACAGCAAGACTGTGAAGTACTTGAACCAAAACCTACTCTTTCTCTTTCCTTCCCCCTCATTGACTCAATGAGGCTGAAACTTCAGATTGATGCAACTAGGAACCAAGAGTGCTCTCTCACCACAGCTACCAAACTAAGAACAATCTTCCCAGGAAAGGGAGGATGTCAGCATTTCTCATTCTGCCCAAAGCTACCTGCTGCTAAAGCTAAGTTCCAGGTAAGTGCAGGTAAGGAAGGGCATCTCTCTTCCACTCAACTGCCACTCATAGGAAAGAAGTTCTGTATTGCTGCTGCATGTTGAAAATACTAGGACCAGGATTGTCTTCCACTCAGCTACTTTGGAAAGCAGAAGTCCCACACCAGGAAAGGCAAGACAAGGTGACCTGGACTACCATACAACCCTCCAAAAAGTGTTCAGTTCCTAAATTGGGGATGAAACAGAGAGAAAAGCACATTATTGTCTCCACTACCCAATTCCAGAGTCAAAGCCAGAGATTTTGCCAGAAAGGTGAAGCAGGCCTTAATAAAATCAATTGCTCTGAATCTCTTTCAAAGAGATTATTCCAATCCAACGTTGTTCCAATGCTGATTTTGTCTACAACAGAATGTGAAGTTCAAGCCTAAGGGCAATCTCAAAACCTCCGACATAGTGGTAAAGGGAAAATGGGGGGAAAATTTCAGATACAGGCTAACCTGTAAATCAGCTAGTTTGCAGGAAAGAATATAGAGAATCAGAAAATGAGACAGCTGGGATGAGCCCTCCTGGGTCAGAACAAATTTCAAGCTCTGACTCAAGAACTAACCCCCTTCAAGGAAGCTCAAATTTTTTGGATCAAGCTCAGCAACAATTTCTGTCCTGAGGCATTGCTGAAAACAATGGAGCAGGCAGGTGGCAATTAGTGGAGCTTAACATCTGGGTGTGGTCAAGGAAAGTGGCCTTGGAAGCTAGCCAGCCCTGCCAAAAATCCCGGGGTGAATGTGGGCATATTCAAATCTGCACCCCCTAAGAACAACACCAGATGCTTAACACTGCAAGAGGAAAATAGACTTCACTAAAATAATTTACCCAGTAACTAAAAAAAAGCAAATAACACTAATAAGTTCTGAGAGAGGCAGGGGAGACCAGGATCCAGCGTTACTACAATATTATAGAAGATGCCCAGGTTCCAACCAAGAATTACAAACCATACAAAGAAATAGGAAAGTATAATCCATGTAGAAGGAAAAAAGCAGGCAACAGAAATTGCCTGTCACCAGATGGACTTCAAAGAGCCCTTTACATATATTCAAAAAACAAAAGAAAACCGTAAAGAAGTAAAAGCAATGTATGATGACAATGTACATCAAATAGAGTGTCAGTAAAAAGATATTATTTTAAAAATAAGCAATGAAATTCTGGAGTTGGAAAGTACAATAACTGACATAAAAAATGTCATCAGAGGGGGATGCCTGGGTGGCTCAGCAGTTGAGTGTCTGCCTGTCACTCAGGGCAAGATCCCTGGTCCAAGGATTGAGTCCCACATGGAGCTCCCTGTGGGGAGCCTGCTTCTCCCTCTGCCTTTGTCTCTGCCTCTCTCTCTCTGTGTCTCATGAATGAATAAATAAAATCTTAAAAAAAGAAAAAGTCATTAGAGGGGCTCAATAGTGCTTTTCAATTGGCAGAAGAGTGAAGTGACAAAATCCAAGACAGATTAATAAAGATTATGCAATCCAAGAAAGAGACAGAAAAATATTAGAAAACTAAATAGAGCTTCAGTGAAAAGTAAAATACCATGAAGTGCATTAACAGAATTTCATTGTTTGTGAGATTCAACATAATGTTGAGCAAAGGAAGCAAGAAGAATATAATTGTGGTCATATAAATTTCAACAAATAACATATACTTGAGGGATGCACATAAGTAATAAAAGAATACTGAGTGCCTCTGAATGAAAGGGAGAGGGTTATGACTGGGAAGAGGTGTATCTGGGTCGGGGAAAAGGTGGGTAATTCTGAGAGTACTTAAAATATTCTATTTTTGAGCTGGGTTAGAGATGCTTGCTTTATAACTAAACTTCTTCAGTCTTAAAAGAAAAAAATAATAGCTACATGTTTCCCACGATGGTTAAAATAATCTGCAGACCCAGAGAGCACAATATATCTAAGTGGGATCAATTTAGCTATAAGACAGCAAAACTGCAAAACACTAAAAGTAACAATCTTAAAAGTAGACTTTAAAAAAAGGATCTTTCACCCAATGGAATAATAATTAAAATTACAGCTGACCTCCCAACAGCAACAATTGAAGTTAGAAAGACATATATTCAAGATATTGAGAGAAAATTATTGTCAACCTACAACTGTGCTCCTAGAAAAGAATAATAACCCTCAAGAATGAGAGTAAAAGCATAAAACATTTGAGGTAATCAACATTTTCACATGGATTGGATACTAAGTGATATTAAGGAATTACTGCAAATTAAGCATACTAGGAGTATTTGTTTTTTTAAACCTCTTCTAATGGCACCTGAGTTGGCTCAGTTGAGCATCTACTCTAGGCCCAGGTCATGATTATGGGATCCGCAGGGAGCCTGCTTCTCCCTCTCCTTTCCACTTGTGCTCTCTCTCTTTATCTGTCTCTCTCTCAAATAAATAAATGAATAGATAGATAAATAAATAAATAAAATCTTTAAAAAAATAAAATAAATAAAACTCTTCTACAGGAGATGCACTGAAGTATTTATAGACATCATGATATATTTCAGCAGGAAAGGAGACACAGAACGGGGAAGAGATGAAAAGTAGAATAGTAAAATGTCTATAAATACAGAAACTGTGGGACAGAAATAATTTGGGTTTCATTACACTATTATAGACTACTTTCATGTATGCTTTTAAGTTTCTTTTTTTTATTTTTTTTTTAAGTTTATTTATGATAGTCACAGACTGAGAGAGAGAGAGAGAGAGAGAGAGAGAGAGAGAGAGGCGGTGACGTAGGCAGAGGGAGAAACAGGCTCCACGCACTGGGAGCCCGATGTGGGATTGGATCCCGGGTCTCCAGGATTGCGCCCTGGGCCAAAAGCAGGCGCTAAACCGCTGTGCCACCCAGGATCCCCCTGCTTTTAAGTTTTCATGATAAAGAGCTAAAATAATTGATAAAAGAATGAGGATAAATTAAAAATTAAAGCAAATAAAAACAGAGACAATTTACCAATAAGAGACCTCCACTAAAGGAGCTTGTAAAGATGTTCTTTAGGAAGAAGGGATCTCACAAGAACAGTCAGAGATTAAGGAAGAGATGATGAGAAAAGATTATGATAAAAATATATGGAAATTAAATCATGTACTTCTACAAAGAACAATATAATTTGTTGGATTTAACAAGGATAAAATAAAATATTAAACAATAATAACATGTCAGGAGAAGAGTGATAAAAGATAAGTTCCTATATGGTCAACTTTACAAGGAATATGAACAGTAAAATTTCTTTTTTTTTTTTAATAAAATTTCAAGTGTAACCACAAACTTACTCTCTATGACCTACTAATCCTACCTCCCTATATCTTCCACACAGAAAGAGCTGCACATATACTAAGGCATATACAAACACCTCCAGCACTGTTTGTAATAACAAAATATGGGAAACCGAAATGTCCATCAATGGGAAATGACAAAATTACACTAAAATCAATAAAAATACTATGCAACAGTTTAAAAGACTAAAGTAGATCTATGCACACCAACATTACTGAATGAAAAAAATTAACTGCAGGTAGGTACTGTACAACCTTCTGACATTAAAAAAATCGTAGAAAACAATGAAAGAAATGGAATGGTTTGGAAATGAGCCTTGTGTATGAGTCCTGTAAATAGAAAATACATTTCTTCTATAATAGTACATTAATTTTTAAAAATAACTTCAAAGTTATTAAACTTGGAATCTTTTGAGTGTAAAGATCATGTCTATAGTGTTCAACAAAGTGCCATAGGCAAATGTATGGCAAATTATAGGTTCCCACAAGGTTGGGGGCAGTGGGTATACACAGAAGAATGATTCAAAGGGAAAATGCCAAAATAGCAGGGTGTAGTTTCTTTTCATCCCCCTATTTTCCAGTTCTTAGAAAATAAACATTTAGGGGATCTCTGGGTGGCTCAGTGGTTTAGTGCCTGCCTTTGGCTCAGGACATGATCCGGGGGTCCTGGGATCGAGTCCCCCATCAAGCTCTCTGCCTGCTTCTCCTTCTGCCTGTGTCTCTGCCTCTCTCTCTCTGTGTCTCTCATGAAAAAAATAAATAAAATCTTAAAAAAAAAGAAAATAAACATTTACATTTATTAAAGGAAAAACTTCTAAATTCAAAATTAAGTGCATCTGACAAAAAGACACAGTGATGAGATGAAAAAATTTTGGCATCAACATGTTTCCTATTAGCTTAAAGCTTTCTCAGAAGAAAGCTAGGAGTTAAAAAAATTAAAGGCTAAGCCTGATGAAAGTGTTATTAATAAGATAAAATCAAATGTGCATAAAATCAAAGCAGAGACTAATTAGTGTGCTAATTAGTTCTCTATCATACTTACATATGTTGTCAACAGAAGGAGTTGCCTAGTTCAGTGTATTTTCCATTCAGAAAAACAAAACAAAATTTAAAAATGCCAGATCTATTTGACGGGGCAACACCTGGTAGAAAGGTATGCCTATTTTAAACTTTTTAAAGACTGACCTAGAAAACCGTCTGAAACAAATGAATCAAGGCATCAAAAATTTAAAACTCTCCTGGTCACTCTGAACATAAATTAGTCCTTTTTTTAAATATTATTATTCTACCCTGTGTATACATGGCTTGTTTTTGGTTTTTTAAAAAGATTTTATTATTAAAAATAATAATAAAAAAATAAAAAGATTTTATTCATTTATTCATGAGAGACACACAGAGAGAGGCAGAGACACAGGCAGAGGGAGAAGCAGGCTCCTCACAGGGAGCCCGATGTGGGACTAGACCCCTGAATCTGGAGACCGTGCCCTGAGTTTTGTGAAGGCAGACGTTCAACCGCTGAGCCATCCAGACGTCCCAAATTAGTCCTTTTAGAGATGTGTCTATGTATCAGTTTATAGTATATCAGTAGTAACAGGTAAGATAGAAAAAAATCAGTCCAAGGAGAAATACTAAACTGAAGTACAAGAGCCAGTCTCATCCTCTCATTACTAAAAATCAAACAAAAATGTTTATTAGCACGGTTAAGTGGGCCCTCTTCTTTACTCACATCTAAATGTCATCCAGTCACACAGATTCTAACACCTTCTAAATTCTGATCCCAGGTTGCATGTCATTGCCAATCAAATGCTCCTCTTCCACCAAGAGATCAGCTCCAATTCATCCATCCCCAAATTATTTCATCCTGCCACAACTGTGGTCTTTCTACTGACTAAGGAAATCCATCCTTTCAATTTTTTGGCTGAGTGGGATGTAGAAGGGTAGAGTAAAATAGGATTCACAAGTCTCGAGAGTGATTTTTTTCAATGAAAAAGAGTGGATTGTAACATTAATGCTAAACAAATACAGCAATCAAGCTTGTTATTGCTTCCTGGAACTGGAGCCCCTGGCTGGTTCAGTTGGTAAAGCATGAGACTACTCTTGATCTCAGGGTTGTGGGTTCAAGCCCCTCACTGGGTGTAGAGATTACTTAAAAAATAAAAAAAACCTTAAAAAAATATTCCCTGGAATTGTTGGTATTATTTATCATATGATTTTTAGATATATTTCCAAGCAACCTATCTGGGATAAAATCAAAAGAGTAACAGTAAAAAATTTTATGAGGTCTAAGATACATAAATAATACCTAATAACTCTTCTATAAAAAAGACAAAAATTAAAATTTCAATTTATTCTATTCTTCCCTCTATGTGTATCTTGCATCTATTGTGACTTAGTAAAATCTAGAATGTAAGTTTTATACTATGTAAAAACAGTAAATGGTTCAGAATCCTGTTACACATGTACAACTAGTTCACTCCTATTTCAAGCAGAAAATGTTACAGTGTATTTCTATAGACAGTCTTGAAGAGAATGTACGGTTCAGAATGCTTTAAATAATAAAACTTAAACAATAAAGGACCACAGTTACACATTAGCTCAATTATAATAATAAAATACATCAGTCATCATTCCCCCCAAAAAAGAAATTTAAAAACCCCAAAGCTTTATATAGCAATGCAAACCTATTCAACTAACTCAAAGGCTATGTCTCCAATGTGCTTGTTTTATTAACCTTTAAACTGCATATAGGTGTACTCTGTACACACACTTTAAAATAAAAAGTTGAAAAGTATAACTTGCTTTTACTCTTTGATCATGGACTTTTAAAGGACATTTAAAATATATATATAGAATCATTTCTTGCAGGCAAGATGATCTATTTAAATAATTATACATTTATGCTCTGCATCACTTGCCATCAGGGAAATACAAATCAAAACCACAATGAGATACCACCTCACACCAGTGAGAATGGGGAAAATTAACAAGGCAGGAAACAACAAATGTTGGAGAGGATGCGGAGAAAAGGGAACCCTCTTACACTGTTGGTGGGAATGTGAACTGGTGCAGCCACTCTGGAAAACTGTGTGGAGGTTCCTCAAAGAGTTAAAAATAGACCTGCCCTACAACCCAGCAATTGCACTGTTGGGGATTTACCCCAAAGATTCAGATGCAATGAAACGTCGGGACACCTGCACCCCGATGTTTCTATCAGCAATGGCCACAATAGCCAAACTGTGGAAGGAGCCGCGGTGTCCATCGAAAGATGAATGGATAAAGAAGATGTGGTTTATGTATACAATGGAATATTACTCAGCAATTAGAAACGACAAATACCCACCATTTGCTTCAACGTGGATGGAACTGGAGGGTATTATGCTGAGTGAAATAAGTCAATCGGAGAAGGACAAACAGTGTATGTTCTCATTCATTTGGGGAATATGAATAATAGTGAAAGGGAATATAAAGGAAGGGAAAAGAAATGTTGGGAAATATCAGGAAGGGAGACAGAACATAAAGACTCCTAACTCGGGGAAACGAACTAGGGGTGGTGGAAGGGGAGGAGGGCGGGTGTTGGAGGGGAATGGGTGACGGGCACTGAGGTGGACACTTGACGGGATGAGCACTGGGTGTTTTTCTGTATGTTGGTAAATTGAACACCAATAAAAGTTAATTAAAAAAAAAAAGAAAAAATAATAATTATACATTTCAAATAGTATCATGGAATTTAAATCTATAATTTAAAAAAATGACTAAAATATATGTGCACCTAAATTCTGAGAAAATGGGGGGTACCTGGGTGGTTCAGTCAATTAAGCATCTGCCTTCAGCTAGAGTCATGACCCCAGGATCCTGGGATGCAGGCCCATGTTGGGTTCCTTGCTCAACGAGAAGTCTGCTTCTCCTCTTCCTCTGTCCCTCTCTCTGCTCATGCACTCGCTCCTTCTCAAATAGATAAAATCTTTTTAAAAATAAATAAATAAAATTCTGAGGAAATAGAAGATATGATTTACCTAATGGTGGAATAAAAAAATATACTAACTCATCCATATCACTGGCATCTTTGAACTAAAAGCCCTAGGGGTACCTGAGTGGCTCAGCTGGTTAAAGCATCCAACTCTTGATTCTAGCTCAGGTCATGATCTCAGGGTTGTGAGATTCAGACCAAGCTGGGCTCCCCTCTCAGCGCTCAGTGGAGTCTGTTTGAAATTCTCTCCCTCTCTCTCTCTACCCCATTGTGCCCACCTCTAAATATAAATAAATAAACCTTAAAGAAAGAAAGAACCTAACTAACAGCCCCAGTTAAGAATCTAACACTCACTAAAAGAGAAGAGGTTCCAAACTAGGAGTCAGCAAATATTTCTATGAAGGGCTGAATATTATTTTATTCTTTGTGGGCCATACAGACCTGCAATCACTCACTCAACTCTTCTGCTCAAGTACAAAGACAGTAACAGAAAGTACATAAAGAAAAGAGTGTGGCTGTGTTCCCATAAAACTTATTATGGACACTGAAATTTGAATTTCACTTAATTTTCCCATATCACAAAATATTACTTTTGATTACTTTTTCAAGCACTTGAAAGTGTAAAAACCACTCTCGCAGGCCTTAGAAAATCAAGCAGTACTCAAAGTACTTTGTAAACAAAGCCTTGTTTTCCAATTAGATAAAAATTCAGGAAATAGGGATCCCTGGGTGGCGCAGCGGTTTAGCGCCTGCCTTTGGCCCAGGGCGCGATCCTGGAGACCCGGGATCGAATCCTACATCGGGCTCCCGGTGCATGGAGCCTGCTTCTCCCTCTGCCTATGTCTCTGCCTCTCTCTCTCTCTCTCTCTCTGTGTGTGTGTGTGTGTGTGACTATCATAAATAAATAAAAATTAAAAAAAAAACTTTAATAAAATTCAGGAAATAAATACAGTACCTGAGAAATATTGACATGAAATACTTACCTACCATACACAGCTACAATAAAACCAAGACTGTTCTGAATAACCCGTTAAAGCATTAAGTAAAACTGTCCCCAGTGATGTTAATCAACACTTATTAAATGTTTAGAAAATGTTTCCAATGTTGGGAGCCTCAGTAAAATTCCAAATAGTCATATTACTTGTATACAAAAATACAAGAGGAGAAAACTCCTTGTAAGTTTAGAACTGGGTGCAGTTTCATATTTCAGAGAAGGAAGAAATTCAGATGGAGGTGCAAAAAGGAGTAATGAAAGTAAAATATGAGTAATTAAAATTGCAAAAGCGAAGAAAGCAAAGACATCGAAGTGAGATAAAATAATTTTTAGAGTCTAAGTTAGGTTTTAACAAGAAAGGAAAACAGCCAAAGGTAAACTAATGACTGGTATCAAAAGGGAAGCAGCTGGGTTTTATTTTTTTTTAAGACTTATTTATTAAAAAAAAATAAAAATAAAAATAAAGACTTATTTATTCACGAGAGACACAGACTGAGAGAGAGAAAGGCAGAGACATAGGTAGGAGAAGCAGGCTCCTCACAGAGAGCCTGATGTGGGACTCCATCCTAGATCCCAGGATCATGACCTGAGCTGAAGGCAGGCACCCAACTGCTAAGCCACCCAGGTGTCCCAGCAGCTGGGTTTAATTAAAGATAAAACAACTTATATGAACAACGGTGGTGAGGGATAGAAGAAGAAAGGGGGAATGAAAGAGCAAATAACCAAAATAAAACATTAAAATTAAGTCGCCATTTATGTATCCAGTTATAATCCCCCTCCTCACTCCAGAGTTGGGGGAAGGGAATACGATTTTTTGCAATACATCTACAGTCTTATGATATGATATATGCAACAACTACCCTCCATAGTAGTGGCTGTAAAAGCTACAGTGTATCTATTATCAACCGAGGAAAGTGTAAGAATCAAACTGGTGATACTAACAGTATACATGTATAACAGCATGTGCTAGATAATTGTAAGCTATGTTACTATACTCACACATGTAAAAATGTCTAAACTTTGATAGTGGCAATAACTTCAGCAGTTACCACTACACCAATTTTCAGGGATAGGCAAATGATGGTAAACTGTTTGTAACATCTGCAAAGCTCCTAGAAGCTTTAATGCACAAAACAGGAATTTTTAAAATGAGATAATCCTGTGTTAAAGCAATAGGCATGTAAAAGAATACATTAACCAAACAGCAATCCACACCAAAGAACCACAGAAGAACTAGCCTAAAGTGTTTCTGAGTAACAACTCAGACTAAATTAGGTGAAAAGATTTGCTTAAATAGCAAAATTAGATTTATAAGATTGTCTCCTAAAGACTATTTAATAAATAAATTAGGCTTATAGTAAGGAATAAGGATAAGTATAAAGTACTTTGTGCTTAGCAGGTGCTTAGCAATTGTGGAGAAGGATGAGGGAGAAAAATAGGCAGAGGGGGAGAAGAGACAAAAGATCATACGCTTAATACCAAAATTTGAGTTAGGAAACCTATAGATCATTCACATGTATTCCCATAAATACAAAAATCCTAAATATAATATTAGCAAAACCACATCAACAATATTAAACTAAGTAGAGTTTTCCCAGACACACAAGGATATCATAATAGGAAATTATGTATCACCTCAAAAGATCAAAAGAAAAAATTGTCCATCTCAAGAAATGCTAAAAATTCATTTCATAAAATCCAATTATTTTGTCCTTATAAGAAAAATCTCTTAATAAGCTAGAAAGAGAAGATTATTTTATTTTATAATAATGGATACCTACCCCAATACATCCTAATGATGAGACATTAAAGGAATTTTCATTAAAATCAAGAATACAGAATGCTATCATTACTATTAACGTTATTCCAAAATGTTAAGTAAAAATTTTAAGTCAGGCAATATTATATGTAAGGAGCAATTCAAAATAGACAATGTATAAAACAAACACAAATTAACAGTGTCATATAAAAAGGGCACATTATTATAGATATCATAAATAGCAAAAAGCACAAATGAGAAGCTTAGAAGCAATTTTATGCCAATACATTTAACTAAAAGGAAATTCCCAGGTTCTGTAAAAACATAAGTTTTTAAAACTAACTCCAAAATAGAAACTCTTGATTGTCCTCTATATGTTAATGTCATTTATTTTTTAAAATCTTTCTAGAGGGCTTCATCGGTGAATTCTCCAAATATTTAAAACAAAACAAAATAAAACTTAAGACAAACTCTTTCAGAGAAGACTGGAAAAGGTAACACTTTTCAAGGCATTTTATAAAGTAGTATACTCTGTTAGCTGACAAAAATACTTTAAGAAAATTACTGAACTGAACCCTAAAAGACAAAAAAATACTTTAAAAACTAACAAACTACAGCAAATATATTAAAAGAAATTATATCATGACTGTGATCCTATCAGGAATACAAAGTTGATTTAACAACATTAAAAAAAAATCAGCAGAATTCACTATATTAACAATAAAAAAGAATCATGATCACTGCAAAATATCCAGCATTGGACAAAATTTAACATCTACTTACGATAAAAACTCCCAGAAAATTAGAAACAAAAGGAATCTTCCTCAATCTGATACAGAGCATCTATAAAAAGTCTACAGCTAGTATCATACCTAATGGTAAAATACTAAATACTTTCCCTGAAATCAAGAACAAGACAAGACAATCTGTTCTCAACTTACCTATTCAACAACTTTACTAGATGTCCTAGTCAGTGCAGTACCAGAAGAAAAACAAAGACATAAAAATTGGAAAAGAACTAAAACCATTCCTTAATTGCAAATGACATGACTTCATTCACAGAAAATCCAAAGGAGGAAAAAACTACTAGAACTAAGTGAATTTATCAAGATCAATGCACACAAAAGCAATATACAAAAAAACCCCACCATATTTCTAAATATTACTATTATGCAATGGAGACAGAAAGTAAAGCCACAATACCATTTATAATAGCATCAAATAAAACATCAAATAGCTATAAATAAATTAACAAGATATGTGAAGTACATCTACATTAAATCACAAAATTTTGCAGAGAAAATGAAAGAGATAGGAGCGCCTGGGTGGCCTGGTTGGTTAAGTGTCTGCCTTCAGCTCAGATCATCATCCCCGGGTCAGGGGATGCCCCATGTTGGGCTCCCTGCTTGGCAGGAAGCCTGCTTTTCCCTCTTCCTTTTGCTCCTGCTCTCTCTCACGGTCTCTCTCAAATAAATAAATAAAATCTTAAAAAAAAAAAAAAAAAAAGAAACTAAAGAGATAAATGGAGATACACAGTATTTATGAATTGGAAAACTTGGTATTTTTAAAATATCCATTGCCCTCAAATTAATGTATGCATTCAATGCAGTTCAAATCCAAATCCAAATGGGTTTTTTAACTTGAAATATGCAAGGTGATTCTAAAATTTATATAGAAATGTAAAGGAGTTAGAATACTCAAGCAATGATGAATAACAATCTGGAGAACTTAACCAAATTTCAAAGCTTACTATAAAATTACAGTAATTAAAACAGTGCTGGCACTTGTGGTACTTAATTTTTGGACAGACATCAATAAAATTCAATGGAGAAAGAGGTGAGGACAGAGTATCTATTTGGAAGAAAAGTGAATCTCTACCTAACATACATAATTAATTCAGATCAATCACAGAGTTAAATGTGAGTGCCAAATTATATACTGCTGACAAAGACTTATATCTCAAATACAAGAAGAATGCCTGAAAAAATAAAGGGACAAATAATTCAATTCAAAAAATAAGTGAGAAAATATATAAAGCTTTCAGAAGAATACTTGGGAGAATATCTTCATGACTTCAGGCAAGGGAAAAGATTTCTCAGCATAAAAAAGAAAATAAGTACAAAATTGAAAATTTATAAAATGGACTTCATCAGATTAAAGCCTTCTGAACATCAAAAGACAACACCAATGAAGCTAAAAGCTATATACTGCAAGAAAACATGTATATAACATACCTGACAAAAAAAAATCATATCCAAAATACATTAAGAAACTCCTACAAGTAATAAAAGATAATACAATTCATACAAATGGTCAGTAAGACACTTGATGTGTCTAACACCAACCACTGATTGTCAGGGAAAAGCATACTAAAACTACACAGAGACATCACTACACAGTCACCAGAATAGCTACAATCAATAAACTTAATAATTCCAAATGTTAGTGAGGGTAGGAAGCAACAAGAACTGCCATATTTTGATTAGAGTGTAAAATGAGACAACTACTTTTGGAAACTAGCAGTTTCTAATAAAGTTATTCACACACCCTACCTCAGAAATTCACACACCTCAGAAATTCCTCTCCAAGACACACACAATGAGCATATATGCCTACAAAAAGATTTGCACAGAAAAGGTTAACAGCAGCATTATTCATAATAGCCTCTCTTACCCCCCAGGGGAAAAAAAAAGTCAATTATTCAAATATCTATCAACAGCAGAGTAGATAAATTGTGCTATGTTCATACAATGGAATACTACTTCAAAATGGGAGAATAAACTGATACAAATAACTATTTTGTAAATCTGAAAAATATTATGATGTTAAGAGCAAGGAGTCAAACACAACAAAGTATATATAAGTCCATTATATAAAGTTTTAAAGAAGCCCAGCTAACTAAAATTCCAGAATGGCCAGTTACCTCCTAGGACAGGCTGTGGTACTAACTGGAAAGGGGCACAAGTAAACTCTCTGGAGTAATGAAAATATTCCATATCTTGATCTAGGTGTTGGAGACAAGTATGTTTACATATGGAAAAGGTCAATATTTTACTTTATATCAACTGTACTTCAATAACATACTGTGGAAAGTTGAAAAAATGGAGATGAAGGGAAAAAGAAAGGAAGAAATGCCATTTCAATTTAAACTTCAGGGTCTAAGTGAAAATTCCATCTTTGAAAGTGACACCAATAAATGCTTTTTGGAAAGAAATAAATGTTCTAATACATGGTACCTCAAATTGTGAGGAATTTACCTTAAAATTGTATCATTTTCTTTGAAGAGCCCAACAGATGCTATTACTGTATTTAGCATTAAGTACTATAATGGATTATTACATGCTCAGCCTACTGAATGTCTAGGCTAATATATTAAGACTGTAGGAGTGCCTGCGTGGCCCAACTCTTTTTGTTTTAATAAATTTATTTTTTATTGGTGTTCAATTTGCCAACATATAGAATAACACCCAGTGCTCATCCCATCAAATGCCCCCCTCAGTGCCCGTCACCTAGTCACCCCAACCCCCTCATCCACCTCCCCTTCCACCACCCCTAGTTTGTTTTCCAGAGTTAGGAGTCTTTCATGTTCTGTCTCCCTTTCTGATATTTCCCACTCATTTTATCTCCTTTCCCCTTTATTCCCTTTCACTATTTTTTAAATTCCCCAAATGAATGAGACCATATAATGTTTGTCCTTCTCCGACTGACTTATTTCACTCAGCATAAATACCCTCCAGTTCCATCCACGTTGAAGCAAATGGTGGGTATTTGCCGTTTTAATGGCTGAGTAATATTCCATTGTATACATAAACCACATCTTCTTTATCCATTCATCTTTCAATGGACACCGAGGCTCCTTCCACAGTGTGGCTATTGTGGACATTGCTGCTATAAACATCGGGGTGCAGGTGTCCCAGTGTTTCATTGCATCTGTATCTTTGGGGTACATCCCTAGCAGTGCAATTGCTGGGTCGTAGGGCAGATCTATTTTTAACTCTTTGAGGAACCTCCACACAGTTTTCCAGAGTGGCTGCACCAGTTTACATTCCCACTAACAGTGTAAGAGGGTTCCCCTTTCTCCACATCCTCTCCAACATTTATGGTTTCCTGCCTTGTTAATTTTCCCCATTCTCACTGGTGTGAGGTGGTATCTCATTGTGGTTTTGATTTGTATTTCCCTGATGGCCAGTGATGCGGAGCATTTTCTCATGTGCTTGTTGGCCATGTCTGTGTCTTCCTCTGTGACGCTTCTCTTCATGTCTTTTGCCCATTTCATGAATGGATTGTTTGTTTCTTTGCTGTTGAGTTTAATAAGTTCTTTCTAGATCTTGGATACTAGCCCTTTATCTAATAGGTCATTTGCAAATATCTTCTCCCATTCTGTAGGTTGTCTTTTAGTTTTGTTGACTGTTTCTTTTGCTGTGCAAAAGCTTCTTATCTTGATGAAGTCCCAATAGTTCATTTTTGCTTTTGTTTCTCTTGCCTTCAAGGATGTATCTTGCAAGAAGTTACTGTGGCCAAGTTCAAAAAGGGTGTTGCCTGTGTTCTCCTCTAGGATTTTGATGGAATCTTGTTTCACATTTAGATCTTTCATCCATTTTGAAACTCAAAATGGAGTTTCTCTTTGTGTATGGTGCAAGAGAGTGGTCTAGTTTCATTCTTCTGCATGTGGATGTCCAATTTTCCCAGCACCATTTTTTGAAGAGACTGTCTTTTTTCCAGTGGATAGTCTTTCCTCCTTTATCGAATATTAGTTGACCATAAAGTTGAGGGTCCACTTCTGGATTCTCTATTCTGTTCCATTGATCTATGTGTCTGTTTTTGTGCCAGTACCACACTGTCTTGATGACCACAGCTTTGTAGTACAACCTGAAATCTGGCATTGTGAGGCCCCCAGCTATGGTTTGTCAATGTTACCCAGGGCAATTTACACGTTTAATGCAATCCCTATCAAAATACCATGGACTTTCTTTAGAGAGTTGGAAGAAACTATTTTAAGACTTGTGTGGAATCAGAAAAGACCCCGAATAGCCAGGGGAGTATTAAAAAAGCGTGGCCCAACTCTTGATCTCAGCTCAGGGTCAACTGAGTTCAAGACCTGCACTGGGCTCCATGTTGGGTGTGGAGCCTACTTAAAAAACAAAAACAGTAGCACCTGGGTGGCTCAGTCAGTTAAGTGTCTGCCTTTGTTTGGCTCATGTCATGATCTCTGGGTCCTGGGATCGAGACCCGCATCAGGCTCCCTAATCAGCAGGGTCAACTTCTCTTTTGCTCTCCCTCTGCCCCTCCTCCCTGCTCATTCTCTCTCTCTAATAAATAAAAAATCTTTTTTTAAAAAGCCCCAAAACAGTGGTGGAAGGGGAGGTGGGTGGGGGGTGGGGTGACTGGGTGACGGGCACTGATATGGGCACTTGACGGGATGAGCACTGGGTATTATTCTATATGTTGGCAAATTGAACACCAATAAAAAATAAATTTATAAAAATAAAAAACCCCAAAACAAAAAAACTGTAAGAGATTTTATAAGTTGTTTAATTTATCCAAAGACTCCTAAATTTCAGTAGGGTATCCATACTTCTAACACTATTTTACATATAAATATATTACCCATTCTTTTTGTGACTTAAAACTCTGCTCAACTCTGAATGTGCTGACTTGGTTCTCTGTGGCTATTTACAATCTTCACCATTTGATCTGATTCTGATCGAAATGGACAAATTTTTTCTTCAAAGGCCAGATAATAAATATTTTAGGCTTTGAGGGCATAATCAATCTATGCTGCATATTCTTTTTAAAATTTTTACAACTTTTAAAAAATGTAAGAGCTATTCTTAGCTCACAGACTGTACAAAAACAGTCCATGGGCAAGATGTGGTGGTCTACAGGCTACAGTCTGTTGACCACTGACATCAGATGTTCTACAAAGACAGGAAGACAGGAAGTTACCTTAGAATTCTGGGTGGTGTGTGCCAATCACCATATTTTACTGGATAGTTCAATGAAGTAAGTTTGATTCTTAGTGATTTTTAAGGAAGAAATTTATTTTCACATGAACTCTTAACTCCCATAAGACTACCCAACTCCTATCCTGACTAGATATAAAATTTTAATTTAAATTTGTAAATTATAAAGGCCAGTATGCAGAAGGACATGAAAAATTCTAAGATGTTTATCAGAGTAAGTGATTTCACTAATGTCTGTAACTCTTTACTTTTATCAAATATTCAGAAGCTAGGCTTTGAAAGGCTACTGCTAATAAACACTGTACTTGCAACTGTGGCTAACATAATGATTCATAGCTACAGGAATAAATATCATCCACTTAAATCTTTTTTTAAGATTTTATTTATTTATTCATGAGGGGGGGCACAGATACAGGCAAAGGGAAAATCAAGTTCCATGCAGGGAGCCCGACATGGGATTCGATCCCCGGTCTCCAGGATCACACCATGGGCTGAAGGCGGTGCTAGTTACTGGGTTGGAACATCAGAGCCAGCACAGAAAACTCCAATAAATTATTAACCTACTCCACTCTGACCCTAGGTCCCTAGATCCAATCTCCCTATTTTTGTCTAGGATTAGATACAGTTCTATTCTACAGTCTTCCTATCTGCACTCAAAGAGAAAGGAAGAGGGCAAGAAGGAAAAAAAGAGGCAGGATAATAAAGGATTGGGTAATTATCAACCACATGTCCCTCAGACAAAGACCTAAGACTCTCTCACAAGAAAACAGACTCATTCCGCAAATACTTTTGTCCTTACAGGTTCTAGAACATTTCTTACTAATGAAGATCATTAAACATGCAAATATTGAATATATTCTCTATTTCAATTAGACTCAAGATTAGAGAGGGTCAGAAAATTAGGTATGCAGAGCAGGATATCTAGGTTATAGCTCCAATTCTTTTTTTTTTTTTTTTTTAAGATTTTATTTATTCATGAGAGACACACAGAGAGAGGCAGAGACATAGGCAGAGAGAAAAGCAGGCTCCATGCAGGGAGCGACATGCCCTGGGCTGAAGTCAGGCCCTCAATCGCTGAGCCATGCAGGTGTCCCTACAGCTCCAATTCTTATAATAACTAGTTTTGAGAAGTTGATCAAGTTATTGACTTTCTATGGACCTGTGGCTTCTTTGTCTGTATGAGATAAAGCTCTAAGTTCTCTCCTGATTCTAAAATTCTAAAATAGTAAATGATTACATTAAATCTCCTACAGTTAAGCACAAAATACTTTTAAAGGGGGCAGCCCTGGTGGCACAGCGGTTTAGCGCCACCTGCAGCCCAGGGTGTGATCCTGGAGACCCAGATCAAGTCCCACATCAAGCTCCTTGCATGGAGCCTGCTTCTCCCTCTGCCTGTGTCTCTGCCTCTCTCTTTCTCTCTGTGTGTTTCTCATAAATAAATAAATAAATAAATAAATAAATAAATAAATAAATAAATAAATACATAAATACATAAATACATAAATACATACATACATACATACATAAATCTTCAAAAAATATATTTTTAAAGGATCAAATAGGAGCACCTGGCTGGCTCAGTCACTGGAGCGTGTGACTCTTAATCTTGGGGTCATGAATTTGAGCCCCACACTGGGTATAGAGATTACTTAAAAATAATGTCTTATAAGAAGAATCAAATAATATGATAACCAACAACAGGAATAAAATGCTAGTTAGGAAACATTTAATGATAATCAATATTTTATGATTTAAAAATTTAAAATTGTCACCATTCTTAAGAAACTCTAAGTTTTATTTAATAAAGTCTAATGTTTTGATGTTTATATTAAAGATTTATTTTTTTTAATTTATGATAGACATAGAGAGAGAGAGAGAGAGGCAGAGACACAGGAGGAGGGAGAAGCAGGCTCCATGCCGGAAGCCCGACGTGGGACTCGATCCCAGGACTCCAGGATCGCGCCGTGGGCCAAAGGCAGGCGCTAAACCACTGAGCCACCCAGGGATCCCCTGTTTTGATGTTTAATGTTAATAAATGGCTCTAAATTTTAGTGGTGTTATAAACTGATGGCTAAAAACTCTAAATAGAATACATAAAAAAGCTTTTCCCAAGGCATAACAAATATAAATTGAAGCTTTACTAATTTGGATTCAGAGTCTAAATTAGCAGAGTACTTCTTTGTATATATAGTGTATCTTTTATATCAAATTGCTATTGGTGCACTAAATTACTGAAGATGATGATTTGGAAGACAACTACTAAAGCAGATTTTTCATAAATCTGATTTATTTTCTAAGCTGATACTCTCTGGTTTTAATAAATTAATATAATTTTAAATAAAAGGACAGGACTTTACTAGGAGTACCAAGAGTTGTGAATCCTGTAAGTAATAAAACCAGGTGATAAGATGCAGAATGTTTCCTAAAATGTACCTGACAAAAAACTATAACTTTAAACATTATTTAAGAGTATATATTTGTGTATTTGTATAAAATAAAATTTTATAAATTTGTGTATTTGTATAAAAACTCCAAACTGCCCAGTGGAGTTAGTTATGTAAGTGATCTAAATGGGCTGTGGACAAAAAAAAAAAGAAAAGAAAAGGAAGGAAAGCTTATTAATTCATTCTATGAGGCCAGCATTACCCTGATAACAAAACCAAAGACATCACTAAAAAAGAGAACTACAGGCCAAAATGCCAGATGAACCAAGATGCAAAAATTCTCAACAAAATACTAGCAAACCAAATTCAAAAATAGATTAAAAAAAAAATAGATTTAAAAAAATCATTCACGGGGATCCCTGGGTGGCGCAGCAGTTTGGCACCTGCCTTTGGCCCCGGGCGCGATCCTGGAGACCCGGGATCGAGTCCCACATCGGGCTCCCGGTGCATGGAGCCTGCTTCTCCCCCTGCCTGTGTCTCTGCCTCTTTCTCTCTCTGTGACTATCATAAATAAATAAAAATTTAAAAAAAATCATTCACCATGATCAAGTGAAATTTATTCCTGGGCTGCCAGGCTGGTTCAATATTCCCAAATCAATCAATGTGATACATCAAATCAATAAGAGAAAGGAAAAGAACTATATAATCATTTCAATAGATGAAGAAATAGCATTTGACAAAGTATATCATTCATGATAAAAACCTTCAACAAGGTAGGTTTAGGGAACATATTTAAACGTAATAAAGCCCATATATGAAAAATCCACAGCTAACGTCACCCTTAATGGTGAAAAACCATGAGCTTTTCCTCTAGGATCAGGAACAAGACAAGGATGTCCACTTTCACCACTTCTATTCAACATTGTACTGGAAGTCCTACCCACAGCAATCAGACAACAAAAAGAAATATACACCAATAGTAAGGAGAAGTAAAACTTCCACTATTTGCAGATGACAAGATACTCTATTTAGAAAACCCTAAAAGACTCCATCAAAAAATGGCTAGAACTGGCGCACCTAGATGGCTCAGTTAACTGTCTGCCTTCAGTTTAAGTCATGATCACAGGGGTCCTGGGATAGAGATCCTTGTCAGCTCCCTACTCAGCAGGCAGTCTGCTTCTCTCTCTCCCTCTCCTCCCTACCCTCACTCATGCTCTATTCCTCTCTCTCAAATAAATAAAAATCTTAAAAAACAAACACCTGCTAAACTAATAAATTTGGTAACGTTGCAGGATATAAAATCAATGTACAGAAATCTGTTGCATTTCTATATACCAATAATGAAGCGGAAAAGAAATTAAGAAAACAATCCCATTTATGACTGTACCAGAAATAATAAGATATCTAGGAATAAACCAAAGCAAAGAGTTTGCGAAAGCCCTATAGTCTGAAAACTATAAAACACTCATAAAAGAAACTGAAGATAACAAAGAAATGGAAAGACATTACATACTCATGGACTGGAAAAATAAATATTGTTAAAATGTCTCTCCACACATTCAATGCAATCCCTATCAAAACACCATCAGCATTTTTCACAGAGCTAGAACAAGCAATCCTAAAATTTGTATGGAACCAGGAAAGACTGAATAGCTAAAGCAATCTTAAAAAGAGAAACAAAGCTTGGAGGCATAGCAATCCTGCCTTCAAGTTATATTACAAAGTTGCAGTTATCAAAACAGTTTGTTACTGGCACAAAAATAGACACATAATTCAATGGAACAGAACAGAAAATCCAGAGTAAGCCCACAATTATGCAGTCAATTAATCTTTGACAATGCAGGAAAGAATACTCAATGGAAAAATGTCTCTTCAACAAATGGTATTGGGAAAACGGGGCAGGAACATGTAAAGAGTGAAACTAGACCACTTTCCTACACCTAACATAAAAATAAATTCAAAATAGAATAAAGACCTAAGACACCTGAAACCATAAAAATCCTAGAAGAGAATACAGGCAGCAATCTCCTTTGACATCGACTGTAGCAACTTCTTTCCAGATATGTCCCTTGAGACAAGCGAAACAAAAGTAGAAACAAACTGTTGGGACTACATCAAAATAAAGTTTCTGCACAACAGAGGAAACCATCAACAAAACTAAAAGGTAACCTATGGAATGGGAGAAGAAACATGCAAATGACATATCTATTAAAGGATTAGTATCCAAAATATATCAAGAACTTATAAAATTCAACACCCAAAAAACAAGCCAATTAAAACATGGGCAGAAGACATGAACAGACTTCTCTTCCAAGAAGATATACAGAGGGCCAACAGACATCTGAAAAGAGTGGCAACATCATTCACTATCAGGGAAATGCAAATCAAAACCACAATGAATTAACATCTCACACCTGTCAGAATTGCTAGAATAAAAAACATAAGAAACGAGGTATTTGCAAGGAGCTGGAGAAAAAGGAACCCTCTTGCACTATTGGTGGGAATACAAACTGGTGTAACCATTGTGACAAACAGTATGGAAGTTAATCAAGAAGTTAAAAACAGAATTACCATATGATCCAGAGACTGTACTACTGGGTATTTACCCAAAGAATATAAAATACCATTTCAAAAGGATGTTTACAGTAGCACTATTTACAACGGCCAAGATATGGAAGCAGCTCAAGTGTCCATCGGCTGATGAGCAGATAAAGAAGCTGTGGTGTGTATACACACACACACACACAGGAATATTATTTGGCCATAAAAAAGAATTAAATCTTTCCATTTGGAAAGATATGGAGGTAGCCATAAAGTATAATGCT
Organism: Vulpes vulpes; assembly: GCF_048418805.1. Classification (NCBI taxonomy): domain Eukaryota; kingdom Metazoa; phylum Chordata; class Mammalia; order Carnivora; family Canidae; genus Vulpes; species Vulpes vulpes. Next base: position 13,209,669 of record NC_132786.1, on the reverse strand, counting down.
AAGCAAATAAGTCAGAGAAAAATAAATGCTGTCATATTTCATTCATATCTGGGAATTTAAAATACAAAACAAATAAGCAAAGAGAAAAAATTAGAGAGAGAGAGAGAAAATGAAGAAACAGATCCTTAATTACAGAGAACAAACTGACGTTATCAGAGGTGAGTGGGTGGATAAGTTAAATAGGTGATGGGGATTAAGGAGTACACTTGTCATGATGAGCAAAGGGTGATGTATGGTAGTGTTGATCATTATACTGTAGACCCAAAACTAATATAATGCTATATGTTAACTAACCAGAATTAAAAACTAAAATATATAAATAAATGGACAGTGGGGCTTTATTAAGAGGGACTTTTACCTTATAATTTGAATTTTTTCTAAAAATGTATCACTTATGTGATAAAAGGTAAATTAAAAAATTTTTAGAAACAAAATATTAAAGAAAAGTATACTCAAAAATAAATCACATTAATACTATAAGACAAAGAACAGTGGGGCAGGGTTATATGTAAACTGAAATGTCCAGGAAAAGAGAAAAATGACAAGAAATAAATTCAGAGTTTAAAAAAAAAGACCCTACGACCCAGCAATTGCACTGCTGGGGATTTACCCCAAAGATACAGATGCAGTGAAACACCGGGACACCTGCACCCCAATGTTTATAGCAGCAATGTCCACAATAGCCAAACTGCGGAAGGAGCCCCAGTGTCCATCGAAAGATGAATGGAGGGTAGCCCCAGTGGCGCAGTGGTTTAGCGCTGCCTGCAGCCCGGGGTTTGATCCTGGGGACCCTGGATCGAGTCCCACCTCAGGCTCCCTGCATGGAGCCTGCTTCTCCCTCTGCCTGTGCCTCTGCCTCTCTCTCTCTCTCTGTGTCTCTATGAATAAATACAATCTTTAAAAAAAAAAAAGATGAATGGATAAAGAAGATGTGGTATATGTATACAATGGAATATTACTCAGCCATTAGAAACGACAAACACCACCATTTGCTTCCACGTGGATGTAACTGGAGGATATTATGCTGAGTGAAATAAGTCAATCAGAGAAGGGCAAACATTATATGGTCTCATTCATTTGGGGAATATAAAAAATAGTGACAGGGAATAAAGGGGAAAGGAGAAAAAAAAAGGGGAAAGGAGAAAAAAATGAGTGGGAAATATCAGAAAGGGAGACAGAACATGAGAGGCTCCTAACTCTGGTAAACGAACTAGGGGTGGGGGAAGGGGAGGTGGGTGGGGGGTGGGGGTGACTGGATGACGGGCACTGAGGGGGCACTTGATGGGATGAGCATTAGGTGTTATTCTATATGTTGGCAAATTGAACACCAATAAAAAATAAATTTATAAAAAAACAAACAAATAAAGGACCCAATGGACTAGATATTTAAGTCAAACTCTTACTCTTCCTTAAACACATTTCTATATGTAGGACTGGATTCAGTAATTTTTAATAACATTTATCTCTCACCACGTGAATTTCCCAGAGAAGTAAAATTTATCACACTAAAACAGCAAATCCTGTTAGGTTACCTAATGTGTCAGATACAGTACTAGATGGTGATGATGGTGATGTTGTTTGGGGGGAAAATTAGTGACTAATAAGTTTACTATAAAGTCAATGACCTTTACTATACTTACACAGGCAAACTTCAGGTTCTTCCAGATTTAAAAATAAACCAGCCAAGTTCTAAACATAGCTGTGCAAACACTCTGCAACTCAGACTACTCTATGCTGCCCCTAACATTCCCCCATCATCACTGTGAGTCCACCATTTTTAATCAACAATCTGTGATGTAAAGATATAAAATTTCCAGAAAATCTGAATGTGCGAGGAAAATACAAGGTGGAACAGTAAAGATAAAGTGATGAGCAGAAGAAAACATAAATGCTGGTGTTTTAACTCAATTATACATCACCCTTTCTTTTAAAATTGACTTTGCAGATTTTATTTTTTAAGATTTTATTTATTTATTCGTGAGAGACACAGAGAGGCAGAGACACAGGCAGAGGGAGAAGCAGGCTCCATGCAGGGATCCTGATGTGGGACTCAATCCCGGGACTCCAGGATCACGCCCTGAGCCGAAGGCAGACACTCAATCATTGAGCCACCCAGGAGTCCCCACTGTAGATTTTAAAGCCATTTGCTAGCTTAGAAACTAAGATTGTTTCAGATTACCTGATGTGTATAGTAAGATTCTGGGCACTTAATTTGTAGACTCCAAACCAAAGAAATAATAATTTTCTCTATTCTCAAACAAACCAGAAAGAATTCTACTGGAAATTCCACCTTAAATTTTACATATGTATTCCTTCCCCAAACTTCAGTTTATAATAACTATTGGTATATTTTCTACTTTCTCCTTACAGCAAATAGTGTGTATATCAAAATCAAAATGTGAACTCCATGCCTTACTACTCCTAGTATCACACCTTTAAACTGCCTTTAAAAAAAAATTTTCCTTCTAGGGGTGCTTGGGTGGTGCAGTTGGCTAAGCATCTGACTGACTCTAGGTTTTGGTTCAGGTTATGATCTCAGGGTCCTGCAATCTAGTACAGCATTGGGCTCTGTGCTCACTATGAAGGTGGCTTGAGATTCTCTTTCTTTCTCCCTCTGTCCCTCCCCTCGTGCTCTCGCTCTCACAAATAAATAAATAAATCCTAAAAAAAAAAAAAAAAAACCAAACTCAAAAATATCCCTTCAACCCAGGGAAGGGCACAGAGAAAGAAACAGACACAGGACCAAGACCTAATTCCAACCTTGGAAAGACTGCAGTGGAGAAAAAGTATGCACATGAAGACCACAAAAATCATCCAAGAGAAGTAGGAGGGAAAAAAAGCAAAAGGACAGTGAAGAATGGGCAGCCCAGGTGGCTCAGTGGTTTAGTGCTGCTTTCGGCCCAGAGCGTGATCTTGGAGACCCGGGATCGAGTCCCACGTCAGGCTCCCTGCATGGAGCCTGCTTCTCCCTCTACCTGTGTCTCTGCCTCTCTTTCTCTGGGTCTCTCATGAATAAATAAATAAAATCTTAAGAAAAAAAAAAAAACAGTGGAGAATGAGAAAAGCGGTCAAGTTTGAGAAATATTCTAATAAGGAATAGCCTAGTTGTTAGAGTAAGGAAAAGGAGGAAGTTCCAAGAATGACCCTCACTATAACTCCCATGGATGGCCAAGAATATTCATTCATTCTTCAAAATATTGAGTCTCTACTATATACAAGGCACTTTTCCAGGCATGGGGATCACTTGAATAAACATCTAAGTCAAACTTATGAGGGCTGATAAAGTATATATTTTTAACTCATATTTATTTATTTATTTATTTTTTAAATTTTATTTATTTATGATAGGCACACAGTGAGAGAGAGAGAAGCAGAGACATAGGCAGAGGGAGAAGCAGGCTCCATGCACCGGGAGCCCGACGTGGGATTCGATCCCGGGTCTCCAGAATCGCGCCCCGGGCCAAAGGCAGGCGCCAAACCGCTGCGCCACCCAGGGATCCCTAACTCATATTTAATAAAGCTTTGAGACAGAATGATAGTGCCTGGACTTTCTGATTTATGTGACCCAAAAAGTTCTCCTTTTGTTTAGCCATGTTGGGTCAAGTTTTATGTCCTTTGGGACAAGGGAGTCCTTTTCACTGGATCTTCCTTCTTTAGCTTCCATAAAAAGAAGTCAGAATAAAATTACGTATTGGGTTGTATTACTCTTATTTTAAACCATTCCATGGCTTTATATTGTACTGGGATAAAAATATATGAACTATAAAGTCATTTATGGTATAGTCTTAGAGTCATCTCACTTCTATTTCCCTCTATATATACTTGAAACACTTGTCTTGGGAAATTGTTTGTTTTTTGCTGTCTCCACCCCTCATCCTCTTCTGGGAAAATAATTTAAGTATACACTTACCATATAACCTAGCAATTCCATTTTTAGATACTTAGCCAAGAGAAATGAAAACATATGTCCACATATATGGTCAGGGGCACCTGGGTGGCTCAGCTGGTTAAGCGTCTGACTCTTGATTTTTCTTTTCTTTTTTTTTTTTGGACTCTTGATTTTGGCTCAGGTCATGGTCTCAGGATTGTGAGTTCGAGCCTCGCTCTGGGCTCTGTGCTGGGTGTGGTGCCTGCTTAAGTTTCTCTCTCCCCCTCTGTCCCTTCCCCAACTCTTCCACACTGCTCAAATATGTGTGCTCCCTCTCTCTAAAATAAATGAATTATTGAATGCTCATAAGCAACTTTATTCATAGTAGTCAAGATAAAAATAAACCAAATGTCCACCAATATGTGAATGGATAAACTAAGGTATAGTCATTCAGTGGAACAGTAAATAGTACTCACAATAAAAAGTAACTGCTGATATCTATATAGCATGGACAAACCTCAGAAGCATTGTGCTAAGTACAAAAAGCCAGTCAGAAAATTATCCTATTTAAATAAAATTCCATTAACAGCCAAAACTAAGCTCTGATAACAAGCAGAACAAAGACTGACTGTGGGCAACAGGTATTGAGTAGAAAGGGGTAGGATGGAATTTTCTGGGGTGGCTAGGATGTTATATATCTTGACAGAGGTGTGAGTTACACAACTGCAAACATTTCTCACAACATAACTGAACACTCAATATATTTATTACTCACATATTTTATCATTCACTATACATTCATTACTTACGACTTATTACTCACATACATCACTCACATATATCTTTCATGGTATGTAAATAGATACCTCAAATTGTTTAAGTATCTTTAAAAAAAGCCCAACAACCCATAAAATCTCTACTTATCTGCTCTTCGTGTCTGTCGAGTTCTTACAGGTAAGCCTACTTTATCACAATTTGGTTCCACTATTCAGCTGGTAGGAAAAGACTTGGAGGAAAGCAAAGGACATAATAAAAAGACGAGGAGAGGAAAGTGGGGGGAGGAGTTTACCAATAAGCCTTCAGTGAGTCAACTGGGAATAGAGAGAGGGGATTCTGGTTAATAAAAATCACTATGCATATGAATCCAATCAGATACCAAATTACTGAAAAAATTTGATATCTTATAAAACATATGAGATTCCTCCCAAAAAACCCCACCACGATTTAAGCTATAGAATATTCTGCAATTATTATTATGAGAGTTGTGACACAAGCCTACAAGCACCACCTTCCAACTAGTACTAAAATTGTAAATAAGTACCTATGAAAAGACAAATTAAAAACTAATTTTAAAGGAATCTGATAATACAATTGTTTTGGGAAACAAATCATCAAGAGATACAAAACAGCCTTGAAAGTAAATTATTGACTGTTCTTTTCCTTCTGTGAACACCATTTACTCAGCTCTCAAATGCACAAAATGACTTGCATAACTTGTAACTATCTTATATTATGTGTGATAATCTTGTCACTCAACTAGCCTATATGCTAGTGCCCTGAAGGCAGTGTTCCTAACCCAGCAGAGTTATAAAGCACACTTACTAGCCAAATGAGGTATTGCTATGTATTATATTAATTGTTCCTCACTAAAGTAGGTCATGGCAGAAAGCATCTCACATCACTTAAGCAATATTCTTAAACCAGCCCTACAATGACTGGCTTCAAAAGAAACTAAAGAAAAAAAACCACAAGCATACATCTCAGAAATAACAAAAAATTTTAAACAAAATAAAGTTCTAAAAAGTGTTATGAAAAAGTAAATAAAAGTATTCACTCAATATATTTAAGTGTTCCCTGTTTTCTGACAAATGAACTATGACATGTATAATTTTAAAGATTATTTTAAAAGATTATTTCTAAACTTCTCAAATTACTTGTGGTTTAAAAACTATATTCAAAAACAATAAGGGCTTCACTACAAAAGTGGGGCTTCACTAATACTTTCTGGCTAAATAAAAAAGAATAAACAAGAACAACTAAAACATAACAAAAGTAGTTTTTTATTCACATCCCTGAAAAATATATCATTACTACTAACTTGGCAAATAATTAAAAAGTAAGTTTTTTTAAGTGGACTGAATGGAGTAGACACACAGAGACAGATTAAGCACAGTATTAACTGTCAAACTGAAGGATAAAAGTAGTGTATTATTCTGTTCAGAAACTAGAGGGACATCAGACAAAAGAAGAGCTCTGTTTCAAGAGTACAACAGTACTCTTCATGACTTTCCTTCCAAGAACACTCTATTTCCTTACGCTAATAACCAATCTTAATTTTTAAACTGGTTTTGATTCAAAACATTAATGTAGTGCATAGAAGGCCGCATAACCAAATGTTCTGGTTAAGAGTTAATATTTTTTCTTTTTTTTTTTAAGACTTTTTTATTATTTATTTATTCATGATAGACACAGAGAGAGAGAGAGAGAGAGGCAGAAACACAGGCAGAAGGAGAAGCAGACTCCATGCAGGGAGCCCGACGCAGGACTTGATCCCGGGACTCCAGGATTGCACCCCTGGCCCAAGGCAGGCGCTAAACCGCTGAGCCACCCCATATTTTTTTTCAACCTGCTTCTGATTGTTGTGCTTATTCAATTCCTACACAAAGCAAATGAAAATGTAAATAAGAGCAACACTGCAAGACCATTTTATTCCTAGTTAAGTAAACATTTTAAAATAGTGATACCAAATTCTAAATATATTGAAATTGAGATGCTTATACACTGCTGATAGCATTACAATTATTGGTTCAATCTCTATGAAAATCAATATAATGCAAAATCTATAATGATGACACTATCCTCTGCCCCAGCCGTACTCCAGTGAAGAATTTAACTACAAGAAACATAAGCTGTTTCAACCTTGCCTAGTACTTGAGATTGAAGTTAATATATCTTGCAGTCAATTAAAAGGAGCTACACAGTCTGGTCTAAGTCTGTTATAAAGATCTGCCTTTCATGTATTCCATAGGTGTTGCCTATGTAACAGAGCAACCAACAACAACTACACAATAAAAATGTATCAAAGATACAGTTAAATCATATGAAAACAAAATTCTACATTTTAAAATCTCATCACTGGAGAAGGAAGCCTCCAAAATAGCAGACCAATAGTATGACTTTAAGGTACCTTTAAGATGAAGAGCAACTGAAATACAAAAGAATTAAAAGGATTCTGAGACCCACAGAGTATGACGATAGAGTTAGCAGTCCTACAATATCAAGGAGAAACTGTTTAGGATTTTCTCACAGATTAGCCAAGAAATAAAGCACCAGTCTTTTATCGAACTGGTAAAAAATACTAATGGCAGAGTTAATCAACAAAATTAAGCAGACCAAACTAAAACTATACATGTTAAATATGCTGCTGAGTTAACTCTTCTTGACAAAATTTCAGTGGACAGTATGTAAGAAAACGGAATATTTTTCTTTTTTTTTCTTTTCAAGATTTTATTTATTTATTCATGAGAGAGACACAGAGAGAGAGAGAGAGAGAGAGAGGCAGAGACATAGGCAAAGGGAGCAGCAGGCTCCACGCAGGGAGCCTGATGTGGGACTCGATCCCGGGACTCCAGGATCATGCCCTGGGCTGAAGGCAGATGCTAAACCGCTGAGCCACCCAGGGATCCCGAAAACTGAGTATTTCAAAAGGAGACTAACAAATACCAACTACAATCTGCAAAATTATGTAAGGAACACAATCTAATCAATAAATGTTTGTTGTAAAATGTAAAAGAAAAAGAACTGATCTAGTAAAAATAATTTCAGTTAAAAAAAAAGTCTGGAAAGTGTAATGCCATTACATAGAAAACTGACCAATATATTTAAATAATCCACACAATTTTCCACAGAAGATAATCTGATTAAAATTCAGATATGCTGCCATGAGGAAGAGGCCATCCACCCAACCCATGAGATCAGTCATCAACTCAGACAATCAGTGGAGTAATACAACCTATTACCTTCCCATCAGAGTACTAATGGCATAGTAACTGACTGATAAAAATGATAATTGTGAGTTTATTTTATGTCCTCATCTTATTTCAGAAAGTATGGTAAAGAATATACGACAACAAGAAAACACTATTATTATGGTAAGTAAAATAAATGAACACAAAAAAGTAAAACATAAAATAAAAAGATTAAAAGGAAACACAGTACAACAAACTTGCAAATAATAGTTTAGCTTTGGGAGACTTTTCTTCTATATGTCAATTCAAGGGTTCTGCAATGAATGTATGCTCTCAATATTTTACTAGTTAGTAAAAATGATAAAAATCAAATTATTACAAGTGTACCTATATTAACTTTTATCTTTTAGAGCCCCAGTGGCACCCACTGTAAATAATTCTTGTGTATTCTTCAATGTGAATATATAAGCATATACTTATAAATATATCTTTTCTTTTTTAAATTGTATTTTATTTAAATTCAATTAATTAATGTATAGTATGTCATTAGTTTCAGAAGTAGATTTCAGTTATTCATCATATGCATATAACACTCAGTGCTCACTATATCATGTGACCTCCTTAATGGCCATTACCCAGTTACCCCATCTCCCTACTCACATAAATATATATTTTTTAACTGAAAATGAAAAGGTACACTTCTGAACTATCAAAGTGCACTACTCTGAGCCCTGCCCTTATCATTTAACATACACTAAGAATGTTTCTATCTTAACACATACGCTACTCTTTTTTATAGCTACAACATATTCCATCACAGAAATCCACACATAATTTAACAAACCCTACTGAGATTAATTTCAGTAGTTCCAGTCTTTTGGTATTACAGTAATGCAATACACACACTTAAACATATACTCCTGTGCATCAGTGTATCAAAACGAAATCAATTCTCCCAACTTTAGTATGCTGAATAATAAGCTCACTGAAATTAACAAATTTACAAATTCATCTCAAGGATCTAAACAAATCAGACATAGAAACCCAATTATAGGGATCCCTGGGTGGCGCAGCGGTTTGGCGCCTGCCTTTGGCCCAGGGCGCGATCCTGGAGACCCGGGATCAAATCCCACGTCGGGCTCCCGGTGCATGGAGCCTGCTTCTCTCTCTGCCTGTGTCTCTGCCTCTCTCTCTCTCTCTGTGACTATCATAAATAAATAAAAAAAAATTAAAAAAAAAATTGTTTAAAAAAAAAAAAAAGAAACCCAATTATATTTTATATTACTAATATATATTATGGTGATATACTAACATACTTTTACATGTATTTATAACATAGTATGTGCATATAAATGTTTTATAATTTATTAATATGTATTGATGTTTGTCTTATACATTTACATATTCATATGGTAATAAATGTGGATATACTATATTTATAAATATTTCTTTTTTTTTAAGATTTGTTTATTTGAGAGAGAGAGAGAGTGAGTGTATGTGCTAGGGGAGGGACTAAGGGAAAGGGCAAGAGATTCTGTGCCATGAACAGAACTTGATGCAGGGCTCAATCTCATAATCCTGAGATCTCAACCTGAGCTAAAACCAAGAGTTGGACGCTTAGCCAACTATGCCACCCAGGCACTCCTGTAAATATTATCTCTACAAATACTTTATGTTTACTAACATGTTAATAAAAAGATTTGTTAATTTTGTGTTTCTAGTCATTAAAATTTTTAACCTTTTGTATATTCGCTGCCACAGTGAGCACTTTAGTCCGTTTTTTTGTGATGAGATTTTGGCAACTCTTTTAGTCTGTTCTCATTCTTGCTTGAATGAAATATTTCATTATTCTAGTTTTTAGTTAATTTTATTATTCCCAATGCCTTAATAGCATTCCTAATTTTTGTAGCAATTAACCAAAATATTAGCATTTCTTACTGGTATGGTTGCTCAAGATATTTTTCAATACATATTTACAGTAAACACGTTAGATTTACAGTGAAGTAAAGATTACTGACTGTGAAATGTCTTTCTGAAAATAAAATACATTCATAAAAAAATCAACCAATCTATGACCCCTAGCTTACAAGTTGAACATTCCTTAAAATAATGTTATGAGGATACAAGGAAAATTATCAACCATCTCATGAAAAATCTCCAAAAGCTGTTTAAATCATTCCATCCAATATAAATAGCTGTAAATTTTAGTCAAAAACATAAAAAAGCAAGGCTGATATATGTACTTTGAAAGTGACAAAAAAAAAAACCCTATAAAAAGCTAAAATGCTAAAATAAATACCTTTTTAGAAGACTGTATGGAAATCAGAAAATGCTGGGAAAAAAACATAAAATAATTTTTCAAAGGACTGCAAAAAAACTCAGAGTGAACTGAAAAAATTTTCCATGAAATAATCTACTTTTGTCCATATTCACTAGGAAAATATTTTCTTGAAAACACTGATACAAAGAATTGGTAAATATGACAAAATTAACCTGTAGATTAAGTGACCTAGAGCCAGTATATCTGTAGAACAAATTCCTAGAAATAAAATTGCTGGATCAAACATGGTATCTGCAATTTTTAGCTTTTACAAACATTGCCAAGTTACCATTTAAAATGTTGCACAAATCTGCATTCTCACTGAAACCTATTAGAACCAAACATTTTAATCCTTACCAATCTAAAATGTAAATACTGCAATCACTGTTACTTTTAATTTGCATTTCTAAAAAATTATGTGAGAGTGTATATACTTTATAATGGAAAAAATCCTTTCAAAGTAATTAAATTACAAAAAAGCATGAAAAATATTTACATAATAAATTTTTAAGGCATACAAAATGGCTTTACACTAAACACAATGTAGAAACAAGTTCGTATATTAATAAGAAATCAAGAACATACAAAAAAATGAAAATGCTGTTTATTTTAGGATTCTGGAATCATACATTTTTGTCATTCCTATTCCAAAATTTTCTCCAGTGTTATTATTATGCTGATTTTCTGTTAACAAAAGTTTTAGTAGCTTAGGAGTAAATAATCACAGCTTTTTATGCCACTCAGGCTTTTTTATTTCCTGTCAATAGCCCACCCAGTTTTTTAACTGCCTGGTGCCAAAACTGGATCATAATCTTTAATTTAGCACCTCCTCCATTCTCTAAATCCTGGTCATTAACTTTAATAGGTCTCTCTTACATGCCCTTTGGTCTAAATTTCAACAGGGTAACTAATACAGGATCTAAAATGAAATCTCTCTCCTCTAGAATCCAATTTGTACACAGTTCTGTCTGATTAACTTCCCTTCAGACCAGTGCTTACCAAACTTCACAATACATACAAATCAGTGGGTTATCTTGTTAAAAATGCAGATTATGACTCTATAAGTCTGGGGTGGGGTATTAAACTTTGCATTTCTAACAAGCTCCCAGGTTATACCAATGCTTTATATGTAGAAAATTCATCAAGTCACTCTTCAGATTAATAGCCTTTAATTTGGTTTACGAATTCCTGTTCAAATTTAAATTATTTCCTGGTGCTAGGGAACCTCTCTACCCTTGTACTACTGCATAACCCTGCTGCCTCAAAGAATGTCCTCCTTACTCTCCTTCCCACAGGCCATGCTTATTTTGGGTGAACAGTCGCAAGATGGATAATGTTCATTTCAACTTCCTTTCCCATTCCACCTACCATTCAGTCAAGTATTATCTTTTCACAAGACCACACAGATTAATCCTGTCCACATTCTTTAATTATTCCTTTTCTGAGTTCCTATAGTTGTTCTCCATTAAGCATCTGGTGTCTAATGTCTTATATATTAGAACCACTGCGGAGGCATTCATCTTAGGTCCCACGAAGTATCATAAGGATACAAATTTTCTTCTCATTTAATGCCTACCAATATGCTTAGCATGTAATTCCTAATTCACTCTAAATTTATCCAGAGAATCACTTTGTGGGTGGGCTTTTGAAAAAATAACAAAAACACACAGCAATATTTCACCTTGGAGCAGTAATATTTTAAGACTAAGTTGCCTCTAGTATAAATATAAATTTTACTGCCTACATAAAAACTAGTGACAATTTAGAACAAAGAGTATTACATATTGTTTAAAACTACAGAAAATGTTAAATGAGACATGAGACATGGAAATAAAAGACTTATGGGAAATAAAGAAATCTAAGGGGGGAGGTAATAAAAAGAAAAGCAACTGTCAATGATGCTATACAAACCAATAAGGAACATGAACTCAACAGAATGGAGCAAGCAGACAGTAAGAAAAGAGTTGCATAGGGAGAGGTAGGTGATATTCCAGGAAAACTGGGTAGAGTCAAAAGTAAGTAGAACAACAATAACAAAAATAAATAAATAAATAAAATAAGTAGGAGAACATACATTCTTTTCAAGTGCCCATGGAACATTCATCCAGATAAACAACATCCTGGGCCGTAAAACATAACAAATTTCAAAGAACTGAAATCATACATAGTATGTTCTCTGACATAATGAAATCCAACTGGAATTTAATAAATCTCTCCACACTTGAAAATATACCAACATACCGCTAAATAATCCGTGAGCCAAAGAGGAAGTCTCAAAGGAAATAAAATAGAGCTATTGTGTGTCAACTCTATTTCAATTAAATAAGTAAACAGAAAAAAGTTGAGGAGAAAAATACAAAGAACTAAGTAAAAAGGAAAACACAGCATATCAAAATTTGTGGAATGCAGCTAAAGAAGTACCCAGAGGAAAATTTATAGAAAAGCTTATGCTGTAAAAAAAAAAAAAAAAAGAAAAGCCTCACATCAATAATGTTAGCTCTTACCTCAAGAAACTACAAAATGAAGGGGAAAGTAAACTCAAAGTAAACAGGAAATAATAAAGGTCAGAGATCAAAAAAATTGAAAACAAAAACAAGAGAGAAAAATTAATGAAACCAAAAGCTGGTTCTTGGTGGGGGAGGGGGGGAAAGGAAACTGACAAACCTCTAGCAAGACTGACAAATATAAAAAGAGAAAAGTCTAGATCATAAATCAGAATGAAATAGGAGATTATTACTAAGATCCAGTAGCCATAATAAGGTAATACTAAAAACTTTATACTCACAGATCCAACAACTTAGAAAAAAATAAACCAATTCTTCAGAAACTATACATTATTAAAACTCAATCAAGATGAAACTGATAATCTGAAAAGTCCTATAAACATTAAAGAAATCAAACTCATAGTTTAAAGGCTCAGTAAAAAGAAATCCTCTGAATAAGTTGGCTTCACTGAAGAATTTTACCCAAAAAGTAAGGAATTAATTCTAATTTTACACTGTTTTTCCTTTAAAGGGGAAGGAATATTTCCCAACTCATTTTATAAAGCCAGTATTACTCTGAGACCAAAATAAGACACAGTCCCAAAAGCCAGACTTCAGACCAATACTTCTCATCAACTTAGATGCAAAAACTCTGCACAACATTAGAAAATAAAGTTCAGCGATGAAGTAAGATTATTGGGATTTATTCTAGGTATGGGAAACTTGTTTAACATTTGGAAATCAGTGTAATCCACCATACCAGAAGGCTAGAGAAAAACCAAAAAAAAAAAAAAAAACCACAACATGATCATATGGACAATTCATAATAAAAATTCTCGGTAAACTAGGAATGGAGGGGAACTTCCTCAACATGGTAAAGAACATCTACCAAAAAAAAAAAAAAAAGTACATCTACAAAAAGCCCACAAATAATATCACACTTAATGGTGCAAACCATATGTTTCCCTCTAAGCTTATTAAGTAAGGCAAGGATGGTTGGCTGCTCTAACCAATCTTATTCAACACAATTATGGGAGCTCTAACCAGAGAATAAAGTAAGAAAAGGAAACAAAGAGCAAACAAACTGGAGCACAGGAAAAAAAGATCTACTCCTGTTTGCAGATGACATGATATTTTATGTAGAAAACCCCAAGGACTTTACCAAAAAATCCCCTAGAACTAAGATTGAGTTCTGCAAGGTCACAGGATACAAAATTAACATGCAATGATCAATCGCGTTCCTGTACATCAACAACAAACATGTGAAAATCTAAATTACAAACACAATGCCATTTGCAATAGTACCAAAAAACCCTGAAATACTTAGGTGTAAGTCTAACAAAACTTGCAGGATCTAAATATTGGAAATTACAAAATGATGATGAATGAAATAAAGGAAGACCTAAATAACTGGAGAGACTTAATGCTGATAGGAAGATAGAACCCAGTAAAGATCAACACGCCCCAAACTGATCTACAGGTGTAATGCATTTCCCAGCAAAGTCTCAGAAAGATTTTGAGATATAGATTTTAGAATTATATGAAAAGGGAAAAATCCTGCAAGACCTAAAGCAATTTTGAAAAAATAGTCAAGTGGGAGGAATCACTCTTTCTGATGTTAAAGCTTACTATATAGCTACAGTAATCAAAACAGTGTGGTACTTGTGGAGAAAGACATACAGATGGGTGGAAGAGAATAGAAAACCCATAAATAGGTCCTCACAAATATGCCCGAATGATTTTTGACAAGTGTGCAAGAAATTCACTGGAGGAAAGATAGCCTTTCCAACAGATGGTGCTGGAGCAGCTATACTTAAAAGAAAAAGGAAAAAAGAACCTCAACCTAAACTTCATGTCTTATACAAAAATTAGTTCAAAATGCACCATACATTTCAATGTAAAATGTAAAGTTATTAAAACTTTCAGGGAAAATCTTTGAGACTTAGGACTAGGCAAAGAGTTCTTGGACTTGACATGAAAAGCACAATACATAAAAGAAAGAACTGACATACTGACCTCATCAAAATTAAAAACTTTTGCTCTCTGAGGTGCCCTACAGACAGTAAAAAAACAAGCTACAGAAGAGAAGATATTTGCAAAGCACATTTTGGACGAAGAATTTGTATCTAGAACATATAAAGAACCCTCAAAACAGCAAAAAATATCCAATCAGAAAATGGGCAAAAGACATAAACGGACATTTCACCAAAGATAACATATGAATGGCCAATAAACGAATGAAAAAACATTTTACATCTTTATCCATTAAAGAATGCAAATTAAAACTGAGATATCGGGATCCCTGGGTGGTGCAGCGGGGTAGCACCTGCCTTTGGCCCAGGGCGCGATCCTGGAGACCCGGGATCCAATCCCACGTCGGGCTCCCGGTGCATGGAGCCTGCTTCTCCCTCAGCCTGTGTCTCTGCCTCTCTCTGTCTCTGTGTGACTATCATAAATAAATAAAAAATTAAAAAAAAAACTGAGATATCATTCACACCTATCAGAATGAACTAGAGAACAAAAAAAGGGATAATTTACAAACTCATTAGAATGTAGAAAAAAACTGAATCAGGTCATATAATGCTTGTGGGAATGCAAAATCATAAAGCAATTCTAGAAAATAGTCTTGTGGTTTTACAACTAATATGAACTTACCAATGACCCAATATTTATGCTCTTGGGTGTTTAAGTTCATGCAAAAATCTGTACACAAATGTTAACAGCTCTATTAGCAATAGACAAAATAGTGAAGAACCATATATCCATCAACAGATGCATGTTTAAACAAACTGTAGTATATCCACACTATAAAATACTACTCAGCAATTAAAAAGAACAGTTGATAAGCAAACACAGATGGGTTCAGAAATTTTTTAAAAAGATTTTTCTGGGCAGCCCCGGTGGCTCAGTGGTTTAGCGTCGCCTACAGCTCGGGACATGATCCTGGAGACCTGGGATCGAGTCCCACATCCCGGTGTGGAGCCTGCTTCTCCCTCTGCCTGTGTCTCTGCCTCTCTCTCTCTCTCTCTCTCTCTCCTGTGTATTCTCATGAATAAATAAAATCTTTAAAAAAAAAAAAAAAAAGATTTTTCTGAGGAAGAGAAAGAAAACAAGAACACAGGAGTGAGGGGATGGGCAAAAGGAGAAGCAGGCACCCCGCTGACCAGGGAGCCCAATGGGGGCTTCCAGGACCATGAGATCATGACCTGAGCCAAAAGCAGATACTTAACCACCTAAACCTCCCAGGCACTCCTCAAAGTATTCTTATGGATCAATTCAAATCTAAGTCTGCATAGCCAACAGAAATTGGGCCTATGCTCAAAGCTTAGCATTAGGTAAACAGGAGGAAATAAAAAGGTAAACAGGGTATTCTAAGATCCAGAAAATTGACAAGTAGCAAAATCTTTGTTTCAAGCCTATCAAAGTTATCCTTCCATTAGGCATCTAAGAACGAGAACTTCTTCCTTTCCACAATCCCTATTATCTCTATTCTTTTTTTTTTTTTTTTTTTTTGCCATTCATCTTCTTTTCTCCAACTGTCCTTGTTTATAAAGCCTATTTTGTTTTTATCAACTCCAGTCATTTTTTAAAAAGATTTAAGCGGAGTGCTTGGCTGGCTCAGTTGGTGGAACATATGACTTTTAATCTTCGGGTTGTAATTTTGAGCTCCATGTTGGGTGTAGAGCTTTTCAAAAGTAATTTTGAAAAACATGTAAAAATTAAGGATTCCATTTTAAAAAGTCAAAACATATATTTGGGGCATCTGGCTGGCTCAGTTGGAAGAGTCTATGACTCGATCTAAGGATCTTGAGTTTGAGCCCCACATTGGATGCAGAGATTACTGAAAATAAACAAAAGATTCAAGCTTGTTGGTCCAAACTTTTTTACTTTGCACACTCTTCTTGAGAGAATGCTTTCATACAATTCTTAATACCTAAGGATATACTGTGGACTCCTTGGATAAGAATAAAAATAATAATTCTTCTGTAAATTTTCAAATGTTTAACAGCCATTTTGTTAAATATATTTATGATAACAACATACTGTGTATTACAATGATTATATTTTGGAGCTCAGCAGTCAACATCTCCCTTTAAATAATCCATAGTTACTAAATTATTTGTTGTTCCTTTAAAAATTACCCAGATCTGGGACACCTGGGCTGCCCTTGGCAGGGTGTAGTCCTGGAGTCCTGGGATGGAGTCCCACAATGGGCTCCCTGCATGGAGCCTGTTTCTCCCTCTGCCTGTATCTCTGCCTCTCTCTCTGTGTCTCTCAAGAATAAATAAAATCTTAAAAAAAAAAAAAAATTTACCCAGATCTGAGCTATATGCCTCTTGGATTTAAACATAGGTCAAACCTTGACTTCTCTAAAAAGCATTCACTGAACCCAAGATAAATCTGTTTTTCAACAGATATAAAAATATAAATAAAACCATGAACTTAAATCTTTATAAAGCATTATAAAATGGAGGGACATGTGGGTGGCTCAGAGGTTGAGCGTCTGCCTTCGGCTCAAGGCAGGATCCTGGAGTCCTGACTCCCTACAGGGAGCCTGCTTCTCCCTCTGCCTAGGTCTCTGCCTCTGTCTTTCATGAATAAATAAATAAAAATTAAAAAAAAGAAAAAATATATTATGACATGGCGGGGGGGGGGGGGCGGGGGGGGGGGACAGCAGTAATGGCTGCTAAGGCCCAAGTTTATCAAAGTTTATAAAACCCAGACAGCAGACTGAGTCAGCAGGGGTTTGGGTTGTTTATTCATTTGCAGGGTTTTGTGTTTAAGCAAACAAAATCTTTTTACTCATATGTAAAATTTTCAATCCCTTTTTTTAACCAGACACAAAATGCCTTTAAAGTTATATGTTAATAATGGAAGAATTGTAAAATGTACTATTAAATAGTCTATTATTATTAAGAAGTAAATAAAAGACTGACACTTACACTGTTTAAATTCCTCCTTCAAAATTCTTCCAGGCAATGGACAGAAAGAATAACTTATGCTCATGTAGTGCCATGAGCAAGGGTATGGCAAAAGTCAAATGCTTAAAAGAAAACTCAGGACTTGAGGGGCACCTGGGTGGTGGCTCAGGTGACAAAGTGTCTGCCTTAGGCTCAGGTCATGATCTTGGGGTCCTGGGATCCAGCCCCCACTGAGCTCCCTGCTCAACAGGGAACCTGCCTCTCCCTCTGCCTCTCCCACTACCCCCTGCTTGTGCTCTATCTCTATGTCAAATATATAATTTTTTTAAAGAATAAAAATTAAAAATAAAATCATAATACCAAATTCATTTTTAGTGAACATATAACAGATCATTAACTGAGTTAAAAACAATTCAACGTATTAGGGCAATGAAAAAGGTAAGTTTAGGGGTGCCCAGCCTTCAGGGTCAGAACAGTGTGCAACTATTCATCTCAGGGTTGTGAGTTTTAAACCCCACACTAGGTGTAGAGATTACTCAAAAATAAAATCTTTAGGGATGCCTGGTGGCTCAGCAGTTAAGCACCTGCCTTTGGCTCAGGGCGGGATCCTGGAGTCCTGGGATGAGTCCTGCATCACGTTCCTTGCATGGAGCCTGCTTCTCCCTCTGCCTGTTTCTCTGCCTCTCTCCCTGTGTCTCTCATGAATAAATAAATAGAATCTTTAAAAAATAATAATAATAAACTTAAAAAAAAGGTAAGCAGTGTCCAAGAGAAATATATTGCACACCACTAATACAATTTTAAATTTTCTACTAGCCACATTAAGAAAAAGTAACAAAAGGTAATTAATTTTATTTAACCCAATACATCCAAAATATTATCAATTTAACATGTAATTATTTTTTAAGCTGCTAATGAGATACTTTGTAATCTTTTTGTACTAAGTATTCACATATAGCACATATTTCAATTCAGACTAGCCACATTTCTATTTTTTTTAAAGATTTTATTTATTTATGTATTTAATTAATTTATTTTTTTAGAGGGAGCACAAGCAGAGGGAGGGGTAGAGAGAGAACCTCAGCAGACTCTGTGCTGAGCACAGAGCCCAACCTGGGGCTCGATCTCATAAGCCTAAGATCATGACCTGAGCCAAAATCAAGTGTCAGGGGATCCCTGGGTGGTGCAGCGGTTTGGCGCCGGCCTTTGGCCCAGGGCGTGATCCTGGAGACCAGGGATCGAATCCCACGTCGGGCTCCCGGTGCATGGAGCCTGCTTCTCCCTCTGCCTGTGTCTCTGCCTCTCTCTCTCTCTCTCTCCACCCCCGTGTGACTATCATTAAAAAAAAATAAAATAAAAAATAAAAAATAAATAAATAAAATAAAATCCATATTCTAAAAAAAAAAAAAAAAAAAAAAAAAAATCAAGTGTCATATATTTAACTGACTGACTGAGCCACCTATGTGCCCCAGACAGGCCACATTTCAAGTGCTCAACAGCCACCGGTAGGCTCATGGGTACCATATTGGACAACATAGGTCTAAGAAATGTCTTGAATAAAACAGGCATATATCTACCTTAAACCAAGAAATTAAGTACAGTAATCTGAAAGGATCCATAATCAAAAGCAATATATATACACAATATCATAATTTTGATAAGATTTTTGATCCCAGTACAAGAGAACTTTCTGAAAGGGAATCAAAAGAAAACTGATTAGAGGATATGTGCCTTCAGAGAAAAGAGTGCAAAGAAATTTAAAAAATAAACTATTAAGTTCTTTCTTGTCCACCAATCTCTAAGCTTTTTAATTTATCTAAGCTTCTTTATATACAACTGCTCCAGAAATTACCATACTTTTCCCCACAACTGTACACACCATTTCTTTTTCACCTATTTGTATCATTTCCCCTTTTACTATCATATTCAGTATTATTCTATTGGAAACTCTATTTACAAAAGTAAAACCAACTCATATCCCAGAATTAAGAACGGGTTTCAGGATATGTAAAAAGAAAGTCTTGAGTATAAAATGCTAATTCAAATAGAGCCAAAAGTTAAGAAATACAACACTTCCACCTGAAAGTAAGAAAAGACAAAAAGGGCAGGGGTAGACAGGCCATTGAATTTGGCAGAGGATGAGGGAAAGCAAATGCTGCTAAAGAACATTAGTGGTAGTAGTGAAGTAACAGCAGACCTCTATTAGGAAAGGGTGGTCCAGGGACACTCGGGTAGCTCAATGTTTGAGCATCTACCTTTGGCTCAGGTCATATCCTGTGGTCTTGGGATGGAGTCCTGAATCAGGCTCCCTGCAGGGAGCCTATTTCTCCCTCTGCCTATCTCTCTGTGCCTCTCTTGAATAAATAAATAAATAATTTTTTAAAAGGGGGTGGGTGGGCCACTCTTCCATTCAAAGCAACTTTCTGAAATAGTAACCAACTCAGACCTTCTCTTTCCAAGTTCTTCAGGGATATAGATGTCAAGTCTTTCTCTATGTAGGGTTGAAAAAAGGATGGTTAGTGGGGCACCTGGGTAGCTCAGTCAGCTAAGCATCTGACTTTGACTCAGGCTGTGATCTTGGGGTCCTGGGATCGTGCCCAGCACTCAGCAAGGAGTCTGCTAGTCTCTCCCCCTCTCCCTCTGCTCCTCCCCCAACTTGTGCAGGGGTACTCTCTCTCTCAAATAAATAAAATCTTAAAAATAAAAAGAGGGGTGATGCCTGGGTGGCTCAGTGGTTGAGTATCTGCCTTTGGCTCAGGGTGTGATCGCAGGTCCTGGGATGGAGTCCCTCATCGGGCTCCCCAGGGAAGTCTGCTTCTCCCTCTCCCTATGTCTTTGCCTCTCTTTGTCTCTTTGTGTGTCTCTCATGAATAAATAAAATCTTTAAAAAAAAAAAAAAAGGTAGAGCCAAGAATTTCCTGAGAATAAATATGTGACAGCAAGAGAGTCAAGAATGACACCAAGGTTTCTGGCGTGAGCAACTGAAAGCTGCCAACATTTGAGATAAAAAAGGCTATGTGGGTGAAGCAGGTAAGGGAGAGCAGAATTGGGAAGGAAGGGAATGAATTCTATTTTGGACATGGTGAGTTTGAGATATTTAACAGTCATTCCAGTGAAGATAGGGAACTACATATACAAATCTGGAGTTAAGGAGAGTAGTCTGAGCTAGAGAAATAAACTTAAGACTCATCAACATTTAGAAGCTATTCAAAGGCCCGCCCCGAAAGAAGAAGAAGAAGAAGAAAGAAAGAAAGAAAGAAAGAAGAAAGAAGGAGAAGAAGAAGAAGAAGAAGAAGAAGAAGAAGAAGAAGAAGAAGAAGAAGAAATAATTCAAAGCCATGAAACTAGCAGAGATCACCAAGGGAGTAAGGGTAAATAGGCAAGATGATCAAGTACTGAGCCCTGGGATATTCCACTGTTTAGAGGTAAGCAAAGAGGAGAATCTAACAAGAAAGGTGAAGGAGAAGCATCCAGTAAGTTTTAAGGAAAACCAAGGGAATACGGTATCCTAAAAGGTAAATGAAACAAGTGTATCAAAGAGGAAGGAGAAAAAACTTGTCAAACGTAGATTGATTACATAACACACAAAAAAAAGGACTCCTAGATTTACCACTGTCATTCTTAGGAGACGAGACCTAAACAAAAACAATCTCGGTACAGTGATGGTAGGAGCCAGAGCCTGACTAGAACGGGCTTCAGAGAAAACATGATAAAATAACCAGAACAAGTACATTTAGACAATGCTTTAAGGGGTTCTGCAGCAATGGAAAGAGAGAAGAACAAAGGAAGATATTTTTATGAGGATAAAAATTATAGCATGTTTGCACATTGATAGGAACGATCCAGAAAAGAAGGAAAAATTAATGATCTGAATAGAGGGGGGAGAATTGCTTAGAGCAATGTTCAGAGTAAGGGGATGGAATCTAATGCATTAATCAGAGGAGCTGCATAGAAGCAGAGATAGTTCATCTATAGTAACAGAAAGAAGGCAAAGTCTGTGAGTCAGACCACCAGGTACACAGATGCAGTGGTGGAGTCTGTAAATGTTCTGACGGCTTCTATTTTTTCAACAGAATAGGAAGCAAGTCTATTAACTGACAGTGAATATAAAGAGGAAAGCTGGGAGTCTGAGAAGGCAAGGGTATAACAAAGTCATCTGGGAGAGGGAAAAATGAATGGACTAAAGAAATAGACTATGACTGCCAGACAATATTAAGGGCCACCTGAGGTTTCTTACTATGAATTTAAAGTGAGAGTGCTCATCGTAGGTATTTTCTTCACTTTTAGCCACACAGGTGCAGACGTGAACTACTCAAGAGAATCTGACTTAACGAGAGTTTATGTTGGGCCAAGTAAGTACGAAGTAAAAAAAAAAAAAAAAAAAAAAGGCAAAAGAAGAGAGGGCATATGAAAGAAAATGAATACAATGATCAATCACTAGGTAATGAATGTATAATAGGTAAAAAGACAGAAAATCAAGAGGGCAAAGACAGTCCGTGGACTGGAGGTCCTAATGACAGTCAAAGGCTGTTGTGTTAAGGTCCTAGGTAGAATGAGCTGAAAAGACAGATGGCAGAGGGGGGTTGCATGAATTGAAAATCATAAAAGGGTTCAAGTTATTGGTAATAGGTGTTAAGGTACAACCATGGAGTGAGTGACTGAGATGAGGTGGTGAGCAAAATCTTTAAAGAGTTTAGAGAAAGCCACAATAGAAGGATCAGAGATGGTATATGTCGAAATTATGAAGAATTAAAAGAGACATAATATCAGCAAGGATAATAATGAGCCAGGAGCAATAATAGTCAAGAAAATAGAAGGCATAATCCAGGGTGCAGTAGATGACAGTAAACAACGGTTTATCGACAACATAACCCGTTAACAGACAAGTTTTAGGGAGGGGAGGAAAATGGAACGCATCTGCCCCATTTTCAGGCTCAGTGGAACCAGGTCCCCTCTTCAACTCCTATTCAATGGAGGTCAGAATTAGTGCATGGGACTCCCCACGGACCTTTGATGATGGCATACAAGAAAAAAATGAAAAATTTAATAGCCAACATGTAAGAGGACTGCAAGGGAAGCACTGTTTTCAGAAAAGTAGAAAGTAGAGAAAATGTTCAGGTAAAAAAACGATACAAGAAATTTTGCTGATATGGAGAGGAATGAAAAGACAGGAAATGTTGAGAATCCTGGGGGGATTAAAGTGTGAGACTAGCAGAGACTGACATAAAAAGGGATAACGGATATAATGAGATTAGTCCTGACTACTTCAGGCAAGTATAGTGTCAAGGCTGTGAATGCTGGAGGGAGAAATGCTATGTAAGAAGGTCTTTGTCAAAAGAAGACAACAGGCAGGCTTAGTCTCTGTGCAAAAAGGGCTTCCCCTTCATCCCTAACGATGGCTTCCAAGGAAACTATAATATACTTGTAAGGATGCAGAATTCTTAAAAACTAATAAAGAGGTTAGAACAGTACCTAGTATCTAATAAGCACTCGAAGGTAAGCATTTATTGGCTAATCAAGTGTAAAATATAATTATCGTAGCAAAAAAGGAATTCATCTCACATTTTTCTCTCCTCAGCTAAATGGATTTCCCAAGTAAATGCCAAGAAAACTACTACCAAAAAGGACTCTTTTCAGAAAGGAGAGGAAATATTCGAAATTAACTTCTACGTAGTGTTCACAAGTCTCAGAAAGCCCACCTCAATGGCAGAATTCAGTTCAGCAAGCATATGCTGAGCACCTACTACTATGTACCAAATACTATTCCCAGAACCTGGGATATATCAGGGAACAAACATCCCTACCCCAGTAGATGGAGATCAGCAACAAATAGTGTAGGTATAGAATAAATGAATTTTATGATATGTATGAAAATATTACAGAAAAAACAAAATAATGCAAATATTAAGGGAGAAGAGGCTGAGTTCTAACTGTAAATAAATAGGGTAGGCCTTACTGAAAAGGAGATCATTTGAGCAAAGGTCTGAAGGAGTTGAGGTAGCTATGTGGGTATCTGGAAAAGTGTTCTTCGGGCAGAGAGAAGAGCCAGAGCAAAGGTTCTAAGGCCTTTCCATTTAGTTCTTGCCATTACTTGGCAATAATTTCATTAATTTCTTTATTTTCTTTTCTATGTGAACCTCCAATCCCACTCTCTACCTCAATAGTGAGTGATAACAGCTAACATTTATAAAACATTTACCAGCTACAGAGCATTGTTTCAAGTGTTTTTTAAACGGATAAAATAGGGACACCTGGGGGGGCTCAGTGGTTGAGTGTCTGCCTTCGCCTCAGGGCGTGATCCTGGAGTCCTAGGATCAAGTCCCACATTGAGTTCCATTCATGGAGCCTTCTTCTTCTCCCTCTGCCTAGGTCTCTGCCTCTGTGTGCGTGTGTCTCTTGTAAATAAATAAATAAAATCTTTAAAAAAAAAAAAAAGATAAAATAACTTAATCCTTAGCACACAGATCTATGAAATATAACATTGCCTCCATGTTACAAGGGAGAGGTACACAATTAGCAAGTGTCAAGAGTTCTGAAGCAGCATGTGTAGTTACTATTCTCTACTATAAAACAACACTCAGTACAAACTGCCTCAAGTTTTCTTCTAATAAATAGAATCCCTCATAGTACACATTCAATGAAAGCTATTATAATTTGTCTGCCTGTCATTTTTACAGTCATTTTCTAGATTGAATCGTCACCTAAAGTCTGCACTTATATCTTCCTTAACCTTTTCCCCAAATTTGGTTTACATTCTCAGACTAGTGAAATTGCTTTAACATGGTTCTTGATCATCATAAGCCAAAGGGCTTTCTCTATTTTCATTCTCCTTAAATGTTGTACTGGACTATGCCACTTTCTTTTCTTCTTGGAATACAAATGATACTGTATTGGATCTTCCTATTCCTCATCTTTGTGATTTCTCTCTACTGGAAAATCTCTTTGTTTTCCAAAACTTAAACTTTTCTATCTACCTTCTACTTCTCCAATTATTGCTTTAATAACACTTTTCACTTTGACTCCTTAAATACAGAGGTCTCAAAAGTTTAATTTGGGTCTTTTGTGTTTCTCTCATTACCTCAGAGACTCCCTTAAGATTCATTCATTTGATAAACATTTATTGAGCACTTACTATCTATGAGGCACTGTCTGGGCTATTAAAGTAGATCAGTGAACAGAACAGACCAAAACAACAACAACAACAACAACAAAAACAAAACAACAGCAACAACAACACTCTGTCCACATAAAATCAAATAATTCTGTGCTACCAAGGACACCCAAAAACCATCTTCCCCTAAATACGATTTTAAGCACCTCACTCTCCTAATGTTAAAAAAAAAAAAAAAAGGGAGAGAACCTTGCCATGATTGCCCTCTTAACAACCACATCTAAATTTCTCTGCCTCAGTTCAAAACACTCCATATCATTTTTATCACATCTATCCAGTGTCATTTTCTAATACTCCCTGAATCAAAGAATTCTAGGCAGACCAGTCCTTTGATTATCCCCTCAAACACATTAATTTCCAGCTTATCAAATAACTACTAAAAACAAATGTCTAGTACCTAAACATTAAAAGATGTCTTTAATAAAAAAATAAGTCATCAAAAATTAATGTTTTCTGAATCTTTCAAATGTATAATAATAGCAGACACTTACACAGCATTTGCTACATACTGAACATTATTCCAAGGACTCTACATATATTATGTCATTTATTCTACTGATAATCCTCACATCTTCATCCTACAAATGAGGAAGTTGAGGCCCAACAGGTAACTTACTTTTAGTCTGACAAGTAATAGATGGTAGAGCCAAGATTTACATTTAGGCAGTCTTGCCTCATAGTATACTGCATACCCCCAGTACCAGCAATAAATAAAAATAGGGAGAATTCAAAGGGCTTGCACAGAAAATGAGAGGCTATTAAAAACTATGTTCAACTACAGAAAATCATTTAAGTTAGTCCTGTGCTTCAAATACTGAAGAAAATATATCTTTAATATCATGTCAAGTTTTAAAAATTATAGAATTTAATAGTACATAATAAAAAATACAATCTGTAAACAGACACATCATGTATTATTCAGAGTTCACCAAAGCTGCTGGTGAAAATATTCACCAGGCATGACAAAAGAATATATGGTGACACATGACTAATGTTCTTTTGTTAGAATGACTGTATTAAAGTATTTTACTGTCATGCTTGCTTCCATCAGGATCAAAATAGATTTGAATACAATGCAGGGAAGGTAGCTACCTTAAAAAGAGACTACTAGCTTTATTATTTGGAAGCAAAAGTCACTTCTAGGACTGTGTCCAGTATGACAGAAAAGAGTTTAGTAGAAGTAAGAAATCTCAAAAAGTACCACCAAGCATCAACTTAAGGAGGTACTCTGTAGCCTATCATTAACTCCATGGCTACCAAAGGACCTTTTAAAACGTTCCTAAGGACTCATTTGGTAAATTCATGAAGCTATTTTATAACTGAATTCATAAAATTAAAAATAAAAGTCAGAGAACTTTTCATAAAATAACCTTAGAATATTACATCACTAACATATAAGCAGATGAGGAGTATCATACCTATCCTTCTCTTTCCTGTTTCCCCTTTCCTCATGGCAGAGAAAAGACTAATTCATTAGGTTTCAACTTATGTTAAAATGCACAAGGCTGGACAAGGATACTAGTTTGACCTGGAAAAGGCTAAAGTCTATAGCCTTCCCAACTTGTAATTATAGTCTAACTTAGAAAAAAAAAAAAAAAAGAAAACAATCCCAGGGTGCCTAGGTGGTACGGCTGGTTAAGTGTCCAACTCTTGGTTTCAGCTCAGGTCGTGATCTCAGGGTTGTGATATTGAGCCCCATGTCAGGCTCCATGCTGGGAGTGGAGCCTGCTTGGCTCTCCCTCTCCCTCTGCCCCTTCCTCACCATGCTCATTCTCCCTCTCTCTCCTCTCTCAAATAAATCTTTAAACAAAAAGGGACGCCTGGGTGGCTCAGTGGCTGAACGTCTGCCTTCGGCTCAGGGCGTAATCCCGGGGTCCTGGGATGGAGTCCCACTTTCGGCTCCCTGCGAGGAGCCTGCTTCTCCATCTAAGTCTCTCCCTCTGTGTGTCTCTCATGAATAAAGAAATGAAATCTTTAAAAATAAATAAACAATAAACCTTAAGTGCGTAACCAAAGGCAGCAAAGGAGCCACTGCCATCAATGCTTTAGGCAAAAATGCACAGTTGCCATTGTTAGAATCTAAAGTCTTCTCACTTTACTTTCTGCCTCCCCTCCCCTTTCCTGGGTTTACAATGCACCTACCCTCCTGGCCACCCAAGGCAACCCCAAAGCCACTCACAAAATCAGCTCCTTCTTAAGAACTGATGAAAAAGAAGCAAACCTCTAATAATAAGAGATTTATTTAAGTTCTTAAAATCTAAAAGAGATTTTTTGGAGCAAGGAACCATTTTCTCCCCACTACCACCATTATAAATGGCTCCACACTCCAAAGGACTAAATTAAAATTTCTTGAGAAAAGACTAGATTGGCAGCTACACTGAAGATGTTCTCAATGCTATGCTATGTATTTGATACTTCCCTCCCACATACACTGGTGGCAATGAGAAAGATATATAATCCTCAAGATTCTCCTCCATGAAGGGACCTCAATTCAATCTTAAATCCAAAATTAACACATTAAACCCCTTGTTAGTGGGACACCTGGGTGGCTCAGTGTTAAGTGTCTGCCTTTGGCACAGGTTGTGATCCCGTGATCCCGGAGTCCTGGGATCAAGTCCAGCATCACGCTTCCAGAAGGGAGCTTGCTTCTCCCTCTGCTTGTATCTCTGCCTCTCTCTGTGTGTCTCTCATCAATAAATAAACTCTTTTAAAAAAATTAGGAATAAAAAAAAATACTCCCCCCCCGCCCTGTAAGCCCTCAAGAAGGCAATAGCTTTCCATTCTAGTGACCACATTAGAAAGCACACATGGCCAGCTAAATAAAGTAATAAGTAAAAAATGTCAAAAATAGCTCTGTCACATTACCAGGAGTAAGGAGGTCGTCAGATGGAGAGAATGTTGAAGAAAAACAGACATGTCCCAATATGTACTATGTTGCATCATCATCTGTATCCCTGTCAGTATTTCCTATCCTTATCAATATTTCCTAAGTACCTAAAAGGTCTATGGCATTATTGTAGGTCATACCTTTCATAATACCAGGACCAAAAATGAATGGTAAATAAAAATAAATTTAGTTTTGAAGTTGTTGCAAGCACCTTCAGCTTGAGACGTTTTCAGACTCTGAGAATCCTTAAGATCCACATTCTATATACTATAGAGAATGAATACATGATATTGAAGGAAACAGTAAGAGAATAAATAGCAATACAGTATTATTCATCGACTACTTAAAAAGCCAGAAGCAAGAAATCTACTTCTCCCCCCTGCTTTAAGACAAAATGTAAAATTTTCCTTCACAAAACAAATGCAAAATTTTCTAGAAATACAAAACAGATGAAGAAAGCCGGTTTAATGAAGATTCAACAAAACAAAAAAGCGCTTCAAGGGTCTCATAATTTAAGAAAAATTCCAAATAAAACACATATGACTGTTTAAACAGATCTATTTCTAATAATACCTTTGCAGAGTATGACAAAATAAAACAAAGAACACATTTTCATTTTATAATGTCCCTACATTCTTTTCTAGCCTGCTGACCTAAACTTACCCATCCTTAAGGGAGCTTGGAGCTGACAATAGTTAGTGCCCTACTTCATCAGAATTTTCTGCCACTTTTTCTGCTCTCATTGGGTCATTATTAAATTTTACAAATATTTAATAATATATATTGGTTATATTCAGATGAAAGTTTCCTAATACTCCTTCTGAACTCATTCACCATAAGATGCAGATGAGGCATAAACTTCTCTTTTATAAGTGAGATATGTTCCATCTCTTAGTATCATGTAATTTCTCTTCCCCCCCCCCCTTTTTTTTTTGAGAGTGAGAGCTCAAACACAGAGAGAGATTACAGAGGTAGAAAGAGAGAGAATCTCATGAAGCAGACTTCATGCTGAGCACAGAACTCAACAGAGGGCTTAATCCCAGAACCCTGAGATTGGACACTAACTGAGCAACCCAGATGCCCCTCTTACAATCATATAATTAAGACTGTCCTTTATTTTCCAAACTCTCATTCCCCAGTGAAAGAATATCTAAAATTATTTTAAAACACTGGTAGTTATTCTCTACAGAAATTTTTAAGATTTAAGATTGTTAATACTGAGTATCATACATCATCACTTCCCTTCCAAAAGCTAGGCCTGGATAATAAATTGAAGTTTACTATCAAAGATAAATCAACCACATTTCTTCAGTTCTTCATTCTCAAAAACCTTGGTGTCATTTCTGAATGTAAGGGATTGAAAGAGAAGATGGAATCAATTAGCTGCCAAATCCTGTAGTACTTCAACACTAACTTCTCTCGGTGGCCCCTTACCTCAGTGGCCTAGTCATTAATTTTTCAAATACAACTCAGGTCGCCTGGGTGGCTCAGCGGTTGAGTGTCTGCCTTCAGCCCAAGGTGTGATCCTGGAGCCCTGGGATCGAGTCCCACATCATGCTCCGTGCATGGACCCTGCTTCTCCCTCTGCCTGTGTCTCTGCCTCTCTCCCTGTGTCTCTCTGAATAAATAAATAAAATCTTTAAAAAAAAGAAATTCCAACTCAATTGTCAGCCCCAAAATATGATGTATCCTACTGAGAAGAAATCTTTCTTTTAAAAAAAAGCACCGTTAATATGTTATCTCATGCCTCCTGACCAACTCTAATGGTTCCTTACTATTTAATGGTTAGATCAAATTCAACTTGACACTGAATATACTTTTCATAACCCAGCTCTACCGTAGTATACTAACTTATCTAACACCATTCCCAGAAAGTAAGACCTTGTTTCAAGTGGTCAAACTACTTATATTCCTCCGACATCATGCTAGTCACAACGAATGTTTGCTCACATATGGAATGTTCTTCCGGAGATGCTCTCTCCCTTTGCAGATGGTATATATTATTTAATCAAGTCCCACTTTCCCTAGGAAGCCTCACTCCTAGAACTTCAGTCTGAAGACATCCCTACACTGAAGTACTAGACTCGACTACGTATACAGCACATTATTTGGATACTGCTTTGGACAGTGCTAGTTAAACTATTATGAAAGTTTACCCAATAAGATGATAAACTCTTAAGAGGTTGAGTCATAGCCCAAAAAGTGGATCTATAAGTACTCAAAGACTATTTGATAAACTGATTAAATAATCTTGATAAAAAAATCAAGATATTTTATTATGTCAAGAGAGTTCCAGTACAAATGAAATAATATGATGATTAGGATTTGCTTCAAAATAATCTAGGTCAAAGAGCAGGGGGATGGGAGATAAAGTAAGTAGAGGTATATGTGAAACCAGATTGGTTATGAGGTGATAATCCTTGAAGCTGAATGACAACTACACAGAAGTTGGTATCAACTTTTATACTTAGATTTTTCACTTTAGTAAGCTTATTTTTTTTCTAAATACTAATAATCTACTTCATTTTAAATGACAAAACCAAGATACATTATAACATTTTCTTTTCTCAACATTTAGGTCCCAATTCAGATTAAGAAAAAAATTTCTGGAAAGATCTAATTTGACAGAGAATTTACAGCATCCTAATTCTAAGAATTAATAAAAATAAGGTAAAAAATGTGATCAAAATGGAAAGGGCTCTGTATCAAAGAAATAATTAATCTTACTAAAAGCAAGACTGTGTGTATTTCAAATTTTCATTCAATTACAGCATTCACAAATAGGTCCATCCAAACCTCAGAAAATAAAAAATATCAGGAAAAAACCATAAGCATACAAAAGGTTAAAAAAAAATTGCTACAATCAATGTTCAAGAACACAAATCGGCCAGTATTATTTTAGGAAATTCATAATCTGAAGACATCTACTGCCCTCAACAAGGAATGACTTAACAGGTTCTTCAGTAATCAGAAAAATTAGCATTTCTTCTTTATTCCAAAGACTGAAAAACATGCTTAAGAAATTTCAGATATTTGGCTTAATGACAATGTATCTGTTTGTTGCTGCTACGGAATGCTCCACCTTTTGATATTTCAGTCTATAGCTATTTTTCAAATTTCAATCAGTATTTTCCCCTACAACATCATTCATTAACTTCTTCCAAAAGCAGGAATGCAACACCAGCTACCTTTAAATGTTGGCATTTTATTCTTCTAATTGCACTGTTTGTTTGTTTGTTTTTTGCCTTGACTTATTTTTTTTTTCAGGACCGATTTTGGGAATAAAATAATATGATTATTTTGATTTTCCCTCTCCATACTGTCTCTAAACACTCAAGAGGTAAGACTTCAGTTGCCGTAACTAAAAAAAAAGATTAGTTTTGAAATGACATGAGACAGACAGACATACAAATAGCAAGATTTATCTTCATAGCAATCTGTCATCTCATCACCCAATGCAATTAAAGTTTAAAACAGGACAATACTCTTGTATAAACATAGTAAGAATGAAATCTTCCTCACAAATACAGATATTGGGAATAAAATAAACTCATCCTGAAATTCCCTTGTACTATCCTGAAAATTAACTCTTTATAGTAAGTAAAAGTAATCATTTTTTTGATAGCATCTAAGGTCTCCCTTGCCCTGGAAAAAAAAGTTCTATGGGAACACTAATCTAAAGGAGCAAAACAGTGTTGAAATTTTCTCTTCCATAAACCAATTTCTGATTAAAAAGTAAAAGAATTATACTATGAAAAAGAAATGTGACCAAACCCACTGGATTATATTACTACACTTAAAAAAGTTAATTAACATTTACCACACACTCTTTTCTAATAAAGAAGACCACATAATAAGATTAAAAACAATTTGGAAAAAGTTCTTTCAGAAAACCACTATATATGTGATTAAAAAGTCCCACTTATTATGCCATCATTATAATTTGCAAAATCTCAACTACTGAGAAAAAATATTTATTACTATCTTTAAGATACCAGGGGTATTGACACATTTTATATAAGAATGGGCATTTGCAGATTTTTCTTAGTATCTCTGAAGTAACATAAAATTTTTTATATCTCAAAATGTGTTAAGTTTTATCCAATACATGCTATTCCAGTGGGATAAAAACCATTTACAAGTTCCACTTAGATTAAGA
Source organism: Vulpes vulpes (assembly GCF_048418805.1). Lineage (NCBI taxonomy): Eukaryota > Metazoa > Chordata > Mammalia > Carnivora > Canidae > Vulpes > Vulpes vulpes. The sequence goes on along the minus strand of NC_132786.1, from coordinate 13,177,891 downwards.
AATCCTTTGAGAAAAGTATGTAGCACATTCCAGTTATACTATTTCTAGAACAGTAAAAATCTCTATAACCTATTTCCCCACTGTTTTCCTTTGGAACCAACTGAGCTAAATGTATCTTCCTTCACAAAAAGTCAAGACAGTACTACACTTAATGACAGAAAAACTAACTGAATTTTCAGCAGAGACTGAAGTTTTCACAAATTAAGACTTTCTATTTCACTTGAATGATCTATAAAAATAATAACATGAGTTGAAATAGATTCAATTGAGTATTACTACAGGTACAAAATACTTGCACATACACACTAAAATGAAGAGTGTAGCTTCACCTTAAAACCAGGAGTAGGGAAGGAAAGGGAAGCCTTCTAAAATCATAGTGCTTAAACAGAAAATATTTTTGTCATTCCCTTAAGTGTTTTAAAATCATTTTAAAAATATAATTCTCCTAATGAAAGAATTCATCCTTAAGCAACACTTTCTTTTACAAAACAATGAGTTGAAAGTTACTGCTAATGAAGGGCAGTATAAGATTTTCTTTTCCTGCATTTTGTCATTTGATTATAACTGCCTCAACCTAATAAAAGGCTTGTCTATGCAATTTTATGAAAACAAATTTTATATAAGTTAATTTAAAGTAATTCATGTTCAAAAACCTTCCTAGAGAAATCACCTATTTGTCTGAAGAATTCAACTACTGAACCTGAACCTGGCAAAAATTATTCCAAAAAAAAAAAAAAAAAAAAAGAAAGAAAGAAAGAAAAGAAAAAAACAAACAAAATCCACCAAAGTATGAAGTTGCAATGCAGATTACATGTAAAAACTTAAACCATACAAAAGTATTTTGAAATTAGATCCCAATTTCCTATCAAAAAAAAAAAAAAATTTAAATACCTCCTTCAAATGTACTAAAGATCTAAAAGTGAATTCGTTTTGACTTCCAAGTGCTGAAATTAAGAATCTGATGACTGCTGGAGAGAAGTATGGAGTGAAGAAAATTACTTGAGAATGTATTTATTAGCGAGCTAAAGGATCTTTACAAAACAAAAGATGTATTAAAATCATTTACACTTTTCTGCCAGAAAAACAGTCCTCTCCTAGAACACACTGCTTACAAATCAGCCAAGTATGACTGCCAAGGTTTCCTAAACCTTGTGTTAGTATTATTTGCAGGTATGAAGTAGAAAGCTTCTTCAGCAGCACATGACAAAAGAAAAGGATATATTTTTACTTAGAGTTGAAGATCAATTGTATTAAGCATGTTCCTACTAACAGAAAAAATATGAGTAATTTTTAAAAGAAAAATCTTGAATTATAACTCAGGACAAGGCTAGCTATATAAACTGCTTACAATTCTCAGAGAGTAGGGATTTATTTAGTCTCCCCAAATTGGGGCTTCGGTGCCTAAAAGAAGTTTTTCTAAACAGCTTTTTTAACCTTGGTTTATATCTGAAAAAGCAGACCATTCATCACAATCCAGTAAATATAGTGCCAAAGGAAGATTCCTCAAGTATTACAGGAAAAATTTACAAAAATCACAAGAATAAAGCAACGTGCAAAAGTGATTAAAAGGGTAACTAGGTATGTCTTTCTTCTTGAGGTACTATTACTTTTGCAAACAAGAGGTATACTGCTGCATGAGATTGCTACTATGACTTCAACATTTTTACACGTGTCTTAACACAGTGTCTTATTTATGTCTAAACTTGAAATGTATGTATCTGATCTATGTAATCCCATTTGCCTTCCCAATAATTCTTTATTTCACAGAGCTGTGATTACAGGCTCCTTATACCATTAGTCAGGGCATTTCAATTTCTGCTCTCATCAAAAAACACACATTATTAGCCATCCCTTGTTCCTAGTTTTCCACTTTTTAATGTAGATACTAATAACAGTGAGTGCCAACAGATGCATGTAAGAGTACAGCTTTGTCATTTCTTCTCCCAGCCCCCCTTCTTTTCTGTGGAACAAGAAAATGGGAATTCAGTTTTTGAGGAAAAAAAAATTCCATTTTTTCTTTTGCAATTATATCTAATGAGTCTTCAAGAGAAGACCATTCATTCAGATGCCTACCATTCCAGAAATGTCACAAGAGACAATTTCCCAAATCCAACAACCCCTAAGTAAGCCTAATACTGGCTGGAAAGGAAATTTCCACCTGAACCATAAATATGTCATCAATTAAGCCGACCGGCAATAGAACCCATGGAGTCAATGACCAATTTTTAATATGGAAAGGATCTGTAACCCACACAGAAGCACCAGATAATCAGAATCTCCTATTTTCGTGTGGAGCTCACAGATTCATTTGGTTGCAGGCCAGATTTATCTTATTTTGAAATGCCTGGGCTAATATTTGCTGGTATAATCAGAGTTCACATGAAGTGTGTGTGTGGGGGGGGGGGGGGGAGGTAATTCAGTAGGATGCTTAGCAGCAGAGAGAAGCCGGTCAAAAAATAGAAGGCGGCGGCGGGGGTTGGGAGGGGACAAATAAACAAACAAACAACAAAAAGCCACAAGTCCCAACAGAGCGAATAATCCACAAATAGATCACTGTAAGAAAAAAAAAAAAAGAAGAAGAAAAGAAAAGAAAACGCTCCTCTCCCGAGCAGCCTTAATAAAAATGACCTGGACTCCTGACGTTTAACAGTATCCTACCTCACTTAATTCACTTCCCCAACTTGACTTTTCAGGGGGCCAAGACGGGGAATCCCCTTTTTTTTTTCCTTTCCCCTTTCTCGAAGTGTATGCTGAAAGAATCTGTACAGAAAAGAGGGAAGGAACGGACAATTGCCAAGAAAGCTCTGAAACAGGTGGGTCAGACCGAGCAGCAGCAGCAGCAGCAGCAGCAGCATCCAGATACTTAAGGGGCAGCTTTAAAATGACAGATG